>NC_138772.1:410817221-411567221 GCF_965119305.1 Pelophylax lessonae
CTAACAGAAGTGTGAAATTAAGAAAGAACTAAAATAATGCAATTGATGTTCTATGCAAAGGTGTTCAATTTCGGTGGTAAAAAAAGCCACCAAAGTGTCCCAGTGTTTGAACAATCACTAGGGTCCAACCAACCAGGTAATTCAATAGTAAATAGACTGCACCCTTGTAGATTGTGGATCATAGGTTGTTATAGAAGTTGATTTTGCAGGCAGTTTTCACAGTCCACGATGTGATTCTTCCAAATTTTGGATCCGTCAATCATACATTTTTAAAATGTTTGAAGAAAAAAAAAAAAACACTTTATGTTTTCCTATTCTATAGAATGTACCAGTCTAGTTCACCAAGCATATGGGCTGGAATTACCACAGCTAGAAAAAAAAAGGGGAATTTTTGACTTACCGTAAAATCCATTTTTCTGATGTTCATTGATGGACACAGCTCCTCATCTTCATGACTATATGGGTTGACTACGCCTATGAAGCAGTCCCAGGTGGTATACTCCCACTCTCAGCTATAGGTATTCAGTTTTGTTACAAGCAGTGTCAGAAGAGATAAAACCCAACTCCATAGAGGGGCAGGTGGCTGTGTCCGTCAATGAACCTCCGAGAAATGGATTTTACACCAAGTCCAAAATCCCATTTTCTCTTTCCTTCATTAACAGACCGCTTCTCATCTTCATGACTATATGGGACGTCCCAAAGCAGTGTCAAACATGAGGGGTGGGAACAGTAAGAATAAAACCTTCCCCAGGGCTAAACATAGCCAACCAGGAAACAAGGAGCTCATCAACAACTGGAGCGCATCAGAAAAAAAATATAAAAAACACCCTCAAATGAGAGGTCAGAATTTGATCCTCAAACCGCTGTGACTGAGCTAGGAGCCTCCAGGGACTGTAGTACATTGGAGGTCTGGGGGACATACTGTGAGCCGGAAGTTTCTTTATCTCTATCGAGTACTGTAAGGAGGTGAACTGACCGGAGACCTGCTGACCCGACACGGGATCAAATATTCATCTGACCTCTCATTGATTTGAGGGTCCATGCAGTCTGGTAAGAGTACCCCTGCAATATACACGGTGGTGGATGGTCATTCTATATCGGGATGTTTAGAGACTGTCATTTTTCCATCAGTGACCATTTAACTCTGTGCACATTTGACTTATAAGGACTTCGTTGGGGGATTGATTCCATTGAGTTTTTTATGCCACTGGTTTAATTTGCTTTACACCAGATATTCATTTAGAATTTATTTCTGCAATTTCATTTAGCACCAATGGGCGCTGCACTTTTTCTTTTGTTTTCTTTTGTTCAGTTGGAGGCCTTTAAGGGCTTAGATCCCTTGTCTTGAGACCCAGAGGGACGCAAAGGCCGCTTGCAAAAAAAAAAAAAAAAAAAGGCCACAGTCTGGGACAGAACTCCTTACCCTTGGAACCCTGAGGAAGAAGAGTACTCTTTCCCCCTGTGAGGCCTTTGATAATATCATTCAAGGAAGCTCAAAACAGGCAATCCCCCACAAATGGAAGTTCGGATAAGGCCTTCTTAGAAGCCAAGTCCGCAGATCAACATTTCAGCCAGATAATACGCAGCAGGACCACCGCTGAGACAGGCGTCACAAACTGTAGCCCTTGGACCAACTGAACCCCCAGCTCCGCAAAGGCAGGGGGGAGCTGTACCCCCTCCAGGTCCCATCGTAGAAGATTTGCCCACTCTGTCATAGCTTGCAACACAAGGTCAATAGTAAATACCAGTCTAAGTGCTGAACCAGCCACAGTGAACATATGGCGGGTCAAGGCCTCCGACCTCCTACCACTGCAATAGCAGAGAGGGAGAGAAATCTCCACAAAAAGGACTCACCACCACCGACCAGGTACTCGCAGCCCGAACTGCACACCATGCAGCGATCAGGAAAAGGAATATCCATGGATCAGCACTAGAGGCAGAGGAACTGCTCCCACCGCCGAATCAAAGCCCAAAATGGCCGCCGAGGTTACACAAACATGGCCACTGATCCGTAGCCTAAAAGGCTACAAGAAAATGGTCACACGAGGCTCCCGGGGGCCCCCAGTAGCACAATAAAACAATCTCAGCAGGAAGGGGGGCCCTGGCAGGTGCCCTCACCAGCCCCCTTCCCCACTGAAGAACGATCTTTCGGTCAGCGGTGGCGCGCTCTACCCCACCCCCATCGCCAGTGCAACACCCCAGGCCGACCTAAAAAGGTATGTCCACCCCAGAGAGGGGGGTGGGGGCGGGGAGGGTGTGGGCAGATGGGGGTAAAGGCCTGCATTAGACCACCGAGAAAGGGGGGGGCACTGATTGGAAGGGAGGGGAGCCTGGGGCTTTGACCTTCCCAGGGAGGGGCCCACGTCCACCCCAAAACCCTCCAGGGGTAGAGGGGGGGACAGCTACCTATCACACCAGGAACAGGGTGGGCATTGCTCTGGACAGACCACTGCTCCATCGTAATGTGGGTGCTGTCGGCCAGAAGGAAACGCTGCGACTCAGGCCGAAGCCAGTTTGTATGCGCCCTCACGAGACATTTAACTCGCAGGTCAGTCCCCGTCCAGTGGCGCTATGTCGTGGCCTGGCCTAACGCAGAGCTGCCATCTGCAAACGCTCACTGCTCGGACTGAGGGGACCTTAAGGATCTAGATTATCTAATTAGTCGCCCAGTCCGGCTCTTGATTGTAGATATTACAGGAATAAAATAATAAAGAGAGGAAAAAAGTACCATTTAAAAAAAGAAAAAATTGCCAGGACCAGAGATCCCAGCAAGGAACTAGGTCCTTTCTCCTGACTAGGCAGAGAAAAAACGGAATACCTATAGCAGAGAGTGGGCGTATATCCCCTGGGACTGCCATATAGGCGTGTTTTTAACGCATACTGTTAGACAGGTTAATTTGGCTGGTTGCTGGCTGGTTGGTAAGTAGTGACTGGAAATCCCTTCGTTTTTGATCTGAGTTTGCCCTTCCAGTGCTCCTTACTATCTAGACCAGTTATAGATGGAGGAGGTGACCACTTTTTGCAATATCGTATAACGTTTATATTGGTCAGGCAACGCACTGACACCTTCGCTGCCATTGTGCTATGTGCTGGGTGCTCAGTGTGACCCTGCGCCTTTAAGGAGGGGTGGGCTCCCTCCAGTCACCTGTCCTCCATCTATCTCATCAGAATGCATGTGCTCCCATTGTGGAGACTCTTTAAAGGTAGAGTTAGGGACTGCAGATATCAGGGTGCCTTGGCGCGGCCTGCAGCTTACGCATGTATTTGCAAATGTGTGCAACTAAACCCCTGTTTTTAAAGCATACTGTTAGACAGGTTAATTTGGCTGGTTGCTGGCTGGTTGGTAAGTAGTGACTGGAAATCCCTTCGTTTTTGATCTGCCATATAGGCGTAGTCACGTTTTTGTCTGCCTAGTGTCCTACTCCTGTGGGGGCAGTATAACCTATATAGTCATGAAGATGAAGCACTGTGTCCGTCAATGAACAAAAGAGAAGTAAAACACTAGCCTCTCCTAGCTTTGTGTACTGGTCAAAATCATTTGGTGGAGGGGGGATTATGGTGAGGGGTTGCTTTACATAGATTGGGCTTGGCCCCTTGGTTCCAGTGAAGGGAACTCTTAAGGCGTCAGCAAACCAAGACATTTCGGACAAATTCAATGCCCCCAACTTTGTGGAAACAGTTTGGGGATGGCCCCTTCCTGTTCCAACATGACTGCGCAGCAGTGCACAAAGCAAGGTCCATAAATACATGGATGAGCAAGCTTGGGGTGGAGGAACTTGAATGGCCTGCACCTCAACTGGATAGAACACCTTTGGGATGAATTAGAGCAGAGACTGCGAGCCAGGCCTTTTCTTCCAACATCAGTGCCTGACCTCACAAATGCACTTCTGGAAGGATGGTAAAATATTCCCATAGACACATTCCTAAACCTCATGGACAGCCTTCCCATAAGAGTTGAAGCTGTTATAGCTGCGAATGGTGGGCCAACTCAATACTGAACCCTACAGAATAAAAATGGAATGCCATTAAAATTAATGTGCGTTTAAAGGTAGGCATCCAAATACTTGTTATAATATATAATAATATGTACACAGTATCCCACAATAGTGAGTACACCCCTCACATTTTCTGAAATATTTTAATATAGCAGTGCTTGATAGCTTTGTTCTGTCTTGGAGCCTGTGGGGGATAGATGCTGCATCCACCTAGATAGGTATATATATATATATATATATATATATATATATATATATATATATATATATACACACACACACACACACACACACACACACACACACAGTATCTCACAGACTGTGGTCTGATGAGACCAAGGTAAACTTATTTGGTTCAGATGGTGTCAAGCGTGTGTGGCGGCAACCAGATGAGGAGTACAAAGACAAGTGTGTCTTGCCTACAGTCTAGCATGGTTGTGGAAGTGTCATGGTCTGGGGCTGCATGAGTGCTGCCAGCACTGGGGAGCTACAGTTCATTGAGGAAACCATGAATGCCAACATGTACTGTGACATACTGAAGCAGAGCATGATCACCTCCCTTTCGAGACTGGGCTGCAGGGCAGTATTCCAACATAACGACCCCAAACACACCTCCATTACGACCACTGCCTTGCTAAAGAAGCTGAGGGTAAAGGTGATGGAATGGCCAAATATGTCTCCAGACCTAAACCCTATTGAGCATCTGTGGGGCATCCTCAAATGGAAAGTGGAAGAGCGCAAGGTCATGAACATCCACCAGCTCCCTGATGTCGTCATGGAGGAGTGGAAGAGGACTCCAGTGGCAACCTGTGAAGCTCTGGTGAACTCCATGCCCAAGAGGGTTAAGGCAGTGCTGGAAAATAATGGTGGCCACACAAAATATTGACATTTTGGGCCCAATTTGGACATTTTCACTTAGGGGTGTACTCATTTTTGTTGCCAGTGGTTTACACATGAATGGCTGTGTGTTGAGTTATTTTGAGGGGACAGCAAATTTACACTGTTATACAAGCTGTACACTCACTACTTTACATTGTAGCAAAGTATCATTTCTTCAGTAGTGTTGTCACATTAAAAGATGTAATAAGTATTTACAAAATTGTGAGGGGTGTACTCACTTTTATGAGATACTGTGTGTGTGTTTGTATATATATATATATATATATATATATTTATAAATTTTTTTTATAGATTTTTTTTTCTTCTAGATGAGCAAGTGTATACCCGATGAAAAAAATGTTCAAAAGCATTGACTATAAAGTGTTTTCTATTAATATTAAAAACATTTTTTTTTTTACTAGTGAAAAGCATGTGGGAAATCCCCATGGACATTTCCTGTAAGCTCTAAGCTTCAATAAGCCTTTACTAGGTGTATCCTAGATACAGATTCCTAGCTGCCAGCACAGTTACACTCACACAAACACACGCACGAGGAAGCCAGTAACACAAAAATCATTTATCCTGCAACCTCTGATCATCTAAAAAAGTAACTTATAAAGGAATGTCCTCGGACCATTAGCATTTCCTTACTGTACCCTATAAACTGACTGAAACAAAAATGTTATCAGATACCTGTCCCATACAGCCCTTTGCCAGTACAGTAAACCATTTACCAACCCTGGAAAAAGCTGTTACAGGAGTGCTGATTTTGGCAGACCCTCAATGAGAAGTGGGCCAGATGGCTAAGCAATGATCCCTGCCAAAATCCTTCCAATAACCCTTGATGATTTTGGAGCATGAAAAGGACTTCTAATACCCTTACCTACATAACAGTTTATAGTCTTGTTAAAAAAAAAAATGCAGAGAAAAACTAAGCAAAGGCTTGCAGACACTCCAAGCTGCTACAAATAATCCAGCCCAACACCATCCATTATCAAATACATTAATCTTTATTTGGAACACTATAACTCATGTCTGCCTTGGATATTACAATTTTGTACACAAATATGGACTTTGGTTACTGAGGAATGTTTTTTTCCAATTACCATGCACTGAAGGAAAGGTAATTCATAGGAAAAACACTGGATAGTTGACAATTCTATTGGCGATAGCAGAAAGATAGTGTGCATGACAGTGGCACTACTTGTTAAAGTGAAACTTCCCTCTCTCAAGCAACATTGACTATTTGTAATCCTTATGCTGCTATCATTAGTAATAGTATATAGATACGAAAACACCTTTTTTTTACATGTCTTCAGCTACTTCCTGGTTTCCAGACCTAGGCAAATGAGGTCACACATCCCAGGAGTCTTCAGGAGAGGAAGAGGGGTTTTCTCATTTAAGCACACCCTCCTGCCCGTGTTCCATCAGAATCGGCGACCCGTCAGATTAGGTAATGGAAGGGACATTCTGTCACCTGAATACTTACTGCGCATGCATAGCTGGTTTGCTAACATGACAGAACACCTGCAGTTAGAAGGAGCCAGCGGATATGTTACTACACCCAGCTACGTCTTGAATTTCACAGTAATTTTACCCATAAACCGAGCAGGTATAAATATAGTATATTGACATCCGTGATGCTGTTTTGAATGTTAAATTTTGAAAGAAGCTGGACGCCAGCAGTAGGAAGGTGGCGGGGGGCATCTTGGTACACCCCCCACTGGTCAGCGGTAAACCTTTAGGCATTTAAAATGTAATATGAAAACAGCTTGACAGATCTCAATATACTATATTGCTTTATATACGCTCACTTTAATAGTTAAATGACTGTAAAATTCAAGACGTAGCTGGGTGTAGCAAGATGTCCCCTGGCGCCTTATGACAGCAGGTGTTCTGTTATATTAGCAAACCTGCCAATGAGCAGTAAGTATTTAGGTGATGGAACGTCACTTCCATTACCTAATCTGATGGGTCGTCGATTCTGACGGAATACCTGCACCCCTGAACTAAGGGCAGATGGAGTCCAGGACGTAATTGCTACATAAATCATCTGTCCTTACCCAAGATGGCCATGGCCAGAATAGCTAGGGGTGTTTTTCAAAGCGATTTCTCAGCAAAATAACGTATGGAGACATGAATGTATCATAATGTAAAGAAGAAGTGTCAAGAGCGTGCAGGTAGCTTTTTTATGGGCTAAACCATCCACTAATCCCAGAAGGTATATCTCTGCTCGTGGTTGCACTATAATATCTGTCACCTCTGCTATGCCATCCATTACTCCCCTCCAAAAAACCTGAATTTCATTGCATCTCCAAAAAAAATATGATCGAAATCTGCTTAGGTGGCAGAGCACCACCAACAATCTGGGGACTGACTGTGATATAATTTTGCCAGCTTAGCCGGTATAGAATAGACCCTATGCAGAAATTTATATTGAATAAACTGATTTCTAGACGAGACCAGTCTGGAGTAATATCCCATACTTTCTCCCATTCCCCTCCATCTAATTGTGGGAGCAATATCTCCCACGCTGCCCGGCAGTGAGCGAGATGTTCCAAACCATCCTTAAACAGATTTTTATAGATATTAGATAATGGTTTAACCAAGGGAGATTTCCGAAGAAGAGATTCCATCTCTCCTATTTTGATCTGAAGCCCTGTAGCATCAAATTGGGCCTGACAAGCATGCCTAAGTTGTAAATATCGAAAAAAAATGAGAATTGGGAAGGTTAAATCTATTTTTTAGTATCTCAAATTTGAGGATTCCCCCTTCCCTCACAATATCACCCACCGTCTTTATATTGTATTGAGTCCAGATACACGGATCAAGATGAGAGGAAATATGTGGAAAACCTATCTTTAAAGGGCAACTAGAGTGATTCGTTAGCAGCTAACATATTGCCTAGTCTTCAAAGTGATAATAAAGGCTTTTTGTTCTAAAAAATAACAAACATGTTATACTTACCTGCTCTGTAAAATGATTTTGCACAGAGCAGCCATGATCCTCTTCTCCTTGGGTCCCCCACCAGCACTCCTGGCCCCTCCTCTTCTCTGAGTGCACCCATAGCTGCTTGTTATGGGGGCACATGGGCATGCTCGCTCCGAAGCCCTGCTCGATGTTTCCATAAGACACATAGCCCCACCCAAGCTGTGACTGACAATAGTGAAAGCCAATGGTCCTCGGGGCTGTCTCTTAGCCAATCAGGCGGCAGAGACCCAGGAGAGCAGCCGCTCTTATGCACATCGCTGAACCAGGTTTCGGGAAGGTATAATAGGGAGCAGTGGGGGAAGCACCATACTGAAGGTTTTTTACCTTCAAACATGGAATGCATGAAGGAAAAATACCTTCAGTTTTTAGAACCACTTTAGGTACAGATTAGCACTGATAGAATTGTTCTGCTTGGCCAACATATGAAGTATATGCTTTACTGATCCTCTCACCTTCCACCGAGGAGTGCAGTCTGTGGGCTTCCAGTGTCCTCCAGGTCCAATACCCATATCAGCAAACATCTGATGAACTTCTTCTAATGAGATCTCACTCATGTTAATATCTGTGGGCCCACCTGCATCGAAGAACATTTCTAATTAAAAGTCGGAATTTTGCTATGCTGCAAGTTAAGATCGAAACAACTGAAAAAAAATGTAAAAAAGTCCAGTAAAATAAAGAAAAGGTGAAAAAACTGGTTGTCTTACATTATGGTGTTAATAAACAGGAATGATACGATTACCAGTCATACAGGAATTGTTATAGAAATACCAGTAATACTAAAAAAAGAAAGTGTAGGACTGTGTGAAACTTCCGTACAGACCTGTTTCAGTTAACTTTTCAGAATACTAAACTTTTGTTCATCATCTATGAAAGGTACTGCTTGTAATTTACAAGTTTCAGTTGAAATTTTAGAATACTGTACTCTTGCTCAGCTTCTGTCAATAGAGATGTTTCTGTTAACCCCCACCCTCACTGTGACATGCTGCATATGTTAGTACTTTTCTGTGCACCGTGACAAAAGGTTCCAATACTGGTTCAAACTCCTTAAAGGATAAGTTCACCTTTTAGAAAATGCTACATGTTGCTCTCTTTTTTAGGGTGTAACAAGTTCCAGCATACCTCCTAACCCTCACAGCCCACTCCTCCTCTGTCAGAAGCAGGAGGGGGTGGTTCTTCCCTGTAGCTGCTTTCACAATTAAAACCGGCATAGCAGTCGCGTCCTTCATTCCAAAAATCTGTTAAAGAATGAACTACAAGTCCCATCTTCCACTGCAGCAGACAGCTTGTAGTTCTCAATGGACTACGGGTGCACTAATCAGTGCACTCGTAGTCCATTCACACTTCAGCTTTCTAACTAAAAGCCTGTAAGGAAGTATTGGCAGAAAGCTGGAGGAAGAGCGTGCAGGAGCCATTGCACCCGCGATCTGCTGATCACGGCTGTAATGCATTGCAGGCTCCTTTTTTTCTGCAAAAAAAAAAAAAAAAAGGGGGAAACTTAGCCTTGAATGAGACAGTATCAACTAGAAAACTGTACCAATCTATCAGGTTTCGAACAGAAAAGTGTATAATAGTTCTGTACATGGATATGTATTGGAGTGTGTGGCTGGCCTTTTTGAAAAGATTGTCAGGAAATATTCTTCCAATAATTTACACACTGCTCAAAAAAATTAAAGAAACACTTTGAAAACACATCAGATCTCAATGGGGAAACATATTATGCTGGATATCTATACTGATATGGACTGGGTAATGTTTTAGGAACGAAAGGATGCCACATTATTTGATTGAAATTAAAACCATCAACCTACAGAGGTGTTGAATTCAAAGACCCCCCGAAAATCAAAGTGAAAAAATGATGCAGCAGGCTAGTCCATTTTGCTGAAATTTCATTGCAGCAACTCCAAATGGTACTCAATATTTTGTATGGCCCCCACATGCTTGTATGCATGCCTGACAATGTCGGGGCATGCTCCTAATGAGACGACGGACGGTGTCCTGGGGTATTTCCTCCCAGATCTGGACCAGGGCATCACTGAGCTCCTGAACACATTGAGGTGCAACCTGGTGGCATCAGATGGACCAAAACATTATGTCCCAGAGGATTTCTATTGGATTTAGGTCAGGTGAGCGTGGGGGCCATCCAATGGTATCAATCCCTTCATTCATCCTCCAGGAACTGGCTGCATACTCTCACTACATGGGGTCGGGCATTGCCATGCACCAGGAGGAACCCAGGACCCACTGCACCAGCGTTGAGTCCAAGGATTTCATCCCAATACCTAATGGCAGTCAGGGTGCCATTGTCTAGCCTGTAGAGGTCTGTGCGTCCCTCCATGGATATGCCTCCCCAGACCATCACTAACCCACCACCAATCCGGTCATGCTGAAAGAAGTTACAGGCAGTAGAACGTTCTCCATTGCTTCTCCAGTCACTTTCCTGCAAATGGAACCAAACCTCCACCTCTTGTTCTTTGTTTATTCTTTATTATTATGGAGATTGATTCAGTGGAGCCTGGCACTATCATCTGGTTCTGTAATGACTGCAATTATTACCAGGTATTTATTAAAGGTCAATGTACGAATCATGCCAGTCAGGAAAAAGATAAGAAATTAATGTAACATGAGTAAAATGGAAATAATTTATAATGCCTGAACTAGACAAAGCAGAAAAATATCTTTCTGGACTATCCCTGGAAAAAAAAGGGCGACAGCTGGCAAGTATAATACTGGATGATTCGCCACAACAGAACACACACCAGACACCAGTCTTTTCTTTGCAAAGCTTGTATCCTGACCGAGTCTATAGAGCAGACACATTGGTTTATTTCCAGTTTGAATGGTTATAGAACCTGTGGCTAAAGCTCGCATTCTCACACATTTTCCTGCCCCTGATGCCATCAAGTGTTATGGAAGAAACCCACAGATATTATTAGTGGGTGGCTGAATGTGAAGTCACACCCGCAAACATGTTCTGGTGTATGCCGCAAATTACAGCACATGGATATGTGATCTGCCGGGGGACGCTTGTAAAACTCACGCAGGTTGAAAATGCAAAGCCTCTTGTAAACTAAATACCATATGCTAATGGCTTGACTCAAAAAATTAAAAAGTATGCATTATCATTCACATGCACCCACAGCAGAGCATCAGGCAAAAACTTTTTTTTTTTTTTTTAAATCTGCAGTATAAAAAAGTCCCTTCAGGTAGAAATCATTTTAAGTATGACTGACGTTTCTTTATTATTTACACTTTCATTCACATAGGGAAGTTTAGCTTTCACTACATTTTCGATGCTGTGGCTGAATGCAAATATTCAGCTGCAGTGTGTCCCTTCCCTTGTTTCAGTGCACCAGGAAGGACAGGTGCAGCATCCAGCCTCACTGCAGGAAGCCTTTCAAAGTCTACGGCACTGAAGCTTAATTCCTCATTGTGCAATGGGCTTTTGGTCTAGTTCAGACAAGCGGTCCCAGGCATTGTAAAAACAGGTGTACAGGTGGTTAAGCCACGGTTTTACCACCTCCTGACCACCCTCCTACAAGATAACATGCTTTGCATCAATGGCAGGAAATTATACCCCTAGTCACCTTTTGCGGGCAGTACCACTGTTAAATGCAATTCATTCAGGTGAACGGGGCCACAAAATGGGGCATTATTTACATTAAAAATCCCCATTTGGTTGTTTAAAATAAAGAGGGAGGGGGGGCATTCATGAGTTGGCAGTATCGCCTCCTGAATGAATGGCAGCCACTGCTCTGTCAGCAAGGGCTATTCTTGTGTGAATGACACAGGCAGTAGGTAATATGGGTGCAGAAAGAAGTCCAGCCATGGCCAAACTTTGAGAATTACACAAATATGAATTTTCACATATTCTGCTGCCTTAGTTTTTATGAAGACATTTTGCATATACTCCAGAATGTTATGAAGAGTGATCAGATGAATTGCAAAGTCGCTCTTTGCCATGAAAATTAACTTAATCCCATAAAAAAACATTTCCACTGCATTTGTGAAGAAGGCTTCAGGGCGCCCAAGAAAGTCCAGCAAGCACCAGGACTGTCTCCCACAGTTGATTCAGCTGCAGGATTGGGGCACCACCAGTGCAGAGCGTGCTCAGGAATGGCAGCAGGAAGGTGTGACTGCATCTGCACGCACAGTGAGGAGAAGACTTTTGGAGGAAGACCTGGTGTCAAGAAGGGCAGCAAAGAAGCCACTTTTCTCCAGGAAAAACATCAGGGACAGACCGATATTCAGCAAAAGGTACAGGGATTGGACTGCTAAGGACTGGGGTAAAGTAATTTTCTCTGATGAATCCCCTTTCCAATTGTTTGGAGCATCTGGAAAAAAAACTTTGTCCAGGGAAGAAAAGGTGAGTGCTACCATCAGTCCTGTGTCATGCCAACAGTAAAGCAGCCCGAGACCATTCATGTGTGCGGTTGCTTCTCAGCCAATGGAGCTCACTCACTCACAATTTGCTTAAGAACACAGCCATGAATATAGAATGGTACAAAAACATCCTCCAGGGGCAACGTCCCCCAACCATCCAAGAACCATTTGGTGATGAACAGTGCCTTTTCCAACATGGTGGAGCATCTTGTCATAAGGCAAAGGTGATAAAGTGGCTTGGGGAACAAAACATCAAAATTTTGGGTCCTTCGCCAGGAAACTCCCCAGACCTTAATCACCTGGAGGACTTGTGGTCAATCCTCAGGAGGTGGGTGAACAAAAAAACAAATTCTGACAAACTCCAAGCATTGATTATGCAAGAACGGGCTGCCATCAGTCAGGATGTGGCCCAGAACTTCATTGACCGCATGCCAGTGCGAATTGCAGAGGTCTTGAAAAAGAAGGGTCAACACTGCAAATATCGACTCTTTGCATAAACCTAATGTATTTGTCAATAAAAGCCTTTGACACTTATGAAATGCCTGTAATTATACTTCAGTATATCATAGTAACATATGGCAAAAAGATCTAAAAACACTGAAGCAGCAGACTTTGTGAAAATTGATATTTGTATCATTCTCAAAATTTTTGGCCACGACTGTACAGTAAAACCTTGGTTTGAGAGTAACTTGGTTTAAGAGCGCTTTGCAAGACGAGCAAAATTTTCAAATAGATTTTGACTTGATATACAAGCGATGTCTTGATATACAAGTAGCCTCAAGTCACAGCTAAGTATAAAAGAGAAGAGAGGCGCCTCTAAGTGTAGCAATATGGTTAAATTTAATAAAGGTACAACATTTAGCAACTCACATGGTTGATGAATAAAACAGGCACATCTAAGGATGCAGGCATCCGGGGTAAAGCTGTCCACATAGACCACCCTCCGCACCGACATCTACGTCATCCCTTCCATGCTGCCCCTCGCTTTTAGATCGCTTTACTGCAGGGTGGTCTTCCCGGTCAGGATTACAGACTGGCAGCCGGCGGTGCAGAAGATAGTCTATGTGGACAGCTTTACCCCGGATGCCTGCATACTTAGATGTGCCTGTTTTATTCATCAACCATGTGAGTTGCTAAATGTTGTACCTTCATTAAATGGAACCATATTGCTACACTTAGAGGCGCCTCTCTTCTCTTTGATACCATGTAGCTCCTGCTGGATTTTGCTTCTAATCCCCTTATGGAAGCGGCTATTTGTGGATGGACATTTTATGGTTACACAACCTATTGCAATGCTATAATCTTTTATATGGGCTATAAACTGAAGGACTTATGAATAAATGGTTGTGGAACGAATAATCTGAGTTTCCATTATTTCTTATGTGGAAATTTGCTTTGATATAAGAGTGCTTTGGATTACAAGCATGATTCCGGAACGAATTATGCTCGCAATCCAAGGTTTTACTGTATATGCAAGCACTAGTGGCAGCCTTCTGTAGAGTAAGCCAGCTCTAATGAATCAAAGACCAGAAAAAAGAAGAAAAGTGCCATCTAAGTGCAGCATGCGAATGTTACTTTAATAAAAAACGGTTATAAGAACTCACACGATCTGTAAAAGTTAAAGCTCATCAGAAATCAACAATTTAGCGAACATCCCCGTCCTGTAAGAACCACTGTGCCAGATGATGGAGCTGTCTTTCTAGGCAAGGGGAGCTAAGGACGATGGGTGGTATTCTGGGGCCACCTCACGCTGGTTTGGAGCGTATCAGGGATGCACTGGAAAGGGGGATGTGACACCACACCCGCCTTGGAGTGCGTTCCGGATGCGCTCAAAACTGACGTAAATTCCTGGAATTCAGTTTTAAAAATGAATACACATACTTCAGAAAAGTATACAATGCAAATAACGTGCCAGCTATTTAGCTTCTATTAGATCAGCAAAATGTCTTTGTTTTTCTAGAATATATGTGTACTTATTTGCTTGGCTGGCCATGGATGCTGTGTACAGCAACACTTTGTATATAAAGACATGCTACAGTAAATGCTAGCTCAATGGTTTCCTAAAATATGTCAAAACATACTTTTTTGCAGTTTGATGCTGATACAAATTCACTGTTGTGAGGGGGGAAAAATAATCTAGAAATAGGGAGAGAAAGAAGTCAATAAAAATACTTACGCATAAACGGCAACTTTTCCGGACACGGAAGGTTTGGTGAGAATGTAAAGTTTTCAGGCAGATACATTGTGGACTGTGCGGTGAAATCAGTGGAATTGGTACCATCTGGGTAGTCTACAAAAAAAAGAAGTGAAAGAATAATTTATTAAAATTTGGGCGGTTTTTGGTTCTTTTATATCTGAAATTAAAACATTACGAAATCCCTGTATATTACACGACATAGGAGGTTATACTTGTGGCATACTGGGATCTCCGATATTATCTGTGCACGATACACCAAAGAACCTTCTTTATCTTTTTCATACAGAAAGGGAAGGTTGCCCTGGGACTTTAAACGAGGCGACCACAGGTGGCCACTCAATGAAGTAAATGTAATCTCAATTTAATGATTAGTATTAAAAAATTACATTATGTAACATGGTACATAAAAATTTGACCAAGCCAAACAAAGGTATAGGCACAAATATAGTACATGCTTGAAATTAGTAACTGTATTGTTGCATGGTTGTGAACAGGCATCTTAATAACTTTGCCGCGTTTCCCAAGCAAACTGCTCGCTTCTTCAGAAATGGATGCACACATGCATGTCTGAAAAAACATATGCAGAAATAGGATTGTAACAACAATCCAAAAATTACTTATTGATGATGTTTGCAGGGTACAAAACCCATGAAGGATCCCAAGTCAGGGACCCATACTTACAAGTTGGCCGGGCCTGGACAGCGAAGAGACACTGAACTCCAGTGGTGGCATGAAGTGTGCGCCAAATTCATCTACTGGTCATGCATTGTAAGCTTCATGGGTTGGATTTTATAGTTGTTTTTGACTTGACTAATTTTACAAATATTGTATTTTATCATTTTTAGGCTCTATAAGTTACATTTTAAACAAAACAACAGACTCAGCGCCCATTCAGACTGGCGCAACGTGACTTGCTGGGGCGACCTGTGAAGTCGCGGTGCGACTTGCAGGGACTTCATATAACTGAAGTCAATGCAAGTCGCCTCCAGGTCGCCCCAAAGTAGTACAGGACCCTTTTTCTAAGTCGGAGCAACTTGTCTCGCTCCTATTAGAACGGGTCCTGTACTATTCAATGGCGAGCGAGCGACCGCGACTTGTCAGGCGACCAAGTCGCCTGACAACTCGCGCTAGTGTGAATGGACCCTCATATACATTCAGAACCCTGGAAATAATTGTCTACTGTGTTGCATTCCATTGCTTTTTTTTTTTTACTTAATCATAGATTAATATTTTATGTGATGAAGAAGGATAGATCCAACTATCTCAAAATTGCTGTCTGTAATCTTGGCTGGGATATCACCTTCCCACCTCTGACAGCCTGGGCTCTGATTGAGACGAGTTCATCGATTCTCCTCTGCAGAGTGCGTTTTCCAATTTTCCAAATTGGGATTCCTACTACATTCTTCAGAAAAATATGAGAATTTGCTTCCTTTCCCATGCCAATTAAACCCATACTGTTGTTGGCCAGTTGCTTATTTGTTCTCTGCGCCAGCCCACTAATGGCATTTGCACAAGATCTAAGTGAGAATCTAGTTCAGGGTTTATCAACCAAGGTTCTGTGGAACCCTAGGGTTCCTCCAATGGTTGTTAGGCGTTCCTTGAGCAATCAGAAATTTCTGCCTGTCAGATAAGGTCCCACTGACACCAATGATCCTTTTAGCTATCTGTAGGGGGGGAATTCTTGCCACTGTCCACAAGTTTTAAGTGACGATCACACTAATGTATCAAGAGTTGTAGATACATTATTTTTAGCAGGGGTTCATTAGACTGAAAGAGATTTCAAGGGTTCCTATGTGTTGAAAGGGTTGAGAAAGGCTGATTTAGTCCATAGTCTCTCCTTTGTCTTGTTTAACCAAGATCTTGTGATTTTTCCTGAAATTGTCACTGATGACAAAAGTAGCCTTCCCAGGGGCAGCAGTGAAGCCCTGGCTGATTCACAACATTTGGGGACTGCAGGTAATCACATATTGTGCTATTACATGCAAATAGCTGCAAAAAATGTCAGCCTGTTATTGCTTTGTACAGACTTCCTGTATCACCAGGTGATCAGAAACACCTGACTGTACCCACCACAGAAATACACTAATCTGGGGAGTGTACAGCCCTAATCAGTCGTGTGCATTAGCCCTAAGGTCCCTTCCACATAGGACGGGCTTCATCTGAGTCTGTCTACTCAGCTGCGAATCTGTCCACTGATACCAGCTGAGCAGGCGGATGGCCACTCAGATGCAAAAGGACCGCCTGTCTATTTACACCTGACTGCCATCCAATCCCAACCACCAGACATATGGGGAATGGATCTCCCAACCTGTCCCAACCACTCACTCTGCTACAGGATTCAGTTTTGTTGCAAGCAGTATCAGAAGTAAAAAAACCCCAACCCACTCAGAAATAGAGGAGGGGGTGTTGCGTCTGTCACAGAAGATGCTCCATATTCTTAACCATTGGGATGTCCCAAAGCAGTATTTGCATGAGGGGTGGAAAAACAATGCAGAGAAAGAACGTAATATCCCAAAGGCTAAACTTAGCCAACCAGGTAACATGGAGCTCAACGAGAACAACTCGAGCTCACCTAGAAACCACATACACCCCCAAAGAGAAAAAAATGCTCTTTTAAACAGCAGCCTGAAAATTGATGATGAGGATGATGAATGAGAAGTCTTCCTGGAGGTAGATTTTCTAGCCTTCAACAGTGTAGGAATCACTCAGTCAGAAAGACCCCTATTCCTTCAATACCTTGCTTTCAACAACCACGCCGTTAAAGCCAGCGACTGTAAAGCAGGATGGAAGATCAGCCCTTTTAGACAACAGATCTTACCTGAGAGGAAGTCTCCAAGGAGCATCTATGACCAACCTTACCAGATCTGCATACCAAGACTGGCGAGGCCAGTCTGGGGCCACCAGAATGACCGGAATCCCTTCCACCACTATTCAGTGCAGAAGCCTCGGCAGAAGTTTCAGTGGAGGAGAAGCATAGATCAGCCAATACTGACCCCAAGGAGCCACCAGTGCGTCTGTGGCGTCGACCAGAGGATCCCGAGACTTGGCAACAAACCTCTGTACCTTCTTGATGAGCCGAGAAGCTAACAGGTCTACATCGGGTGTCCCCCACCGGACACACAACAGGTGAAACACCTCCGGGTGCAGGGACTATTCCCCCTGATCCAACACCTAATGACACCTAATGAGTAATATTCCTGGCAGTCCTCCACTCCGTGTATATGCACAGAGGAGAGGGCTGGAACAAAATCATGGGTTGGATTGAATCATAGGAAAAAAATATTCTGCCCATATTAAGATCTCGACCATCTCCCGGGCCGCCAGGACACTCTTGGTGCCCCCTTGATGATTGACGTAAACCACAGCTGTGGCATTGACCAATTGAATCTGAACTGGACAACCCTGCAGACGATTTGTCCAGTGACTCAAGCAAAGATCGCTCTGAGTTCCAGAATATTGATCGGAAGTCTGGACTCTTTCAGAGTCCAGGTCCCCTGGAGACACAGCTTTCCAAGTACCCCCCCCCCCCCCCCTGCCGGACAGGCTGGCATCCGTGGTCCAATACAATGGAAGAAAGGACTTGTCCAAAGATTTTGGATCCTTGTTCCACTTGACAAGAATACCCCTTTGCAGAGGTCCTATGTGGAACTGAGCAAACCGAACCACCCCAAAAGGTAGACACCATCAGGCCTAGAGCTTGCATGCAAGTCCGCAATGAGAACAGAGTGCTGGATAACAGCAACCAAATTGCCCTCTGCAACTTTGCAGCTTTTCCGGGGGAAGAAACACTCTCACAGAGGCTGAGTGCAGAGTCAGTCCCAGATAAACCATTTTGGAGGCTGGGACCAGAGCAGATTTTCTGAAATTGATGGTCAAACTGAACTCTCGCAGAGTCCGTACAGTGATTGACAGATCGTCCACCAGAACTAAAAGGGAGTCTGCTCTTAAGAGGAGATTGTTCAGGTACCCCAGTACCGCAATCCCCCACTGTCACAGTAATGCCAATATTGGAGCCAACAGGTTAGTGAGGACCCTGAGGGACGGAGGTGAGACCAAAGGTAACGCCACAAATTGATAATGTTCCTCTCCTACAGCGAAGCGAAGAAAACACTGGTGTCCAGCGTAAATAGAGATGTGCATATATGTGTCCTCGATCTCGATAGAGGCCAAAAAGTCCCCTTGGTGTAGGAAAGCCACTACCATGCGAATGGTCTCCATTCTAAACCTCTTCACCCGCACAAAGCGATTCAGAGCCTTAAGGTCCAGAATTGGACGCACGTTCCCTTCTTTCCTGGGAACAGTAAACGGGTCTGAATAAAAACCCTTAAAAGCGTTCCAGAGATGGAACCGGCACAATCACCCTTTGGGACAGCAGATCTTGTACCGCCTCTCGTAGATCCCTTAACCGATCTGAAGATAGAAGTAGATTGGACAGGAAGAATCTGTCCGACGGTCGGGACCTTAATTCGATCTTGTAACCCGATCGGAGCAGACCGTGGTCCCATTTGTCCTTAACTAAGGAGGTCCCTGGTTCTGGACAGGAAAAAAAGACGTCTCCCCACCCCAGATACGGGTGAGGGCGTCCCTTCATGCAGATGGAGATTTGTCCGCAGATCTGGAGGGGCCTGTTCTCGGCTTACCCGATCACGTCTTCTTGGAACCCCCAGATGTCCTAAATGGCTTAGGTCCTTTCTCCTGCCTGCTGAAGGCACGAAGAGGCCGCCTGTGAGCTGAAAAATAAGGACCCTGTCTATTAGGTGGTGACTTGCCTTTGGCAGATAGAGGAAGAAGAGTACTCTTCCCACCTGTGAGTCCTTTGATCAGTTCATCGAAAGACCCAAATAGGCTGACCCCCATAAAGGGGAGATCTGATAGAGCCTTTTAAGAAGCCTGGTCCGCAGACCAGCTTTTCAGCCACACCATGCGTGGTTACCATTATTGCGTTTAGAACAACTCCACTGACTCGCGACCCTGGGAAATCTGCGACCCTGAGGGGAAACCCAGTCCGGTTTTGATTGCAGTTCTCTCACGAATATAACTAGCTAAAAAATTAAAACATTTTAACAAAGGTTCCCTTTAAAATAAAAAAAAAAAAAACAAGCTAAGACCGAAGTCCCAGCTGGGAACTAGGTCCTACTCCTAAACTAGGCAGAAACAAACTGAATCCTATAGCAGAGTGAGTAGGTGTATGCCTGCAGGGACTGCCCCATAGGCGTAGTAAAGTTTTTTCCTGCCTAGGGTCCTACTCTTGTAGGGGGCAGCATAACCCAATGGTTAAGAAGAATATGGAGCTGCGTTGGTCAACGATAGAGAAAAGGTTTTTAAAACAGAAATGTTAGATTACTGAAAAGTATGTTCATGTACAGTATAGTATGCACTCAATACTTGGTCGGGGCTCCTTTTGCATGAATTACTGCATCAATGTGGCGTAACAAAGAGGCGATCAGGCGGTGGCACTGCTGAGGCGTTATAGAAGCCCAGGTTTCTTTGATCGTGGCCTTCAGCTTGTCTGCATTGTTGGGTCTGGTGTTTCTCATCTTCCTCTTGACAATAACCCACCGATTCTCTATGGGGTTAAGGTCAGGAGAGTTTGCTGGCCAATCAAGCAAAGTGATACCATGATCATTAAACTCAACTCGAAATTCCGTTTTAAATATATTTTTCTTCTTTTTTTTTTTTTTTTTATTGCGCTTATGTAATATTCAAATTTTCTGAGATACTGAATTTTGGGTTTTTACTAGCTGTAAAGTCATAGTCATCAAAATTAAAAGCAAGAAATGCTTGAAACATATCACTTTGTGTGTAATGCATCTATATACAAATATAGGAATTTCACTTTTTGAACTGAATTACTGAAATAAATTAGATGATATTCAAGTTTTTTGAGATGTACCTGTATGACACTGCAAGTGTGAATGAGGTCTAAGTTGCACCTTTCACCACGTAAACACAGAAATGTATTGCGGCATAAATATTAGCATTACCAAGATCATAGCAGAATGAATGACACTACTCTAATAACTTTTATACATGTTCATCTGAGTGACATGCTTAATGAAGCTTCCTAGGTCCTGTCTGTTTATTCCAGTATCTAGGCTCAGCACAGCCTCACACTTTGTAAAACAATTACATTATCAGACTACCCAGCTCATTTGAGCTTTCAGTTGTTACATTTGCTGCCAAAATGGGAACAAAAGGCAAACGGCCTACCGAACTTCTAGCAGCAACTGGTGACTGTGACAATCAAAGTGGTATCTTAGCACCCCGCCGCACACAGATAAGCTGGAAATGCCATAAAATCACCATAAAACACTAAAGCAGAATACCACAATGCTGTATATTGCAAGCAATGCATATAATCAGCGACCTTAAACTTAACACCTAGGTCCTATCACCCTGCTATATGGAATACTTTGGAAATGTAATATAGGTCATGAATTATGACCTTAGCTTAAATAAAAATAAGCCATCATCAATGTATGAAAACTACAAAAAAAAATCTATTGGCTTTAGCAGGTAGCGGGGTTAGGATCCACAATTTGGGAAACCTTTTCCTAGACTTACTGCACAGAAGTTTTTTTTTGTTTGCTCAGATGGTATAAAGTGTAAGACAAACAGATGGCTTCGAATTTACAGCCAGCTGTGGTCAGTCAAGAAATGGCAGTTTTCTGTATATATGGCATCTTAACAGTGCGGTGACAAAACACAGAAGAGCAACGTTTTTAACACAGATGACCTTTTAAGTAGCTCTCCCAGCACTTGGCAAATTTAGTTTAAAGCCTAGTACACAATATGAGAAAATCGGACGAATGATCGTCCAATTTTCCACAAAGGTCCGTTTTAGGATGTGTTGTAACCAAAAATTATATTACCAAAGGCAAACGTAGCCAAACTTAGCTACGTACTAGTGTAGTAGCAGAGGAAGTGATATAATGTACGTGATCCTTCAAGCCACATCCACCAATGTTTGATTATTTTCATATTAATAGTGTACACATTGAATGAACATTGGATGTTGGGTTAACTTATGATAAAAATTTTCTAGCTTGCACCTTCGTTTTTTTTTTTTTTGTTCGAAGAGTTGGTATCGGCTGTTGAAAGCACCATACCAACAAACAGATAATCGACCGATTGTTCCTTGTACGGATCGCGTGTACAGGTGTTTAGTTGCATGAGGAACATAAAAATAAGGAAGAAGCCAACTCCCAAGTCCTAGCTCCTCAACATGGTGCCAAACTACTCACACACCTCCTATAATACGGAAGCAATGAGCCTCATAGCATTGCATCACGCAAGTACTATGGCATCAAGCGCTAGTGGCAAAATGGAATACCCTTTATACTGATCTTGTTATATAGTCATGAGACATAGTTACATAGGTAATGATGCCATGCTAACTGGAGCAGGGGGGAGTACTTGCTTGTGATAAAGCTAGCCAAGGTACGGCTAATATGTTTTTCAAAAGGGTGCCATAAAACAAGGTCTGCCAAGCCCATACATTCCTAAATGCTAAGTCAGTTAAAAGCCAGCAGTATGACTTGTGCCAAATTTTCATTGTCAACCATCTAACATTACTGCTGCTGGTAAAGTGTCTTATACAACAAAAACAAGCATAGTTTCTATAACCTGAACGGTTCTGGAAATTGTCTGCTCAATAACATCATGGAGGTTGGAAGCAACAATGTGCAGCACCAAACATCAGCATATTCTCCATAATAGCTACCTTAGCACTGGCTGGTCTGTACACAAAATAAAGGCTTTATGCACATGGACATTTAAAGACTCAAAAGTGCCGACGCATAAAATGCCTGGTGCTTTCCCATACCAGACATACAGCCAGTCATACAAGTGAATGGCTGTTTGTGTGTAAAAGATGAAGCTCCTGTGCATTGGTATTTACCCACTTAGGAGTATGAGCGCACAGCCCATTTGGGAAAATGCATAGGGGATCGCTTATGCAGAATAGCGTCAGTATTTGCACAAGTATGGCCACGTACAATCACTTGTATGGCTGGCCATCCGCACCCTCTGAGTCTCCCTGTTCACTAGAGGTGCCATTCATTTTAATCCTAAACATTTAAATTTGCATGAGGTCTTACATTAAAGTAGAAGTTCACATTCAGGCATATTTTCCAAAAATCCCTCTATGCAATTTTATAGCCCCTGAATAGTACATATCAGCGCTCATTCTGTTGTAAATGGTGAGATATCCGTGTGCGCTCTTCTCCTTTAGTTTATCTCGGCTAGAGAAGTAGATCATGCACACATATGGAATGAAGCAGCTGCTGCTGAGCCAACAGAACGCACTGCCCATGCATGCCTGGGGTTGCTACTAGGGATCACATTATTGGAATGTTCAGCCCATCCTGCAAATGGCAGGATGGAGGGGCCAGTGGGTTTTATGGAGACCCCCCCCCCCCCCCATTTGTAATGAGAGGACATGCACCATTTACAACAGGAGGAGCACTGCTATGTACTAGTTAGAGGATTTAGAAGTGCATAGGGGGGTTTTGGAAAACCTTACTGCAGGTGAACTTATACTTTAAGGCAGATATGGGTGCAAAATAGCATCAGAATAAGCAAGACTGACTATTCATAATGAGCCAAAATAAGTAAAAGAAATGTATGTTGTCTACAGGCATGAACCAGAGGATGTAGGTTTTTGGATTAAGACACCTTGCAGTGAGCCAATAAAGAGGAACCATCTTCTATTAACCAATATGCTGAAGTATAGCATTATAAGCACAGCTGCACTGATCATTTTCCTTTAGTCCTTCTGCAACATTGCACAAATACCTCTTGTTCCTGCTAGTGGAATTTACTTAATGTAACTTCCTGTGATGGTGTGGCAATGACGCTGCACTGCTCCTAAATTCAGAGCAGAGTTGTCACTCAGATGTAGGCTGTACCTGAGTGCACTACAAGGAGATGAAACAAATAAAATAAAAAGGATGCAGGGGGTGTGGCTATCAGCATTGTCACTGTTGATTCACAGGCCTGCAGTTTGTCAAACAGCCCTCAGCCACACCCAGTCCTGCCCACTGCTTTCTGGATTGACAGCTCTGCCTTGGTTGCTAAAAATAACTCCCACTGAGCTGCAATATCTTGGAGGAAGAGCATGGGAGACAAAAATTAAAGTGGATTTAGAAGGTAGATAGGATAGTACATTACATGGTAAATAGATTTGCTACCGTTTAGACCCAGGGGTGCCCAACCCTTTGACCTTCCTGGGCCACATTGGAAGAAGACAAATTGTCTTGGGCCACACTAGCAATAAAGATAGCAGATGAGCAGAAAAAGTCAGGTAGATCACTAATTTAAGTTAATGATCACTAATATAGATAATGTACCTGAGTAATAAAACTTTTTTTTTTATATATTTTTCATTATAAAAGTAAAAAAGGCCATCATTAAACTAGTGTGACAATTGACACTAGCAGTAACAATTTTCAATGAGTTCTCAAGGTGCTCATTGGATTTTTTGGTTCTAATCTTGCACTTCCTGTTCTTCCTTCTTGAAAACAGCTGCTCACAAATATATATATATATCTATATCTATACACACACACACACAAATATAGATGCTGCTTAAAACCGATGATATGATTGTGAAGAGTGGGATATTTTTCTTTGGGAAGATAAAACGTATAAAAGTCTAGTAAAGAGTCACCGACAATTTTTCCTTCAGCTGCATGTGCTCGCTAAGTGTAAATCCATTTTTCCAAAAATATTATCCGCCCCCACCAAAAAATAAATAAATCAATCAACATTTTTAAGTAAGTTTGTGATTTTGTGTTGGGCTGTCTTGGGCTGCAGGTTGGACACCCCTGGTTTAGGTGTATGTTCCATTACATTAAATGTTCTCTGTAAGAAGCAGAATCAGTCATGAGTGGCCTCTTATAATCCTATCTGTCAGATCCGTCAGTGCAAATATGCGTTGTAGCTGATCAGACTCTCTCATCTTCAGGCTGTACTATAGCTGCAGGGTAGAATTTCCGAACTGCAGGGACAGTTTGCTGGTAAAATCCATGTTGACTAAGATTATAACTTGTCTGCTTTAATCATCAACATTTCCAGGCCTGTCCTTAACTTGCCAGGTCACATCATTATGATTCAAATGTATTACCAGTTTCCAAGTATGCATGCATTTTACATGCAATAAATAATTCAAAATATTTAGTCATGGTGACCATTACTATTGTCAAATCCCTAAGAAAAAGTGCAACCATAAAAGGTCACAACCAGGCATTAATCTCAGCTGCTCCCGTCATGCAGCAAGGTGACAAGTTGGTCTCAGGTGGTTCCTACAATAGCAAAACATAAGAGCAGTATCTCAGCTGCTTCTGTGAACAAGAGGAAAACAGTACAGCTATAGACAACATTACTACCGATGGCCGCATGGAAACAAGTGAATTAAATTTAAAGGGCTAGTTCACCTATTCAACAAAAAAAAAGAAGGGGGAACCAACACCCTACTCCCCTGTGTCACCGTGAGTAACAGATTTTCCCTGTCCGCACAGCCCAATGCAATGGTCCTGGGGTTTGAAAAGCACGCTGTTTTTTATCTTCTTATCCTTGGTACCCCAAGACGGTTCCGATTAGTTCAAGCCAGCACCTGACCAATCAGAACTGCCCTGATCTGTCCCAGGATCCCTAAGGAAAGTAGAGGAAGAACAGGGTGGTTTTCATACAGCAGGACCGCTGCACCAGCCTTTGCAGATGGTGAAACTTTATCACCCATGCAGGCAAGTGCAGCAGGAACTGGGGGGTGGGAAGGGTGTAGGGCAGAGATGGCGAACCTTGGCACCCCAGATGTTTTGGAACTACATTTCCCATGATGCTCAGCTACACTGCAGAGTGCATGAGCATTACGGGGAATGTAGTTCCAAAACATCTGGGGTGCCAAGGTTCGCCATCACTGGTGTAGGGTGTTCGTTTACCTTTTCATTTTTTCTGAAATGTGAACTAACCCTTTAAAGCTTTTTAGATTGAAAGCTCTAATGAGCAGGGCCCTCCGATTCCTCATGTATTGAATTGTATTGCACCTATACTGTCTGCCCTCATGTTGTAAAGTGCTGCATAAACTGTTGGCGTTATATAAAACCTGTAAAATAATAATAATAAAGCTGAATTCCAGGTATGGATATTTTTCATAGTTGGTCTAGCTTGTACCAATGCATGTATACATATTCCATACCTGGCCAACCCCTGTGACACTACCGGGGACTAGAGAAAGCCCTGACAGCCCAGCGCTGGAGGGCTCCGTTTTTAGGCAAGTCTCTCATAATGTACATTACAGTGCATATTAGTACATTATGGCTTAAACCTACCGGGGGACACATTTATTTTCTTCATCAGCAAGAGCTTACTACCAGTTTAATAACACAGTTTTACTATATTGGACTTGTGGTCAGGCAGTTATTCCTGCAGATTTGTAAGAATCCTTAAAGATCAGCTTTAATTTCTACTTTCAATGGTAACACTGATTTGCAATGACAGTTTTTGTATTTGTGAAAATGACAGGTTGTGATCTTTCAGAAAGAGATAGTAACTAAGGTCATCTACTTACATTCTGAGGCCAAACCCTTGTAACCAGAACGTCAGCTTATGGTCATTGAGTTGCTAATGAATATAATTTTCTCACAGGGCCACTAATTACCCAGGGGTGGGCAATTCATTTTCCAAAGGGAAGGCGGGAGAGCTTCAGGATGACTCCTAGGCAACATTCTCCCACTAGAACCGCGCCTCCCTGCTGTATTGTCTCCATGGACTTTCGTCAGTGTTCCTCTCTGAACATGTCATCTTCCTCACTGCATGCTGACAGTGGAGGCATTGAGGGCTGGATAAGAACAGCCAACGGGCCGGATGTGGCCCTACGGCTGCAATTTGCCCAGGTCTGAATTAAAGTGGTTCTAAAGGCAGGAGGTTTGCATTTTATTGCATTAAAGAGGAGCTCCAGGCTCCTGCAGAAAAAAAAATAAGCCAGCAGCTACAAATACTGTATTCTGTTGACTTTTAATATTATTAATATTTCAGGTACTTATATAGCGCTGTCAATTTAATATTAGGACATTTACCTGTCCAGGAACCCAGTGGTGTCTTCAACTGATTTCTCAATTGGCTAAATGGTGCTGCCGTCACCATCTCCACTAGGGGAAGACGTCAGTGAACCCATACGGCTCCACAGCCTGATTCCTACTGAACATGCGCAAAGCTAATTGGGCTGGCTATGAGGGAAGGAGGAGGGGGGCCGAACTTCTGACGACTGAGTTCAAACCCAGGTACTCGCTACTCCCCCCCCCCCCCAAAAAGGTGCAACATGTGGCAGTGGAGGGGGGGGGGATGAGGCAGATAAGCAGAGCTTTCCCTTTTGGGTGGAGCTCTGCTTTAAGGTAAGAACAACCTTCTGTGCAGCTTCCCCCGTGTCCCCTTATACTCACCTGAAGCCCATCTTGATCCAGTGATGTGCATGAGAGCAGCATGAGGGTCTCTCTCTCCTCACTGGCCTACACAGGAGTGGGAGCCATTGGCTTCCAGTGAGGAGAGAGCGGGTGGCAGGGCTGAGCAACTCTCGACATGTGAATGGACAATGTCCATTGACAGGAGTGCAGCTCTGGACCAAGCCTGCTCGAGTGCCCCCATAGAAAATGGCTTGCTATCAGGGGCACTTGAAGGGAAAGAGGGGCCTGGATTGTCGGTGGGGAAACAAAAAGAAGGCTGCTCTGTGCAAAACCATTGCACAGAGCAGGTAAGTATAACATGTTTGTTTTTTGGTTTGCTTTTTTTTTTTTTTTAAACTCCACCCCCTAGCATCACGTAATCTTATTATCTTATCTGCAGGTAAAAGGTGAAATCCAGCAGGTGAACTACACAAAGAAAATATATAGAAAATAATTGTTTATCCACAAAATGTTTTGTATTGGTATTTTTGTCCAATCAGGCCTAAAATATACACAGCTTTGCCACACAGCACAGCCCTGTCTGGCAGGCGAAGGGGTCTGATCTTTGCTGGAGTTTAACTTTCAGGCCTACTCCTCATTCTGTGACTAGACTGTGAAAGAAGAAGCAACACACTGATGAACTCATTTATCCGTCACTTTGCTCTCCCCTCCCATCATCATGCACCTTGGACTGCAGTACACTGCTTACATTTAAATACTACATTTAAGGATGTTCTAATGTTCGCAGAGTTGCAAAAAGTGTTAGGCTCCATGTACACGGGACGCTGGAAATGGCCGTTTAGGAGCAGTTGGGCGTTTTTTTTAGAAGCCCCTGAACCCATCTACATTTTATCTTATCTGTCCATGTACACCAGGTCGTTTACAGTCATTTGCAGGCAGTTGCGTTCAGGGACTGTTTTTAGAACGCAATTATTTGCGTTCGAACGTGTGTTTCCCGGCGTTTCAAATGCACAAACGCGTCTGAACGCGTCCGAACGCGTCTGAACGCGATGACCCGCGTTTAGCGTTCGCGTTTTTCCATTTTAAAGGGGAATAATTTTTATGACCTCTAGGAACGCTTCTAAACGCAAACGCCCGCAAACGCTGCTAAACGCCCGCTAAACGCCAGTACAAACGCGACTGAACGGACGTTTCAAACGTCCTAAAAATTCCAGCATTCAAAGGGACTTTTAACAACGTCCCGTGTACATGGAGCCTTACTTTTATATCTGCCTGGAGTTCTTTTTAATGCAAAAAAAAACACAATACATAATCCAATTTTTTTGTTAAATATAAAAGATGATGTTACGCCATGTAAATAGATACCAAACAAATTGCGCACACCCATGCAACGGCAACAAACTACATACATTTTACTATCCATAGGCGACGCTTTAAAAGTCTTTACAGATTACAAGTTTAGATTTACACAGGTGGTCAATAGCTAGAATTACTGCCCATGATTTGATGTTCATGGTGATACCTCACATGTGTGGGACGACTGCACTTTAATTATTTTTATTTTTTATTATTATTAATTTATTTTATTTGTACATTTTTGCTTTAAATTCTTTTTAGCAATTTAACTACGGTCAGAGGAAAGTAAACATCCTTGCGAGAGCAATAAGCATGTGACAGGTACTATTTATGGAGAGATCTGGGATCTATAAGACCCCAAATCCCTCCTATGCTATTAAAAGCATTCAAAACACCAAGATTGGCGTTTTCTAATGCTTTTGCTTTTTTAAAAATGGCACCGTTTCCATCCAGGTAAACCGGAAGCGATGTCAGGTCATCGCTTTTGGGTTAACATAATGGAGAGTGATTAAAGCAGATCCCAGGTTTGTTCAGCTTTCTGACCAGCCAGCAGACACACCAGCTGGTCGCTCGGATCTCCTGGTGGGATGAGAGAACCTAAACAAGCCGCAAAAGGCAGAAGGAGAGAGGCTAGTTAGCCGCTAGGATTGCTTATACAAGAGAGCCGAGCACTCTAAAAACCAGTATCGGAGTGATGCCTGCATCTGCAGGCATCATCCCGGTATAACCACCCAAACTCCAGTACAGGTTCATCGCTGGTCCTGAAGTGGATAGGGATGACATCTTCTACACCCCAAGAGGTGCAATCAAGTGCATGTGTTTTTTTTGCGCATCACATTTAGTGTAGCCATTCATTTTAATGGACTGCCCTATGCATGAGAAACATGCAAAAAATAAAAACTGCCTGTATGATTCTCAAATCAAACTGAAAGTTAACGTGGCACCATGTTTTTATGTGCGTACATTGAAAGATGCATGTGGGTCCTGTTGGGTACCGCCATATGTCTGCAGTGTGTTTTTGTGCATTGTGGGAAAGCATACAATTTTGCAAAAATTCCCGCAACGCACTGGTGTGATCAAAGCCTGCAAGAGGAACTAAATCCTCAGATACCCACCTCCCTATCAATGGTCTGATTTTGCTAGGTCCCTCATTGGCACCAACATCATCTCCCCAGCTTCTTCCAGGTGCCAAGTCTTTGATTTGCTGGTGTGAGATGTCAGTCATCGCAGCACACAGGCACAATGTCAAGAATGTGGATGAACAGCTCACTGTACATTTTAATGACGACTGTGAACAGGCAGGCAAGTTATTGCATACGAGCAGGGCTTTTTTTTCTCAGAGGATAGGTGCAGGTACTCCCCCCCCCCCTTCTGAATTACCCCTTGTCTCTGCCCCTACCCCCCTTTGAGCTACCCTTGGTACCAACCCCTAGCAACCTCCAAGTTTAGCTTCTTTTAGAGAATCCAGAACCAAGTATCTTTTTTTTTTTTTTGCCAAGTAATTTGTATGGAATTTGTTAATTAGAACAAGAAAAATAGTAAAATAAGATGCACCCACCAAAGCAATAGACCCACGCCAGGAAAAATGTATCTTCTAGCAGCCATCATCAATAGACCTTTCAGCAGCCAGCAACAATAAAGCCCTCCCTCAACAGTAGATTTCCCCCAGAAAAAATAGACACCTCCCTCAACAGGAGATCTCCCCAGCAACAATAGATTCCCCCACTAGCAACAACAGACCTTCCCAACTATAGACCCCTTCCAGCAACAGTAGATCCCCCAGCAGCATATCCCAGTATCCTTGCCATTACATACATCAATGCTAGAGGTGTCGGAACTGCGTTCCCACTGAAAAAAGCCCTGCATCTAAAACATAGCTAAATAGCCCGTCTGCTCGCCGTTTGTCATTTTGTACCTTTAGTTCTGCATTACACAAGTTACAGTACCATGCAAAGGTGTATTCTGGGATAAAACCCAGAAAACCTTTCAAAAGGCAATGCAGTTTTCTGTTCTCTGCCCAAAGGATGAATATATATCAGTTCTCTGCAATTAACTTGTCCATGTGGATATGTTCGTTGGAAAAGGTATCTTCTGTCATCTTTTCCATGTTTTACTGAAAATGTGTACAGGAAACATCAGCACTGGTTTTCCAAGTCAGCAAAACCCGCTGGGAGAAGATATACTTCTTGTCTAGTTGAATGCTTTAAACACAACCTCTGCTGTGAGCTGCAGGATCTATTTATGTCAGAAGTAAACCATTGACTGCGAGTTAGAGAACCTTGTACCATGACAACAGCACAGCTTTTTCCATTAAGTAGTTCTACTCATGCAGAGAATAAAATATTGGTTCCTCCAATCCATTAGCAATCTTTTTTCTGGTTTATAAGGGGTAATTTGTTATTAGCTGTTCAAAGCTTCCGGTTTTGTTTTCCAGAATGGAATAAATAGCAACAGCTTGAACTTGAATATGAACTGCCTAGATAGATGTTATTTTCTGATAAGTATTCACAGGGGTATGAAGTGATGGAATCTACCAGCCTTATAAAAGTATAGGACACCGTTTCATGTACTAACATGCAAATCATATAAATCATTTGGTTTTAATTTGACCTGGTCTATGTAAACACACAGATCCAAAGCAGGATCTCAACGAGGGTTCTGTGGAACATTAGAGTTCCTCCAGAGGTTGCTAAAGATTTCATGAGCAGTGAGGAACGACAGAATGATCTGCCACCTACAATGACTACCAAGGTAATGGGGAAAACTGGAGAGATCACAAGTTTGGTGCTGCTATTCAATAGTATTGGAATGATTTTCATGTAAGCGATCTACTTAGTAGGCACGTGGTTTCTACACTCCAACAGATCTTTGCAGTTTCCTTGGTTTGTAATGCAAAACAGAAGGAAATGAACCACCACATCACACAATTTTATTCCAGTAAGTCTCCATTCACACTGGTACGACTTGTCAGGCAACTTGGTCAGCCTGACAAGTCACGCACCGTCGTGTCCCATAGTTTAGTACAGGACCGGTTCTAATAGGAGTGACACAAGTCGCTCCGACTTAGAAAAAGGGTCCTGTACTACTTCGGGGCGACCTGGAGCGACTTGCATAGACATTCATTTTATGAAGTCCGTGCAAGTCGCGCTGCACGCGACTTCACAGGTCGCCCCAAAGTCGGATCCGACCTAGTGTGAACGGAGTCTAAAAGTCAAAAGAACCATAAAAATAGTAACCGATGTTTCTTGGGGGTCCAATAACATCCCTTCATCAAGGAAAAACATAAGGAAATGTATATATCAGGGGCATCCAATATGAAGTCCAAGATGGCTGTGAATGCAGCTTAGCAAAAAATCGTAAACTTACAATTTATTTTTTTACATTTTTTGGAAAAATGCGTTTACACTTAGCAAACAGATGCGGCCAAAGAAAAATTTCACAGTGTCTCTTTACTGGACTTTTAAAAGTATTATCTTCTCAAAGAAAAATCTCCTATTCTTCACAATTATGCCTTATTCTGGTCATTCGTTTTCGGCAGCACTTATATCTGTGAGCGAATATTTTCAAGGGAGATGCACATGAAGGGTAAAATAAGAACCAAAATATCTTATAGGAACCTTGAGAAGTGCTACTTACATGCATCAAACCAGATATTGTTGCGTTCGCTTATCAAAAAGGGTGTCAAATATAAGACTCTATATATATATATATATATATAATATAATCTATGTCGGTAATTGTTAACTGATCTGCCCAACTTTTTCTGTTCATCAGCTCTTATTGTTAGTGTATTTTATGGAATGGGGAGATGCGCTTTGGAGCACGTGCCGTGCTGAATCCGAGCATGCACGCTCCTTTCTCAAGCTGGACAGTCCACGGGGAGCCTTTTTCTTATAGTCTGCCAGCCGGAAGTGAGGGCTGGTATATAGTATACACATGCTTTGTATGTGGTGCTGACACATTTATAGATTTCATTAAAAATTATATAAAATATAAAATAGTATATCAAAGCTAATAAAAGCCATAATACATTATACTAGACTGGTAATAACATGTAAAAAGTATTTAAAGCTTTTTAATGAAATCTATAAATGTGTCAGCACCACATAGAAATTAAGTATATACTATATACCAGCCTGCACTTCCGGCCGGCGGACTATAAGAAAAAGGCTACAAATGGACTGTCCAGCTTGAGAAAGGAGCGCGCATGCTCAGGTTCAGCACGGCACGTGCTCCGAATTGCGTCACTAAGCATCCTGGGTCCTGTGACATCACCACAATCAACGCCGCCTCTACTGCACTTTGGTCCACGCTGCTTTCCATTGGGACAGGAGAAACAGTACAGCGGACTTCCTCCCTCAGCTCCTGGGTCTCCACGGTGTTCCTCCCAGCGCTACATGCGGACACTTTCTTTGGCGTCCCGGACAATCCACGTCAGAGGACTGGAACAATTAGAGGATGCAGGGCTGGAGTGCACTGGGGAAGAAGTTTGCGGTATGGACCATCCTTACCCAGTAAAAACACAGATGAATACCAGCCACAGACAGGAAAATGAATTGGGTGTAAGTACTGACATTTTTGAAGCTGTGCCCCAACAGAATTTAAAGGGTGTTGTAGAAGCCTTCAGGAATTCCCCAACTCTTTGTAGTAAAAACACTTTTAGACTGTCCTGCCCTAATCTACACATACATACACTATACATCAAGTTCTGCTAGGTCACTATTTTGTTTTAAAGTTTCTGGGAGGAATCCAGGGATTATGAAGATCATCAAAAAACAAAGGCTTTACATGTAATATGACATCTCAAAAACATCATTCTATTTCTAGAAACAGGGAAGTTACTACAAAAAAAAAAAACAAAAAAAAAAACGTACACTCACCAAGTTAGTATGAATACCAGACAAGCGCAAAGGGAGGGGAAATAATACATTCAGCTAAAAAACTTTGTTATCTGGCTGTCTCTAACCTTCAGGCTCGGTTCACATATATGCGATGCGGGAAGGCTGCGAATTCGCAGCCTGTTCCCGCATCGCACACGCACCCCCGGCAGTTCACACTGCCATATGCGATACGCTGGGGGTGTCAATGTAATCTTAACGACACCCCCAGTTTGATCGCATATCGCAGTGCGATCGTGCAGTTCGCACAGGATCGGAACGCACAAGTGTGAACCTCTGTGCGATCCGATCCTGATGCGGCTGCAAAAATGCCTCCTGTGCGTGTTTGCTGCGGGAGCGATGCGAATTTAGCCATACAGTTTGTATGGCTAAACTCGCACCGCACAGCTGATCGCATGTAATGTCGGAGCAGTGCGCTCCGACATTACATGCGAACCCCGCACACGCACAAGTGTGAACCGGGGCTCAGTAGATTGAATCACGTGACAAGCTGTGTTTGAGTGAATGAAGTCGGGTGTTCTGATCGGCAGACTTGTTCTGGGTAGGTATCGCTGAATGTACTAAAGCCAATGGTTCAGCATTACATCCACCCAACTACCGTTTTCAAAATATGGTCAGCAATAGCTGCCTAAATATTGTGGTCAGTATAGTTCTCCTTTAACACACAGTGGCAAGGCTTTTCAAAAGGAACCTATCCTTAGACTATACACACTGAAGTATTTACAGTGTCTGAACAAGTAAAACTAGCCCTCGTATACCTTTCGCTTGCAAATAGACATCATGGAGAAATTATTAAAGCCATACATAAATCTGAATCCCACTGCAACATGTATTAAAGAGTCAGCCAAAAAAAAAAAGCAAAAATCAGCACAAGGGACATAACTTACAGTCAGTAGGATGTGTCTTTTGTGCTGTTGCCTCTTCTGTTAGTTGAAATACTCTTTTGTCCAGGGCTTCCGACACCCTGCCGCTGTCACGTTCAGGCAGAGTGGGGGTAAAAAGAACTAAGGGGCTGCCACAGGCTCTTATCCAGAGTCCCTGACTATGCCCACCCTTTCAGCCAAGCTGCTCCATTCACAGATGCCATACTAAAGCTTCAATAAATGACACAGGATCTATGAATGGAGTGGGTGGACGATTCAATCATCTGCCTGCCCTCCATTCATAGATCCTGTTTTATTCATAGAATCTGTAGTATGAATTCTGTGACTCAAAGAGCTGGGGAAAAGGACATAGCATGGCTCGCTTGATGAAAGCCTGTAACAGCTACTTAGTTCTATTACCTCCTGCCGCAATGGAAGATTACGATTGGGGTGTGGGGCATAGACAAAGGAGTATTTCAACTAACAGAAGAGGAAATGAGCACAAGGGACATCTACCACCAACTACCAACTGTAGGTTATGTCCCTTGAGCAGGTTATCTTTTTCATTTTGGTTGCCTTTAGGCTGTTAAGTCAAATGCGATAATGCATGCATTTTCATTGTGCCTGGTGTGAATATAAAAGCTTCCAGAGACTTATCTTTTTTTTTTTTTTTTTTTTTTTTTTTAGAGACTTATCTTATACTGTATACTTTGTCCAAGATTCAATTGAGAGATCTGCAGACTTCTATAAGCAAAACAGCTTGAAACGGGAAAGTACACAGAGTGAGACTTTAACCACTTGCCAACCACCCTATAGCAATTTTACTGCTACAGGGAGGCCACTGTGCACAGACACTATATATATATATATATATATATATATATATATATGTATATATATGTATATATATATATATATACATATACACACACACGCGTGATTCCGCGCTTTCAGGTAGCTTGCAGGAATGTGCGCCACCGCTGACTTGCCAATCAGCAGGTCTCAAACTCTATGTCCGCCGCCACCCGCTGATCATTCATTACACAAGCAGAAACAGCAGTCTGCCTTTGTAAAAAAAGACAGATTGCCTTTCTGTCAGTACAGAAGGAATGGATCAGGTGTTCCTGCAAAGCAGCGACGTGAATCCATGCCTTCCCTTAGTTAAAGCACCTCTTACACAGTGCACAAACACTAGCTAGGCACACAGTTAACCCTTTGATCGCCGCTGATGTTAACCCTTTTCCAGCCAGTGTCATCAAGTACAGTGCCAGTGCATATTTTTAGAACTGATCATTGGTATACAACTGTAAAAAAAAAAAAAATGGCCGGTTTGTGAAGGGGTAAAAAACAGATTAGGATAAAAATATTGGAGCAGTCATTGCCATAATACTTTTGAAGGTGCAAGTATTGGGGTGGTCATGTAAAAGAAAGTGTGGCATAAGGAGCCAATGAATTTGGGAGAAACCAGCCCTGAGTAATGTAGAAAAATATAAAAACCCCAATCTCACCACCAGGAGAGAGGCAAGAAAGAGGTTTGGGCAAGAAATGGGCCTTTAAATGATGACTCCCAAATACATGCAAACTACAAAGTATATAAAAAAAATATATATAGTAATTTTTATTACAAAAATCGATACAATAAACATACATTACACCAAAAGATCAAATAACTCCCCAGTAGAAAGATTGAACACACATAATAATTGTGTTATTAATGGAAATCAGGACAAAACTGTTGTCCGCTTCTTCTAGACTATTTGTCCACATCAATTTCACATAAATCTGTTAACTGACATATCAACTGTAAAAAGGATGCGTTCCAGTTGGGGGGAGACAAAAACCAGCTGCATCAAAGACCACGGAACCGCCAAAAATTGGCACTTGCCCAACTTTAAGATGAAATTCTGAGATAAAATCATAACTCACATTTGTGGCTGGCAGGGTCCCGGGAGACCCAGGCATCAGACGTGGGGACTGACCATATTCTTCTATTCTGATTGAACCCATGAGCCATACCTACTAATAGGAAAACTTCTCTGAATAAGTGCACACAGACACTTTATGCGTTGAACCTGGAATGATCCAAGACCGGAGTCCTCAATAGGTGGACTCCAGGCCGCGTCCGGACCCAGACGCGCTTAAATCTGGACCAGCGAGAGAGTAAAAGCTTCCCCCCTTCCCCGCCCCTCTCACCATCACGCACGGCACGGTTTTACATTAAGCAGTGTGCCAGCCCCATAGTCAGCTGTCGGTGACTGCTAAAATGCCTCCCTATTGGTGGGCAGTGTGTGTTCTGCGATCTCCCAGGGCAGCGTATAAAGCCTCGTACACACGCTAAGAATTTCCGCCGACTGGTCGTCCGTCTTTTGTCCAGAGTGCGTGTCCATTGGTTGGAATGTGCTCTAGACTGCACACAAATTTTCCCGTACGACAGAATTCTACTTCAGAAGTGATGTCATGTGTTGGATTGTTTTGTATGTGTTCTTTCTCTCTGAGCATGCCTAGTCTTGCTCATAAGATTTTTCCCCGTCGAAATCTGTACTAATGAGACGAAAATCGGACGTGTGTTGACGGAGGACAAAAATTTTATAGCCTGCACATCAGGATTTTGTCAGCCGAAAAGCCGGCTGTCGGTTGTCGAAAGCCCCATATCAACAATCCGAAAATCGGCAGATCGGTCGTCGGACTAATTTTCCCTTCCGAATTTCTTATCGTGTGTACGGGGCTTAAGTGTCAGTGTACACATGGCCCGCACCTCTAGGCAGATGGTGAGCCCGTCTCTTGTATGTCCCTATTTGGCATCTTCCAGACCTGGCAGTGATCCGAGGCATGTGCCGGCCGGAGAGGGCAGGATAAACTCCCTTTCACATGTGTGTGATCAGCTGGACAGTGGCGAGCCGGAGCATAGCCAGCCATGAAGGACATGGAAAAGGAGCCCAGACAGGGGAAGGAGAGCTCCAAGACAGCACCAAGATTGACATGTCCCTGGGTAGGAGATCAGGGATTCTATACACCTGTGATTGCATTGCATACATTAAATGTACTAATCTGATGATTGCAGAGCCTGTAGTGCCTTTGCCACATGTTGGAGAATTGTACTGTTGAAGTCCGTCTATTCTCGGCTGTGTGACTCATTCACACTTGTATGTAAGCAATTCCCAGGAATTTTTATTTTTGGGTTTTTTTTTTCTCACACTTTTTATCGTAAAGTACTATACAGGAGCTTCTAAAGGGCAGGATTGCTAGCTTTTGACCTCAGAGTTTTATTATGTCCATTTTTTTTTAGACACTAGATATTTTTTTTCTTCTTCTCTGGTACTTTGCTAGTCTGCTGCCTTCCAATAAGTCTGCAGGGGTCTTGGTCCTCATCACACAGTAAGGTTTTGGTTTACAAAAAAAAAAAAAATGGGCTGCTCAGTCTCAAATGCCCAGGCCTATTTTTTGACCCAGTCCGGGCCTGACGTCACACGCCCGCCGCCCAGCATTCACAGCGGAGGAAGAACTTATTCCTCCTTGCGCCTAAGCTCCCCCACTCTTCTATTGCTCTGAAGTGTCTTCCGAGTGAAAGGACAGCAACTGGGAAGACAAGTAAAGTGCGGGAATGCTGAATGCTTGCACATAAAATAAATGTATAATTTTAACTATACAGAAATGTTTTTCACCTGCATATCCACTGAAAATATACAGCAAAAATAGTTTGTACTACTGTAAACCATTAAAATGAAGTCTCACTGCATTTTTAAAGAATTATTTTCACTCTATTATATGAAAAGAATTCTTTAAAAATGCAGTGAGACTTCATTTTTATGGTTTACAGTAGTACAAACAATTTTTGCTGTATATTTTCAGTGGATATGCAGGTGAAATACATTCATCTTTTCAAAAACATTTCTGTAATTCTGTATAGTTAAAATTATAGATTTATTTTACGTGCACATATATATTTGTTTTCCATCATTGCCGACACAATGGCTAAAATGATAAATCAGGATGAGGGGCTGAGGTTGGCGTTCTGTATTTGGAATTTGACGGTCACTTTTCCGGACCTCGGAATGAATGGAAAATTGGTAAGTGGACCTTTCAAGTTTATATTTGAGTAACCCTGATCTAAGATTTCATCTCAGAATTTCATCTTGATGTGGGGCAAGTGGTAATTTTTGGCGGTTCCGTGGTCTTTGATGCAGCTGGTTTTTGTCTCCCCCCAACTGGAACGCATCCTTTTTACAGTTGATATGTCAGTTAACAGATTTTTGTGAAATGAAAGTGGACAAACAAATAGTCCAGAAGAAGCGGGTCAGATGTGCCACGAAACAGGTCGACAACAGTTTTGTCCTGATTTCCATTAATAACACAATATTATGTGTGTTCAATCTTTCTACTGGGACTTTATTTGGCCCTTTGGTGCAATGTATGCTTGTATATTGTATTGTTTTTTTAAATAATAAAAATTACTATGTATATATTTTTTAATATACTTTGTAGTTTGCATTTATTTGGGAGTCATCATTTAAAAGGCCCATTTCTTGCCCCTCTCCTGGTGGTGAGATTTGGGTTTTTATATTTTTCTACTGGGGCGGTCATACTTTGTCTTTGCTCCCCTGCTTAGGGAGTCCGCTACATGGAATAAGCATGTATTCCTTATGTTTAGAAATCAAATATGCACACACTGAAGCACAGGAATCAAAGATAGCCCCAATATTTTGTCTTGGATTGTGTTAAAAGACGTTAGAGTGGGCATTACAGACTTCGCTTAGTTATTATACCACTCCATGTTTGGTTTGTGGCATTAGCTTTTAAATGTAGAATATTCTTACGATACACCAGTAATATGTACAATGTTGTCTGTAATATCTGAGACATTTTCTAGCAAGAAGGTTTTCATACAGTAACAAAAAATTCTTAAACCAAAACATGCAAATTAAGGGTCCTTTCACACGGAGCGGCAAATCATCCAATCCGTTTGCGGATGATTTGCGGACATAATGTAAGTGAATGGCACTGCGGGTGTCAGCGGAATACCATCCGCTGACACCCGATTTTCCTCCTGTCAGTTCTGTTCCGTTTTTACGAATGGAACAGAACCCCATTTTTCCTTCCGTGTAAAAAACGGAAAGGAAGGAAAATCGGATGTCAGCGGTGTCATCCGCTGACATCCGCAGTGCCATATACTTACATTATGTCCGCATATCATCCGCAAACGGATGGGATGATATGCGGGCACACGGAGCGGATGACAGAAATGTCATCCGCTCCGTGGAAAAAAAAAAAAAAAGTCCCGCAGCGGACCTTTCACACGGAGCGGCCGTGTGAAAGGAGCCTAAGGAAAAAATATATCCAAAGTACTTTCAGTGGGTTAGATGTGTTGAAAGCATTACATAAAATAACAATCAGATGAATCAGAGGATGACATTACCTGTTCCATTTAGTGTACCATTTTTATTGGTATATTGTCTTAGCATATGCCCGATGGTTCGAACGTTGTCTCGTAGCATTATGCCTTGAGCTTGCACCATGAAGAGGTAGGTGTTTGCTGCAAAAAAAAAAAAAAAATGAGAATCAGACGAACAGAATTAAAAAAAAAAAAAATATTATTCCAAGAAAGAATGACTTATAATTATAATTTTTAAAAGGCAAACAGTTAAATACTTGAAATACATGTTCTACCTGGATTTACACACTCAGATACTCGCTAGCCAGGCACTCTAACCACAATGCATCACCTGGTCCTTCACCTCCCAACAGATACTACAGCCTGGTCTAGGATCCACCACATCCTGTGATTGGACAGATAGGGAGAACCTCCTGTAAGCATTATCAATGTCATAAAGCCCTGATTGGTTCAGGATACTGCTACTCTCACCCCAAGAATGCATGCCACAGTGCAGATTACAGGAGACAAATTCCTATACAAATGCATAAATCTAGGCTAGTTTCCATGAGGGATGCCATAAAACAAAGATGGTGGTCTCATACCAGATATGTTAGGAAAAGGATTAGAAATGATAACTCCACAGAAGGAAAATGCACCAATGTGAGGGGAAGAGGTAAACTATAGTGTGACATCCGGACTACTGTGCCTTGGTGATGTTACATTCAAGCTGGATGTCCATGACATATGTCCGTTTTTTATCCCATTTTTTTGCGGATGAAAAAACGGACATAATGCATGTCAATAGGATTGTGGATGTCAGCGGATGACCATCTGCTGACATCCGATTTGCGTCCTTTCCTATCAGTATCGTTTTTTGGAACGGAAGAGAACCCTATTTTTCTTCCGTTTTAAAAAAACTGGAACAGACGCAAAAACGGATGTCAGCGGTGTCATCCGCTGACATCTGCAATCCCATAGACATACATTATCTCCGTTTATCATCCGCAAATGGATGGGATGATATGCGGACATACGGACCGGATGACACGTGTCATCCGTGTCCGTAAAAAAAAAAAAAAAAAAAAGTGCCAGAGCGGATCAAAAAACGATCCGCCCCGTGTGAAAGGACCAACTGTTTTTTTTTTTTTGGAGCTTTATTGAAGCAACATTTCATCCTGTTCTATTGCTCACAGTTAAATGCATTCAGTGCTTCTTTTTCAGCGCACACCATGCTGGTCACATAGGTAAGAATTAAAAAAACGCAATCCGCAACTCATTACTTGCTTTTATTAAAAAAAAATAAAATATCTTTAAAGTTTATTGGTTCCCCATAAAGGACAAATTACATGTGTGTGCAAATGTTTAACACATTTCAGCTTTGTCAGCCTTGTTCCCAACTATGTTTGCAGCCTGCGACCGCTCATCCTGCACCCGACTGCCCTGAGATATTTCCTCATCTCATTTGGGTTGCAGTACCGGTACTTTTTTATATGCACATAGGAAAGAAGGCGTTTTGCCCTAGCTTGCATTGGGACTCTATAAAGTGTTGTTTGGGCATGAAGTATTATTACTTCTGGATGGTTTTTAATTGACATACATATATATATATATATATATACACATATACATACACACACACATATACATACATACACATATATATATATATATACACATATACACATACACACACACACACACACACACACATATATATATACATACATATATATATATACATATACACACACATACATACATACATATATATATATACACACACACACACACATACATACATACACACACACACATACACACACACAGTACACCGTATCTTTGTTCATATTTGCCGTAATTAACACAATGCGAATTCAACCAATAGTTAAACTGTCATTTTGTGATTGTTTTTCTATATGTAACAGTATATGGGCATCATTTTGTGGCCCCTACACCAATATGGCATCTCCAGGTTCTCTCTCTGCTTATTTCCTGGAGTCTCTGTAATAGATCACTGTTGCTCAGCTCAAGGTTTTTACCTCCCCTGACTACTATTGGGCAACACCGCAGAGACCATTGCTAGCAGCACCAGGAAACCTTGGCAGATGCCCAAGAAAAGCATCACTAAGTTAATTATACAGTCTCCCAAGGGATGTCATTTCTTCCTAGCTCTTAAAGAAAGATGAGAAAACCTGGACATTGCAGGTGCTAACTGCCAATGTAGATGGTAATGACAGGTCAACTTTAACACTGGACATGCATCGTTGGGGGCATATGTCAAGCATTGCCAAATCATATTTTTGAGGGGAAAAAAAAAAAAAAAAAAAAAAAAGCCTTCTTCTTGCCATTAATATAAAATATGGTGCTACAAGTACACTCACATGACCTTATGCCTAGGCATAGATCACATGGTCTCCAGCTACCAGAAACACTGTGGGGGTTTTGTCATCAAGGTATGCAGATGGTCTGCTGCTGTCATTTTCACAGAGGTCCCCTTGCATCTTGCAGGGAGTTCAGAGAATTTGCAAGAACATCACAGTGCACTATTGCAAAGCAGGAAGCAAGGTTAAATATGCACTGAGCAAATACAGCTGCCCAAGGCACACATAATTACTAGCAAGGTTTGAATACATGAAAATGCACTGATATGTACAGTAGATATTCTCTTTCATGTGCATTTCTTTAAGTGAAAAAAACAAAACAAATAATTTCTAAAAAAAAAAAAAAAAAATGACTTATTTATCCCTCAGTTTTATGCTATTAATTCCTTCCCTTAGCCATTATTTTCCTGTTGCCTTTTTTTTTATATAAAATAATTACAAAAATATCTATAAAGCGGGCTAAAACACACATACTCGAAGGAATGTATAAAATAGTACACTCTGCTCCCTTTAGTTATGGGTAAGCCATTCAAGCATTAGTAAACTGCACCATTTTGTTTTTGAAACCGGGCAAGGTAAAGGCATAACGTGCTAGTATGCATAGCATACTAGCAAATTATGCAAGACTTAGCTTAAAACAAAGCCCTCCAGCGCCGTACTGTCACCGGTGACAGGCACTTCCTTCTTCACCTGGTCTTCCTTCCAGGTCCACGTCATCCAGCCTTCTGATTGGCTTTGTATACACGCTGGAGTAATGGACCGCGGCAAAAAGTACTGAAGGGACAAAACGGGTATGCTGTCCCTTCAGGGAGCATGTGCCGGTGACGTCGCCGGTTGCATGCAGTGTGAATATCTCCTAAACCATGAAGGTTTAGGAGATAAGGCTTCCCTTTGAGTACAGTAGTTATTATAGGCTTACCTGTAGGTACAAGTGCCAAAAAAAGGCTTTACTTATAGCTCGGCATTGATGAATAATATTAATCCCTCTTTTAATGTACGTTATTTCGTTATGGATCATTCAGGAATGGGTCAACAATGATTCATTGCATGTCTGTATAAACAAGAGTCGCTGCCACTTAAAGAGGTTGTAAACCCTTTTTTTTTTTTTTCACCCTGCAAGAGAAACACATAATGAGCTAGTATGCATCGCATACTAGCTCATTATGAAATACTTCCCTTCGAACAAGCCCCCCGCCATGCCGCCCGCTTAGCTGGATGACGGGCGACATGTCCAGTCACCTATCTTCCGGGATCGCGGCATCCGGCCATCTGATTGGCCGGAGCCGCGGTGACGTCACTCCCGCGCACACGCGCGGGAGCCGACAGTCACGGCACGGGGATCTGAAGAAACGGCACCAGCGGCCGTTCCTTCAGAGCGCATGCGCCAGTGACGTCACTGGATGCATCTAAGGTAAATATCTCCTAAACGGTGCATGTTTAGGAGATATTTACAGTACCTATAGGTAAGCCTTATCATAGGCTTACCTATAGGTACAAGTGTCAGAGGAGGGTTTACTTCCGCTTTAAAGAGAAGCTAGCAAGATGGCCTTTGCCTGCTACATAAAGTGCTGGTGGCTGTCAATGGCCACATTCTTGAAGCAGTACTAGTTCCAGGGTGCACAAAGCACCGAGTATTGCTGCAGAGATGTTCTGTATCCTAGGACTGGCTCTCCTTCCTGGGGCCAGGAAAAATCAGTCTCACTCCCAGATGCAGGTCTCACCTTTGATTAGGCTATATTGACAGTTAACTGTTTTTGCTTCAAGTTCTAGAATAATTTCTATTTTCATTACAGGATATATTTATATTCATTCATGTATATACAACAGCACAAAGTGTTACTAACAAACGGCACATATAGGCATACAGGTATGCAACAAAATATTACAACGAATATGGAAGCATTGCAAAACGTACACAAAAAAGAAAGTGCACCAGGTTCAGATCCCCACCCAGGCAAACTTGTCTGGAGAAAGAAAGAGTAACTAGCTATAACAATGTAAGACTGACCATGTAAGTCAATATGATCCATACAATTGTAAAAATGTTAATGCTTTATTGCAAACAATCACAATGCGAGACTCATGTGGTTTCCCCTAAAACCATTCATCATTGTAATCATATGTGCTAATTATGAAGCAGATGTCACAGTAACTCCAGTGATTGCCATTCCATGCTTGATAATGGTTCTCATAATGATCCTCTGCTGGAATGATTTTCCATGACTTTGGAAAATCCATTTGCTTGATATCTGCCAGAATATTGGTCTCTTTTGCTGGGTTTTTCACATACAAGAAACCGACTTGAAACAAAAAAGGTTCCATCAATGGTTAGTCAAAGCTTTGTCATAGTGGAGTAAGCAGTAATGCAGCCTTTCTCAATCCTGAACAAACCTTGAAATCATTTTCATGTCTCAGGGAACTCCTCCTAGGATTAGTCCATCAGGGGTCAATAGGAAAATGCCCCTTGCATTGGTGGTCAGTGGGAAGAATGCTCTCTTTAGAAACAGCTTTGAAGATCACTGGTGCCATGCTACTGGCCCTGCCAAGTGGTGATGGACCTGGATCTATCAGACACCAGCAGATGGGAGCCACAGGTTTAAGGGAATCCCAGCAACCTCTGGAGGAACCCTGGCTGCGAACAACTGTAGTAATGTGTCAGTGATGACAACAGCATATTCTATCATTCTATGGAACGGACTAGGTTTTAGGGCCCACCATACATCTGAAAAGAACATGTTGCTATGTTTCATTATAAAATATTTGTTAGAAGTAGCTTAACTGCTTGGCGACCCGCAACGGTACATACATTGTGAGCGGTCGGCTTGTACAGGCACCGTAATGTACCTGCACAACGTGGCTTTTCTTCGGGGTTCAGGACGAGCCCTCGTCTGCCGGCTCTGCTGTGATTGAACACAGCATGACTAAAGCCTAGTAAACGATTATCGGCGACCGGTCGTCCATCTTTTGTCCATAGTTGTGTCTTGTTGCTTGGAATGTGCTCTAGACTGCACTGGACTTTTGTCGACCGACAGAATTATACTTCAGAAGTGAAGTCATGTGTTGGTTTGCTTTCTTTGTGTTCTTTCTTCTCTGAGCATGCCCAGTCTTGCTCATAAGATTTTTCCCTGTCGAAATCTGTACTGACTGCACGAAAATCGGCCGTGTTTTAACGGTGGACAAAAATTTTATAGCCTGCACACCAGATTTTTTTCGGCCGAAAAGTCGGAGTCGGTTGTTGGAAGCATCATACTAACAAGCCGACAATCGGCAGATCGGTCGTCGGACGAAAATTCCCTGCCGATTTTTGACGCGTGTGTACGAGGCTTTAGTCAGCAGGTCTCAGCCAATGATTTATGACTGGGACCTGCTGATCAGCTGTGTCCAATCACAGCCCAGAGCTCTGTGTGGGCAAGGCCTCTGTACAAAGGGAATGATCTCTGAATTGTGACTACTGGAAATGGCTGGCAATGATGATTCATTCACACGAGAAACTCAAATGATAACAGCACAAGGCCAAATGTGCCGGATTTAACTAGTCAAATGTTGTGGGTCAAAACGTCTAAGATAGGTCAGCGTGCTAAAAGCATCGCTCGCTGCTGCCTACTCGCAGACAGAAATGTGGCACATTGTTTTATACAGACAGCAGCAGTAATATTTTAACTTTGTGTCCTATTAACATTTGGTCATGAAGACAAACTGGTTTCCCCCGGCTGCCACTACCTTAGTGGGCTAAGACAGTTACTATTTTTCCATCGGATAAGGATGTGGCCAGGCTAGCCATTACCAGAATAAACCGAATCCACAGGCTATAAAGCCTCCCTGACTGCAAATGTGCTCAACTCCACCCGCAAATGTGCTCAACTCCAAGTGGTGACCCCCCTCACCTTTCCATGAAATCAAAAATGAAACCTTAGTCAATCACGGCTGTCATTGTTTGTGCACTCTGTAACTCAGGGGTGTCCATCCTACGGCCCAAGACCACTATGAATGTGGCCCGACACAATCGTAAACGTACTTAAAAATTTTCATCTTTTGGAATGATTTGTAAAAATGCGTTTTACACTTAGCGAACACCTGCGTCTGAAGAAAAATTTGAAAGTCTGTTTACTGGACTTTTAGAAGTTTTATCTTCCCGAGGAAACATATTCTACTCTTCACAATCACCTTATTGATGTCATGAGTTTTCAGTAGCACCTATATTTGTGAGCAACTATTTTCACGGATGAAGTACACAAAGTAGAGAAGCACCAAAATTTCAGCATCCGAAAACTGTGTTTTCTGCCTTTTGCCGATACAGAAAAAGGGACCGATTAATGGCGCCGAAAACGCACACGCTTTTGCCACAATTTTTTTCTGATTATGGTGTGCTTATTGGTCATGTGACTCAAAAATCGCATCAAAACTAAACATGGGTGTGATTTTAATGCGTCATTGTAGCATTTACAATGCATTTCAAGAGGGAGGTGTGTTTTTGTTTTTTGTTTTTTTTAAAGTGCAATGGACCAGTGTGAAGACAGATAGAATTTAAAGGGAAGCATTTTTTAGAGGTTTTTTTTTTTTTTTTTTGCTCTAAAGATGCTGATAACGGCAGACAATAAATCCATATTCATTTAAATTCATGATCTGAATTAAAAAGTTGAATACAATTATATATATATATATATATATATATATATATATATATATTTATTTATTTTTTTTTTTCCTGTTTCGCCACCAAAAGTTTCCATTCGGTGCATCTCTAACACGAAGGCCAAAATTAGAACCAAAATATCTGATAAGCATCCTGAGAAATCATTGAGAATTGCTACTCCATCCATCGAGCCAGATATTGATGTGCTAGTTTATCAAAAATATTTATTAATTTACACCTATATTCATGCACTTTAGCACTTTGGGGTATTCTGATCTATTTCAATGTGCTTCAACTAAATTTTTTTAAATTGTCATTTTTGGGTGTTGAGCTGTAGGTTATACAATTTATTTATCAAAAACAGTGTCAAACATCGCACTAGTTGGGTCGCCCTCTTTTACGTCTACAATAAACAAATGACGTTTTCTTATTAAAATAGGTCATTACCTATATCTAAAATAATCTAAAAGTAAAGTCAACACTACGCCAAAAATTATTCAAATATAAGCTGCTTGCAATAAAGGAAATATACAACCCTGACAGTAACCAGAATTGCAACGCTAAAGTTAAAAGGGATGTAAAGGTTTAGATTTTCTTAAATAAAATAAACAAACTTATCTGCTCTGTGGAAGGGATTTTCACAGAGCAGCCCTGATCCTCCTTTTCTGGGGTGCCCCGCCACCACCCCTGGCTCCTTCTTCTCAGGTGCCCCCACGGAGAGCCGCTTTCCATAGAGAAAACCTATGCGGGCACGCTCCCATGTCCCGCTGCTGCATCCATTAACACGGACAGCCGGACTCGGCCCTGCAGCCCCGCATCACTGGATTTGATTGACAGCAGCGGGAGCCAATTGTCAAAGGACAATCGGGAGAATGAAAACTCCTCTTTCAAGCTTTAACCTGACACTGATAGAAGTCACAAGAGGTCTGTGGGAGACCAGATAAATGAATGAGGGGCCTGGGTTTAGTAACGCTTTAAAATGTGGAAAAGACACTAGGACAGTGCTGGACAAGTCCCAAGAGCCAGGTAGCCAATGCTCCTTAGGCCTCATGTACACTGCAGGTGCTAAATGGATGTTTAGGAGCAGTTGGGCATTTTTTTTCAGCAGCCCCTAAACTCTCCTCTGTTACCTTATGTGTACATGTACGCATTAGTTTAGAGGCAGTGGAGGTTACAGGCATTTTTTTAAAGCAGAAAAATCACGTTCAGGACTGTAGTTTACCAGCATTTCAAATGCAAAATGCTTGTAAACACAAGTAAACGTGTTTGCGTTTATAAGCGTTTTTAAAGGGGAAAAAATTTCTGATTTTTGAACACACAAATTTCACCAAATGCTGTTGTCTGCATGAATGGATGATCCATGCACTCTGGTCCTCTTGCGCAATTTTCTACGTCTTCAGAGCCCCAGCAACATCAGGGTCATTTCCTCACATATGCTCATGATGGGAAAACACAAAAAATAAGACCGCTATCTACAAGCGCACTGCTCAATCTGCTGCTGCTCCCTCTTCTTCCACAGAATGGCTGAAATAGTTAATAGTTTACTTGTTTTTCATGCATCGTGGCCATTTGGGGGGGGGGGGGTCTGCTGAGGTTATCTTTAAAAAACGCTTCTAACCTCAAATGCTCATAACTGCTGCTAAACTCGGAAAAACTCGGTATGTAAAAGCTGTGAAACAAACGTTTTTCATCATCGGTTTTCAGCTGTCAGTTTCCAGCGTTCAGAAAAGGTTTTCGATTGCCCTGTGTACATGAGCCAGTAAAAAAGAAAGCTAGTAACTCCTGAATTCCATATTACATTTGTCCACCCGTGCACTAGGAACATAGCACCAGACAGACAGACAGATGTCGGGGCATGTTCTTTTTTTCCATAGTTACATAGTTTGTGAGGTTGAAAAAAGACATCAGTCCATCCAGTTCAAAGTATGATGTGTGTGCTGTTAACCGTACATTGTATACCCCTGTATGTTGTGGTCTTTAAGGTGCCCATCTAATAGTTTTTTGAAAATATCGATGTTCCCTGCTGATATGACGTTGATGTTTATATGATATGATGTTAATATGATATGATGTTTGCGGAAGAGAGTTCCACATTCTTACTGCTCTGACAGTAAAGAACCCCCTACGTATTTTAAGGTTAAACCGTTTTTCCTCTAGTTTTAGTGAGCGGCCACGTGTCTTATTGTATTCCCTTTCTCGGAAAAGTTTTTCTCTTATGCTAGGGTCATCTCCAGTACAGTATTTGTTCATTGATATCATATGCCCTCTCAAGCGTCTCTTCTCCAGAGAGAATAAGTTCAATACTTTCTCATAGCTGAGGTCCTCCATTCCCCTAATTATTTTTGTTGCCCTTCTCTGGACTCTCTCCAGTTCCAGCACATTCTTTAATTCGTAACAAAATCTCAAGATGTGCACCACATGATGTGGCACCACAGTAAAGAGCCTAGTAAAAAAAAATAAAAGAACAGCGTGGGAGTGCTTAGTGCTCTCCAGGAAAAAACTGGATTTTTGTAAGAACTTACCGTAAAATCCTTTTCTCTGAAGTCCATTGACAGATGAAGTATAAGAGCTGCGTCTGTCAATGGACGGTAGAGAAATTCACAATTACAGAAATCCTTTTACCCAACCTCATCATTGGTCTAATGCCCTGTACACACTATCAGATTATCTGAAGACTTTTGTCTGCAGACTTACCAAAACCATATAATATGAGGTCAAACCTAAACACTTTCAATTTGTATGCAATCCGGCAGGCCCTTGCACTACATAGAAAAGGTAAATCTGAAGACAAAAGTCTTCAGATAATCTGATAGTGTGTACAGGGCATAAACCTAAAAACTAAAATCCCTGCATCTATAGACATCCACAATCTAACACGAACCTAGCCCTGTAAAGAAGAAATCAGTATAAATACCTTTTTTGAATCCGATCTGATCCTCAGCGGCGGAAACTCTGCAGAGGACACAGCTGACATTGGCTGTGAAATGAATGGGGAGTTACTATAGGGCTTCCATTGTCCTCTGCACCCACCTCCACAGCAAAGCCGCGGCTGACAGCTCAGCGTGGGATCGGGTCGGGTCGGATCTGCTTCAAAAAAGGTATGTATATGGATTTCTTCTTTACAGGGCAAGGTAGGTTGATGTTAGATCATGGGTGTCTGTAGATGCAGGGATTTTAGTGTTAAAGAGGTTGTAAACCCGATTTTTTTTCTTTCACCCTGAAAGGGAAACACATAATGAGCTAGTATGCATCGCATACTAGCTCATTATGAAATACTTACCTTAGAACGAGCCTCCGCCGTGCCGCCCGCTTACCTCTATGACAGGCGACATGTTCAGTCGCCCGTCTTCCGGGATCGCGGCAACCGGCCATCTGATTGGCCGGAGCCGCGGTGACGTCACTCCCGCGCGCGGGAGCCAACGGTCACGGCACGGGGCTCTGAAGGAACGGCACCAGCGGCCGTTCCTTCAGAGCGCATGCGACAGTGACTTCACTGGCGGCATGTAAGGTAAATATCTCCTAAACCGTACATGTTTAGGAGATATTTACAGTACCTATAGGTAAGCCTTATCATAGGCTATCATAGGCTTACCTATAAGTACAACTTGCAGAGGAGAATTTACTTCCTCTTTAAGGTGGACTTCTACTTTTATCATAAAAGTTCCTGAAGGAAAAACGGTTTGTGGTGTAAATAAGTGAATACTACCCAGGAAATACAGAACCTGAGTGGTTAGTGGAGATAAAAATGAATGCACATCCTTTAGACTAGAGCTGCATGATTCTGGCTAAAGGGAGAATCACGATTTATTTGCTTAAAATAAAGATCACGTTTCTCACGCGTTTTTCCCATCTTTCACATGATAAAAAAAAAAATTAGGCTAACGTTACGGTTTAGTTTTTTTAAAATTAATTGAAGTATATTTTTTCCCCAAAAAATTGCATTTGAAAGACCGCTGCGCAAATACAATGTGGCATAAATATGTATATATATATATATATATATATATATATATATATATATATATATATATATATAATGTTTGGGGGTTCTGAGTAATTTTCTAGCTAAAAATACTGATTTTAACTTGTAAGCAACAAGAGTCAGAAAAAGGCTTAGTCTTTAAAGTGTTACTAAACCCAGTAATATAAAAAATGTTCCATCAGCCCCCCGCACTGCCCACAGCTTATAAATAATCTTTTTACATTAAAATACTGCAGCTATATACCTTGTTAGCTGATCTGTATACCGCGGTCACGTGACACTCTGCAGGGTCCAGAGTGTTTACGTAGGAGGGGATTTCACTGCCTCTGCATGTGTCCTTATGGGAGGCAGATCATCCATCAATCAAGATGTGGCATCCCACCCACTGTGTTCTTTTTTAGTTACTAGGCATAGAGGAGGGGGGGGGGGAGGGACTGGGCTGTCATTTAGGATCTGTATACATGCCCAAATGTGTGATGTTAATGCCATGTGACCCGAATAGCTCATCTAAAACCAGGAAGCTTTCTCTCCAGTAAGAGAGACCAAACTGAGCTTGTGCAGCTGAACTACACTTACTGCTTCTTATCTGAACTTGTCCAGAGTGAATGTGCAGGAGGGGGAGGATCTGTGTATACAGGATCACACAACCTTTTTACATAATGCAGAGGATTAATTACTTAAAGCGGAGTTCCACACAATTTTTTGAAGGTCCAATTACTCTCATGCCCATCCCAAATTCTGTAATAAATGGCACTAGGTGATTTGCAAGGGCTCCTGGTAAAGCAGCGTCATGTATCCCAGGAGTAGAGATCGACCGATATCGTTTTTTTTAAAGCCGATACCGATATTTTCACCATTAAATATTGGTATCGGCTGATATTTTTGCACATTAAAAAAAAAAAAATAATAATTTTCTTGACAGGTACTGTTGTGGGGGGATCTGGGGGTCTAATAGACCCCAAACCCCTCGTTTGCACTTAAAAGCATTCAAAATGCCAAATTTGGCTGTTTTTAATGCGGTCATTTATTTTTATTTGGCGCCGAGTACCAGGAAGTGATGTCATGACATCACTTTCGGGTTTTTACATGGAGACCCGACCAGAGCCAAATGTGGCTTTGAATCGTGTCTTCGGTGGCCATGCAGGCTGGTTCCCGTATCCAGTGATACGGGAGACCCAGGCGAGCCGCGGGAGGAGGGGGGGGTGGGGGACGTCCCCTCCTGCTCCTTGTAATGACAGCTGAGCGGCTTCTCAGCCGCATCGGTTGTCTATACGAGACAGCCAACCGTCGGCTATGGACACAGGTACCGGGGTGATGCCTCTAGCTGCAGGCATCACCCCGGAGCAAGCACTTTCCCGAAATATCGGCAGATTCCGATATATATCGGGGAAAGTGCATATAGGCCCCCGACATATTGGCATTGCCGATAGTCACTCGATCCCAACCCAGGAGTCCTTGCGAATGGCCTAGTGACGAAATCTCGCGTTATTTCCAGACCAGAAATGACCCAAACGGGAGGATCAGGATTTCATGATTGACAGGTTGCTATAGCAATGGGGTGGGAACTTCCGCCGACACCGCCATTGTTATGTCAACCTGTCGGGAAGACAGAGAGCCGCTCAGTGTGCAGGCGCGAGATCAGAAGGTGCACTCTGGGTAGCCAGTTGCACCAAATCCCGGAAATCAAGAGAAGAGGGCTTCAGATGCCCACAGGTGACATGGAACCTGCCTGCTTCAGAGATCTGGCTAGTCTTCAAACACAAACTACAGGGACTACACATAGAACATGTTCTAAAAAATTTGGGGGACAAACTTTGCTTTAAGTTACACAGTGAGTATAACAAACATGCTATCCTGCATCTACAGACAGATATTTACTGTTGTGGGTTTAGTAACACTTTAGGGGGTTAAACTGACCTAATTTACAGACCGAAGTAATCTCAAAGAAGGAAATGATACAATGTGTTGTGATAACTTTGCCGGCTGTTTTTTTTTTTTTTCCTTCCACAGCTGTGAGCATGGAACTGCTCTGCACTGTTACATGAATCGTGGAAATGCCGGATTAAGATCGTGAGGGGGTTGAATCGAGATTGCAATTTTTTAACAATCAATCGTGCTGCTCAACTTTAGACACCAGTATACATTAGCCATTTGATACAAGCAGCATTGCATTGGGGGAATCACTCATACAAAAAGTGATTGAACAGTGGCAAAAACAATTGTTTTTTTTCTTAATTAATGTAAAATGAATCTGGCTGTCACCATCACTAAGCTCGCCATCAGAATGAATAGAATATTCAGGAGCTAGGTTTGTGGTATTTTGCTTCAATGAGAACACAGCTGGAACATAAGGAGTTGTTTTGTATGCTGTAACTCCAGAACATTTAATGAAAGGCATCAGTGTTAATTAATACATTAATCTCCACCCAGCACTGAAAGCTGCAATCTGTGTTTATTTAAAATGCTTCAGTTCCAAGCTAATGAGGGCCATTAAAGTATAACTAAGGGGAAAACCTTTTATTTTTCTTAGTCTTGGATGGAGTGGAGATAGATTAGAACCCCTGTCCATTTTTATTGCTGTCTGTGCCCCAATAAAGAGATTCCTCCTCTTTATTTGTCCTGTTTACCGTCATCAATATAAGTGAAAGAAAAAGAAAAAAACCTTGAATTTTAGGTTGTCCCCAGAAAATTAATAGAGGGGAAATCTTCCAAAAAGGACACTAGTTCTGGTGGCCTGGGGGTCCCCAAAGAATTCCCTTAAAGCGGAGTTCCACCCTGGGAAAGTTTTTTTTAATAAAAATACCCTCGGGACAGTCAGGGCTAGTACATTCCACAATGGCTAGCCTCTGATCTGTCCCGGGTTGCACTTACCTTTTAGAAGAAATACTTACCTTGAAAATGTATTGTCCAGCGTTGCCATCTCAGGTGTGGGCAGCTTGAAGCCAGCGCGATCCTCTTCTGTGTCCTCCTTAGTCTTCTTCGGTCCCACGATGCACTGCGCTGGCCCCGCCGTCACTTCCGGTGCCGCAGCGTCATCCCTGCACAGCTTCTGGGCATGCCCAGAAGCTGTTTAGCAAGGTATGACGGCGCCTGCACCGGAACTGACGTCGGGGCCGGTGCAGGCGCATTGATTCCTGGGAGCGATGACGTTCAGCTCCTAGGAATCATTGCAAGCCAGGAAGTGACAAATCGCCGTGGCCGCCGAGGGGAGGAAGAGGAAGTAAGGTAAGTATACTATCTTCTAAAACAAGGTAATAAAAAAAAAAATTGTGATTATCCATTTGTTTTTCAGGTGACCCGGAGCAAGAAGATGGAGGCAAGTATAATTTTAGGGTGGAACTCCACTTTAATTTGCAGGGATTTCCTCTAACTTACTGTTTGGCTATTGGAATGGAAGTGGAGAACAATCCCCGCAATGGCACACAGATGGCAAAAAAAGATTTCACAGGGGTTATAACTAGGGATGATCGAACGGTTCGGATCCACCATCGGTTCGGCCCGAACATTGGGTGTTCGAGGTTCGGCCGAATTTAGAACTTTTTGCCCAAAAAGTTCGGAATTCGGCAACCAGAACCGCCCAAAATGCAATGCTTCAGGAAATGGGCTTTAAAAGCCCGTGATTGGACCAGAACCATTAGCAAAAGCCAATTGAGGGGGCAGGAGAATGCTAGGAATGTGATTGGAGTGACTAGGGGGTCCCTAGACCAATCATTAGTGAATACGCCCCCCAGTATATAAGATCGCCCCCGCCATATTCCCAGCATTGTTATACTGGACATGGAAGAGAGTGGAAGCAGTTCTGTTAATTTTACTTTAAAAGTGTCATTTAGCTATTTTTAGTGTGAGGAAAGGGATATCTAGTGTAGTTAGAGTGCTCCTTTACACTTAAGTTAGCTTCAAAAAATTTAGTTTCTGTAGGGAAAGTGTTAAGTGTCAGGGGACCGTAGTGTAGTGTAGGGTTAACTGACAGTGACTGCTATGGCAGGGTGACAAAACCCTTCCATAGCAGGGTGACCGCTATAGAGAAATGATCATTTCTCTGAGTTGCTTCGGGACAGGTATGTGGCTTCTCACCAGCAAGCATTTTTTATGCTGCAGGGGCTGCCACTGCCAGTGTTTTTTTGAGGACATGTTTGATGTCAGACATGACATCTGAACATGTGTATAGGGGGTATATATAGACATATATGTCTGAATATATACCCCTAGACATATATAGGTGTGATAGTAGCAGAAATAAATGCTTGCGCTAATGAAATCATTTACAGTAATATATTTCTGCTACTATCACACCTATATATGTCTAGGGGTATATATTCAGACATATATGCCTATATATACCCCCTATACACATGTTCAGATGTTTTGCCTGCCTCAAAAGAACCCCAAAAAATGCCAAAAAAACGCTAGCGTCAAAAAAAAAAAAATGCCCAGGTGTGTTTTTGCTGGCATTTTTTGGGGGGTTTTGGAGGCAGGCAAAACATCAGAACTTGTGCACAGTACCACTATACACAAGTTCAGATGTTTTTCCTGACTGCAAAGAACCCAAAAAAATGCCTGCTATTAAACCGGCAAGGTGTTACAGCAGAGAAGCCATATTCCTGTGCTTAAAGTTTTCTAATACAAACGATCTTTTTTTTTATGGTTCTGGACATGCTACAGAGCTGAAACTTCACAGGTACACCTTTTAGACCCCCCAGACACAAAATCACACAAAAAAAAGTTCTTAAAAATTGTCATTTTTGATAAAAAAGCCAATGATTGAAAAATTATAAAAAAAAAAATAAAAAAAATAAAAAGAGAGATTTTTTGATTTTTACTTTGGATTTAGTATCTGGGGGGTCTAAAAAGAGATACTAAATCCAAAGTAAAAATCAAAAAATCTCTTTTTTTTTTTTTTTTAATTTTTCAATAATTGGCTTTTTTATCAAAAATGACAATTTTTAAGAACTTTTTTTTTGTGTGATTAATAGTTAATGGGGCATGACCCAGAACCCTAGGCACTTTTTAGGGGCATTTATTGGGTTTTGGGGCTTCAAAATGGTGTTTTTTGATTACCGAAGTTCGGGTCCCATTGATTTCAATGGGGTTCTGAAATCCGAACCGAACTTTCGTGAAGTTCGGGTGTTCTGGTCGAACCGAACTTTTCAAAAGTTCGATCATCCCTAGTTATAACCCTCCCTTACACTAGCCAAAATGAAAAGAAAAAAAGTTTTGCCTATAGTTCTACTTTACCCTTAATGCCATGATATGTTTCTTGCACACAGTGAGTGGCCCAGGTCAGTCCAGCTCTGCATTGCTCTTCTTGTGAAACCCTTTGCCACGTCCTTGCAAATATTAAAGTAAGTGTTACCTGCAGCCCAGCATTAAAAAAAAAAAAAAAAAAAATGTAATACAAGACAACTACATGCACGCACTTATGAAGTCATTGATCTTCCAGATATCCTTGCCTGCCTGACAAGATGCTAAAGTGTGGGAGAGCGATATATTTTATATGTGGCACATTTTTTTTCTTTTATTAGAAATTTGCCAGGATGCCATCCAGAACAGTGAGCCAATACGCAGACTAGACACTTCTGCCAGGGTGCTGCGTAGGCATGCTACGCCGGCATCTGTGCATGCAAACATACGTGCGCATGCACCCAATTCCAGAACTGGCACCAAGCGCCCTATTTAAAGTGAAAAAACAGTGACAGACTTCCTGCATCCTGATCTTTGTGTATATCTTGGTTTTTCTGTTACTGACTCAACACTGACGGTTGTTGGTGGAACTAGATGTATCTTTTTTCAACCATACTAACTATGTAACTTGCCTTTGGATTCCCTTGTATCCAATTCCTAGTCGTTTAAGGACTCCGTTTCTACTGATCAGCTGTGTATGACCCTAGCTTGGCTCCTGACTTCTCTGTTATCTTCAATCTACTGACCACCTATGTATGCCTCGGGTTGGCTCCTGACCGACTTTGTTACTCCAGTTCTTTCCTGCTTGCCATATCCTGCATCACCTTTGCCTAAAGCGGGCATCGGCATCCTGCCAACTGCTAGGCCTGACCGGCTTGTCTACAGTGTTCCTTCGCTTCCCACTGAGATCCTCATCTCCCTGGCTTGTGAACTGGTCTATGGGCACTCATGCCGATCTGTGCCTTTCACTCCCCGTCACCACCTCCAGGAGGGTTCGGACAAAAGTCACAAGGGAAGCCCTCTCATCACTTTGGCCTCCAAGCTGGTGCATGACAGAACCTATAGGTGATGAACCATTTCAAAATACTACTGCTGAAGTAACCGTCTCTTCCCCTGGTTTCAGCTTTCTTTCATAGCGCTTGATGTCTTGACACAAGACAAAGCTTTACAGCTTACGCAATTAAATGTACTAAGTTCTCATCTTTGAACTGATAACTCTTCCACTATTAAACCACAAGGAAACACAGCTCAGCAAAACCACTTAGAGATGACTAACAAAAATATCCTGGGCATGCAGGATATCCTCCTCTGAAGGAACCACTACTGGATCTGGTAATACGAGATAAGAATTCAGTGGAAACTGAGTCAAAGGCAAACAAAAACCCCACACCGGTCTTATATCTTGACATGCCTACCTGACCCAACTCTCCATCCTGTACTATCATTTTATCTGCTCACAGTATCAGGTTAAATGCAAACTGTGCAAGCATTTTGGACTAGTATAGAGCAGTGGTTCTCAATTCCGGTCCTCGGGACCCACTAACAGGCCAGATTTTAAGTATTACCTTGGGGGATGCAGACTAGAATACTGTAATCACTGAGCAGCAAATGAGATCACCTGTGATGTAATTTAGTTATCTTGCAAACCTGGCCTGTTGGTGGGTCCCGAGGACCGGAGTTGAGAACCACTGGTATAGAGCAGCCCATAGATTAATTCATTTTTCTTAATTGAACCAGCAGGTTGGACGAAAAAAAAAAAAAAAAAAAAAACTGACCCTGCTATGCCTTTGTTTTCTAACAGCGGGGAAACTTCCCCGTCGCCATAATACACTGAACAACGTTGCTGGCTAAAACCTGGCAAAGCTGATCGATCAGACAGTGCAGTTCTACAGAAGTCAATCAGTGGATTAACTTGTGTACAACCACCCTTGCCCACACATGTATCAAAATTTGGCCAGTCCCTGCTGAACGGACCAAATTTCAATCCATGTATGGCTGGCTTAAGTTACGGACCCAGCAAGGATGTAACCAGCGTGATATCAGGCATGTGCTATTCCGTTTTTTCTTTACAAAGCACCTACTAGGGTAATGGTTCCACATACAGTCTGCAACCAATTAGGAAGGCTGATCTTCAATGACTAAAATCATTTTTATAGTTAACCTTGAAAAAATAATTTTAAAACTAACAAAAGGTCAGCAACCCTTTTGATCTTCCGGTCATTTGCGGACAGGTGATGGCAGATCGCGTTCATATCCCTTGCTTGCCAACCCTTGAGTGCTCTTCTACCAGAGCTGCAGACATTGCCCATCCCATGGCATACTTTGGGTAAGGAAAGCCTCTGGAATAGCTCAGGCGGGTTCAGGCTCTTGTCCAAACACCACTGAGTTCCTCCTCTGAGTAAAGTGCGCTCAACCCCACTGACCCCCCTTTCTGACCCATTCAAAGCTCTTGTGGTTGATATCATGTGGAATGGATGAGACAGGAGGGGTGATGGGGATAAGGTGGAACAGACAGGTCTGCCATGGCTGTTTTCCTGTACAACTCTGCATCAAGAAACAAACAGTTGTATGCCCCCAAGAAAGGAAAGAAAAGAAAGAAAAGAAAAGAAAAGAAAGAAAAGAAAGGAAAGAAAGGAAAGAAAGTAAAGAAAAGAAAAGAAAGGAAAGAAAAAAAGAAAGGAAAGAAAAGAAAGAAAAGAAAAGAAAAGAAAAGAAAGAAAAGAAAAGAAAAGAAAAGAAAGGAAAGGAAAGAAAAGAAAGGAAAGAAAGGAAAGGAAAGAAAAGAAAAGAAAAGAGGAAAGGAAAGAAAAGAAGGAAAAGAAAGGAAAGAAAGAAAAGAAAGAAAAGAGGAAAGGAAAGAAAAGAAGGAAAAGAAAGGAAAGAAAGAAAAGAAAGAAAAGAAAGAAAAGAAAGAAAAGAAAGAAAAGAAAGAAAAGAAAGAAAAGAAAGGAAAGAAAGGAAAGAAAGGAAAGAAAAGAAAGGAAAGAAAGGAAAGAAAAGAAAAGGAGGAAAGGAAAGAAAAGAAAAGGAGGAAAGGAAAGGAAAGAAAAGAAAGGAAAGAAAAAAAGAAAGGAAAGAAAAAAGAAAGGAAAGAAAGAAAAGAAGGAAAGGAAAGAAAGAAAAGAAAGGAAAGAAAAGAAAGAAAAGAAAGGAAAGAAAAGAAAGAAAAGAAAGGAAAGAAAGAAAAGAAAGCAAAGAAAGAAAAGAAAGGAAAGAAAAAGAAAAGAAAGAAAAGAAAGAGCCGCATCCCAGTGATCTTTTCCAGGTTGCTCTCCGTCTCTCAAATGTTACCTCCTTGGTAATATGCGGTCAGATAACATGCAAATTTTGCTCCGAAGAATCTTAGATGTGCACACAAAATATGATCTATTATTATAAAGACAACTCAGCAGATATCTTTTTTATTTTTGGTGTATTCTATATAGCCAACAATAAATCTAACAAAACAATGTAGGTAGTTGTGGCGACACAACATTGTAACTGGGTGACAACATGACCACACAAGATATCAACAACAACAAATCTACAAGCAAATAATCACGTCGCTGACATAAGAACCCTTTTAACTATGGAAAATTGCTATTCCAAAACACGTGACACCTTTGCCAGAGCAATGCAGAATGTAAAGTCTCCACCTTCAAACACTGTTGATGCTAAAATACACTGAGGATCCACGGTTTTCATGTCAGAACTCCAAATACCAACATTTCCTCTCTGTGTGACATTGTTTTTTTGTACACACAAAACAGTAAAAAAGCAATATCGGATAATCCCCCACCCCCCAATTAAACAATGGTAGACTTACTCTGCAAAAAGCTATTCGAGGGCCCATTCATGCCAGCGGGTGTGTGTTATGCCATTAGATGTGTAGAGGCAATGCAATGAGTTGTGTTACTACACATTGCATCATTTACCTTTTTGTAAAGTGTAGTGTATAATCCCGAGCACCATGCCGAGCAAAAATGCATCATTCCTCACTTCTTTCTAGCACACAGGTGAGAACTTAAAGGACAGAAGGCAAATTGCATTGTCCATGCGTTGGGACTGCACTGGGCAATGAGAAATAATGCTGCCCAATACATGGTGTGATTGGGCCATACTAGATCATATAAAAGTCAAACAAATGGGCATCCTCTGGTTTCAGTGATTATACCGGAATGAAGGTGCAGGCATCAATCCGGTATGTATATTTTCAGCTGGCGATTCCCTGTATGGCAGAAGTAATCCTAGTGTCTAATATAAAGTCATATAAAGTCCCAATCTGTGTTTTAGGGCTTGGAGGTATATGCTTCTCAGCTGGTCGTTTTCAGTTTGTACCATCTTAAGAACATTGCTATTAGGGTTTTGAGATACTAGACCAGTCATGGATGGGGGTGGGTTGGGGGAAGTTTGGGCTGCTCCCTCTCACCTGCCTCCTATCCATCCATTAGCAGCCATGTGCTCCCAGAGTGGAGACACTCAAATTTAAAAGTGTTAGGACTGCAGATAAAATAATGTGTTTGATCGACTGCATGGGAGGCTAGAGGAGAGATTTGAGGTCTTAAGAACCGTGATCTCTCCATAAAGAGGACTTGTCACAGCCCATGATGTCACAAGGAATGTTGTTCACCCCGGTACCATTTTTTTTTTCTTTTACAGCCAAAGGTCCGCTTTCTTATAACCACCGATGTGGCTAAGCAGCCGCTCGGCTGTTATTACAAGCAGCGGTAAAGGACTCCTCCCCCCACCTTTCTGCTCGGTCCAGGATCTCTTGTTGCCCCGGGAGGCCCAAGCGACCGGCTGGCCTGGGAACGAACAAAGCCAGAATTGGCTTTGATCGGGTCTCCGATGTAGTAACCCGGGACCGACGTCACAACATCACTTCCGGGTTTACTAGAGACTTAAAGGTGCCGGTTTCAAAAATGTAAAAGTATTCAAAAACGCTGATCTTGGTGTTTTGAATTCTTTCAAGTGCAGAAGATCCCTCTATAAAGAGTACTTACTGTCACAACGGATGTTTAAAATGATTTAAAAAAAAAAAAAAAAATTAAAAAAGGGACAGTGAAAAAATAATTAAAAGCACCCCATCCCTCAGGCATTGAAGCGAGCGCATACGCAAGTTGTGCCCGCAAATGTTCAAACCACCCTGTGAGGTATCGCTGCGATCGTTAGAGTGAGAGCAATAATTCTAGCAGTAGACCTCCTCTGTAACTCTAAACAGGCAACCTGTAAACATTTTTAAAGCGTTACGTATGGAGATTTTTAAGTAGCATAGATTGTCGCCATCCCACGAGCAATTTTTAAGCATGTCAAGTTAAGTATCCATTTACTTTGCGTACAACATCTTTGACATTATATAAAAAAAAATTTGGATAACTTAATGTTTTTTTTTTTTTTTTTTTTTTAATTCATTAAAGTGTATTTTTTCCAAAAAAAATTGCATTTGCAAGACTGCTGCGCAAATACAGCATGACATAAAACATTGCAACGACTGCCATTTTATTCTCTAGGGTCTCTGATAAAAAAAAAATATATATATATAATGTTTGGGGGTCCTAATTAGTTTTCTAGCAAAAAAAATACTGATTTTTTTTTCTTGTAAGCAACAAATGTCAGAAAAGGGCCTAGTCTTCAAGTGGTTACATTGTATTGTACTGTCTGCCTTTTTGTTGTAAAGCATTGCGTAAACTGCAGGCGCTATATAAATCCTGTATTATAATAATAATAATAATAATAATAATAATAATATACAAAGAGATCTTAATTCTCTTCTAAAGTTTTTTTATTAAACAATAAATGAAGCATAGCAACCCTACCCCTGCTGGAGCAATAGAAATAAGACTTCTGGACAGGTAATGTAACAGGGACATTGCACATGAAAATAAGTAATGAGAAGTCCATGTATAATTCAGTTCTCCATAGACCATCTATACCAGTGTTGACAGAGACACATTAGAAGTCTACAATTTACCTGGGAAAAGCCACCTAGTCTGTGGTCAGCACAATGGCTTTATTCTGTGCAAGTAAGCCGAGATATAGAATTATTAGTCAATATACTGGCTAGGGATCGGCTTACTTGCGTCAGCTTTACTACAGCCAATAGTTCTTCATTAAGCTGAGACTGTAGCAGAGTTTACGCAATAAGCTTAACCTGTGGTGCGACCCACACCTTACATTATATTCTCTATGTTCCTTATCAACCATTGTTAGCACGGTCTACAAAACAGGTTAAGCATGTCAGCATTAGCAAACAGCAGGATACAGCATGTCTTCATGAAAACTTATGTAATAAAATATACTGCTCTACGCATAGTGTATTAATATTAAAGAGGAAGTAAATAATCTGTAACTTGAACCTATAGGTAAGCCTATGATAAAGCTTACCTATAGGTACTGTAAATATCTCCTAAACATGCACCGTTTAGGAGATATTTACTTTGCATGCAGCCAGCGACATCACTGGCGCATGCGCTCTAAAGGAACGGCCGCCCATGCCGTTCCTTCAGAGCCCTGTGCCGTGAACCGCGGCTCTGGCCAATCAGATGGCCGGAGGACGCAAACCCGGAAGGAAGGGTGAACATGGGTCGACTGTCAGCGGTGAGGGGGCATCGCTGCAGGGGCTTCGTTCTAAGGTAAGTATTTCATAATGAGCCAGTATGCGATTCATACTGGCTCATTATGCCTTTGTCTTTATTTTTTTTATTTTTGGAGGTTTACAACCTCTTTAATGGCTTTTCTAGAAAGAGATCCAAATTTAGGGAGAGCTCTTCCATATATGCATTCATTAGGCACTAAGGGTATCTAATGGTCTTCCTTTTCCCTTGACACTGCTGACCTGTAGTTCAAAAAGTGACAGCTAAACCCTTCTAATGGCTAAGAATGCCTCAAGGATTCGGTCACTAAATTATTTCTTTACACATGAATAATCTCATCGAAACATTCCAATAAATAAGCCCTGGCACCATTTACAAAAAACAAAGACCTTTCCTCCTTCCACCTCCCATTCCTCAGATTCCTACTCTGTTCATAAGCTACAGCCTCTAGTCTAGCAGAATCTTTAAATCTGACACTTCCAGGAGTGTCAAATGACTGCATCACCCATCACATGCAGCTCTCGCATTCAACAGGGCAGGGGGAACAGAATCTAGAGATGCACCAACATTTCGGTGGCCGAAAATTATGTTTTCAGCATTTTGCCGATAGAGAAAACGTTGTCGATAATGGCGCCGAAAGTGCACATGATTTTCTTGCTATTTTACTGTGCTTATGGTGTGTTTTTCATAGGTCATGCGACTCAAAAACTGCATCAAAAAAGTAACACGCTTGCATTATTGATGCATTCTTGCTGCGTTTTTAATGCATTTCAAAACGGGGAGGTGCTTTTTTTTTTTTAACTAACCAAAATAGCAGCAAGCAAGATTTTTTAACACCACAACAGAAGCACAACGGACCATTGGGAAGATACACATAGAATTTAAAGGGATGCATTTTTCTTGAGCTTTTCTTGCACTAAAGGTGCCCATAATGGCCGACAAATTCATATTAATTTAAATTCATGATAATAATTAAAAAGTTGAATATATATATATATATATTAGGGCTGGGCGATAAATCGATTTAATCGATTTATCGATTTTTTAGTTTGGAACGATTTTTTTTTTTTAAACTCGAGTTTTTTTCTACAATACTTTTTTTCTGCCTCGGACCACCGCCGCGCCTGGATGTGACGTCAGCTGCGGGGCGGGCGGTGCGTCTGTACATGCCGTGGGCTTTTAGCGTGCTGTGCGGATCCCGGAAGCGCTCGGCTCATTGGTTGGCGTGAAGTGACATGTAGCTGAGAGGCGAGGAACATGTGGGTTGCGATGTCTGTTGTACTGCGCATGCGCTACTCCTGGTGAACTGGTATCGCAATGGTTCAGGATGACGGCGGTCCTCAGTGGTCGTTGGATATGGAATCCATCAGAATGGAAATCTAGAGACAAGACCCCACCGTGATCTCTGTGATCGTGGCCCTTGTGGTTGTGCTGGTCAGCCTGGGTGAGTTCTATACAGGAGTGTCAGGATACATGTGTCAGTGTACCAAGAGAGGAATGTATGGGAGGCACAGGGAGCATTGTGACGATACAATTACCTCATATATGTACTAATAGGCTGTTATTTCTTTCTTTATTTTATTTTACATATTTTAATTACTTTTTTTTTTTTATTTAACTTTATTACTATGACAAGGGAAGAAACACATCCCTTAGGATAGCTTGGGCAATGACAGGTACTCTTTATTGAGACATCAGACCCCTAACATCTCCCCTGCAATTCATCTGGTGAAACACTGATTGTGTTTGTAGCAGCCAGGAAATGGTGGCACCAAAATCAGAAGTGATGAAATCCTTGTCACTGCCAGCCTCTCACCATAGAGGAGATCAGGGTACGGATGTTCCGTCATCTTCTCTATGGGCAACTGATCCAAACAGAGTCAGACACACATATACAGCGCTTCTCCTTCTCCTCAGTCCTCCCTCCAGACTCTGCAGTCATTTTTTAAGTGCATTGGAAAAAAAAAAATCGAAAATCGAATCGAAACTCGAATTTTTCTTTAAAAATCGAAGATTTTTTTTTTAGGCAAAATCGCCCAGCCCTAATATATATATATATATATATATATATATATAGCTTTTTTTTCTTAATTGTCATTTTTGGTTTCAACCAAGTTCATCCCGAAATTTTGGTTTGGTGCACCTCTAATAAAACCATTTTTTTTTTTTTTTTAAGCACCAGTATGGCCATTGTACCCTGTTCCCTATGAGCGATTCAACCATTGACCGATTCACACACTGTAGTACAGTCACATATTACTGTCAAGCACTAAACAGATCAGCACTAAAACTAAAAAATAAAAAAAATAAAAATTCAAAATCGTCTTTAGGGCTCATTCACTGGGCCATACAGAGCCCAGATGCTGCAGCTGCGGTCGCTCAGCCTGTACAAATCAATGACAAGCTGAGAGGCTCAGGAAGCAAACTATGGAGGAGATTTACTAAAACTGATGCACAGAAAGTCTGGTGCAACCGGGCAGAATAACCAGTCAGCTTCTAACTTTGGCTTGTTCAATTGGGGTTAGACAATCAGCCCTCATTCACATTGAAAGCCGCTTTGAAATCAGATAAACTCGCACGGTTTCAAAACCGCATTTCAGTCCAACTTCAGGGGTGACTTCAAAGACATCTGTGCACCTTCATTCACAGATGTCTATTGAAAGCGCCCCCGAAGTCTCCATAAGTAGTGCAGGAACAACTTTTGGAAAAATCAGTGCGGCATCGTCGCCCTGATTGGGACTCTCCCATTGCTGGCAATAGGCTGCGATTTGACCTGTCAAATCACGTCGATGTGAACGGGGGATAAAACCTGGACGCTGATTGGTTACTATGTACAGCTGCCCAAGATTCTACAGGCAATAGTTTTAATAAATCTCCCCCTTATGTGTGTATATAGATCTTGTCTTCCCTGTAATCGCTTCTTGAGCAAATACATGGGAGCAATAGAAGAGAGTCACAGTGTCAATCTGTGTACAGGGTTCCTGTTTGCAGCTGATTGCAAAACACCTACAGCAAAATACATTGAGGTACAGCAATGACTGGGCCCACCCCCATTCACACCAGTTAGGTCAAATCGCATGACAAGTCACACCCTATTGTCGGCAATGCAACGGTTTAAATCGGTGCAATGCCGATTTTGTGGTGCCACACCGATTTGGAAAAGTATTTCCTGCACTACTTTTAGTGATGTCAGGCGTCGTCATCTCTGCATGAAGTTGCACAGATGTCAGCTAAGTTGCACCTGAAATCGCACCGACATGCGGCTTTGAAATCAAGTAAAGTCACACGATTTCAAAGCCGCATTCAGTGAGAACCCGAGCTGACTGTGTAAATGGGCTCTTATCCAGATTTTTCTTTTTCAGTTTTAGAGAGTGAAAGGGAACCTCTCTCAGGTTGGTCTGTCTGAGCCAATAGGGATGATTTCCATTCATGTCCTGGTGACAAGGTTGTCACTGAAGCAGGAAATGAGCGCAAATTTCCAGCGGGGACACAGGAAGCATATTTACCCTCTATTCTTGTAATAAAGTTGTCAAAGGGGCGGGACATGAAAAACCTCTCTAACAGGAACAAAGACCGATAAAACCTGACCTGTCTTACACAAAAATGTAAAAAAACTTATTTGATTAGATATATTCCACTCTGCCAAACAACCACTCAGCATGCAAATACACAAATGTATTGGCCAATAAGAAAGCACATGGGCAGGAGGCAGATCTGTCCAGAGTCCAGCTTTAAAGCCTTGTTATCAGCATGTCTTGGAGATTGCACAGTTTCCATTACCACATTACAAGACAGATTTATGAAGAAATCTTTATGACTAATAGCTGGGAAAAAAAAAGAAATCTCAGTATTATGTATGGCCGCATTGTTTTTCTTTCATAAAGTTGGAAAAAAAATCACATGACTTGAAAACTAAAATTAGCTCCCATTCACTTAAAAGAGAAGAATGGCCAACTTTTTCTTGGCTATACTTCTCTTCTGGGTCACAGGAGTGCACCCAACTTGCTTTCCTGTGACCCAGAGTCAGCAGATAGCGGGCTACTTCCAGAGTTGTATAAAGTACTCGAAACCCATACTTGAGTAAAAGTAAAAGTGCTCGATCAAAACGTGACTTGAGTAGAAGTGGAAGTGCTCGATCAAAAAAGTGACTTGAGTAGAAGTACTAAAGTATTCAACATTTTTTGTACTTAAGTATTGCAAGTAGTTTTTTTTTTTAAATTTTGCTACTCAAGTACTGAAAGTAAAAGTACAAGTACTGTGTTATGTAGTTATTAAAGAAAGAATTTAAAAGTTTGAACATCATATTGTTTTTTATTATTTCAAATGCAGCTTTTATTTATACATACAGTAGCTTTTATTTTCGTATGCGCTGATAATACACATGTTTTGAGCTTCATGAAACCTGCCATCTACTGTTCTGGCAGTGGTAATTTTTATAATAGTAACGAGTAACTATGCAGCACACAAAAAAAATATCGGAGTAGAAGTATTGAAATCATCGAAAAAATGTAGTGAAGTAAAAGTGGAAGTAGGAGAAAAAAATTCTACTCTAGGAAAGTACAGATACCGCCTTTCGGTACTTAAGTACAGTAGTGAAGTAGTTCTACTTAGTTACTATACATCTCTGGCTACTTCCCGGCTTTCATCACAGAGCCGATCCTGACCATAATGCCTGATGGGCAGCTAAGAGCTGAAGCTAACTGCGCCCACTCCCTTTCCCCTGCCTGGCGCCCCCGTGAGCACCGCAGGAACAGAGCAGAGAGCAGTGACTGACTGTCACCACTCTCTTCTCCGAGCTGACTGAGAACTGAGAGATCATTGGTCATGTGATCAGTCAGTTCTTAGTCTTAGGGCCAATGTGGGACAGCTGGTGTGATGGATTTAAATATGTGTGTACACCTAACTTCTCCTTGAAAATTATATTAAAAGGCATTTTCATGTCACACTTACCTGCTCTGTGCGGCTATTATGCACACAGCAGGCTTGATCCTCTTCTTTTCAGGGCCCCCCACCAGCGCTCGTTGCCCCTTCCTCCTGCCGTGTGACCCCAGAGCAAGCAGCTTGCAATGGGGGCACCAAAGCCGCTGCTCTGCATGTCCATTCACCCACACAGCCGCAGCTCTCCCGCTGGCTCACTGGCTGTGATTGACAGCAGCGGGAGCAAATGAGGAGGGAGAGTCCTCGGAGAGCCGAGTCTCTCATGCACATCGCTGGATCGTGATGGGCTCAGGTAAGTATTAGGGGGGCTGCTGCACAGAGAAGGTTTTTTACCTTCATGCATAGAATGTGGGAAGGTAAAAAACCTTGAGCCTTTACAACCACTTTAAAGTGACACTAAACTCTGGTTTAAAGAAAAGTTAAGTTCAAGTATGCAGTCTTAACACAGAAAAGACCCTTCTATCGCTCGCAGCCTTCTCCAATTATACAAATGCTTTTTTTTCTTGCTGCTGTGATCCAAGGGGTGGCTACATTCATTCTCTGTGATCCCCTTGTATGTAGAAATGTAGCCAACCTGTTTGCTCACTTCTGAGACAGACTATAGACCAGGGATCCTCAAACTACGGCCCTCCAGCTGTTGCCGAACTACACATCCCATGAGGCAATGTAAAACCCTGACATTCACAGACATCACTAGGCATGATAGAAAGTGTAGTTCCTGAACAACTGGAGGGCCATATTTGAAGACCCCTGCTATAGACTATAGCAGGGATTCCCAAACTATGGCCCTCCAGTTGTCCAGGAACTACAATTCCCATCATGCCTAGTCATGTATGTGAATGTCAGGGTTTTACAATGCCTCATGGGATGTGTAGTTCTGCAAAAGCTGCAGGGCCGTCGTTTGGGAATCCCTGGACTATAGGATTTGTAGTGTGCATATAGAGCAATCCACAACTAACAAACTGCCTGCTCCAACAAAAAGAAAGAGAGGGGGAAGAAGAGAAGTTCAGGAGCTCATGAAGGACGTTACAAGGAGGCAGAAAAACAATGCCAAAAATTCTTCTGGCTGCTGCTGGGTTTTCACGAGTAAGTTTCTTCACTTATCAGCATAATATACTTAGATAAAAAAAAGTATAAAAGTATTTAGTGAAATTGCGCTTTCTTCAAAGAGGAAGTTCACACTTATATCACCAGGCAGAGTAAAACTGCCAATAAACGGAATGTCAATACTTAAACTTGTAAAAAGGATGACGTGGCTGTACTACATTTGCTAGGTAGAAATGACCACAGCAGTTCCCACAATATCAAGCGAGCACATCCTCCACAATACTTTCTGACCAAATTAGGGTCATTACAATAAGGACCTGTCACCAGATCCGCATTTGCTCAACCTTTTTTTTTCCTCGCTCTGTGAAGGCTGTACTAATCCAGTAAAAGAAAAACTTTTTTGGTAAAACACATAAGGATGAGTCCGGACACGTTCAAATCTTAGTCTGAAGCCATGTGAGTGAGGCCACCAGGAGCCAATCATCTGTGGCCGGCCATTTTACATCACATGTATAGAATCGGCCTAGTACAATTCTAAGGATCAAGCAAGGTGCACAAAATGAAAGACGCCCAGACTAAGGGCAAGATGTATTTGCAGAAATGTGTAGAGCTGGCACACCTCTATGCTCTATTCCACTTCTGGCTGGTTTGTTCTGAAATTCCTATTTCCACACACTGTGACTACTGTATATAAATTTACCCACAAACATCACTTTTTAGGCACCGTTTGCACAGGCGTTCAGCCACGATGGGAATCCCAGTGGCAGACATCTGAACCCTGCAGCTAGAATTGACAGCTGCGACTGCCAATCCTGTACACTGCAATGACTGCCTATCTGTGGTTGGAGGCTATTCATGCTGGTTCACAAAGACAGCGATAACCTGATCAACACAACCAGATCATGTGATCATCACACCAGACGATCATGTGATCATCACACCAAACGATCACAAAATGTGTCCAGCGGCAATCACTGACCATACAAACAGGCACAAATGACTGTGGCTGCCAACAGCCTGTCATTACAATGTGCAGGCCCGCTGGCCGCGGCTACCTGCCCATAGCTGTCAATCCAAGCCGAAGGAATCAGTAGATTCCTGTCGCTGGGATTTGCAGCGTGCCTAAACGTTTGTGAGAATGACGCCATATTTTTGCCTCTTACCTTGTTCTGGTATCAAGAAACATCTTTTATAACTCCATGTGAAATTATTAGGCTTGCAAAATTTCTTGCAGGGGCAGCTGTTGGGAGCTCAGTACCTTCTGATGTAGGCGCACCCCCAGAACTACATCTCCCAACTGCCTATATACCTTTATACACATGTGTGGACACGGTCTCAGACAGGATACAAGATATGGTCAGAGACTGCAGACATGATACAAGAGATGGTCAGAGACTGCTTACATGATACAAGAGAAGAGAAGAGATGGTCAGAGACTGCATACATATTAACACAAGAGATGGTCAGAGACTGCATACATATTAACACAAGAGATGGTCAGAGACTGCATACATAACACAAGAGATGGTCAGAGACTGCATACATAACACAAGAGAGATGGTCAGAGACTGCATACATAACACAAGAGAGATGGTCAGAGACTGCATACATTACACACAAGAGATAGTCAGAGACCGCATACATAAAACAAGAGATGGTCAGAGACCGCATACATAAAACAAGAGATGGTCAGAGACCACATACATAAAACAAGAGATGGTCAGAGACCGCATATATAAACACAAGAGATGGTCAGAGACCGCATATATAAACACAAGAGATGGTCAGAAACCGCATACATAACACAAGAGATGGTCAGAGACTGCATACATAACACAAGAGATGGTCAGAGACTGCATACATAACACAAGAGATGGTCAGAGACGGCATAAATAACACAAGAGATGGTCAGAGACGGCATACATAACACAAGAGGTGGTCCGAGACAGCATACATAACACAAGAGGTGGTCGGAGACAGCATACATAACACAAGAGGTGGTCGGAGACAGCATACATAACACAAGAGATGGTCAGAGACTGCATACATAACACAAGAGATGGTCAGAGACTGCATACATAACACAAGAGATGGTCAGAGACTGCATACATAACACAAGAGATGGTCAGAGACTGCATACATAACACAAGAGATGGTCAGAGACTGCATACATAACACAAGAGATGGTCAGAGACAGCATACATAACACAAGAGATGGTCAGAGACTGCATACATAACACAAGAGATGGTCAGAGACGGCATAAATAACACAAGAGATGGTCAGAGACGGCATAAATAACACAAGAGATGGTCAGAGACGGCATACATAACACAAGAGGTGGTCCGAGACAGCATACATAACACAAGAGATGGTCAGAGACAGCATACATAACACAAGAGATGGTCAGAGACTGCATACATAACACAAGAGATGGTCAGAGACTGCATACATAACACAAGAGATGGTCAGAGACTGCATACATAACACAAGAGGTGGTCAGAGACTGCATACATAACACAAGAGGTGGTCAGAGACTGCGGACATAGTACAGGGTATTGTAGGAGACCGTAGACATGATACAAGAGATGGTCAGAGACTACAGATATGCTGCAAGAAACTTTCAAACCGTGAACATGCTATAAGAGTTGTTGGAGACTGGGGACATGCTTCAGGAGACAGTCATAGAATAGCAACATATTAGATCAGTCTGTTAGAAATCCCTACTATAACAGGGCAATACAGAAAGCCTGCAGTGTCTGCAAGAATGTACAAAAAGTGTAAAAGGGTCACAAACAGTCTCTGGCCAACAGGCTGGGCACCAGGGTTCTATAAGACCTATGTCAATTATCAATTCCTTAAAGACGGTGGACACTTATATGCATATCTTAAGTTCCTTCGCTCAGGGTTACGGTAACAGAAAAAGCTGAACCTCAAAGTAAAGAAAAATCCAGCAAGGATGACCAATGCAGCAAGGGAATTCCCCGACAATAGACCAGCCACTCCCCCCCCCCCCCCCACACTGGAGCAGGATGGAATGAGCATACAGATTTGGCAAGTTAGCGCACCTACGTTTCTGCATTAGTCACTGAAGTATAAAATCACATCAGATGAAGATTACAACCCACAGTTTAAAGCAGAAACTGTAAAAAAAAAAAAAAAAAGAAAAGACCCATGCATCCACACAGTCTGATCATATCCCAATGCAGCACTGCAGTGAAAAGAAAGCATTTCTGAGTATTTCTACACTGATGATCACTTTATTGCCGGTTTCCAGGTTTTAGATTTTTCCTTTGGGAAAAATACATTTTGGCTATTGATAGACTTTAATGTCGCTTCAAAACGACATCAACACAAGCTGAGATGGTACATTACAGTGCGTATGTTTAAAAAGTTAAGAAAAATCACGTATTAGGCCCTTTCTCATGGGTCGGACTCCGCTAGATCAGTGAGGATCGCTCCGTTGATCCCCGCTGAGCAGGCAGATGACAGGTCTGTCTCCAGTCACTATGCAGAGATGGATCTGTCAGAGTCCCGCTCTCCTCTATGGGGAGATCGGATGAAAACGGACCGCCTGTCCACTTTCATCTGATCAGACTAGGGATGAAACGATATCGAAGATATCGCGATATCGTATCGTCGTGGTCGTCTCGATATCGTCGTGGTTGGGTTACAATATTAAAAAGGACAGGTGTCCGTCAAAAAGCAAGAGGAATAAACACAGTCCCGCGGAACAAATCATTGTTAACTACATAGACCAGAGTTTAAGGATTTTTTTTACTTTTTTTTTTTTTTCTTGCAATGTAGATATTTTGATCTTTCTGATGAAAAACGTGAACATAAGCTAAATGATAGGTCAGTGTTTTTTTTTTAAGGCTTTTTGACTGACTATTTTATTTAAGTTTAAGTTATGTTCCTAAATACCAGTTTTAAAAGGCTGCCTTTATTTGCATTGCACATTTAAACCTGACTTAACTTGATCTTTGTTTGCACTTAAAGGGAATTGCCTATTGTTTGTTTACAATTGTTCTAGCTGCTTCTTAGCGCCGGTTCACATACACGCGACGCTACTTCCCGGGGCGACCTCCGAGATCGCAGTGCGAGCATAACATTGAAGTCTATGGCGGTCGCCTCCTGGTCGCCCCAAAGAAGCTCCGGACCCTTTTTCTAGGTCGGAGCGACTTGTGTCGCTCCTATTAGAATGGGTCCGCAGCTTCCCTATGGGAGGCGACCTGCGGCGACCTGTGAGGCGACCAGGTCGCCTCACAGGTCGCCCTAGTGTGAACCGGGGCTTAACTTGAACATTGCACAGAAGAATCAGTTATGCAACCAAATATTACTATACAGAATATTGATGTTCCTGACTACAACTTGCACTTTAAAAGCACTATGTGATCAGTGTTTTATGTTGTCATGGATCCATAACTACAACAATAAATTGCCTGTTGACTGGCAAAAGCAGAATAAATGTCGGTATTTTTTCGCTATTATCATCACAAACACTATCATGAGCTATTTAACAATACCATGAGCTTTTCCACAATATCGCAATAAATATCGTACCGTGAGGTCAATATCGAAATTGTATCGTACCGTGAGATTTTGATATCGTTACATCCCTAGATCAGACCTGCTGGAAGGATGGCAAATGCATTGCCATCTGTCTGTTTTTAGCAGATCTTGTCGGATCGGATGCCAGATGGGTGTCAGCAGACACATGTGCGCTGATAGCCACCTCCCCATAGAGGTCAATGGGTGGCCCATTCAGGTTTGCCTGAAAAATGGACAGGTGGACCTGATCGGTCCGATCATGAGAAAGGGGCCTTAGGCCTCATGCACACTGGGTGTTTTTACAGTTGCTGTTTTGGGCTTCAAGCATTTTTTTTCTGCAGCCAGTAAACTCTCCAGCATGTTTTCCTATGTGTCTATGCACACACAGGCTGGTATCAATGTTTTTTTGGCAGGGGTGTTTTCTGGCTGGAAAAAAACCCCAGATTTAAGAGGAGTTTTTCAGCTGTAAAACCGCTCTAACTCCGATAAAAGCTTAAAAACGCCAAAAAAATGCTGAAAAACACGGCTATTCAGTGTTTTTTGAGCCATAAGCTTTTGTGTGAGTATAGTTTTGCTTAAAAACGCTCCAGAAAAAACACTGCAAAACTCATTCTACAGCTACAGCTTTCTACAGCAAACGCTACGGGCGTTTTTATAACATCCAGTGTGCATGAGGCCTTCTAAACATACATAATAACTGGCCCTTAATCAGAAAAGTCAGCTCTTCTCAATTAGAACTAAACTAGATTTTATCTGTACAGCACAAACGCCAGAGGATCATGTGAAAACTTACATGAGATTTTAGCGATTAGGTTTGGAAAAGGAAATAAAAAGGAAAAAAATTGTCAGCAGTAAAGTAAAGCTTTTTTTGGGAGAAGAAATTTTGTACGGCTTTTCCGCCAAAAAACTGCATTATCTGCCTCCTAACCATATGCCGACCAGCCGCCATAGTCTTACTACAGCAGGTCGGCTATATTACGCGAAACAACGTACCTGTCTGTCACATTGTGTAATAGATAGAAGGGGCGCACACGCACCGACTAACCAGAGGGGGAGCCAATCAGCGGGTCTGGCTGCCTCGATGTCCGCCGGGCACCTGCGATCGCTCCCCATGGAGACAGAACGGCGGTCTGCCAATGTAAACAAGGCAGACCGCTGTTCTGTCAGAGATGAACACAGGGATCCTGCGTTCTCCCCATTTAGGAACACAGGTCTATGTTCACCCAGTGAGTCAATCCCCCACACAGTTAGAAAGCATCCCCTAGGAGCACACTTAACTCTTTGATCGCCCCTGGTGTTAACCCCTTTCCTGCCAGTGTCCATAGTACAGTAACCATGCATATTTTTAGCACTGGTTACTGTAGCAATCTCACTGGTCTCCTCAAAAGTATCAGTTAGGTGTCCAATCTGTCCTCTGCAATGTCGCAGTCCCGCTAAAAATCGGTGATTGCCGCCATTACTAGTAAAAAATAATAAAACAAATAAAAATGACAAATCTATCCCCTAGTTTGTAGACGCGATAACTTTTGCGCAAACCAATCAATATACACTTACTGGGATTTTTTATTACCAAAAATATATGTGGCAGAATACATGACCTAAATTGATGAAAAAATTAGATTTTTTAATTTTCTTTTTTATTGGGAATGTTTAATAGCAGAACGTAAAATATATTGTCTTTTTTTTTCTTTCAGAATTGTTTCTTTTTTTGTTTATAGCACAAAAAATAAAACCGCAAAGGTGATCAAATACCACCAAAAGAAAAGCTCTATTTGTGGGAAAAAAAGGACATCAATTTTTTTTGGGTACAGCGTCGCACGACTGCACAATGGTCTGTTAAAGTAAGGCAGTGCCGTATAAAAAATGGCCTGGTCATTAAGGGGGTAAAACCTTTGGGTCCTTAAGTGGTTAAAGTAATCAAGATAATTGATATAATCCTACAAGCAGCCAAAATGAAACTAATTGCTGCAAGCACTCCACTATCTTAGAAGTGTAATCACAATTCATCCAAAAAATGCTGCGCAATAGTTGAGAAGCCAATATCAAATATAATTATATATAAAAATCACATGTATAAATATATCAAAAATGTTCAGTGATATAACACAAATTGTGAATAACTGATCAAATATGTTGTATAAAAATAACAGTGCTCAAAAGTCCATAATGCACAATAAAGAGAGTCCAAATAAATATAAAGTTCTGCCACAATAAATAAACCCTTCAAAGGTGCCGGTAGTGCTGTAAATATGCAGAAATAAAGCCACAAATGGATGACCAGAAGTGACGATGTGCTTCAACAGGTGCCTCAGTGAAAATTTCTCCCCAAATGTGCACCACCTTGTGGTTGGGCCCCCCCCCCCCCCCCCCCCCCAATACATGCAACCTTGCGATTAAGCTCGGTCATAAAGCGCTCAATGCTTTCCTAGGCTGGGATAAATCTGTTCAATCCACCCAGGTGGGGATCCTCTATTGCAGGGGTCTCCAAACTTTGGCCCTCCAGTTGTTCAGGAACTACAATTCCCATCATGCCTGTGAATGCCAGAGTTTTACAATGCCTCATGGGACGTGTAGCTCCGCAACAACTGGAGGGCCGTAGTTTGGAGACCCCTGCTCTATAGGGTATCACTCTTTCTGGTATACAATGGTGGTAACATACATAAAAGGAAGAGAAGTCGATAGTGCTGAAATCCTTTAAAATTTATTTATAATAAAATGCAGTAAACTACTCACATTTAGAAGGTGCTATGAGTGCACCAATCTACAAACAGCATCAGGGTAAAATATCGTGATGGAGAAGTGCAGTCAGCCTGAAATCAGCTGCCTCAACCTGCCGTCGCTCGGTGTATGCAGTGTTCCGTCCGTGCCCCTCCCCAAATATCACCACACCACCTGGCACACTGTGCGTTTAGTCCCCATACATGGGGCTCTGGTGTTCAGCTGTTGGCGAAGGGTACAGGTGCCTTATTGCCCATACATACAATCCGAAATTCAGACGAAAAATACCACTTTTGAAGTGGTCGTAAGATAATCGGACTGTTAGTACAGAGCTTTCGAGAGCCGACCACAACAGTTCATCCGATATTATCTGATCAGACAATCAGGAAAATTTTACTCGTACTATACCAGATTGTACAATTTTCGTTTAATCTGTACAGTTGTCATCCGAAAAAAAACAATACAAATACACCACAACACAATACATCACTTCCGAATTTTTATTCTGTCCGATGAGAATTTTTTTTTTTAACTTAGTAACCTCAACCTTAACTTTAGTAACCTCTCCATTTTTTCGATATGCGACTAGCATGCAAAAAAAAAAAAAAAAACAGATGATCGGACGTCTGATTTTTGGATCGTGTGTATGGGCTATTAGATTAGGTTCACACCTATGCAGCTCTGTGTGCTGCATTGTACGCAGGCATGGCAACACATTCATTTGAATGGGATGCCGTGCCTCCCGAAATGCAGGTAAAAGGTCCCTGCTCCATTTCTGAATCACAGCCAGCACGGGAACTAAAAGTGCACTGCGGTTTCCGAGTGCGGGTGTAATTTCCAGTGCATGTGGCCTGCCATTAGGTTTACTGGCACCCACAGCTTTTTTTTTTTGTGTGGGTGGTTGCGGCTGCAGGAACAGGTGTGTACCCGCAGCAGGAGCCACCCACCACCCTCAGAGATTAGGGATGCACCGATCCGACTTTTTTGGACCCGATACCGATATTTGGCTTTGTGAAATCGCCGATACCGATCCGGAGCTACACACAAAGCAAGCGGCTGCAATACAGAACAAAGCCGCTGCTTCATGTGTACGGCTCCTCCATTCACAGGCGGAGTGCATCTGATATCACTCCGCCTGTGAGCTGGGACTATACAGGAAGTAGCGGCTCCCATCCCATACTACTACTGTACCTAGTAAGGGATGGCTGATCCGTTACTAAGCAAAAACCGGATCGGCCAGTGGATCAGTCAATGTTACCGATCCCCCGATCCAGCTATAATGGCCATATCGGCGCCGATATCCGATCCGAATATCGGATCGGTGCATCCCTATCAGAGATGTGAACCTAGCCTGACAGAGCCAGACAGTGGTACCAATGGAGACTTCTTGCACCCTGGGCATTTGTCCCTGGGCGCCTACTGCCCTAAACGTTTTTACCACTAGGTGCACAGCCCAGCCCCATCTGGCTGTCAGACTCTCATGTGTTTGACAGGCTTTGGAATCATGGCTGCCCTCTACTGGCATCTAAAATGCCTGAGCCCCATGCTTCAAAGCTAAACACACCGCGTGCATGGGGCCCAAATCATAAGGAGGTGCGGCTTTACAGATTTTTGCAATTGGTCAAAAAGCAACAATTAAATAGCAGCTTTGGATAGAGCGATCTGGTAAACTTGCAGAACGGTTTAAGGCCACTCTGCTCTCTTCTTCCACAGTTTAATGAACCCTGTGGGCATGGAGTCCTCTGTAAGTATGTGCGATTGGCTGCTGCATCAACTGCAGTAAAAAGCATCTTAATAGGAATGCAACCCTAACATTTTGCCAACCAGCCTAATGCAGGCAGGGCTTAAAACACTGTCTACACAAGCCCCTTACCTAATCCCAAAATTGGTAAAAAAAAAAAAAAAATGCTGGCAATAAACATTTAAAGGATTTCTGCCGGCAGCTTGGAACGTACACTAAAAGTGTCTGCTTAAACAAACGGCGCTTTAGAGCCCACAGCTACCCTGCGTGGGAGAAAGGAGAGCTAGATTTCTATAGCAACAGGAAGCGTAGCAGCTGTAGGAAAAGTAAAAAAAATAAATAAAAAAATAAAAAAAGAGCAACCCCAGGCCCTTAATGCAGACTCATGTCTCAAGAGACCTTACATTACTGTGGTTTCATGACACACTGCAAATACTTGCTCAGCTAGACAATACTGCTAAGGAACAAACAGTGCAGTGTTGCAGCAACAGCTACCTATTAAAAACTTGCTTGACGAGTTTCATTTTTTTTTTCTTTTTTTTTCCTGCCTGGAATAAAGATGTAATTGGCATGTGAAGGCTGAACCCAGGCAGATTCCAGTTTAAACTTATGGAAAAAAAATACTTTAATTTTAAAAATCTTTAGGCATATCCCTGCCTGGACTCTGGAGTAGAGGTAATAAAGCAAAAAAAAAAAAAAAAAAAATTTGGCTGTTTTTAACATTTTAAAATGTATTTCAAATGCAATGTATGAAAACTTGCTTGATAAGTTTAGCTTTCTTACTTGGCAGGAGTAGAGATGTCACTGGGTCATTTGTAAAAAAGATTATGTCATTGGGGCATGAAGGCTGAACTCTGGGCTCAACTAAAAAGCTATTTTAATCAAAAACGTAACCTAGATGATAGGGTTTTTAAGGTGCGAAAAACACAAAAGCAACAGATTTTATTAATAAATAGTAAACACATACATATAGAATTTTTATTCTCTGCATGTATATCAAGCAATTAGTCCAAAATTTCTCAACATGTTTTGCTATAGGAATATAGCTTCTTCAGGATTGCGGATATTGCTCATATATACTAATGAAATAATAAACAGACAATGAATTGAAAAAGCAACTAAATAATCAATAACAAAATATTTTTATCTTCATAAACATAAAAGTACTATAAGCCCCCGTTCACACTAAGGCAACCTGTGATGCGACCTGGTCGCCTCACAGGTCGCCTCCCATAGGGAAGTTGCGGACCCGTTCTAATAGGAGCGACACAAGTCGCTCCGACTTAGAAAAAGGGTCCGGAGCTTCTTTGGGGGCGACCAGGAGGCGACCGCCATAGACTTCAATGTTATGAAGTCCGTGGCGGCTGCTCCGAGGTCGCGGCGCGCTGCTCGCACCGCGATCTCGGAGGTCGCCCCGGGAAGTAGCGTCGCGGTAGTGTGAACCGGCGCTAAAAGGTGTGCTCACACATATCGGGTCAGAAGCAGGAGTGCACCATCTTATTAAAATAAGCTATAAAAAAAGAGATCTGCAGACCTAAAGCTACAAAGGAGAAACTCTAAGGTGTAACTATATAGGTGCTTCCAGGTAAGTATCAGTTAAAGCTATTTTAATTAAAAAAAAAAAAAAAATTCTAAAAATATATATATATATATATATATATATATATATATATATATATATATATATATATACACATATATACACACACACACACACACACAATAATATAATATATAAAAAATTATATACACACCTATTTTTAAATGCAACTTGTATAGGCTACATTCAGTGCCGGCTCACACATATGCGATGTCAGACATTGCATATGATTGGCAGCGCACTGCTCTGCAAATCACATGCGATGTCTGTGCGCTGTGAATTCAGCCATGCAATCAGTATGGCTGAATTCACAACGCACAGACATCGCATGTGATTTGCAGAGCAGTGCGCTGCCAATCATATGCAATGTCTGACATCGCATATGTGTGAGCCGGCACTGAATGTAGCCTATACAAGTTGCATTTAAAATAGGTGTATATATATATACATTCGGACCAAAGTCGCAAAGGACCCTTTTTTTGGTCCGCACCAGAATCGAATCATATGGGTGTCCACACATTTGCGATTTGATTCATGTCCGAACTGACAGTTCACAATGTGATATGCAAACTAATCTGGGGGTGTCGTTAACTTTGTATTGACACCCCCAGCGATTCACATATGGCAGTCTGAGCTGACAAAATTTTACTTATATACTTATTTTTTATCGCGTGTACGGGCCTTTACCTGCAGCAGAGCTAAAGTTTTTCTTTTTTCCTTCTTCTCATACAGCCACTGGGTGGGGGGGAGGGGGGGCGGCGGGTGAATTTGTAAAGAGAGTAGGGAGGGGGAGGGATGTGAAGAGTGGGGGGGGGGGAGATTGGTGAAGAGTGGGGGGGGCGAGAGATTGGTGAAGAGTGGGGGGGGAGAGATTGGTGAAGAGTGGGGGGGGGAGAGATTGGTGAAGAGTGGGGGGGGGGGGAGAGATTGGTGAAGAGGGGGGGGGAGAGATTGGTGAAGAGGGGGGGGAGAGATTGGTGAAGAGTGGGGGGGGGGAGAGATTGGTGAAGTAGGGGGGGGGGAGAGAGATTGGTGAAGAGCGTGGGGGGGGGAGAGATTGGTGAAGAGCGTGGGGGGGGAATTAGTGAATAGCGGGGGGGGGGAAATTAGTGAATAGCGGGGGGGAGGGGAATTAGTGAATAGCGGATAGCGGGGGGGAGGGATTAGTGAAGAGTGTGGGGGGGGGGGATTAGTGAAGTGTGGGGGGGGGATTAGTGAAGAGTGTGGGGGGGGGGATTAGTGAAGAGTGTGGGGGGGGGGATTAGTGAAGAGTGTGGGGGGGGAGGGATTAGTGAAGGGTGGGGGGGAGGAATTAGTGAAGGGTGGGGAGGAGGGAATTATTGAAGGGTGGGGAGGAGGGATTAGTGAAGGGTGGGGAGGAGGGATTAGTGAAGGGTGGGGAGGAGGGATTAGTGAAGGGTGGGGAGGAGGGATTAGTGAAAGGTGGGGGGGAGGGATTAGTGAAGGGTGGGGGGGAGGGATTAGTGAAGGGTGGGGGGGAGGGATTAGTGAAGGGTGGGGGGGAGGGATTAGTGAAGGGTGGGGGGGAGGGATTAGTGAAGGGTGGGGGGGAGGGATTAGTGATGGGTGGGGAGGAGGGATTAGTGATGGGTGGGGAGGAGGGATTAGTGATGGGTGGGGAGGAGGGATTAGTGATGGGTGGGGGGAGGAATTAGTGAAGAATGGGGGGGATTTGTAAAAACTGAGACAGCAAATTAGCATAATAATGAGTTGTTTCCCCCTATAACAGGTTTAATGGCGTTACATTGGGGTTACTGGCTGGCCGCTCTGCTGTAAGTAAGTTGGGGGTGCAAATGACTTGCCTTGCCCCAAGAGCTGACAACCCACGCTACACTTAAAACAAACCTGGCTCATAACTTTTTTAGTTGGCTCCTAAATTCAAAGCAAATTTGTCAAGCCCTGGTCTAGTGTACGGCTAGCATTACTGAGAAACAGAGACAGGAAAATGAATAGAGATCACCTCCTTGGTGCGCTGCTTTTCATTCACTGTTGAATTCCTAGTATGAGGACTGTTTGGAGCACTGCTAACCAAGATGTGCAGCTACTACAATGGAGTTTAAGGGTCTGGCAGAAGTGCCATACATACACATACTAAGGCCAATTTAGACAGAAGCCAATTAACCTATTAGCATGTATTTGGAGAAGGTGTAGAAAGACCACACAAGCACAGGGAGAACATGCAAACTCCTGCAGGTAGTGTCCTGGTATGGGACGAACGAAGGACCCCGGTGCTGCAAGGCAGAAGTGCCGACCCCAAAGCCACTGTGCTTCTGATCGTTTTGCTCTTCAAAATAAAGCATAAAGTATACAAGAATAAAACATGATTTAACAGACAATTAACTCGTCACATGTACATAAAATACATGGATGCATACAAGGAGAAGGACGGCATTTTAGACTAATAATAAAAACCTGGGCTGTTTAGGAAATTTTAGTTCTGGACTATTTTCTGATTTCTATTACTAAGCACATTAGCATTTAGAATGAGGCACAGCAGGTATTTCTGCCTCTAGGAAATGACATGGAAGCCTAAACTACACGGTGACTTTTCATCACAAAAATCTTCAACAGGGAGTCTGCAATGCAGCACTTTGGTGGTACCATCCAAACTATCTGAGATGAACCACCACCACTGACAAACATGGCTGGCAATCAATCTGAGATTGAGGGGCCGAGACCAAGTTCAGCATAGCTAGCACTGCTAACAGTAATCAGAACTGTATGGGACAATGAGCAACCACCTCCAAGCACATGGCTTAAAGCCATTCACTCAGCATGTCTGCCTGTTGTTTTTGGCAGAAATAGTAATAAAGGCACACAATTCTAACATATGTCCAACAAATGTTCCTTGGAATGCAATGCTGGGGAAAAAAAACTGCACTACACAAGTTTAATCTGTAAAAGCAGAAATATATGCAAAGGCTGGTATCTCGCTAGCGGCGGAGAACTGAGCACAGTGACTCCAGAGCTCCGAGTGCACCTCTTGATCTTGCAAAGATCCGTTGGCGATTCTGCCATAATTTTAACCCAGAAAGCTCGGGCTTACTGCCAGCTACACCCTGATATCTGGCAAGATGGTGAAGATTGGTTCCCAGGGCCCTAAATCATTGGGAAACCACTTGCACTGGCCTTACATGGAGTGCTCCCAAGATGGCACCGGCTTTCTATCTCCATGCTCACTGCCGCCCAGAGACATCCAGTGTCACTCTACACAGGATGGGGGGGGGGGGATACAGATAGCAACATCTAAAAGTAAACAAGGTACTATAAAGAATAAACCCCCTGCAACCATTAAAGATCATTTAGCAGACTCCATTGCGGTCCCACGGAGGTCTGGAATCAGTGAGGAATCCAGGCTTGGGATGAGAGGGAACACACTGAGAGCCCTGTACAGGAGGAGATGGAGAAGAATATATATATATTGTAAGGGGTTAGCTCGGTAGCGGGTGTGGGTGACCCCTTGGGTGGGTTCGTTACACAGAGAGACAGCCGAGGAGTGGTTGAAAACAACGGTCTATGGTTTATTCTTCCAATTTGCTGGAAACAAGTGCAAGCATCCAAACAGCATAACTCAAACAAAACATAAAATAAACCCTGGCCACTTGGGGCGTCTACCTTCACAACACAGGAACCTACCTATGGAGTCTGTCCCAACCTACTGCTGGGCAGACACTGCTGGTTATACAGCAGAAAGCCAATAGTCTATTTGTTTTCTTTTCACACAGAAAAAGTCAACACCACCTCACCTTCAGAAGTCCCTCAGCTCACTGCTCTCCTTAAGGCACAAAGCCTCAGGATGCAGCAATCAGTAGTCATCCTCTGGATAACTTATAGGAGGCCTTAATTGCCTCATTCTGAATAGCTGAAGCTTTCCAACGTCCTTAAACCTTTCTGGCTATCTCTGCAGCCGACACCTGATAGTAATTGGTGAATTGTCTAAACAAGGCAGAAATGCATCTCCCGTCTGTGACAACACCCACAGATTTACCTGACTTCCTGTCACAAATATATATATATACACATACACACACACACACACACACACACACACACACACACAGTCAGGTCCATAAATATTGGGACATCTACACAATTCCTATACACCACCACAATGAATTTGAAATGAAACAAACAAGATGTGCTTTAACTGTAGACTTTCAGCTTTAATTTGAGGGTATTTACATCCAAATCAGGTGAACGGTGTAGGAATTACAACAATTTGTATTCTATTACATCCTATTACAGCACTCTAACTCAAAGTATCCTATCTCGATTGGACACTGTGCGAGTCCAATGGACAATGGTTATGCCTGATCTATCTGATAATTGGGAGGAGCTGCCTAATAGTTACTTTACTAACACAATTTCGGCCAGGGATAGACTGATCCAAATCCATATTTTCCATAGGACATATTATACCCCACTTACACTCTTCCAGATGTGGAGGAGAGACAATTCAGATTGTCATAAATGTCATAATGCTCAAGGGAATCTTTTACATATGTTATGGAGTTGTGATAAATTACGACCCTTCTGGTCTCAAGTTACTCAATTTATCGCATCAAACTTTGATCTCCCTAACATTTGTAATCCGAAGTGGTGTATATTAGGGATCTTGGGAGGACATCAATCTCCAATCACATCAAAAACTATTTCTAATGGGCCATACACACTATAAGATTTTCTGAAGACTTTTTCCTTTAGACTTACCAAAACCATATAATATGAGGTCAAACCTAAACACTTTCAATTTGTATGCAATCTGGCAGGCCCTTGCACTACATAGAAAAGGTAAATCTGAAGGAAATCTAACCACAAAAGTTGGATAGTGTGTATCCAGATTTAGGCTTCTCCTATTCCAGGGATTCCCAAACTACGGCCCTGCAGCTGTTGCAGAACTACACATCCCATGAGAAATTGTAAAACTCTGACATTCACATACATGACTAGGCATGAAGGGAATTGTAGTTCCTGAACAACTGCAGGGCCGTAGTTTGGGAATCCCTGTCCTATTCTATACCAGGAAAATGGTGGTGATGCTGAAAATGTATTCAGAGATTGTCCCAATCAATCTATGAAAGAATTTGATTAATCAGGTACTACCACTCTATAAATATAACTTATGAAGCAAGAGGATGCCTGAAAAAAATTGAATAAATTACCCGGCAATTTACTTTTATGTTTAACGTGACAACAATGTATAAGATAAAAAACACTAAAGAGAACTCTGTCCATTCACACTAGTACCACTTGTCAGGCGACTTGGTCAGCCTGACAAGTCACGCACCGTCGCGTCCCATAGTGTAGTACAGGAACGGTTCTAATAGGAGCGACACAAGTCGCTCTGACTTAGAATAAGGGTCCTGTACTACTTCGGGGCGACCTGGAGCGACTTGCATAGACAATAATTTTATGAGGTCCGTGCAAGTCGTGCCGAAGTCGCGGTGCACGGGACTTCACAGGTCGCCCCGAAATTCGTGCCGCTTCAGTGTGAACCGCCACATATATCTATGTGAAGGAATAAGAAGGGATGTGTAAGTATCTGTGGCCTGGACCTGGACTTGCTTAGCGCTCTATGGAATACTTTGTCATTTAGACTACAGCTTTAATCATCTTAGTTTAGTAAAGCTTAATCGTTTATCATTTTGATACGGATCTTTAAATTTATTGTTAATATTCTGCTTTCTAAATATTTTTCAGCATGTGAGCTATGATGCTTTACTTGATGAAGGCCTAACTCCTGCAAAGCCTTCTCTACCCTCTCTACACTGTATTATGTTTACATATAATGATTTTTATAAAATGTGCTATATCTAAATATAACTCACAATAAAAACAGTTAAAAAAATATATATATATATATATATATATGCAAAGGCAACCTGAAAATCTAAACGCAATCAAGACTGTCAATTATAAAAAATGGATTTTTGTAAAATCTTACCGTAAAATCCTTTTCTCTTAGCTCATTGACAGACGTAGTCCTCGGTGATACAGCACCTTCGGGTTATGTTGCCTCCACAGGAGTAGGACTAGACAGGAAATAAAATGCTCTGGCCACACCCTAGGGGCAGTCCCAGAGGGTATATCCTCTCTCTCTCTGCCTCAGCAAATCAGTTATGTCATAAAAGCAGTCTTTAGAGAATTTAACCCAACCCAACTCAAAAAAACAGAGGGGCGGGTACTACGTCTGTCAATGAGCTAAGAGAAAAGGATTTTACGGTAAGATTTTACAAAAATCCATTTTTCTCTATCGCTCATTGACAGACGTAGTCCTCGGTGATACAGCACCTTCGGGAAGTCCCAGAGTAGTATCACAAATGAGGGGTGGGAAAATGGAAATCAAATCCAAATCTAGAAGGCCCAACCGGTGCCAACTAGAAGTTTACAATGCTCATCCTTAATGATGAGACACAACAAAAAAATTTTCAAACAGAAAAAAACCCTCGAGGTAGACCACCGGTCTCCTCAAATTGCGGCCTGCAAAACCTTGCGGCCAAATGAGGCATCCGCCGATGCCATCACATCAATTTTATAAAATTTTGTAAAGGTATGTACCGACGACCAGGTGGCCGCTTTACATACCTGGACCACTGACGCCTGATGGCGAAAGGCCCAGGAAGTACTGAGCGCTCGAGTGAAGTGCGCCCTAACAGGGAACGGAGGATTCCGACCCTTAATAGAATAAGCCTGTACCACCGTCTGACTGATCCATGTAGATATGGTCGCGGCAGACACAGGCAACCCCCTTCAAGGGCTATCCGTGATCACAAAAAGTGAGTCCGTCTTACGAAAACCACTTTAGGAAGGAAGGATGGATTCGGAAGAAGAACCACCTTATCCCTATGAACCACCAGATCTGGGGAACGACAGGATAATGCGGCCAGTTCTGACACCCTGCGTAGAGAAGTAATGGCCACCAAGAAGGCCACCTTCTGGGAATGTATGCAAGGGAATCTCCCTAATATCTTCAAAGAGAAGTTTCTGAAGAACCGACCACACTAAATTAAGATACCAGGCGGTAAGGGTGCGCGCACTGGCGGAGCCAGATGTCGCACCCCCTGGATGAAATTCCGCACCAAGGAATGATTAGCCAAAGGTTTCTTGAAAGAAGATTGCTAACGCCGAAAACCTGACCCTTGATCGTGCTCAAGGATAGTTTCTGCTCAACCCCTTGTTGCAGACAGACCAAAATTCGGGTCGCCGAATAGGTCTGTGGGGGAAATCCAATAGATTCACACCATGCAATATAAGACTTCCATGTGCTGGAAGTCGCTTTCCTTGCTTTAACTGGAGGTAGGAATAACTGAAGCTGACACTCCCTTGTCCTTCAGTACCTGGGTCTCAATGGCCAGGCCATTAAGCCAGCGACTGTAAAGCAAGATGGAAGATCGGTCCCTGAGACCGCAAATCCTCCCTGAGAGGAAGTCTCCAAGGAGCGTCCGCGACTAGCCTCGCCAAGTCGGCGTACCAGGCTTGACGAGGTCAATCCAGAATTTCCAGAATAACTGGAATTCCCTCCACCTCTATCCTGCGAAGAAGTTCCCGCAGCAACTTGAGAGGATGGAAGGCATGCCGTAGCTGATACTGCCCCCACGGGGCGATCAGCGTTTCTGCTGCGTCCGCTAGAGGATCGTGGCGCGAGCTACAAACCTCCGCACCTTCCTGTTAGGCCAAGGTGCCAACAGATCCACATCCGGGATGTCCCAATGAAGGGACAGCTAGGGAAAAAACCTCTGGATGAAGAGGCCATATGCGATTGGATCCGAATCGGGCTGCTCTAGAGCTGCTCCATCCAGTAAATCAGACAAAATCTGATCGCTCTCAGTTCCGATACCCTTATTGGTAATCTGGATACTATCGGAAGAAATGACTTCCCCTGGTTGAGCATCGGAGACTTCCTGGTCCGCTCGCTCAACCGGATCCGATTGTCCAGGGAATCGGAATTCTGATTCCATTAAAAAAGAATCTCCTTCAGGAGAATTCGGGTATGAGACTGGGTATACGGTACTGCCTCTAAGGCCACCATCAGTCCCAGCCAATTGACGGACAGCAACATCCGAATCGTTGACTGAACCTTCTGGAGTTTCCCAGCAAGGAGAAACTCTCTTGCCCAGGATGTATCCAACCTTAGGCCCAGATAGTTCAGTCTCCTGGTGGGAACCAGGGATGATCTTTGGGAAAGTGAAAAAAACGCTGATGTCCTGCGATGATGGGGATATAAAGATAGGCATCCTATATGTCTATGGACGCCAGGAAATCTCTTTTATGCAGGGAGGCCACCACTGTACGGATGGACTCTATTTCTTCCCAAGTCCAGATTTGGACGCACCTTGCCCTCTTTCCTGGGCATTGTGAATAGGTTTGAATAGAACCCCTGAAACCGTTCAATGTTAGAAGGGCAGAATCGCACCGGTGGAAGTGATCGAAACTCGATCCTGTGTCCTCCAGAAACCGGTGAAGACATCCCCCCCCACCCCAGAGATGGGTAGGGGCGCATCAGGCTATATTCTTCAGGCTTGGCTGAGCCGGACTCTTTGTTTACCCGACCAGTGCCCTTTGAAACCCCTCTAAAGGGGCTTTGGAGGGTTTCGCCTTATCGCCCGCCCTCGCGGAACGAACAACTCTATATGAGCAGAAAAGGAAGGTCCTCGTTAGTTACGAGGTCTTTTTATCCTAACAGTCTGTGGCAAGACAGCAGGTGGTACCGTCTATCCTATAAAGAGGAATTCCTCAAACGGATAGCACCTAGCCATGCGTTTGGAAATAACAGGGGTTCGTTTCAAAACGACCCCATTTGGGTAAAGGAAAATCCTTCGCCCTTTTGGTAGGCTAACAAGTACCAAAAAGGAATCTCAGTCTCAGCTACCTCTGCCGGTGTAACCTCAAGACTAAAGGTTTCCCGGACGGACACAACTAGTGCATCCACCACTCTTGTGCTATGGCGGAGGCAGAAACGTGCTCCTCACTGCTGAGGAGATATTACCTGAGACAACAGCCCCCTAAGAGGGACCTGCAACTGCATTGACCAGTTCCGAATCCGTATCTGAAGTATCTGATAAACAATAGGGGTAGGCGGGGGTCGCTACTTGACCCCCGTCCCTGACAGGCCACCTCCACCCGGGATACCAAAGACTCCAAAACTGCCGATAATGCATTAAAAACAAGTGGGGTACTGGAGGGTCCTGTGGCCACCTTGAGGGTATCAGGTGGGGATACCTATGCGGCAGGGTCAATGATTATACAAGACACTTGCAAGCGACAAAAAATGACAAAGTAAAAAAAAAACAAAAAACTTTTTTTTTTTTTTTTTTTTTTTTGTGTCCCCCAGTCGCAACAGCGCCCCTCAGTGTTACCTGCCTTTTTGGACCCCACAGAGAGAGAGACAGACCCCAAGGCTCATCCCTGATGCACAGAAGTTTTCATCAGCTTGCTCAGTGCTTGTCTTGTTACAGACAGGAAGTCTTTGGCCCTATTTCCTGGGTAAAAGAGGCGGCTCCGCCCCTTAACACGCCTGCCGGCTCCTCCCCCTGGCTCCATGAGGTGTTTGAGTCACCTCAAACATGGCCGCCCCCATGCTGGAGACACGAGGCTACACCAAAATGGCGGCCTCGTGCGATCTACCAGACAATGGCGGCGGCCTGCACAGAATAGCGGCATGTCTGCAGAAGGATCTCGGCCTCACAACCCTTCACCCTCATGGTGGTCAGCGTGGTCGGAGGTACCGGACCCTAGCGGGCCGTATGCGGTCCGCTGCTTAGCTGGAGGAATGATCTGGAATGCAGTATACATGTATAGACATCGCCCTGTGGCTACTGACAGGTAGGATACCTTATACTATCACAGTAAAGTTCTAGTACTGCCACTGACTACAATCATTTACACATCTTTACAATTAGATTGTCAGCTCCCAAACCAAGCCTCCTGGCTTCTTGTACACAAAAATCACACTCAATTAGGGGGATCTGTGACAGGTTGTAGGATAGAGGGGAACCCATCCTTACCATTACAGAGAGGGGCCCGCGTTCACCACAAGACCCGTCAGGGGGAAAGGGGGAACATACTACTCACCATACCGGAACCAGGCGGGCGCCAACTCCTGACAGTACCCCTCTCCACCGAGGTAGGAGGGCTGTCGACCAATACGGGCGCCGTGACTCATGGTCTTTGGCGTTTCAGCGAGACGTTTAACTCGCAGGGTCAGTCCCCGTCCAGTGGGACTATGTCGCAGCCGACCCAGCGCGGAGCTATGGCCTGCACGCGCTCGTAGGCTGAACTGGGGTGACCACTGGATCTCAACATCCAGCCCGTCGCCCAGTTCAGCTTTCTTGCTTGAAGATCTCACAGGAACACTGGAGAAAAAAAGCTGTCTTAAAAAATTATTTTCTAAGAAAAAAAATCCTGCCAGGACCGAAGATCCCAGCAAGGTATCTAGGTCCTTACTCCTGACTAGACAGAAAAAAACTGATTTGCTGAGGCAGAGAGAGAGAGGATATAGCCTCTGGGACTGCCCCTAGGGTGTGGCCAGAGCATTTTATTTCCTGTCTAGTCCTACTCCTGTGGAGGCAACATAACCCGAAGGTGCTGTATCACCGAGGACTACGTCTGTCAATGAGCGATAGAGAAAACAAAATTGTGTATTAAAAATTATAAATATGTTACAATAAACCAACCAGTATGGAAAGTGTTCATTTACACTAGCGCTAGCCCTCCGGCGAGGGATCTGCGGTGAATTACTCTTCAAAGCTCATTTGACAGGCGTTATCCTCACCGCCTGTTTTAACCTCCATTGCATGTGGTTGGTTCCATTCACTTGAATAGGTAGTGTTCGGCAGGCGATACTGCGTGCCAAAGGAACAAAGGGTTTAATTTCTGCGCAGCTGTGAAGCATCTTGGCTGCAGCACATATATACCCTCATCTATTGACTTTATAGATTAAGGGGTGGAGGTTGGGGGCTCAGCAAAAGGTTTTTGCCACTTTCCAACCGCAAGTGTAAATTACTTCTAAAAGGAACAAGAGGGGTTGTAAAAGGCATTGACAAGTAGGGGACATCGCCCTCTTCTTCTCCCTGCTACTATAGCCCGTCTTAGCTTAATGGTGCTGCTCCATGTGCAGTGGGAAGCCAGCTGTGAAACAGCAGAAAGTCACAGCCAGTTCCTATAGCCAAAATGGAGCACCAGGGATCTGGTGAAGAACCTGCCCAGGTGAAGATAGTGCTGGACTCCTGTAATGGTGAGTGAATGTTTCTTACAAGTCAGCATTTTATTTCTTAAATTAGTGTAGCCTCTTCTTTAACAATTCTATTTTTGCATACACCTTTGCATACCTACAGCGCATGTACCGTGCCCATTCCCAGCATCCTTTATTGGCAAGAATAGATCAAAGCGGTAGGTTTGCATCACCCCAAGAGTATGAGTAAGCCCTCAAAGTTTTGCAAGATGCCTCTTTCCACAGTGATGAATAAAGTTTACTGAAACGGCTAAGTCTCCAGGCACACTGTGCGTTACCCCCTGATACATGAGCTCTGGTGTTCAGCTGTGGACGAAGGGTATAGGTGTCCTATCCAGCCCTGCTGTCAGCAACCTGTCTAAGCATAGGTTCACAACTATGCAGCTCTGCGAGACATATTTTGTGCAGGCATGACAGCCAATTCATTTGAATGGGACGCTGTGCCTCCTGAAACGCAGGGAAAAGGGTCCCTGCGCTATTTCTGAATCGCAACCAGCACGGGAACGGCAAGTGCAGTGCAGTGTCCAGTGAGGGTGACAGAGGCTAATAGCTGCTGTGGCTGGGCAGTGCACCTAATGGTACCAATGAAAACTTCCTGCACCCTAGGCATTCAACCATGGGTGCCTACTGCCCTAAACATTTATACGGCTAGGTGCACAGTCCAGCTCCATCCAGCCACAGCAGCTGTCAATTTCTCATAGTGTTTGACATGCTGTGGAATCATGGCTGGATGGAACATCTATGTCCTCCACCGGCATCTAAGCCCAATGTTGCTGCTCCAAGCCGAGGTATAAAGCCCTTCTGGTGCTCAGGATGTTAGGGATACCGGCGTGAAATATAACTCATCCAGTGAGAAATTAAAGCAAAAGAACCGCCACTCGCCTAACCCAATCCAGCTTGGGATGTGCATCTGTCGTAGCCTCAATCAGCGCTGCTCTGCAAACCATGCCCCCATCCCCGCCAATATGTTTCACCCTGCGCATCGGGGCTTAGTCATAGGGGCCCAATGCTATACTCTGAAACTTGGGGTAGAGCTCACCTCCCCGCTTTACCACTAAAGCTGGCCATACAAGAAGCAAATTTCAGACAGTTACTGATTAACCGCCTGAAATTTGCTCAAGTAGTAGCCTCCTGTCCAACACCCCTTATAATTGAGAAACCGAAGGAAAAAAAAATCTGTCTAAGGTCAGCTTGGGGGGGGATCTGTGCCCACGCGCATTGAGTAGACAAACCTTCTGGAGTAATATGGGCACATAGCATATTTTCTCTCTGTGCAGGGAAGTCCTAAAGGACCCAATTTGTCACAAGCACAGCTCACAAAAATCAGCCTCAATCCTAACAGAGCACACAGAAAGATCGACATATTATCCAACTGTAAAGATCCTGCACACAGGGATGTCTAGCTGTGCATCCGTCCTAGTGTTCTGGTGCACCAGGAGGGCCAGGCACAGCATCCAGCCCCACTACCTGCAGCCTGTGAAAGTCTACGGCATTGACAATCAGTAATCTGAGAAGTCAGCAATGCATATTCCCGCATCTACAGTGATCATAATTAATTGAATTATACATTCTGGCTCCCGCCAAACAGAGAAAGCCATCTTCTAAAGTTACAAATTCCGAGATGGACCACAACCAAAAGCTAATGAAAGAGGATGATGAAAACACAGTCTCAAACGGATTACCTTGACCACATGAAAGGTGGAGGTAACCATTTGTAAAGGTTGTAAGCCAAGAATGAAATGGCAAGTATTAATGCAAAGTTCTGTAAGCAAAGCCCCGTCACTAACAAAACAAAAACACAATGGAGGCATGAAAGGCATACCACGTCACCATCTACCTGCATGTTCTCCCTGGGCTTGTGTGGATTCCAGTTTCCTCCCACACTCTAAAGACGCGTTAATTGGATAATTAGCTTCTGTCTGAATTGGTTCCAGTATGAATATGTATGCATGTGAGGTAGTGACTGGAAAATGTAAGCTCCTTGCATGGAATGCAGTACTGATGTGAATGTACAACATGTGTAAAAATTGTTGCATATATTATTGGCTGAATATAAACACATGTAATAAATAAAAATCAACAAGTTCACTTATTTGCGGGATAAAAAAAAAACTCCCTTTTAGGCTCCATTCACACCTGGGCGTTTTCAGCTCCAAAAACGCTCAAAAGAAACGTTTCCAAAACGCCCAACAAGTAAAACCCCATTCATTTAAATGGCCCCTGTTCACATCTGAGCGTTTTAACGCCTGAAGCAAAACGCCCAACGCTCAAAAAAGTACATGAGCTTCTTTTTGGGCAGATTACAGGCGTTTTCCATTGGTCTCTAGCCAATCAAAAAACGCCTGTAAAACGCCTGCAAAAACGCCTGAAAAAACGCCTGAAACAAAAAGGCCCAGGTGTGAATGGAGCCTTAAGTGAGAACGATCAAAATAAATAAAAATAATAAATTATATATATATATATATATATATACACACACACACCTATATATCCTATGTAAATGTACCTAAAATGATGCTCTAGCCCCCAAGCCTTCTCTACTGTTTACTTCCTGCAGTGGTCCTTCTTTGGGTGTCCATGTCATCACCTGCCTAATGTGGACCCTTTTGGAAGTCCAGAAGCAGGGTTTCTCTCAGGATCCAGAATAGGGGTGACATTAACGGAGGGGAGTCGAGGGGACCCACAGTCTTGGGCACCACCATGAGCACTAGATTAGTAGTCCCCTGCACCAAGAAACAACAGCGGGACCTGGACAGGGGGACTTTGGGGAGTATAGCTGGCCTTACAATGTTAGAAAAAGACTGCCAGGATGCGTTAATGAGCGGTGAGAAATAGTTTTTGACTAGAGTGGGTTTCAAACTTGAGATTTTTGAAAACCAGCAGACACCAGAGAGCACCTCACAGGGTTACTGGGGGTGTATGTCCTGAAGCTTGTTGGGAAATCTCTTCTTTCTGCTTCCTGTTTTACCAATTATATTCACAATTCAATAGCAGTAGCAAACTTATATTAAAGTCAGCAAGGAGTTTCTCTACTGCGTAACACACAGGGGTTATCAACACCAAATATCTTACAAAAGGATGCAACGTCTGGAAAAACTGAGCACTTGTACGGAGCAAAGGGGCAATGCTGCACACATGTATCCCAGAGGTGCTAAATGGCTGCCCAAAGGGAGGAATTCAAGCAGTGTGATAATCTCACTAAACTTCGTTTGCACAAGCAGTGTGATAATCTCACTAAACTTCGTTTGCACAAGCAGTGTGATAATCTCACTAAACTTCGTTTGCACAAGCAGCAAAAACAGGCGGATGAGCCGTTGTTTTACCACACAGCTCGGCTGCCAAGCTAAAGGCAAAACAGCCAGAGGGGGTTGTTCACATTGTGGTAGGTGCAAAATTAACATGTTGAGCTCACAGGCACTACAATGGGGTCGAGCCGCAGCCAAAACCCAAACACTTGGCTCATGGTTGAGGTGAATTAGTCCCCATTATAAATACAGCAGAAAAAAAAGGCAATTAAGATGCGTCAGGAACGCCTGCTGAATGCCTGACAGTGGCTGCATCCACCACCTTACAGAACATCAAACTAAGCTGTGATACATTTCATTGCTGTTTCAAGAAGTGATAATTAAAGCCCCGTACACATGTACCGATTGTCGGCCATAAATATTCGGCCGACGACCGATCGGCCGATTGTAGGCTTGTTAGTATGATGCATCCGACAGCCGACAGCGCATCTGTCATGCAGACTTTAAAATTTTTGTTGTCCGTCACCAGAACGGCCGATTGTTTGCCAGTCAGTACAGATTTCGGTCGACAGACAGCAGATTTGCAAGACTGGGCATGCTCAGAAAAGAAAAAAGACAAGGAAAGTTAACCATCACATGACATCACTTCTGCAGTCGGCTGTTGTTGGCCGACAAAATTCGTGTGCAGTCTTTTGCAGTTTTCAACAGACACGACAGCACCGGACAAAAGACAGCCGATCATTCGGCCGACGATCAGTACGTGTGTACGGGGCTTTACACTTTATTTTCTGGTGGGAGACACTGTACATCATTTTATTCCATTTTTTTTTCCTTTTTTTTCCTTTTTTTCTGCACCAGATTCATGCAGTTTTCAAGGTTCAGCCCTGATTCACACTGAACACTGCTTTGAAGGCGCGTGACTTCACCTAAACTCGAACAATTTCAAAGCCGAATTTCAGTCTGACTTCAGGGGCGACCTGAAATACATCTGTGTGGGTTTATGCACAGATGCCTATTGAAGTCGTGCCCAAAGTTGCCAAAAGTAGTGCAGGAACTACTTTTGGAAATTGGTGCGACGTCGCAAAGTCAGCATCGCACCGATTGGAACGCTCCCATTGCCGGCAATAGAGAGCAATTTTGACATGCGATTTGACCTCTCAAATTGCGCCGATGTGAACGGGGGCTCAAGTCTAATCAGCTACTAGCTTAAGGCTTCATGCATGTGAGTATTCTATTACTCCCATCTATGCTGGATCTTTCTTCCAGGAGCTGGCAGAAAGCAGGGTAAAGAAAATGCTAGTTTGGGTGCATAAGTGTGTGCGCATTTACAGGCGTATGTCATTAAAAAGTGTATGCGCATAAACTCATACCATTGGCTAAAATATTCCTTTATTCTAGCCACTAGAATGCATTTACTAACATTTATGGATAGACATGATGCCAGTAACCATATTTTTTGTGTCTGAGGCAGGCCATACACTGTGAGAATTTCTTTTTTGCAACTATGGGTTGCAGGAAAGTAATTTGCATGATTTCCCCATCAACACAGACTGTGCTGACAGGGGAATACCTCCTGCTGAGCAATTGTCCCCACCGGCTATAGTAACTACTAGCGATAATTGCAAGGGAACCCAGCAGGCTGGTTGTACACAAGTTGATCAATTAACTTTGTACATTCAGCCTGCCTATTAATGGTTTTAATCTCGGCCAGTTCCTGCTGAACCAGCCGAGATTCGAACTGTGTATGGCCAGCCTTAACCGCTTGCCAACCGCCACACGACTATATACTGCGGCGGTCAGCCCCTCACAGGCAGAGTGACGTATCGGTACGTCACTAGCCTGGGAGGGTCTGGGGAGCGAGCGCGCGCCGCCGGCGGCGTGCTCCCGCGCGGTCACGGACCCCCCCGCGCGTGTGACCGGCGGACCCGATGTCCGCTGGTCACTCGGCGATCGGCGGGGGAGAGGGAGAAAGGCAGGCAGCTAGTGTAAACAAGCTGCCTGTCAGTTCTCCCTGTGTAGAAACACTTATCATACGGTTCTACTATGTAGAACCGTTGATCAGTGTAACTACACCTCAAGCCACAGCCAATCACAGTTAGAATCACGCCCCTAGGGACACACACAGCCCCTCCCTCTCAAATAAAGTTAACCCCTTCACTGCCAGTGTATTTTTACAGTAACAGTGCATATATATAGCACTGATTACTGTAGAAATGTCACTGGTAACCCCAAAAGTGTCAAAAATGTCAGTCAAGGGTCCGATCTGTCCGCCGCAATGTCGCAGTACCGCAAAAAAAAAAAATCGCAGAGTGCCGCCATTACGCGTTAAAAAAAAACCAACAAAAATGACAAAAATCTTTCCCTTTGTTAGTAAACGCGATAACTTTTGCGCAAACCAATCAAAATACGCTTTTTGTGATTTTTTTTTACCAAACATATGTAGCATAAAACAAATTGGCCAAAAATTTTAAAAAATTTTGATTTTTACTTTTTTTTGGGGGGGGAATTTCATATAAAAAAATGTGAAAAATATTGTTATTTTTGCAAAATTGACGCTCTTTTTTTGTTTATAGCGCGTGATCAAAAAATCGCACAGGTGATCAAATACCGCCAAAAGAAAGCTCTGCTTGTGGGAAAAAAAGGACGTCAAATTCGTTTAGGTACAGCGTCGCACGACCGCGCAATTGTCCGTTAAAGTCACGCAGTACCGAAACGCAAAATACCCCCTGGTCAGGAAGGGGGTAAAATCTTCCGGGGCTTAAGTGGTTAAAGATGACGTAAACTCCCATACATGAATTTTACCTATAATAAACGCTTACCTATAGGTACTGTAATTATCTCCTAAATATGCACCGTTTAGGAGAAAATTACGGTACATGCACTCTGAAGGAACGGCTGAGTCCTGTGCCGTAAACAGCAGCTCCCGTGCAGGATTGATGTCATTGGGGCTCCGACAACTCACACAGCCAGAGTCTGCGAACCCAGAAGGAAGGACGGGTGAAGATGGAAGCCCTGTCGGCAGTTCTAAAAGTAAGTTTCACATATTGTGCTAGTATGAGATGCATACTAGCACTAGGGATGCACCGAAATGAAAATTCTGGGCCGAAACCGAAAATGCAGGATGCCCTTGGCCGAAAACGAAAATGACTTTTTCCCCCAAATAATTTTAAAATAGATAGAAGAGGGGCATACACCAAAAACAGGCAGTGATGTACACCTGTCGCTGCCACCCTGTCACAGTATATGTACTGTGACAGGTTGGCAAGAGGTTAATTTAATTACCAATGGTATTAGTATTATGCAGCATGAGGGGGTTAATGTATTGCCACTGCTGGTCACTGATGCATTAGTGACCGACCAGTGGCAGTTAATTACCCCTTTGTGCTGCATTAGTGCAACCAGTATCAGTGTTAATTAACACTGGTTGCACTGATACTGGTTGCACTAATGCAGCACAAAGGGGTTAATTAACTGCCACTGGTAGGTCACTAATGCATCAGTGACCAGCAGTGGCAATACATTAACCCCCTCATGCTGCATAATACTAATACCTTTGGTAAGCTCGCCTCAGCTCCCCCCCCCCCCCACTGCCTCAGCGTCCCCCTCAGCAGTACACCAAACCCCCCCGCCTCAGCGTCCCTCCCCATCCCAAGGATGCAATCTCCTTACTGTCACTCTGCTCCTCCGGTGTCCTTCATCCAAAAGGCGCGCCTCTGGCCGGCGGCCCGCCTCCCTGTGATGTCACTTCTACTGCGATCTGTCCATGAATGAACTAACACACCGGGCCAGAGGGCGGGCGAGCGGCCTCTAATAGCTATAACTATGTGAGCGCTTCACTTCCCTGTCAGAGGAGATACCCGCATGACAGGGAAGTGAAGGCTCACATAGTTATAGCTATTAGCGGCCGCTCGCCCGCCCTCCCGCCCGGTGTGTCAGTTCATTCATACACATCGTAGTAGTAGGGACATCATTGAGAGGCGGCGGCCGGCCAGAGGTGGGACTTTTCAAACCTGCGCTGCGCCCTCCTCCTTCCTCACGGCGGCCATTCATTTCGGCATTTTTAACCCATTTTCGGCCGAAATGGGATAGACCCAATTTCGGCCGAAAATTTCGGTGGCTGAAATTTCGGTGCATCCATAACTAGCACATTATAAATTTGCCTTGCAGGTTAGGAAAAAAAAAATAATAATAGCCGGCGGTTTACGACCGCTTAACGCTGCTCGGCTAAATGTCACAATGTGCACAGACACATTGGGGTTGATTTACTAAAGGCAAGTGCAGTTGCTCCAGAGCTTGGTAAATGAGGTCAAGCTTCACATTGCAAAGAATACCCAAATCACATGAAAGGAAAAAAAAAAGAAATGAACAGCATTTTTGCTTGCACATGATTGGATGATGGAAATCAGCAGACCTTCCCCTTATTTATTAACCTCTGAAGCAAAGGCCCTTGCTGAGTGCAACTGCACTTACAATGTGCACAGTCTAGTTGCCTTTAGAAAATCTTTGTTTTTGAGTTTCTAGGTTTAAGCTGATGTTATATATATATATATATATATATATATATTATATATATATATATATATATATATATGGAAAGGTTAGTAATATTCCACACCCAGATCATCCTGGCACTCTCTCTATTTCAGGTGCTAATATTGCACAAGCAGGAAGTGAACATATTAGTATAGACAATGGGTTCTTCACTCGTCTGACACATTAACAGAAATCAATAGACAACAGATCTGAATTGCCTCATGAATGAGATCTGGAATGTCACCAGCATGAGGTTACATTCTTACGAAAAAATTACTAAGAAGTGATGCGTCAGTAGTAGCACACCCCTGAACTCATGATACTTGCGTGTTCTCAATTCATCAGGAATGTGCACTGAAACCATTTCTACCATCACAGTTAATGTACTATTTTTTACCAATGTCTTATAGGAAACTATATGGCCATTTTCATTTCTATGCATCTTTCTTGATCTATTTCTACTTTTAAAGGATAATGTGCTTTAAGACAAAAGGGCACTTATTCTTTTTGCCCCTTTGCCCTGACCAATCCTTACCCAGACTCCCCCTCCACAGATGCAATACTTACCTCAATCTGGCGGCTGCGGCCTTCAGGGTTTGTTTACATCCTGGCTGTGCCTGTGCATTTCAGCCCCAGACTTTTATGGGGGTTTCCTGCCATCTTTGGCCTCTGGACACTGACCCAAAGAAGTCTACAGGGTTGAATTGCACAGGGGTGGACGAGATGTAAACAATCACCATCAGGCCAAGGTAAGTATGCATCTGTAGAGGAGGAGGATGGGTTAGGTTAAAGCAAAGGGGCCAAAAGGAAAACTGAACTTGTTTTGAAGTGCACTTATGCTTTAGGGCTCGTTCACACCATCAAGCTGCGTTATCACATGGTCACTGGTGTGCGCTGGGAGGAAACAGCACTGATACACTGATCCCAGCGCGTCACACTATATACTTTTTTTTTGTCAGAACAAGTGACATTTCCTTAAAGTGGTTGTAAAGTCAAAAGATTTTTTAACTGTATGCATTCATATAAAAAACCTTCTGTGTGCAGCAGCCCCCTAATACTTTCCTGAGCCCCCTCTCTATCTGCACGACTGCCTCGGCCATCCAGGACTCTCCCTCATTGTTTGTGACACGGCAGGGGCGCCACTGGCTCCCGCTGCTGTCAATCAAAGTCAGTTAGCCAATCAGGAGAGTGAGGGGACGGGGCTGGTTCGTTCTGCACTCTTGTTACCCGTTTTCAGCAGACAGCGAGCAGAAGCCCACTGTCAGCTGACGTCACAGAGCAGGTCCAGGCTCGGGAAATATCCGAACCATATGGTCGGGATCCACCCACATGATTGGACCGACACTCGGCTCAGCCTCTTGGCGAGCCATTGGGGGACTGAGCCCGAGGCTCCCACCCTCTTCACAGCCCAGCACTCCAGGGAGCACAGGGGGGAGTCAGAGCAGACAGCATTGAATGACAGTCATCAGCTCTCTGCTCAGGAATCCCTGAGAACTGAGCGATCTGTGGTGTTTGATCGTTCGGTTCTCCCATTAGGGGGACAGATACTGCAATAAAAAAAGATATCAATGATTCTCTTTTAAGTAATCAGAACATATATACGGGGCTGAATCAGGGAAGTGAAGATGAAAGCTCTCAGATCTCCTAATTTGGAAGAAGTGGACTTTGTGATCCCTCATATATTACAGACCCAGCGTCAGGAGCCCTAAAATAATATCTATAGAACACAAGCTTTCAGGGAAGTATCAGGAAGCACGAACAAAGGAAATCCACCAAGGGTTTTCATGAATAGGTCGATTTTGACACTATAATTTTAATGTTCTAATTTAGACGCCAAAGGGTTAGGCAAAAAGTGTTGACTGTGTTTAAATTTCCATTACGATATTATTTCCATTACGATATTATCAGCATTATTAGTCTCAACATATCACCTATAACCCTTATAACTATTGGGTTCAAGGAAAACTCCAGCCCAGGAATAAAACCTTGAGATAGTAGAGGAGGCATAGTCCACATGTTCAGTACTTTGGTTTTTCATCCTGTGATTGCTTCATTGTACGAATCCATCCTATTCATTTTTTGCCAGTAATCTGGTGATCCAGAAATTTGGCTGCTTTATATGCCGGAACACCCACTACTACTTGTGCCAGCCAGCAATCACTACTACTTGTGCCAGCCAGCAACCACTACTACTTGTGCCAGCCAGCAATCATAGGCAAACCTGCCTTGGAAGTTGGAAAATGACAGGTAACCCTGGGGGCAGATAGAGATGAGATTACACAATACAAACAGCAAAAAGCACAATCGTACTGCACTTGTTAAACAGTCTATGAAAGTTTGGTTGCAGTGGATTACTGGATTAACTAGAATTAAGACAAACAACAATTTTCGGAGATTAGCACAACTACAGTGTTTACTTGATAGCATTAGCTCACTGACTCCGGCATGTTAAATTCAGTTCAATTCATTTTAAGGGCTTGTTCACGCCAGGTGTGTTGGGACTGTGACCCACGGAAGAGCAGTGTGCCGCTCAAGCTCGTATTGTGAGGAGCAGTGTAGATAATGTCCATTGCTGCAGGAGTGCCGGCTCGTTCCTATTCCTATGACCACTAAAGATAGGAGAGAAGGAATCCCGGATAACGCACGTCCATGCGTGTGATGTGATGGAAGAGACAACCTCAGCCTGGGCTACCGCCAGGCCATGCCCCCAATGTGTTTCGCTCCACCCCCCCGGAGCTTAATCATGGGGATGTGTTGGGACTGCGACGGGCAACCTCAGCACAATCCCAATGCAGGACAAGTCAAAAAAGCCTTGTTCTCTATCAGCCTAGGTTCACACTAGATGCGGTGCGAATTTGGCACCAAAACTAAAATCGCAACACGTATATGCCAACTGATTGCGGAGTGTATGTTAAGTTAAAGACACCCCGCAATTGGTTTTCAAAATGCAGCACAATTTGCAGAATCGGATCACATGGATGTGAACATGCGATTCTGGTGCGGCCTAAAAAGGGGTCTTGCACCAATTTCATTGCAATGCAGTGCGATTTGAGCCATAAAAATCCATGGCTCAAATCGCACCCCAGAGACACCGCATGTAATTCGCACAGAAATGTGCTGTGATTCCTGTATGAATTACATGCGGTGTGTTACGTGCACTGTAGCAGTGTGAACCCAGGTTTAGGCCAGTTTATACCACTGTGACGCAATTAACCACCCTGTACCACGTTGTAGCCAATAGATTTGATTGCACATTTCAAAAAAATTAGAACGAAGAAAAAAAAACAAAAAAAAAAAACAAAAAGAAACCGTAGGGTGGATTTAAATCACTAGTAAAAAGGCTTGATTTAAATCAATTTGATTTTAATCAAAATTTAAAAAAACAACTGTCATTTCTGTCCCGCTGTTGATATACTGACAGTCCCATTCACTTTAACCACTTGCCGACCGCAAAGTGGCTCTCCCGTCTCTTACGTCGGCAAAGTGGCTCTCCCGTCTCTGACGTCGGCAAAGTGGCTCTCCCGTCTCTGACGTCGGCAAAGTGGCTCTCCCGTCTCTTACGTCGGCAAAGTGGCTCTCCCGTCTCTTACGTCGGCAAAGTGGCTCTCCCAGGCAGAATATTTTTCTTGCTCAAAAAAAGAATATTTTGATTGCGCAAACCAATCAAAATACGCTTATTGCGATTTTTTTACCAAAATATGTAGCAGAAAACAAATTGGGCTAAAATGTTAAAGAATTTTGATTTTTAATTTTTTTGGGGAATGTTATATAGCAGAATGTGAAAAATATTGTGTTTTTTTTTTTTTTTTTTTTTTTTGCAAAATTGTCGCTCTTTTTTTGTTTATAGCACAAAAAATAAAAATCGCACAGGTGATCAAATACCACCAAAAGAAGGCTCTATTTATGGGAAAAAAAGGACGTCAATTTTTATTTGGGTACAGTGTCGCATGACTTCACAATTGTACGTAGTGCCGAATCGCAAACTAGGGCCTGGTCATTAGGGGGAAAAATCCTCCGGTCTGAAAGTGATGCGGCAGTAACACAACAAGGTGAGGGACGTGACGGCAGCAGGTGACTGGATGCCCGCTAACAGGCGCTGCCATGATGAATTTGAAATGACAGGTGCTCTATAAATGTAAGGACTCATACTTGGTGGTAGTTAGTGTGAAATTTGGTGAATGCATCGGGCCAAATATGTAAATATTGCAGAATATACAGCCTCATGCTACATACCTAAGCTCCATTTCATGCTGAATAAACTAAATTAATAATTTATCCTGAATGGATTTTTACTCCAAAAGCATTTTATTAAAATAAATTTGATAAAAAGTTTAAAAAAATCCAATTTAAATCCAAAAAAAAATCTGATTTAAATAAAAAAAATGACTTTTTTTTTTTTTTTTTAAATCATTGATTTTTATCCACCCTGTGAAACAGTGTGAGGCACCAGAATCAGCGCATCAGCACTATTCCTCCCTGAGAACACCTGTGCCTGTGACCTCACCGTGGACGCTGATGTCAACGAGCCCTAAGGCTTAGTATTAAGGGTAGCGTAATGCTAACAGTTAGGTTTCACTTTAATGATAGGTTTAGGATTTGGGCTAGGTCACCAAGAAATCTGTCAAGATAGAAACATGGAAACTGCCACTGCTGACTTTTACCAATTGCTCATTGCCTGGCCATCATGCTGCCACTCTAACTCCGAGTCACTTTTCAAAAACAGATATGCAGACAATGCCTGCTTTTCTCTGATTTTCCAGATGTACACACTTCCATGTTAGGGACTCAAAACCTTTTAAAAGAATCAGGATTAGTATCTCAGCCAGGCAAGTAGCATTTTCAAAAATAGGCCAGCAACAACAGACCCTATATTTTTCTCAAGTCAAGTTTACTTACAGTCTATGTTCACACTGGTGCGATATGGGAAACCCTGCGATTCCGTGCCGGTTCCCGCATCGCACCTGAATCGCGCATGGAGATCAGCAAACCGCTCCGGGTGTCACTGTAAAGGTAACGCCACCCACAGATCGCAGTGTGAACCATCAAGTGGTGCAGGAATCAGATTGCATAGGTGCGAACACCCATGTGATCTGATTCCAGTGCGGACCAAAAAGGGTCCTGCACCATTTTGGAGCGAATGCAATGCGATTTCAGCCAGTGTGTATGGTTGAAATCGTATCGCATGTGATCTGCACAGCAATGTGGTGTGAATCACATGCAATGTCTGTCATCGCACAAGTGTGAACCCAGCTAAAGGCGATCCAATTTCTGTACCATTTGACAGTTCGCACTGCGATCTTCAAACTGATCTGGGGAGGTCATTAACTTTACATTGACACCCCCAGCGGTTTTAGTGTGAACCAGTGTGCGACTTTGGTGCGATGCGGGAACCGGCACTGAATCGCAGGATTTTCCCGCACTGCACCAGTGTGAACCTAGACTAAAAGGTCTCCTCACACCTTTGTGATCCTGTATTGCACTGTTCATTCTGAATAGGCCAACAACGCATGGCAATTCATAAAAAAATAGAACTGCATACTTATTTTTTTGAAGCAACCCACCATAACACACTGGGGTTCAGACTAAAGTCAAATAGACCCTGCACTTTGCAAAGTGCAGTTGCTCCAGAGCTTAGTAATTGAGCTATAGATTCCCTATGCAAAAGCTATACCCAATCATGTGCAAGGAAAATTAAAAACAAAAAAAAACTGCATTTTTGCTTGCACATGATTGGATGATGGAAGTCAGCAGAGCTTCTGCTCGTTTTCTAAGCTCTGGAGCAACTGCACTTTGCAAAGTGAATGATCTATTTGCCTTTAGTAAATCAACTCCTTTTGTATGTGTGTGCATCATGGCACGCTGCAGCACAGGTGTGATGGTGCATGCTTCTAAAAGAATGGCGCAGCACAGTGCCATGCAATACAATGCATTCTACTAGCCTATGGTAGAAGAGATAAACTTGTGGGCAATTCTTTGACAGGACACATTTTATGTAACAGACTGTACAACAACAAAATGACACGTCTAGGTATAGGAGATGTCATATCTGTCACAGTTGCGTGTATATGCATCTTGTGCAAGACTTTTCCCTAGAAATGATTATGATAGCAAACATTCTAATAGATTACCGCGGCCATAAAATTGATGTGCGGAGATTTTATTTTTCTTTTTTTTGTCCTTTATACAAAATTTAGCACCTATTTCACAATGTAAGACGACTGAACAGTAGAGATGAGCTTGGGCATCCTCTAAACTCATCTTTACCTGAACGCCAAACTCGCTCGCTTTTTTTTTTTACTCCAACACGCTTCAGGCCGGGTCATTTCCACCCGCGACTGAGAAAAAAAGAAGCAGGCTGCAGATTGGACATGACCCAGCCCACAGCTCATTGGACGAAAAAAAAAGGAGCGCAAGTTCAGAGGACACCTGAGCCCACCTCTACCGTTCCGTTATCTTAGATGGGTAAACAGGCGCGGAATTTTGTATAAAAGGCAAAAAAGAAAATAAAAATCTCCAAACATCAATTTTCTGGCAATGCTAATCTGCCACAATTAAAGCATTCATAATCACTTGCGCCTTTTTGCACATGACATAAAAAAAAAAATCTTAAGAATCCTATCTATGTACGTAAGGGCTGGCCTACAGATCAGCACTCTTCCCAAGATGGCAGCTATTTCTAGGGAGGTATTAAAGAGGACGCAAACTCTGCCCCTTATCAATGCAGCCAGTATGTTCACACTTTCCATTACATTCTGCCCAGCTAGTACCCCTTGTATTGTCTCTTACTTATATTTAGTGCAGTTTGTAATTTGTCCCCCCTCGCCCGAAGTCAGCGCCATGTTGAGTCCTGTCTTCTGTGTCTGCAGCGATTTGGGCTTCTGCCCTTCTTGTTACTGCGCATGCGCGAGATTTCGGCAAGAAGAGTGTGTAGGCAAGACTCTTTTTTGTTATGATTACTAAAGCAACCCTGCTGGGTATAGAGAAAATCTCAGTGGAGTCCGGGCTCTCGCAAGGATTGCAGAGCGATGCCGTAGAGAGGCCGTGATCGTGGCGCGGCATGGCATTGCAAGTAGTAACGGCACGAGAAGCGTGCCATCAAAAAAAGAATGTTTTGCTCATCTGCCGGTGACATTAAAGAAGTAAAAAAGTATGATAAAAGAGATCCAAAGACAGTGATCTGCACATTATATGCTGATTATTAACCACTAGAGCATTTTGCTGTCTTACGTCTGGGCCACTTTTTGCGATTCGGCGCTGTGCGACTTTAACTGACAATTGCGCGGTCATGCGACGCTGTACCCAAACAAAATTTACGTCCTTTTTTTCCCACAAACAGAGCTTTCTTTTGGTGGTGTTTGATCACCTGTGCGATTTTTACTTTTTGCGCTATAAACAAAAAAAGAGCGTTTATTTTGAAAAAATAACAATATTTTTAACATTTTTTTATATGAAATTCCCCCCCAAAAAAGATGTAAAAACCAATTTTTTTTTTAATTTTTGGCCAATTTGTTTTCTGCTACCTATGTTTGGTAAAAAAAAAAAAAAAAAAAAAAAAAAATCGCAATAAGCGTATTTTGATTGGTTTGCGCAAAAGTTATTGCGTTTACTAACTAAGGGAAAGATTTCTGTCATTTTTGGTGGGTTTTTTTTAACGAGTAATGGCGGCGATTTTTTTTGCGGGACTGCGACATTGCGGCGGACAGATCGGACCCTTGACTGACATTTTTGACACTTTTGGGGGTACTAGTGACATTACTGCAGTAATCAGTGCTATAAATATGCACTGTTACTGTAAAAATGACACTGGCAGGGAAGGGGTTAATTTTATTGGAGAGGGAGGGGTTAATATATGCCTGGTGCTTACTGACGTGTGGGGGGGGAGAAGACTGTGTGAGCCAGGGACAGATCGGATGTTCAGCTATGCTGAACACTCCGATCTGTCACTCCCTGTCACTTAGGAGATCCACCCGCTCTGTTTACACAGGCGGGCGGATCTCCAAACTGGATTCCCCGACGATCGGGGCAGAGCAGCGGCAATCGCCGCCGCTCCTCCCCTGGCCCGACTCTCGCTGTGAATGCGGGGGACAGGGGAGGAGTCTAGCGACGTAGGTCTACGTCACTAGACGATAACGAGCCACTGTGCCGCAGTAGCAGCACAGTGGCTAGTGGGAAAGTGGTTAAAATGAGGAAAATTGAACTTTGAGAGTTTACAACCAATCATTCTTTGCATTAAGGTGAAAATCCTTCTGTGTGCAGCTCTCCTCCTTATATTTACCTGAGGCCAATCTGTACCTGAGAGCAGTGGCTCTCTCCACTCATTCCCTCACTGGACAGGGGCAGCAGCAAATGCCACTGGGCACCTGCTGCTGCCAACCACAGCCGGCAGGCAGAGAGCGGGGCCGAGCCACACTGTGTGTGTCAATGGACACGCAAAGCACGGCTTGGGATTGAAACGGCACAAGTGCTCCCCAAGCCGTTGGCTATAGGGGTACTTGGCAGGGGGAGGAGCCAGGATGCCAGCGAGAAACCCCAGAAAAGGAGAATTGGGGCGGCTCTGTGCAAAACCGCTGCACAGAGCAGGTAAGTATACCACGTGTACAATAAATTTAAGGACAATGGAGGATGCACAGGGAAAGGGTAAAGCCTTGTCACCTCAACTCCTGTCCATAGAGAAAGTTATAAGAAATCTCTCCAGTGCGGAAACAGATAAAAACTTTTTTTTTTGTAGAGTGGAGAAAGTGATAGAACTGATAATGTTTTTTTGCTGCCTGTGCCTTCTTGTCCCTGTGACAGTTGCACTGCTTAGTTTCAGATCATCATATGGGAAAATCTTCCCAATGGTGTCACAGAACGAAATAACCTTACAGAAATTGTAACTTCTCATTCTGTTCAAAATTAAGAAGAAACTTCCCCCTAGGGCTTGTTTACACCTGCAGCGGCCCTTGCTGCTCATCTAAAAAGTGATCCATGGTGGATTGTTTTTCAGAGGTGTGGTAGAGCAGCAGTTGGCAGTCATATAGGAGGCAATACTGCTATTGTTTGGCTTGTGATTGCAATGCAGCCCCAATCACGTGAATGGGTCTTGCTTTGTGCACTGGTCCAAGTTATGGAAGGGGGAAGGGGATTATGGGGTGGGGTTGTTTTTCAGGTTTTGGGCTTGGCCCCTTTGTTCCAGTGAAGGGAACTCTTAAGGCATCAGCATACTAAGACATTTTGGACAATTTCATGCTCCCAACTTTGTGGGAACAGTTTGAGGATGGCCCCTTCCTGTTCCAACATGACTGCACACTATTGTGCAAAGCAAGGTCCATAAAGACATGGATGAGGGAGTTTGGGGTGGAGGAACTTGACTGGCCTGCACAGAGTCCTGACCTCAACCTGATAGAACACCTTTGGGATGAATTAGAGCAGAGACTGTGAGTCAAGGCTTCTCTCAACATCAGTGCCTGACCTCACAAATGCGCTTCTGGAAGAATGGTCAAACTTTCCCATAGACATACACCTAAACCTTGTGGACAGCCTTCCCAGGAGAGTTAAAGCTGTTATAACTGCAAAGGGTGGGCCAACTCAATATTGAACCCTACGGACTAAGACTGGGATGCCATTAAAGTTCATGTATGGTCCAATACTTTTGGTAAGATTATATTTTATATAGTGTATATACCGTATTTTCCGGCGTATAAGACGACTGGGCGTATAAGACGACCCCCCTAATTTTCAAGTTAAAACATAGGTTTTGGGCTACACTCGCCGTATAAGACTACCTCCCTTCCGAAGCAAGGCAACACCATTGAAAAACATCAGATTTCTCATAGATCTCCAAGGTACCCCAAGTACTGTAATACATGTAATCTCTCATAATATCTCCAAGGTACCCTAAGTATAAGTATTAATGGTAGATGTAATCTCAAGACGCTGGCTGTGCGGGAATCCTGTACCGGTATACCATATGTACCGTAGCTTCGGCTACATACAGTACCGCGCTGAGCCAATCACGGAGAGCGATGTATTCGATTATTAAATGCAAAACCTGCTCAGATTGGCAGAGTCAGAGAGGTGGGCTGATGTTACTCCGCCAATCCGAGCAGGCTTTGCATTCAATACTACGGTTCATACGGTATTCCGGTGCAGGATTCCCACACAGCCAACGTCTTGAGAGATTACATCTACCAGTAACACTTATACTTAGGGTACCTTGGAGATATTATACTCGGGGTATAAGACGACTCCCTATTTTTGGAAGATTTTTTTGGAGGTTCAAAAGTAGTCTTATACGCCAGAAAATACATTATATATATTTATTTTTTTTTACATGTTACTGTAACAAATGCTTCCACAACCTTGAACACTTGTTTGAGGCCCCGTTCACACAGGGGGCGATCCGACTTCGGGGGGCGACCTCCGAGGTCGGGGTGCGAGCAGCGCGCCGCGACCTCGGAGCGGCCGCCACGGACTTCATAACATTGAAGTCTATGGCGGTCGCCTCCGGGTCGCCCCAAAGAAGCTCCGGACCCTTTTTCTAAGTCGGAGCGACTTGTGTCGCTCCTATTAGAACGGGTCCGCAGCTTCCCTATGGAATGCGACCTACGGCGACCTGTGAGGCGACCAGGTCGCCTGACAGGTCACCTTAGTGTGAACGGGGGCAAAAGGAGAACTTCAGGAATGGCAGTATTTATTTTATTTTTTTTTTTTAAACAAGCTTTATGCCACCTTGTGGGCTCCTAACATTTTCACTGAGCTCCAAGAGCAGAGCTATGGATAGACTTCTGGTGCTCCAATGTTCGACCTTCAGATCTCCGATATAGCAGCTTTACACTCCGTTCAAACTTATGCATGTATATATAATGAATAATAAAAATAGTTTCTAAAGTGTTCATTGTAAAATTTCTGATACGGTTCTTGGAACAGAGACCATTTCTTCAGGGGAATATATTTACACAGGCATTGATCATGCATAGACATAACTACCAAGACGTCCTTCAACACCAAGAAAACCTCCTGTGACAGAGACTGTCCTATCACTAGAGGCATCTCTGTGGTCACAAATGCACCCAACAGGGAAGCCACTACTATGCTGGTTTTATGTTAGCTCCCACTAATGACATGGGGGGGGGGGGGGTAATTCAGAAGATAACAGACAAATCACCCCCCTTAGGGGAGAAACCGATTTACCCCAGCACTACAGGTTTTATGTTAGCTCCTACTAATGACATGGGGGGGGGGGGCAATTCAGAAGATAACAGACAAATCACCCCCCTTAGGGGAGAAACAGATCTACCCCATCACTACAGGTTTTGTTAGCTCCTACTAATGACATGGGGGGGGGGCAATTCAGAAGATAACAGACAAATCACCCCCTTAGGGGAGAAACAGATCTACCCCATCACTACAGGCAAAGACACCGGGTCCTAGACAACATGCATTTTTAAGACAATTAGCTCTGGCCATATCTTTCCTCACAGGGTGATGGAGGCAATCTGAGGTGAGGAAAGAATTTCCCATCTGCAGTGTTTCAGGAAGGTTGAATAATGACCTTAGCAGGTTGCACATAGCTCACATTGCTTCACGGAGCTGGCGAAGGATGCTCAACCCACCAGTTTTATGAGAAATTATGCAAGGGAAACCCAACAAGTCAGCCCACAAAGGTTAGCAAACAGGCTGTAGCCTGCCTTCAACAAAATCCTCCTTGACATTTCAAATGAGTCACCGGGGCTGTATTTGCATGACAAACAGAACAGGAAGTTCTTTCACCATTTGACGAAGGTAACCTCACCGTGGAAAAACGCAGACTTTCGAAAGCCCACTTCCACGCGTGAAAATATCCTTAGTGGGTGAGACGGTGAATTCAGAGATGACTAGTTCAAAGGCGCGTCCCCCCCTCCTCAGTCTCATGGTTACAATTCACAATATTCAGTGAAAAAATAAAATCAGAAAATAATGACCCAAAAACGTTGCCAGAATACAGTTTCCCAGGCTCCACTGTTTTCTAGTAACAGTCACTCTTTTCAGGGCTGTGGGTAATTATATAAAGATTATTTACAAGCTCCTGTAATTGGAGGCCTCCAGGACATTTTTCTGAACTGGGGTTGAAAGACAAGGATAACAAAGCAATAGAAAAAAAAATAGGAAAAGCATTCAAATTTCTAAAGCTGAAAATAGCGCTATAAAAAAAAAAAAAAAAAAAAGTACTGGGGAAAATTTTTTTGTTGCGATATATGACAACTAGCGAGATAAATGCTAACCTAGACATAGGGTACATATGGTTGGACCTCATACACCAAGCATCTAAGGGGCTTGTTTGATGTTCACAGCAACAGATTCTGGTTTTATATTATACTTTTTATTTTATTCCTTAATAAAGAGAATGTGAGGAACAATATGATGGTTTTATGATACAATTTTCCACTTATGGGTCCTTTCACACGGTCCGCCTCCGTTGGCGGACTCTGTGCTGCTCAGCGGGGGATTGATCCGCCGATCCCCGCTGAGCAGGCAGGTGACAGCTCCCTCTCCGGTCTGTGTGCAGAGAGGACGGTGTCAGAGCCCCACTGCTCTCTATGGGGAATCGGATGAGAACAAACCGCCTGTCCGCTCTCATCCGATCCCGTGGACGGATGGAAAATAGGGTTTCCTTCCGTCCGGGTTTCACGGACAGGATCGGAATCGGAAAGCAGCGGGTGTCAGCGGACATGTCTCCGCCCAATAGGGATGCATTAGGATCCGATCAGATCAGTCGCACTGACAGGCGGATCTGATCAGATAATTTGTGTGAAAGGGGCCTAACGCGCGCCTTCAAACAGGAAAAAACAATACAAAAAAAAAAAAAACTTTGCACCACTGCAGCCCTCAAAAAAAAAAAACACTTGCCTACTGGGCCAATTCTGACACTTCTCTCATTTATTTATTTATTACAAGTACTTACATAGCACCATAAAATGAAAAACATTTTTTTTTCTAGAAAATGAATTTAGAACCCCAAAATATTATTTATATTTTTTTAGCAGAGACCCTAGAGAATAAAAAGGCCAACGTTGCAATTTTTTATGTCACACAATATTAGCGCAGCAGTTTTTCAAATGCAATTTTTTATTTTTTTTTAAATACACTTTTATTAATAAAAAATAAATAAAAAATACAATCTTTAACCCATTTTAAAAAAATAAATAAATATGATAGATGTTAAGCCGGGGAAATAGATACCCAACATGTCATGCTTTAATATTGCACATGCTCGTGGAATTCCGGAAAACTACGGTACCTAAAAATCTCCATAGATGATGCTTTTAAAGTTTCTACAGATTACCAGTTTAGAGTTACAGAGGGGATCTAGTTCTAGAATTATTGCTCTCATGGCGATGGTTTGGAAACAGTGAACATATGTGGGCGTGACCTACGTAACATTCACCTCTGCGCACGGGCGGATGGGGCGCTTCAAAACATTTTTTGATATCTTTAAGGCTCCGTTTCCACTATTGCGAATTGTTGTGCAACTTGACACGTCAAGTCGCACAGCAAGTCAAAAGCCCTTAATTTCAATTTGGCCCGTTCTAACTGCTGCGACTTGAGTCGCAGCGACTTGAAAAATAGTTTTTGCACTACTTTTGGGCCGACTTCAGTGCGACTTGTCCCTCATAGAAGGAAGGTCGCACTGAAGTCCCCAGAAGTAGCCGCAAACAAGCCACACTACAAAGTCGCGCTAGAAGTAGCGCGACTTCGTAGCCGCAATAGTGGAAACATAGCCTTATTCCTATTGCAATGAATGTAAACATACTTTGTGATAGAAATAAGCAGCAACAGGTCCTCCTCATGGAGAGATCTGGGGTCAATAGGACCCTAAACCCCTCCTCTACAATGAAAAGCATTAGATAAAAAAATAAATAAAAAACATTGATCTAGTGCTAAAAATGGCCTTGCTTACATTGGGCAGGAACCAGAAGTGACATCATGACGTCGCTCGGGTCCTCCTAGACCATAGAGAGGAGCGGAAGCCATCTTTCCTCCGCTCATCTCTGTTACCAGCCACTGCAACTGCCGGATCCGTTCTCGGGGCTACCAGGTAAGCTGGAGAACCACTGGGAAGTGGCAGGAGGGGGGCAAATCCGCCGCTCTAACCACTTTTATCGGTTAGAGAATCGCCGGATGAAAAAAACAATACCAGGGTTATGGCAGATCACTGCAGCCATAATCCTGGTATTCCCCTTCCGACTGAGGACGCCTTGTCTATGGCCCAGTCGCAAGTGGTTAAAATTTGTTACATTTTTGTATTTACCTTTTCTTCAGTTCCTGACCCACCCTGCTTCCAACCTCCATTCTTGCCTGGTGGGAATGACATTACCCTATACCTGCATGCTTCAGTAGATGCCTCTCAGTGTATGTTATGTGGCTATCCCAGGAGACCTCTGTAAAGGCATATACAGTGCTTGGGGTGCGCTGTTATCAGGGGGACTGATCTTGTGCTGGGACAAATACAAGCAGATGACCTGTGCAGTGCAGGTACAACCCACTGCATGGGAACATTTTTTTTTTTTTGCTCCGGCCAAAAATGTTTTTTCCCCATGTAATAGGGCTATGCCCGCACACATGGATCAACTGTTTTTTCTAGGGGTGAACACATACTCACCTGATCTGTCGATCCTCCGGAAAACTGCACTCAGCCCCACAGTCCAGCAGTAGACTGTTCTGGTCTATGGCGCGTACTGACGCCAGGAACAGTCCATTTTCAAGACCGCAGGGAGGATCGGCAGGTCCAGTAAGTATATCTCACCTGCCCTCTCCCCTAAAACAAAATGAGCACTAAGGCCCCTTTCACACTTTTGCAATGCGATTTTACCGCGATTTTGACACGATTTTGAGCAATGGCTCAGGGCTATATACCTCAAAACGCATTAAAATCGTGCCAAAGTAGTGCAGAAACGACTTTGAAGATAATGGAAAACTACTTGTCATGCGATTTTGCGGTCCAAAATCGTGGGACAAGTCGCACTAGTGTGAAAGGGGCCTTAGCTGGTGCAGTGCGGGCACAGCCCCAATGCATGAGGGAAAACATTTGTTCAGAGTTCTGCTTTAATGAAGGAGGCAGGTGGCATCTGATGACTTGATAGGCTGAACCCCACCCAATGGTATAATGCCATCCATATTCTTTTGCCCAAAGCTCACCACATTACAACCTGATTGTACAATCTCCTATAGATCTTTCAACAACTACATAGAGCAAGGGCCTGCCTGATTGGACAGATCATATTAGGTGGGTCATCACATTACGTAGATTTGGTAAATCTAAAACCGATTTTTTTAAATATTGTATGACAATATCATACCATGTGTAGTGACCCTAAGAGCAGTAAACTCAGATATTCTGTAAGCTTAGCCCCTGGTCACATCGGAGCGACTTGTCATGCAATTTGACAGATCCATATCGCATGAAAAGTTGCACCCTATTGATAGAACTGTTCAAATAGGTGCGACTCTGAGACTATTTTTACTGATTTTAGGTGCGACTTGCATAGACATCTGTGCATGAAATCATACAGATGTCAGCCAAGTCGCACTGACAAGAAATTGTGTGATTTTAAGTGAAGTTGCACAATTTCAAAGTGGGATTTGGTGTGACTGAAAGCCCAATTCCTATATCTGACAATGATCAACGCACGCACCCTTTCTCTGAACTGACAACACAAGGGCTGAGGTATGAGAAATGCACTGTGTGAACTTGTTGCCTATAGCAACCAAAGAAACAATCCAGGGCTGCAGAAATTAGAAATGGCGTCAACCTGTTGCTTTGGGAGACAAGAAATGTTTCCTATACCACACTATTCATACATGTACAAGCATGCCTGAAATTACAAAGACTGTCACCTTATTGTTCCTCTGACAGCTACTACACCATGTGATTATCGCTACGGCTTGTCCGATCAGCCTCACTGCTAGTCTAATCACATGACAAGCAGATGACCCATTTCCAAAACAAAAGTCACTCCTTTCCTAACTTTCTTTAAGATAACCAAAACAAAAGCAAACAAAAAGGAGCACAAAACTGGAGACAATCCCAAGAGCAACCAATCAGGTCTTGCCTTTCATTTCATAGAGAAAAGACACATGAATTCTACTGCAGCATACAATTTGCGTTGCTGCCCATAGTTACCGAATAGAAGTTTTATTTCCATATAAAACGAGAGGTGAAATCTGATTGGTTGCGATTGAAAATGGCTCCAGTTTTGTGCTCATTGTTTAGTTCAAATTTAATAATTTGTCAAAATTGTAACTTTATTTTAAAGCGTTTAAGTGTCAAAATGTAAACTTTTTGTATTATGATAGGATTCTGCGTTTGCACATGTCCGACGTGCATTATGAAGTGAACAGGACACAGAGAACAAGTGCTTTCCATGGATCTTTGCAGTAAGCCTGCGCTGATCAATACAGTTCAACTGGCATGGTGGAAACCTGACCCAAAGTCATCTTCCTAGAAAGCTGATTGGCTGTGTCTTGGTCAGGTTTGGGTCCGTCAGTTTTAACCATGGATAACTGATCACTGCATACAGTACATGAACCCACACATTCATCCTGGATGTCCATGGATAACTGATCACTGCATACAGTACATGAACCCACACATTCATCCTGGATGTCCCGCTGCTGAACCAACCGAATGGTGAATTTTTACCAACCTCCAAAGAACACCAAATAATTCAGATCACCATCCAGAGACAAATAAACCATCATAGCTGTCAAAATAAATCGGCCCATACAATTAAAGCTAATGACAGAGGTGAATGAAGCTCACCGTGGTCTTATTCAATGGTCAGACCGGTGTGTTATAAGAAGCACCAGGAATCTCACCGCGCACAGCAACCATTCAACCACCTGTTGTGGCAACTCACTTCATCTTGGCACTGAATACGTACGTGTACCTAGATCTACAAACCATTCATTGAAGAGATAGGGAGACCCATACTGGGGGGGAAGGACTACAAAGATCCTTCTCTCCCTGGATTGCCTTTGTTGGGTGATGTGCATGAAACGACATGGAGCACATCTACTCATGACAGAACATGGAGATATCTCATTTATAATATTACACACAAATAGATCCCGCTGATTATTCTTTACGCATAGATCCGACTATTCTCTAAATACACAAATAGATCCAATGATCCTCCTGGTTATTCTCTAGATACACATAGATCCAATGATCCCCCTGATTATTCTTTACGCATAGATCCAACAACCCTCCCCCCGACTATTCTCTAAATACACAAATAGATCCAGTGATCCCCCTGATTATTCTCTAGATACACATAGATCCAATGATCCCTTTGATTATTCACTAGATATAGATAGCTCAAATATTCCTTCTAATTATTCTCTAGATACATAACGATCCCCTGGGTTATTCTGTAGATAACACATAAATCCAGTGATCTCCTGATTATTCTCTAGATACACAATGATCCCCTGGGTTATTCTGTAGATAACACATAAATCCAGTGATCTCCTGATTATTCTCTAGCTACATAACGATCCCCTGGGTTATTCTGTAGATAACACATAAATCCAGTGATCTCCTGATTATTCTCTAGATACATAACGATCCCCTGGGTTATTCTGTAGATAACACATAAATCCAGTGATCCCCTGATTATTCTCTAGATACACAATGATCCCCTGGGTTATTCTGTAGATAACACATAAATCCAGTGATCCCCTGATTATTCTCTAGCTACATAACGATCCCCTGGGTTATTCTGTAGATAACACATAAATCCAGTGATCTCCTGATTATTCTCTAGATACATAACGATCCCCTGGGTTATTCTGTAGATAACACATAAATCCAGTGATCCCCTGATTATTCTCTAGATACACAATGATCCCCTGGGTTATTCTGTAGATAACACATAAATCCAGTGATCTCCTGATTATTCTCTAGATACATAACGATCCCCTGGGTTATTCTGTAGATGACACATAAATCCAATGATCCCCTAATTATTCTCTAGATAAACATAGATCCAATGATCCCTCTGATTATTACCTATACACTCACACCTACCGTAGATCCAATGATCCCATTAGTTATTCTCTAGATACCCATATGTGCAATGATCCTCCTGATAAGGGTTCTAGATACACATACAGTATCTCACAAAAGTGAGTACACCCCTCACATTTTTGTAAATATTTTATTCTATCTTTTCATGTGACAACACTGAAGAAATGACACTTTGCTACAATGTAAAGTAGTGAGTGTACAGCTTGTATAACAGTGTAAATTTGCTGTCCCCTCAAAATAACTCAACACACAGCCATTAATGTCTAAACTGCTGGCAACAAAAGTGAGTACACCCCTAAGTCAAAATATCCAAACTGGGCCATGCAGACTAATTGGATGCAGAGTATGGTCTGAGCACTGACTGGCTGATCCCCCACCCCTTCAACCTCTGCACCAATGCTGGCAGCACTCATACGTCTATTTCCCAAAGACAACCTCTGGATATGACGCTGAGCACGTGCACTCAACTTCTTTGGTCGAGCATGGCGAGGCCTGTTCTGAATGGAACCTGCCCTATTAAACCGATGTATGGTCTCGGCCACCGTGCTGCAGCTCGGTTTCAGGGTCTTGGCAATCTTCTTATAGCCTAGGCCATCTTTATGTAGAGCAACAATTCTTTTTTCAAAGCATCAGAGAGTTCTTTGCCATGAGGTGCCATGCTGAACTTCCAGTGACCAGTATGAGAGAGTGAGAGCGATAACACCACATTTAACACACCTGCTCCCCATTCACACCTGAGACCTTGTAACACTAACGAGTCACATGACACCGGGGAGGGAAAATGGCTAATTGGGCCCAATTTGGAAACATTTCACTTAGGGGTGTACTCACTTTTGTTGCCAGTGGTTTAGACATTAATGGCTGTGTGTTGAGTTATTTTGAGGGGACAGAAAATTTACACCGTTATACAAGCTGTACACTCACTACTTTACATTGTAGCAAAGTGTCATTTCTTCAGTGTTGTCACATGAAAAGATAGAATAAAATATTTACAAAAAATATGAGGGGTGTACTCACTTTTGTGAGATACTGTAGATCCAATAATCCTGATTATTTTCAAGATACCCAAAGATCCCCCCTGGTTATTCTGTAGATACACATAAATCCAGTGATCCCTCTGATTATTCTCTAGATACACCTAGAGCCAGTAATGCCCTGGATTATTCTCTAGATACACTTAGATCCAATGATCCCTCTGATTATTTCCTATATATTCACACCTACTGCAGATCCAATGATCCCTGGGTTATTCTGTAGATACACTTAAATGCAGTGATCCCTCTGATTATTTTCTATATACACCTAGATCCAAAGATCTCCCTGGTTATTCTCTAGATACAGAAAGAGTCAAATATCCCTCTGATTATTCTGTAGATACACATAGAGCCAATAATCCTTCCAATTTCCCTCTAGATACACAAAGATCCCCTGGGTTCTTCTGTAGATACACATAGATCCAATGATCCCTCTGATTATTTCCTAAATATTTACACCTACTGCAGTTCCAATAACCCCTCTGATTATTCTCTAGATACCCATACATACAATGATTCTGCCAATTATTCTCCATATACACATAGATCCAATGAGCCCCCGAATTATTCTCCATATACACATAGATCCAATGAGCCCCCGAATTATTCTCCATATACACATAGATCCTATGATCCTCCCAATTATTCTCCATATACACATAGATCCTATGATCCTCCCAATTATTCTCCATATACACATAGATCTTATGATCCCCTAATTATTCTCCATATACACATAGATCCTATGATCCCCCTAATTATTCTCCATATACACATAGATCTTATGATCCCATAATTATTCTCCATATACACATAGATCCTATGAGCCCCCTAATTATTCTCCATATACACATAGATCCTATGATCCTCCCAATTATTCTCCATATACACATAGATCTTATGATCCCCCTAATTATTCTCCATATACATATAGATCCAGTGATCTCCCTGATTATTCCTATAAATACATAGATCCAATGATCTCCCTGATTATTCCTATATACACATAGATCCAGTGATCTCCCTGATTATTCCTATATATACATAGATCCAGTGATCTCCCTGATTATTCCTATATACACATAGATCCAGTGATCTCCCTGATTATTCCTATATACACATAGATCCAGTGATCTCCCTGATTATTCCTATATACACATAGATCCAGTGATCTCCCTGATTATTCCTATATACACATAGATCCAGTGATCTCCCTGATTATTCCTATATACACATAGATCCAGTGATCTCCCTGATTATTCCTATATACACATAGATCCAGTGATCTCCCTGATTATTCCTATATACACATAGATCCAGTGATCTCCCTGATTATTCATATATACACATAGATCCAGTGATCTCCCTGATTATTCCTATATACACATAGATCCAGTGATCTCCCTGATTATTCCTATATACACATAGATCCAGTGATCTCCCTGATTATTCATATATACACATAGATCCAGTGATCTCCCTGATTATTCCTATATACACATAGATCCAGTGATCTCCCTGATTATTCCTATATACACATAGATCCAGTGATCTCCCTGATTATTCCTATATACACATAGATCCAGTGATCTCCCTGATTATTCCTATATACACACACATACTGTAAACCCAAGGATCTCTGTGATCCCCTGATTATTCTAATATACACATAGATCCAATGATCTCCCTCCCCCTCCCCGGGATCCATGCCTTAGATGACAGCGGTGTGATCTCCGGGGCCGGTAAGGAGTGGCAGGCCGTGTTGAAGTGTGATGGACCCCCCCAGCCCCCACCCCTTGAAGCCATCAGAGCCCAGGCGGGCCCCTCACTTACCTATGCCAGGGGCCACATAGATGAAGTAGAGGCAGGAGGAGGAGAGCGAGAAGAAGAAGATAAAGGCGAAGATGGATCGGTTAGAGACCCGCAGGAACCTCCGGAGCAGCGACCTCATGGTGCCGGGGGGGACGGAAGACGGCTCTCAGAGGAGCTCCGAAGCGGACAATCTACTACTAGGGGACAAGCCCATCGGGTGACAGCAGCCAGGGGACAAGACAGGAACACACCGGGGACAGGAGAAGCCGGAGATCGCCGGACACAGCAGATCCACCAACCCCCGGGGGGAGGAGACAGGAATCAGAGACAGGGAAGAGGGGAGGGGCTGTGATGTCATCATAAGGGGAGGGGAAGAGGAGGAGAGGTGGTATCCCGGGAGGAATGCTGCATGGCCACAGCTGGGTGGGCCAGACTCAGGATAGGGCTGGGGACCCCGACATCCACCGGCACTATATATGTCAGTGACCTCCACCCCATCCATGGATAACAGGGGGCACAGATCTACACCCCATCCATGGATAACAGGGGGCACAGATCTACACCTCATCCATGGATAACAGGGGGCACAGATCTACACCCCATCCATGCATAACAGGGGGCACAGATCTACACCCCATCCATGGATAACAGGGGGCACAGATCTACACCCCATCCATGGATAACAGGGGGGCACAGATCTACACCCCATCCATGGATAACAGGGGGGCACAGATCTACACCCAATCCATGGATAACAGGGGGGCACAGATCTACACCCCATCCATGGATAACAGGGGGGCACAGATCTACACCCAATCCATGGATAACAGGGGGCACAGATCTACACCCCATCCATGGATAACAGGGGGCACAGATCTACACCCCATCCATGGATAACAGGGGGCACAGATCTACACCCCATCCATGGATAACAGGGGGCACAGATCTACACCCCATCCATGGATAACAGGGGGGCACAGATCTACACCCCATCCATGGATAACAGGGGGGCACAGATCTACACCCAATCCATGGATAACAGGGGGGCACAGATCTACACCCCATCCATGGATAACAGGGGGGCACAGATCTACACCCAATCCATGGATAACAGGGGGCACAGATCTACACCCCATCCATGGATAACAGGGGGCACAGATCTACACCCCATCCATGGATAACAGGGGGGCACTGACCTCCACCCCATCCATGGATAACAGGGGGGCACAGATCTACACCCCATCCATGGATAACAGGGGGGCACTGACCTCCACCCCATCCATGGATAACAGGGGGGCACAGAGCTACACCCCATCCATGGATAACAGGGGGACACTGACCTCCACCCCATCCATGGATAACAGGGGGGCACAGATCTACACCCCATCCATGGATAACAGGGGGGCACAGATCTACACCCCATCCATGGATAACAGGGGGGCACAGATCTACACCCAATCCATGGATAACAGGGGGGCACAGAGCTACACCCCATCCATGGATAACAGGGGGGCACAGATCTACACCCCATCCATGGATAACAGGGGGGCACAGAGCTACACCCCATCCATGGATAACAGGGGGGCACAGATCTACACCCCATCCATGGATAACAGGGGGGCACAGATCTACACCCCATCCATGGATAACAGGGGGGCACAGATCTACACCCCATCCATGGATAACAGGGGGGCACAGATCTACACCCAATCCATGGATAACAGGGGGGCACAGAGCTACACCCCATCCATGGATAACAGGGGGGCACAGAGCTACACCCCATCCATGGATAACAGGGGGCACAGATCTACACCCCATCCATGGATAACAGGGGGGGAACAGATCTACACCCCATCCATGGATAACGGGGGGAACAGATCTACACCCCATCCATGGATAACAGGGGGGCACTGACCTCCACCCCATCCATGGATAACAGGGGGGCACTGACCTCCACCCCATCCATGGATAACAGGGGGGCACAGATCTACACCCCATCCATGGATAACAGGGGGGCACAGATCTACACCCCATCCATGGATAACAGGGGGGCACAGATCTACACCCCATCCATGGATAACAGGGGGGCACAGATTTACACCCCATCCATGGATAACAGGGGGGCACAGAGCTACACCCCATCCATGGATAACAGGGGAGCACAGATCTACACCCAATCCATGGATAACAGGGGGGCACAGATCTACACCCCATCCATGGATAACAGGGGGGCACTGACCTCCACCCCATCCATGGATAACAGGGGACACTGACCTCCACCCAATCCATGGATAACAGGGGGGCACAGATCTACACCCCATCCATGGATAACAGGGGGGCACAGATCTACACCCCATCCATGGATAACAGGGGGGCACAGATCTACACCCCATCCATGGATAACAGGGGGGCACTGACCTCCACCCCATCCATGGATAACAGGGGGGCACTGACCTCCACCCCATCCATGGATAACAGGGGGGCACTGACCTCCACCCCATCCATGGATAACAGGGGACACTGACCTCCACCCAATTCATGGATAACAGGGGGGCACAGATCTACATACCATTCATGGATAACAGAGGACACTGACCTCCACCCATGGATAACAGGGGGGCACTGATCTACACCCCCATCCATGGATAACAGGGGACACTAACCTCCACCCATGGATAACAGGGGGGCACAGATCTACACCCAATCCATGGACAACAGGGGGGCACATATCTACATCCCATCCATGGATAACAGAGGACACTGACCTCCACCCCATCCATGGATAACAGAGGGGCACTGACCTCCACCCCATCCATGGATAACAGGGGGGCACAGATCTACCCCCAATCCATGGATAACAGGGGACATCGACCTCCACCCCATCCATGGATAACAGGGGGGCACAGATCTACACCCAAACCATGGATAACGGGGCACAGATCTACATCCCATCCATGGATAACAGGGGACACTGACCTCCACCCTACACCCCATCCATGGATAACGGGGGCACTGATCTACACCCCATCCATGGATAACAGGGGGGCACTGACCTCCACCCCATCCATGGATAACAGGGGACACTGACCTCCATCCAATCCATGGATAACAGGGGGGCACAGATCTACACCCCATCCATGGATAACAGGGGGGCACAGATCTACACCCCATCCATGGATAACAGGGGGGCACTGACCTCCACCCCATCCATGGATAACAGGGGACACTGACCTCCACCCAATTCATGGATAACAGGGGGGCACAGATCTACATACCATTCATGGATAACAGAGGACACTGACCTCCACCCATGGATAACAGGGGGGCACTGATCTACACCCCCATCCATGGATAACAGGGGGGCACAGATCTACACCCAATCCCACTGATATCAGGGGGACACTGATCTACACCCAATCCATGGATAACAGGGGGGCACTGATCTACACCCTACACCCCATCAATGGATAACAGGGGGGCACTGACCTCCACCCTACATCCCATCCATGGATAACAGGGGACACTGACCTCCACCCTACACCCCATCCATGGATAACAGGGGACGTTGACCTCCACCCTACACACCATCCATGGATAACAGGGGACACTGACCTCCACCCTACACCCCATCCATGGATAACAGGGGGGACACAGATCTACATCCCATCCATGGATAACAGGGAGACACTGATCTACACCCCATCCATGGATAACAGGGGGACACAGATCTACACCCCATGCATGGATAACAGGGGGGCACAGATCTACACCCAATCCCACTGATAACAGGAGGACACTGATTTACACCCAATCCATGGATAACAGGGGGACACAAATCTACACCCCATCAATTGGATAACAGGGGGGTACTGACCTCCACCCTACATCCCATCCATGGATAACAGGGGACATAGACCACCACCTTACGCCCCATCCATGGATAACAGGGGACGTTGACCTCCACCCTACACACCATCCATGGATAACAGTGGGACACTGATCTACACCCTATCTATGGATAACAGGGGACAATGATCCACACCCTATCTATGGATAACAGGGGGCAGTGATCCCCACTCTACACTTCATCCATGGATTACAAGGGGTCACTGATCTACACCACATCCATGGATTAGAGGGGGTCACTGATCTACACCTCATCCATGGATTAGAGGGGGTCACTGATCTACACCCCATCCATAGATTACAGGGGGACACTGATCTCCATTGTATCCATGGCTACACAGGGGGCAGTGAACCCCACTCTACACCCACCCACCACATCCATGGATTACAGGGGGACACTGATCTCCACCTACACCCCATCCATGAACACAAAATGGGCAGTGATCCTTACCCTACATACACCCAAAGACAAAAAAGGGCAGGGATCCCCACTGTACACCCACCTACCCCATCTTTAGACACACAAGGGGCAGTGATCCCCAGCCTACAGCCATGGCCAACAGTTTTGAGAATGACACAAATATTAATTTTCACAAAATCTGCTGCTTCAGTGTTTTTAGATCTTTTTGTCAGATGTTACTATGGTATACAGAAGTATAACTACAGGCATTTTATAAGTGTCAAAGGCTTTTACTGACAATTACATTACGTTTATGCAGAGTCAATATTTGCAGTGTTTTTACGCTTCTTTTTTAAGACCTCTGCACTTTCACCCTGGCAGGCTGCCAATCAACTTATGGACCACATCCTGGCTGATGGCAGCTCATTCTTGCATAATCAATGCTTGGAGTATGTCAGAATTTGTGGGGTTTTTTGTTCACCCGTCTCTTAAAGATTTAATGGGATTAAGGTTTGGGGAGTTTCCTGGCCATGGACCTAAAATTTTGATGATTTGTTCCCCAAGCCACTTAGTTATCACTTTTGCCTTATGGCAAGATGCTCCATCATGCTGGAAAAGACATTGTTCGTCACCAAACTGTTATTGGATGGTTGGGAGAAGAAGCTCTCGGAGGATGTTTTTGTACCATTCTTTATTCATGGCGGTGTTCTTAGGCAAAATTGTTCAAGAGCCCACTCCCTTGGCTGAGAAGTAACCCTACACATGAATGGTCTCAGGACGCTTTACTGTTGGCATGACACAGGACTGATGATACCACTCCCATTTTCTTCTCCAGACAAGGTTTTTCCAGATTTTACCCCAGTCCTCAGCAGTCCAGTCCCCTGTACTTTTTGCAGAATATCAATCTGTCCCTGATGTTTTTCCTGTAGAGAAGTGGCTTCTTTGCTGCCCTTCTTGATGCCAGGTCATCCTCCAAAAGTCTTCTCCTCACTGTGGGTGTAGATGCACTCACACTTGCCTGCTGCCATTCCTGAGCAAGCTCTGCAGTAGTGGTGCCCCGATCCTGCAGCTGAATCAACTGTAGAATTCATGGGTGCTGGCACTTGCTGGACATTCTTGGGTGCCCCAAAGCCTTCTTTACAAATGCAGTGATCCCCACCCTACACCCCATTCGTGGAAACACATGAGGCAGTGATCCCCACCCTACACCTCATCCATGGACACACATGAGGCAGTGATCCCCACCTTACACCTCATCCATGGACACACAGGGGGCAGTGATCCCCACCTTACACCTCATCCATGGACACACATGAGGCAGTGATCCCCACCTTACACCCCATCCATGGACACACAGGGGGCCGTGATCCCCACCTTACACCCCATCCATGGACACACAGGGGGCCGTGATCCCCACCTTACACCTCATCCATGGACACACATGAGGCAGTGATCCCCACCTTACACCTCATCCATGGAAACACATGAGGCAGTGATCCCCACCCTACACCTCATCCATGGACACAGGGGGCCATGATCCCCACCTTACACCCCATACATGGACACACATGACGCAGTGATCCCCACCTTACACCCCATCCATGGACACACAGGGGGCCGTGATCCCCACCTTACACCCCATCCATGGACACACAGGGGGCAGTGATCCCCACCCTACACCTCATCCATGGACACACAGGGGGCAGTGATCCTCACCTTACACCCCATCCATGAACACACATGAGGCAGTGATCCCCACCCTACACCTCATCCATGGACACACATGAGGCAGTGATCCCCACCCTACACCTCATCCATGGACACAGGGGGCCATGATCCCCACCTTACACCCCATACATGGACACACATGACGCAGTGATCCCCACCTTACACCTCATCCATGGACACACAGGGGGCAGTGATCCCCACCTTACACCCCATCCATGGACACACAGGGGGCCGTGATCCCCACCTTACACCCCATCCATGGACACACAGGGGGCAGTGATCCCCACCTTACACCTCATCCATGGACACACAGGGGGCCGTGATCCCCACCTTACACCCCATCCATGGACACACAGGGGGCAGTGATCCTCACCTTACACCCCATCCATGGACACACAGGGGGCAGTGATCCTCACCTTACACCCCATCCATGAACACACAGGGGGCCGTGATCCTCACCTTACACCCCATCCATGGACACACAGGGGGCAGTGATCCTCACCTTACACCCCATCCATGAACACACATGAGGCAGTGATCCCCACCTTACACCTCATCCATGGACACACAGGGGGCCGTGATCCCCACCTTACACCCCATCCATGGACACACAGGGGGCAGTGATCCTCACCTTACACCCCATCCATGAACACACAGGGGGGCGTGATTCCCACCTTACACCCCATCCATTAATACACACGGGGGGCAGTGATCCCCACCTTACACCCCATCCATGGACACACAGGGGGCCGTGATCCCCACCTTACACCCCATCCATGGACACACAGGGGGCAGTGATCCTCACCTTACACCCCATCCATGAACACACAGGGGGCCGTGATTCCCACCTTACACCCCATCCATTAATACACACGGGGGGCAGTGATCCCCACCTTACACCCCATCCATGGACACACAGGGGGCCGTGATCCCCACCTTACACCCCATCCATGGACACACAGGGGGCAGTGATCCTCACCTTACACCCCATCCATGAACACACAGGGGGCCGTGATTCCCACCTTACACCCCATCCATGAACACACAGGGGGCAGTGATCCCCACCTTACACCCCATCCATGGACACACATGAGTCAGTGATCCCCACCCTACACCTCATCCATGGACACACAGGGGGCCGTGATCCCCACCTTACACCCCATACATGGACACACATGAGGCAGTGATCCCCACCCTACACCTCATCCATGGACACACAGGGGGCAGTGATCCCCACCCTACACCTCATCCATGGACACACAGGGGGCAGTGATCCCCACCCTACACCCCATACATGGACACACATGAGGCAGTGATCCCCACCCTACACCTCATCCATGGACACACAGGGGGCAGTGATCCCCACCCTACACCTCATCCATGGACACACAGGGGGCCGTGATCCCCACCTTACACCCCATCCATGGACACACAGGAAGCAGTGATCCTCACCCTACACCTCATCCATGGACACACAGGGGGCAGTGATCCCCACCCTACACCTCATCCATGGACACACAGGGGGCCGTGATCCCCACCTTACACCCCATCCATGGACACACAGGAGGCAGTGATCCCCACCTTACACCTCATCCATGGACACACAGGGGGCAGTGATCCCCACCCTACACCTCATCCATGGACACAGGGGGCCATGATCCCCACCTTACACCTCATCCATGGACACACAGGGGGCAGTGATCCTTACCTTACACCCCATCCATGGACACACAGGGGGCCGTGATTCCCACCTTACACCCCATCCATGAACACACAGGGGGCAGTGATCCCCACCTTACACCCCATCCATGAACACACAGGGGGCAGTGATCCCCACCTTACACCCCATCCATGGACACACAGGGGGCAGTGATCCCCACCTTACACCCCATCCATGGACACACAGGGGGCAGTGATCCCCACCTTACACCCCATACATGGACACACATGAGGCAGTGATCCCCACCCTACACCTCATCCATGGACACAGGGGGCCATGATCCCCACCTTACACCCCATACATGGACACACATGAGGCAGTGATCCCCACCCTACACCTCATCCATGGACACAGGGGGCCATGATCCCCACCTTACACCCCATCCATGGACACACATGAGTCAGTGATCCCCACCCTACACCTCATCCATGGACACACAGGGGGCCGTGATCCCCACCTTACACCCCATACATGGACACACATGAGGCAGTGATCCCCACCCTACACCTCATCCATGGACACAGGGGGCCATGATCCCCACCTTACACCCCATACATGGACACACATGAGGCAGTGATCCGAACCCTACACCCCATACGTGGACACACAGGGGGCAGTGATCCCCACCCTACACCCCATCCATGGACACACAGGGGGCAGTGATCCCCACCCTACACCCCATCCATGGACACACAGGGGGCCGTGATCCCCACCTTACACCCCATCCATGCACACACAGGGGGCAGTGATCCTCACCTTACACCCCATCCATGAACACACAGGGGGCCGTGATCCCCACCTTACACCTCATCCATGGACAAAGGGGGCTGTGATTCCCACCTTACACCCCATCCATGAACACACAGGGGGCCGTGATCCCCACATTACACCCCATCCATGAACACACAGAGGGCCGTGATCCCCACCTTACACCCCATCCATGGACACACAGGGGGCAGTGATCCCCACCTTACACCCCATCCATGAACACACAGGGGGCAGTGATCCCCACCTTACACCCCATCCATGAACTCACAGGGGGCCGTGATCCCCACCTTACACCCCATCCATGAACACATAGGGGGCCGTGATCCCCATCTTACACCCCATCCATGGACACACAGGGGGCAGTGATCCCCACCTTACACCCCATCCATGAACACACAGGGGGCCGTGATCCCCACCTTACACCCCATCCATGGACACACAGGGGGCCGTGATCCCCACCTTACACCCCATCCATGGACACACAGGGGGCAGTGATCCTCACCTTACACCCCATCCATGGACAAAGGGGGCCATGATCCCCACCCTACACCCCATCCATGGACACACAGGGGGCAGTGATCCCCACCTTACACCCCATCCATGGACACACAGGGGGCCGTGATTCCCACCTTACACCCCATCCATGAACGCACAGGGGGCCGTGATCCCCACCTTCCACCCCATCCATGGACACACAGGGGGCAGTGATCCTCACCTTACACCCCATCCATGGACAAAGGGGGCCATGATCCCCACCCTACACCCCATCCATGGACACACAGGGGGCAGTGATCCCCACCTTACACCCCATCCATGGACACACAGGGGGCCGTGATTCCCACCTTACACCCCATCCATGAACGCACAGGGGGCCGTGATCCCCACCTTACACCCCATCCATGAACACACAGGGGGCCATGATCCCCACCTTACAACCCATCCATGAACACACAGGGGGCCGTGATCCCCACCCTACACCCCATCCATGGACACACAGGGGGCGGTGATCCCCACCTTACACCCCATCCATGGACACACAGGGGGCAGTGATCCCCACCTTACACCCCATCCATGGACACACAGGGGACAGTGATCCCCATCTTACACCCCATCCATGGACACACAGGGGGCAGTTATCCCCACCTTACACCCCATCCATGGACACACAGGGGGCCGTGATCCCCACCTTACACCCCATCCATGGACACACAGGGGGCCGTGATCCCCACCTTACACCCCATCCATGGACACACAAGGGGCAGTGATCCCCACCCTACACCCCATCCATGGACACACAGGGGGTAGTGATCCCCACCCTACACCCCATCCATGGACACACAGGGGGCAGTGATCCCCACCATACACCCCATCCATGAACACACAGGGGGCAGTGATCCCCACCTTACACCCCATCCATGGACACACAGGGGGCAGTGATCCCCACCTTACACCCCATCCATGGACACACAGGGGGCAGTGATCCCCATCTTACACCCCATCCATGGACACACAGGGGGCAGTTATCCCCACCTTACATCCATGGACACACAGGGGGCCGTGATCCCCACCTTACACCCCATCCATGGACACACAGGGGGCCGTGATCCCCACCTTACACCCCATCCATGGACACACAAGGGGCAGTGATCCCCACCCTACACCCCATCCATGGACACACAGGGAGCAGTGATCCCCACCTTACACCCCATCCATGGACACACAGGGGGCAGTGATCCCCACCCTACACCCCATCCATGAACACACAGGGGGCAGTGATCCCCACCCTACACCCCATCCATGGACACACAGGGAGCAGTGATCCCCACCTTACACCCCATCCATGGACACACAGGGGGCCATGATCCCCACCTTACACCCCATCCATGGACACACAGGGGGCAGTGATCCCCACCCTACACCCCATCCATGGACACACAGGGGGCGGTGATCCCCACCTTACACCCCATCCATGGACACACAGGGGGCAGTGATCCCCACCCTACACCCCATCCATGGACACACAGGGGGCAGTGATCCCCACCCTACACCCCATCCATGGACACACATGAGGCAGTGATCCCCACCCTACACCTCATCCATGGACACACAGGGGGCAGTGATCCCCACCCTACACCCCATCCATGGACACACAGGGGGCAGTGATCCCCACCCTACACTCCATCCATGGACACACAGGGGGCAGTGATCCCCACCCTACACCCCATTCATGGACACACAGGGGGCAGTGATCTCCACTATACACCCCATCCATGGACACACAGGGGGCAGTGATCCCCACCCTACACCCCATCCATGGACACACAGGGGGCAGTGATCCCCACCTTACACCCCATCCATGGACACACAGGGGGCAGTGATCCCCACCTTACACCCCATCCATGGACACACAGGGGGCAGTGATCCTCACCCTACACCCCATCCATGGACACACAGGGGGCAGTGATCCCACCCTAAACCCCATCCATGGACACACAGGGAGTAGTGATCCCCACCTTACACCCCATCCATGGACACACAGGGGGCAGTGATCCCCACCTTACACCCCATCCATGGACACACAGGGGGCGGTGATCCCCACCTTACACCCCATCCATGGACACACAGGGGGCAGTGATCCCCACCCTACACCCCATACATGGACACACAGGGGGCAGTGATCCCCACCCTACACCCCATACATGGACACACAGGGGGCGGTGATCCCCACCTTACACCCCATCCATGGTCACACAGGGGGCAGTGATCCCCACCTTACACCCCATCCATGGACACACAGGGGGCAGTGATCCCCACCCTACACCCCATCCATGGACACACAGGGGGCAGTGATCCCCACCCTACACCCCATCCATGGACACACAGGGGGCAGTGATCCCCACCCTACACCCCATCCATGGACACACAGGGGGCAGTGATCCCCACTATACACCCCATCCATGGACACACAGGGGGCAGTGATCCCCACCCTACACCCCATCCATGGACACACAGGGGGCAGTGATCCACACCCTACACCCCATCCATGGACACACAGGGGGCAGTGATCCCCACCTTACACCCCATCCATGGACACACAGGGGGCAGTGATCCCCACCTTACACCCCATCCATGGACACACAGGGGGCAGTGATCCCCACTATACACCCCATCCATGAACACACAGGGGGCAGTGATCCCCACCTTACACCCCATCCATGGACACACAGGGGGCAGTGATCCCCACCTTACACCCCATCCATGGACACACAGGGGGCAGTGATCCCCACTTTACACCCCATCCATGGACACACAGGGGGCAGTTATCCCCACCTTACACCCCATCCATGAACACACAGGGGGCAGTGATCCCCACCCTACACCCCATCCATGGACACACAGGGGGCAGTGATTCCCACCCTAAACCCCATCCATGGACACACAGGGGGCAGTGATCCCCACCCTACACCCCATCCATGGACACACAGGAGGCAGTGATTCCCACCCTAAACCCCATCCATGGACACACAGGGAGCAGTGATCCCCACCTTACACCCCATCCATGGACACACAGGGGGCAGTGATCCCCACTATACACCCCATCCATGAACACACAGGGGGCAGTGATCCCCACCTTACACCCCATCCATGGACACACAGGGGGCAGTGATCCCCACCATACACCCCATCCATGGACACACAGGGGGCATTGATCCCCACCTTACACCCCATCCATGGACACACAGGGGGCGGTGATCCCCACCTTACACCCCATCCATGGACACACAGGGGGCAGTGATCCCCACCATACACCCCATCCATGAACACACAGGGGGCAGTGATCCCCACCTTACACCCCATCCATGGACACACAGGGGGCAGTTTTCCCCACTATACACCCCATCCATGGACACACAGGGGGCAGTGATCCCCACCTTACACCCCATCCATGGACACACAGGGGGCAGTGATCCCCACCCTACACCCCATCCATGGACACACAGGGGGCAGTGATCCCCACTATACACCCCATCCATGGACACACAGGGGGCATTGATCCCCACCTTACACCCCATCCATGGACACACAGGGGGCAGTGATCCCCACCCTACACCCCATCCATGGACACACAGGGGGCAGTGATCCCCACCCTACACCCCATCCATGGACACACAGGGGGCGGTGATCCCCATCTTACACCCCATCCATGGACACACAGGGGGCATTGATCCCCACCTTACACCCCATCCATGGACACACAGGGGGCGGTGATCCCCACCTTACACCCCATCCATGGACACACAGGGGGCAGTGATCCCCACCATACACCCCATCCATGAACACACAGGGGGCAGTGATCCCCACCTTACATCCCATCCATGGACACACAGGGGGCGGTGATCCCCACCTTACACCCCATCCATGGACACACAGGGGGCAGTGATCCCCACCCTACACCCCATCCATGGACACACAGGGGGCGGTGATCCCCACCCTACACCCCATCCATGGACACACAGGGGGCGGTGATCCCCATCTTACACCCCATCCATGGACACACAGGGGGCATTGATCCCCACCTTACACCCCATCCATGGACACACAGGGGGCAGTGATCCCCACCATACACCCCATCCATGAACACACAGGGGGCAGTGATCCCCACCTTACATCCCATCCATGGACACACAGGGGGCAGTTTTCCCCACCCTACACCCCATCCATGGACACACAGGGGGCAGTGATCCCCATCTTACACCCCATCCATGGACACACAGGGGGCGGTGATCCCCATCTTACACCCCATCCATGGACACACAGGGGGCAGTGATCCCCACCTTACACCCCATCCATGGACACACAGGGGGCAGTGATCCCCACCATACACCCCATCCATGAACACACAGGGGGCAGTGATCCCCACCATACACCCCATCCATTAATACACACGGGGGGCAGTGATCCCCACCTTACACCTCATCCATGAACACACAGGGGGCAGTGATCCCCACCCTACACCCCATCCATGAACACACAGGGGGCAGTGATCCCCACCATACACCCCATCCATTAATACACACGGGGGGCAGTGATCCCCACCTTACACCCCATCCATGAACACACAGGGGGCAGTGATCCCCACCGTACACCCCATCCATGGACACACAGGGGGCAGTGATCCCCACCTTACATCCCATCCATGGACACACAGGGGGCAGTGATCCCCACCTTACACCCCATCCATGGACACACAGGGGGCAGTGATCCCCACCATACACCCCATCCATGAACACACAGGGGGCAGTGATCCCCACCATACACCCCATCCATTAATACACACGGGGGGCAGTGATCCCCACCTTACACCTCATCCATGAACACACAGGGGGCAGTGATCCCCACCATACACCCCATCCATTAATACACACGGGGGGCAGTGATCCCCACCTTACACCCCATCCATGAACACACAGGGGGCAGTGATCCCCACCGTACACCCCATCCATGGACACACAGGGGGCAGTGATCCCCACCTTACATCCCATCCATGGACACACAGGGGGCAGTGATCCCCACCTTACACCCCATCCATGGACACACAGGGGGCAGTGATCCCCACCCTACACCCCATCCATGGACACACAGGGGGCGGTGATCCCCACCCTACACCCCATCCATGGACACACAGGGGGCGGTGATCCCCATCTTACACCCCATCCATGGACACACAGGGGGCATTGATCCCCACCTTACACCCCATCCATGGACACACAGGGGGCAGTGATCCCCACCATACACCCCATCCATGAACACACAGGGGGCAGTGATCCCCACCTTACATCCCATCCATGGACACACAGGGGGCAGTTTTCCCCACCCTACACCCCATCCATGGACACACAGGGGGCAGTGATCCCCATCTTACACCCCATCCATGGACACACAGGGGGCGGTGATCCCCATCTTACACCCCATCCATGGACACACAGGGGGCAGTGATCCCCACCTTACACCCCATCCATGGACACACAGGGGGCAGTGATCCCCACCATACACCCCATCCATGAACACACAGGGGGCAGTGATCCCCACCATACACCCCATCCATTAATACACACGGGGGGCAGTGATCCCCACCTTACACCTCATCCATGAACACACAGGGGGCAGTGATCCCCACCCTACACCCCATCCATGAACACACAGGGGGCAGTGATCCCCACCATACACCCCATCCATTAATACACACGGGGGGCAGTGATCCCCACCTTACACCCCATCCATGAACACACAGGGGGCAGTGATCCCCACCGTACACCCCATCCATGGACACACAGGGGGCAGTGATCCCCACCTTACATCCCATCCATGGACACACAGGGGGCAGTGATCCCCACCTTACACCCCATCCATGGACACACAGGGGGCAGTGATCCCCACCATACACCCCATCCATGAACACACAGGGGGCAGTGATCCCCACCATACACCCCATCCATTAATACACACGGGGGGCAGTGATCCCCACCTTACACCTCATCCATGAACACACAGGGGGCAGTGATCCCCACCATACACCCCATCCATTAATACACACGGGGGGCAGTGATCCCCACCTTACACCCCATCCATGAACACACAGGGGGCAGTGATCCCCACCGTACACCCCATCCATGGACACACAGGGGGCAGTGATCCCCACCTTACATCCCATCCATGGACACACAGGGGGCAGTGATCCCCACCTTACACCCCATCCATGGACACACAGGGGGCAGTGATCCCCACCCTACACCCCATCCATGGACACACAGGGGGCTGTGATCCCCACCCTACACCCCATCCATGGACACACAGGGGGCGGTGATCCCCATCTTACACCCCATCCATGGACACACAGGGGGCATTGATCCCCACCTTACACCCCATCCATGGACACACAGGGGGCAGTGATCCCCACCATACACCCCATCCATGAACACACAGGGGGCAGTGATCCCCACCTTACATCCCATCCATGGACACACAGGGGGCAGTTTTCCCCACCCTACACCCCATCCATGGACACACAGGGGGCAGTGATCCCCATCTTACACCCCATCCATGGACACACAGGGGGCGGTGATCCCCATCTTACACCCCATCCATGGACACACAGGGGGCAGTGATCCCCACCTTACACCCCATCCATGGACACACAGGGGGCAGTGATCCCCACCATACACCCCATCCATGAACACACAGGGGGCAGTGATCCCCACCATACACCCCATCCATTAATACACACGGGGGGCAGTGATCCCCACCTTACACCTCATCCATGAACACACAGGGGGCAGTGATCCCCACCCTACACCCCATCCATGAACACACAGGGGGCAGTGATCCCCACCATACACCCCATCCATTAATACACACGGGGGGCAGTGATCCCCACCTTACACCCCATCCATGAACACACAGGGGGCAGTGATCCCCACCGTACACCCCATCCATGGACACACAGGGGGCAGTGATCCCCACCTTACATCCCATCCATGGACACACAGGGGGCAGTGATCCCCACCTTACACCCCATCCATGGACACACAGGGGGCAGTGATCCCCACCATACACCCCATCCATGAACACACAGGGGGCAGTGATCCCCACCATACACCCCATCCATTAATACACACGGGGGGCAGTGATCCCCACCTTACACCTCATCCATGAACACACAGGGGGCAGTGATCCCCACCATACACCCCATCCATTAATACACACGGGGGGCAGTGATCCCCACCTTACACCCCATCCATGAACACACAGGGGGCAGTGATCCCCACCGTACACCCCATCCATGGACACACAGGGGGCAGTGATCCCCACCTTACATCCCATCCATGGACACACAGGGGGCAGTGATCCTCACCCTACACCCCATCCATGGACACACAGGGGGCAGTGATCCCACCCTAAACCCCATCCATGGACACACAGGGAGTAGTGATCCCCACCTTACACCCCATCCATGGACACACAGGGGGCAGTGATCCCCACCTTACACCCCATCCATGGACACACAGGGGGCGGTGATCCCCACCTTACACCCCATCCATGGACACACAGGGGGCAGTGATCCCCACCCTACACCCCATACATGGACACACAGGGGGCAGTGATCCCCACCCTACACCCCATACATGGACACACAGGGGGCGGTGATCCCCACCTTACACCCCATCCATGGTCACACAGGGGGCAGTGATCCCCACCTTACACCCCATCCATGGACACACAGGGGGCAGTGATCCCCACCCTACACCCCATCCATGGACACACAGGGGGCAGTGATCCCCACCCTACACCCCATCCATGGACACACAGGGGGCAGTGATCCCCACCCTACACCCCATCCATGGACACACAGGGGGCAGTGATCCCCACTATACACCCCATCCATGGACACACAGGGGGCAGTGATCCCCACCCTACACCCCATCCATGGACACACAGGGGGCAGTGATCCACACCCTACACCCCATCCATGGACACACAGGGGGCAGTGATCCCCACCTTACACCCCATCCATGGACACACAGGGGGCAGTGATCCCCACCTTACACCCCATCCATGGACACACAGGGGGCAGTGATCCCCACTATACACCCCATCCATGAACACACAGGGGGCAGTGATCCCCACCTTACACCCCATCCATGGACACACAGGGGGCAGTGATCCCCACCTTACACCCCATCCATGGACACACAGGGGGCAGTGATCCCCACTTTACACCCCATCCATGGACACACAGGGGGCAGTTATCCCCACCTTACACCCCATCCATGAACACACAGGGGGCAGTGATCCCCACCCTACACCCCATCCATGGACACACAGGGGGCAGTGATTCCCACCCTAAACCCCATCCATGGACACACAGGGGGCAGTGATCCCCACCCTACACCCCATCCATGGACACACAGGAGGCAGTGATTCCCACCCTAAACCCCATCCATGGACACACAGGGAGCAGTGATCCCCACCTTACACCCCATCCATGGACACACAGGGGGCAGTGATCCCCACTATACACCCCATCCATGAACACACAGGGGGCAGTGATCCCCACCTTACACCCCATCCATGGACACACAGGGGGCAGTGATCCCCACCATACACCCCATCCATGGACACACAGGGGGCATTGATCCCCACCTTACACCCCATCCATGGACACACAGGGGGCGGTGATCCCCACCTTACACCCCATCCATGGACACACAGGGGGCAGTGATCCCCACCATACACCCCATCCATGAACACACAGGGGGCAGTGATCCCCACCTTACACCCCATCCATGGACACACAGGGGGCAGTTTTCCCCACTATACACCCCATCCATGGACACACAGGGGGCAGTGATCCCCACCTTACACCCCATCCATGGACACACAGGGGGCAGTGATCCCCACCCTACACCCCATCCATGGACACACAGGGGGCAGTGATCCCCACTATACACCCCATCCATGGACACACAGGGGGCATTGATCCCCACCTTACACCCCATCCATGGACACACAGGGGGCAGTGATCCCCACCCTACACCCCATCCATGGACACACAGGGGGCAGTGATCCCCACCCTACACCCCATCCATGGACACACAGGGGGCGGTGATCCCCATCTTACACCCCATCCATGGACACACAGGGGGCATTGATCCCCACCTTACACCCCATCCATGGACACACAGGGGGCGGTGATCCCCACCTTACACCCCATCCATGGACACACAGGGGGCAGTGATCCCCACCATACACCCCATCCATGAACACACAGGGGGCAGTGATCCCCACCTTACATCCCATCCATGGACACACAGGGGGCGGTGATCCCCACCTTACACCCCATCCATGGACACACAGGGGGCAGTGATCCCCACCCTACACCCCATCCATGGACACACAGGGGGCGGTGATCCCCACCCTACACCCCATCCATGGACACACAGGGGGCGGTGATCCCCATCTTACACCCCATCCATGGACACACAGGGGGCATTGATCCCCACCTTACACCCCATCCATGGACACACAGGGGGCAGTGATCCCCACCATACACCCCATCCATGAACACACAGGGGGCAGTGATCCCCACCTTACATCCCATCCATGGACACACAGGGGGCAGTTTTCCCCACCCTACACCCCATCCATGGACACACAGGGGGCAGTGATCCCCATCTTACACCCCATCCATGGACACACAGGGGGCGGTGATCCCCATCTTACACCCCATCCATGGACACACAGGGGGCAGTGATCCCCACCTTACACCCCATCCATGGACACACAGGGGGCAGTGATCCCCACCATACACCCCATCCATGAACACACAGGGGGCAGTGATCCCCACCATACACCCCATCCATTAATACACACGGGGGGCAGTGATCCCCACCTTACACCTCATCCATGAACACACAGGGGGCAGTGATCCCCACCCTACACCCCATCCATGAACACACAGGGGGCAGTGATCCCCACCATACACCCCATCCATTAATACACACGGGGGGCAGTGATCCCCACCTTACACCCCATCCATGAACACACAGGGGGCAGTGATCCCCACCGTACACCCCATCCATGGACACACAGGGGGCAGTGATCCCCACCTTACATCCCATCCATGGACACACAGGGGGCAGTGATCCCCACCTTACACCCCATCCATGGACACACAGGGGGCAGTGATCCCCACCATACACCCCATCCATGAACACACAGGGGGCAGTGATCCCCACCATACACCCCATCCATTAATACACACGGGGGGCAGTGATCCCCACCTTACACCTCATCCATGAACACACAGGGGGCAGTGATCCCCACCATACACCCCATCCATTAATACACACGGGGGGCAGTGATCCCCACCTTACACCCCATCCATGAACACACAGGGGGCAGTGATCCCCACCGTACACCCCATCCATGGACACACAGGGGGCAGTGATCCCCACCTTACATCCCATCCATGGACACACAGGGGGCAGTGATCCCCACCTTACACCCCATCCATGGACACACAGGGGGCAGTGATCCCCACCCTACACCCCATCCATGGACACACAGGGGGCGGTGATCCCCACCCTACACCCCATCCATGGACACACAGGGGGCGGTGATCCCCATCTTACACCCCATCCATGGACACACAGGGGGCATTGATCCCCACCTTACACCCCATCCATGGACACACAGGGGGCAGTGATCCCCACCATACACCCCATCCATGAACACACAGGGGGCAGTGATCCCCACCTTACATCCCATCCATGGACACACAGGGGGCAGTTTTCCCCACCCTACACCCCATCCATGGACACACAGGGGGCAGTGATCCCCATCTTACACCCCATCCATGGACACACAGGGGGCGGTGATCCCCATCTTACACCCCATCCATGGACACACAGGGGGCAGTGATCCCCACCTTACACCCCATCCATGGACACACAGGGGGCAGTGATCCCCACCATACACCCCATCCATGAACACACAGGGGGCAGTGATCCCCACCATACACCCCATCCATTAATACACACGGGGGGCAGTGATCCCCACCTTACACCTCATCCATGAACACACAGGGGGCAGTGATCCCCACCCTACACCCCATCCATGAACACACAGGGGGCAGTGATCCCCACCATACACCCCATCCATTAATACACACGGGGGGCAGTGATCCCCACCTTACACCCCATCCATGAACACACAGGGGGCAGTGATCCCCACCGTACACCCCATCCATGGACACACAGGGGGCAGTGATCCCCACCTTACATCCCATCCATGGACACACAGGGGGCAGTGATCCCCACCTTACACCCCATCCATGGACACACAGGGGGCAGTGATCCCCACCATACACCCCATCCATGAACACACAGGGGGCAGTGATCCCCACCATACACCCCATCCATTAATACACACGGGGGGCAGTGATCCCCACCTTACACCTCATCCATGAACACACAGGGGGCAGTGATCCCCACCATACACCCCATCCATTAATACACACGGGGGGCAGTGATCCCCACCTTACACCCCATCCATGAACACACAGGGGGCAGTGATCCCCACCGTACACCCCATCCATGGACACACAGGGGGCAGTGATCCCCACCTTACATCCCATCCATGGACACACAGGGGGCAGTGATCCCCACCTTACACCCCATCCATGGACACACAGGGGGCAGTGATCCCCACCCTACACCCCATCCATGGACACACAGGGGGCTGTGATCCCCACCCTACACCCCATCCATGGACACACAGGGGGCGGTGATCCCCATCTTACACCCCATCCATGGACACACAGGGGGCATTGATCCCCACCTTACACCCCATCCATGGACACACAGGGGGCAGTGATCCCCACCATACACCCCATCCATGAACACACAGGGGGCAGTGATCCCCACCTTACATCCCATCCATGGACACACAGGGGGCAGTTTTCCCCACCCTACACCCCATCCATGGACACACAGGGGGCAGTGATCCCCATCTTACACCCCATCCATGGACACACAGGGGGCGGTGATCCCCATCTTACACCCCATCCATGGACACACAGGGGGCAGTGATCCCCACCTTACACCCCATCCATGGACACACAGGGGGCAGTGATCCCCACCATACACCCCATCCATGAACACACAGGGGGCAGTGATCCCCACCATACACCCCATCCATTAATACACACGGGGGGCAGTGATCCCCACCTTACACCTCATCCATGAACACACAGGGGGCAGTGATCCCCACCCTACACCCCATCCATGAACACACAGGGGGCAGTGATCCCCACCATACACCCCATCCATTAATACACACGGGGGGCAGTGATCCCCACCTTACACCCCATCCATGAACACACAGGGGGCAGTGATCCCCACCGTACACCCCATCCATGGACACACAGGGGGCAGTGATCCCCACCTTACATCCCATCCATGGACACACAGGGGGCAGTGATCCCCACCTTACACCCCATCCATGGACACACAGGGGGCAGTGATCCCCACCATACACCCCATCCATGAACACACAGGGGGCAGTGATCCCCACCATACACCCCATCCATTAATACACACGGGGGGCAGTGATCCCCACCTTACACCTCATCCATGAACACACAGGGGGCAGTGATCCCCACCATACACCCCATCCATTAATACACACGGGGGGCAGTGATCCCCACCTTACACCCCATCCATGAACACACAGGGGGCAGTGATCCCCACCGTACACCCCATCCATGGACACACAGGGGGCAGTGATCCCCACCTTACATCCCATCCATGGACACACAGGGGGCAGTGATCCCCACCTTACACCCCATCCATGGACACACAGGGGGCAGTGATCCCCACCCTACACCCCATCCATGGACACACAGGGGGCGGTGATCCCCACCCTACACCCCATCCATGGACACACAGGGGGCGGTGATCCCCATCTTACACCCCATCCATGGACACACAGGGGGCATTGATCCCCACCTTACACCCCATCCATGGACACACAGGGGGCAGTGATCCCCACCATACACCCCATCCATGAACACACAGGGGGCAGTGATCCCCACCTTACATCCCATCCATGGACACACAGGGGGCAGTTTTCCCCACCCTACACCCCATCCATGGACACACAGGGGGCAGTGATCCCCATCTTACACCCCATCCATGGACACACAGGGGGCGGTGATCCCCATCTTACACCCCATCCATGGACACACAGGGGGCAGTGATCCCCACCTTACACCCCATCCATGGACACACAGGGGGCAGTGATCCCCACCATACACCCCATCCATGAACACACAGGGGGCAGTGATCCCCACCATACACCCCATCCATTAATACACACGGGGGGCAGTGATCCCCACCTTACACCTCATCCATGAACACACAGGGGGCAGTGATCCCCACCCTACACCCCATCCATGAACACACAGGGGGCAGTGATCCCCACCATACACCCCATCCATTAATACACACGGGGGGCAGTGATCCCCACCTTACACCCCATCCATGAACACACAGGGGGCAGTGATCCCCACCGTACACCCCATCCATGGACACACAGGGGGCAGTGATCCCCACCTTACATCCCATCCATGGACACACAGGGGGCAGTGATCCCCACCTTACACCCCATCCATGGACACACAGGGGGCAGTGATCCCCACCATACACCCCATCCATGAACACACAGGGGGCAGTGATCCCCACCATACACCCCATCCATTAATACACACGGGGGGCAGTGATCCCCACCTTACACCTCATCCATGAACACACAGGGGGCAGTGATCCCCACCATACACCCCATCCATTAATACACACGGGGGGCAGTGATCCCCACCTTACACCCCATCCATGAACACACAGGGGGCAGTGATCCCCACCGTACACCCCATCCATGGACACACAGGGGGCAGTGATCCCCACCTTACATCCCATCCATGGACACACAGGGGGCAGTGATCCCCACCTTACACCCCATCCATGGACACACAGGGGGCAGTGATCCCCACCCTACACCCCATCCATGGACACACAGGGGGCGGTGATCCCCACCCTACACCCCATCCATGGACACACAGGGGGCGGTGATCCCCATCTTACACCCCATCCATGGACACACAGGGGGCATTGATCCCCACCTTACACCCCATCCATGGACACACAGGGGGCAGTGATCCCCACCATACACCCCATCCATGAACACACAGGGGGCAGTGATCCCCACCTTACATCCCATCCATGGACACACAGGGGGCAGTTTTCCCCACCCTACACCCCATCCATGGACACACAGGGGGCAGTGATCCCCATCTTACACCCCATCCATGGACACACAGGGGGCGGTGATCCCCATCTTACACCCCATCCATGGACACACAGGGGGCAGTGATCCCCACCTTACACCCCATCCATGGACACACAGGGGGCAGTGATCCCCACCATACACCCCATCCATGAACACACAGGGGGCAGTGATCCCCACCATACACCCCATCCATTAATACACACGGGGGGCAGTGATCCCCACCTTACACCTCATCCATGAACACACAGGGGGCAGTGATCCCCACCCTACACCCCATCCATGAACACACAGGGGGCAGTGATCCCCACCATACACCCCATCCATTAATACACACGGGGGGCAGTGATCCCCACCTTACACCCCATCCATGAACACACAGGGGGCAGTGATCCCCACCGTACACCCCATCCATGGACACACAGGGGGCAGTGATCCCCACCTTACATCCCATCCATGGACACACAGGGGGCAGTGATCCCCACCTTACACCCCATCCATGGACACACAGGGGGCAGTGATCCCCACCATACACCCCATCCATGAACACACAGGGGGCAGTGATCCCCACCATACACCCCATCCATTAATACACACGGGGGGCAGTGATCCCCACCTTACACCTCATCCATGAACACACAGGGGGCAGTGATCCCCACCATACACCCCATCCATTAATACACACGGGGGGCAGTGATCCCCACCTTACACCCCATCCATGAACACACAGGGGGCAGTGATCCCCACCGTACACCCCATCCATGGACACACAGGGGGCAGTGATCCCCACCATACACCCCATCCATTAATACACACGGGGGGCAGTGATCCCCACCTTACACCCCATCCATGAACACACAGGGGGCAGTGATCCCCACCGTACACCCCATCCATGGACACACAGGGGGCAGTGATCCCCACCTTACATCCCATCCATGGACACACAGGGGGCAGTGATCCCCACCTTACACCCCATCCATGGACACACAGGGGGCAGTGATCCCCACCATACACCCCATCCATGAACACACAGGGGGCAGTGATCCCCACCATACACCCCATCCATTAATACACACGGGGGGCAGTGATCCCCACCTTACACCTCATCCATGAACACACAGGGGGCAGTGATCCCCACCATACACCCCATCCATTAATACACACGGGGGGCAGTGATCCCCACCTTACACCCCATCCATGAACACACAGGGGGCAGTGATCCCCACCGTACACCCCATCCATGGACACACAGGGGGCAGTGATCCCCACCTTACATCCCATCCATGGACACACAGGGGGCAGTGATCCCCACCTTACACCCCATCCATGGACACACAGGGGGCAGTGATCCCCACCCTACACCCCATCCATGGACACACAGGGGGCGGTGATCCCCACCCTACACCCCATCCATGGACACACAGGGGGCGGTGATCCCCATCTTACACCCCATCCATGGACACACAGGGGGCATTGATCCCCACCTTACACCCCATCCATGGACACACAGGGGGCAGTGATCCCCACCATACACCCCATCCATGAACACACAGGGGGCAGTGATCCCCACCTTACATCCCATCCATGGACACACAGGGGGCAGTTTTCCCCACCCTACACCCCATCCATGGACACACAGGGGGCAGTGATCCCCATCTTACACCCCATCCATGGACACACAGGGGGCGGTGATCCCCATCTTACACCCCATCCATGGACACACAGGGGGCAGTGATCCCCACCTTACACCCCATCCATGGACACACAGGGGGCAGTGATCCCCACCATACACCCCATCCATGAACACACAGGGGGCAGTGATCCCCACCATACACCCCATCCATTAATACACACGGGGGGCAGTGATCCCCACCTTACACCTCATCCATGAACACACAGGGGGCAGTGATCCCCACCCTACACCCCATCCATGAACACACAGGGGGCAGTGATCCCCACCATACACCCCATCCATTAATACACACGGGGGGCAGTGATCCCCACCTTACACCCCATCCATGAACACACAGGGGGCAGTGATCCCCACCGTACACCCCATCCATGGACACACAGGGGGCAGTGATCCCCACCTTACATCCCATCCATGGACACACAGGGGGCAGTGATCCCCACCTTACACCCCATCCATGGACACACAGGGGGCAGTGATCCCCACCATACACCCCATCCATGAACACACAGGGGGCAGTGATCCCCACCATACACCCCATCCATTAATACACACGGGGGGCAGTGATCCCCACCTTACACCTCATCCATGAACACACAGGGGGCAGTGATCCCCACCATACACCCCATCCATTAATACACACGGGGGGCAGTGATCCCCACCTTACACCCCATCCATGAACACACAGGGGGCAGTGATCCCCACCGTACACCCCATCCATGGACACACAGGGGGCAGTGATCCCCACCTTACATCCCATCCATGGACACACAGGGGGCATTGATCCCCACCATACACCCCATCCATGGACACACAGGGGGCAGTGATCCCCACCTTACATCCCATCCATGAACACACAGGGGGCAGTGCTCCCCACCTTACACCCCATCCATGGACACACAGGGGGCAGTGATCCCCACCTTACACCCCATCCATGGACACACAGGGGGCAGTGATCCCCACCCTACACCCCATCCATGGACACACAGGGAGCAGTGATCCCCATCTTACACACCCCACCAGTGTTGGCATACATTTGGTAAGAGCTGACAGGGAGGTTTTATTTCACAAGCCTGTTTGCACATTGATGAGACGTACTCATTGTTCCTGATCGCTCTGGTAGAAGGTTGCTCCGTGTGACCAGCTGCAATGAGTCACTATTTGTATTGTACAGCTCGGGTTATCGTTATCGCACACATACATTCACATTCAGATGGCCTCTGCTGACTCTAGGCATAGAGAGGAAGAGGGAGAGAGAGGTCGTGCAGCCTCTCGATGTGTTCTAGAAAGCAGCAGGCTGTCTAGTAAGGAGAGGAGGCGGGGAGAAGCGGATACAATCAGAGTTCCCCGGGAGGCCAATGTCTCCAGGGCTACCTCGGTCCTTGCTGGTGAGGGCGGAGTCACTGCTATGGAGGGGCGGAGCTCAGGCTGATAGCTGCCCTTCGCATGAGCCAGCGCCTTTCTTTCAGCCTATCAATTCAGAGAAATCCGCCTTGCTCCACCCTGATTGGTTGGACTTCAAATATCTGCCCGCCTTAAATAGGTCGCAGGGACGAGTTTGGATAGCAAGCCTAGCGCTTGACTTTGGGGGGAAATGTGGACTACGGCAGGGGGGATGGGCTGGCTCCGGTGTCCTCTTTCCTTATGTCGCTGCAGCCGGACACCAGGATGGGAAGGGTTAAGGCCAGTGGATGGAAATTGCAGCGCCTGATAGGTCCGCAGAGCCCACGTGCTGTATGTTGCCAGGACAGTGATTGGTGAGAAGTGACGTCAGGAAGATGGCCTGTCAGGTGTAGTGACGGTGGGGATTGGGAAGTTCCCAGTGTGTATTGGAATCGCTGCTGTCACTAAGGGTGAGGCGCATTCTGATCTCTGCATTCTTCAGCACTCATGTGCCCTATTACAGGTCATTGTTGTAGCTTCACTAAGGAAAGGTCAGCTGTATGATGGGATCAAGAGTACCTGCCATTCATCTTGTATGGAGATCAGGGTTATATACAGCAGGTTCTCAATCCTGGTCCTCAGGGCACATTAACAGGCCAGATTTTAAGTATTTCCTTGGGGAGATGCAGACTAGAATACTGCAATCACTGAGCATCAAATGAGATCACCTGGGATATATTTCAGTAATCTTGCAAACCTGGCCTGTTATGCCCCGTACACACTTTCCGATAATCGTACGACTAAAACTCGCTTTCGACCTGATCCCGCGATAATCTGATCGTTAGTACACAGGTTACGACAGACGATCACGACAGTTGGTCCAACAAAATCCGAAGGGAAAACAGGAAAACTTCTGTCGTACGACAGCTTATCAAACGACAATCGTTTCATCAGTACACTAAAATCGATCGACAAAGACCACGCATGCTCAAAAACACGGAAAAAGCCTGGCTGCCATTGTTTTTGTTTTGCACCATCTGATACGTAGCTAAGCAACCAGGAAGCTTTTCCCGAATCGTACAACAAAAATCATACGGTTTGTACGCATTGTTGAATTCGATGTTAGTATCATGCAACAAAATGCGAACGATAAGTCGTCCGATTATCTGAACGTGTGTACGGGGCATTAGTGTGCCCTGAGGACTGGAGTTGAGAAACACTGACTACAGAGTATCATGCAATGGAAGCAGTCACTGCATGGAAATAGACGATCCCTGCCTTTCCTACCCCCCCCCCCCCCCCCAACTGAATTAACAAAATGAAGACTCTGTTCACACTAGTGCATTTCCAAGTGCTATTTTGATGTGACTTTACACTCTAGCACGAAAGTCGCATCAAAGTAGTGCAGGGGCCATTTTCAATGTTGCTGCATAGATTGGAACGGGTGCCTTTGAAATCAATGGGATGCGACTGTGTATAAAGCGGCATGTCAGGATGCACTAGTGTGAACAGACCCTAAGGCCCCTTTCACACATGCGGACCGTTTATTTCATCAGTTCAGTCACGTCAAAATGGATGTAGGATTCATCAGTTTATTTCACATTCAATACCAATGCAAAAATGAATGAAAAACGGACCATTTCTCAGTTTACATCCTTTTTTCATTCGATCGTTTTTTTAACAGAAGAAAAATAGAGCTTTGATTAGTTAAAAAAACGGATGATGGCGGATGTAGACTGATGTAAATAGATGATCATCCATTTACATTTGTTTTTCTATAGAGATGCATTGATGACTTTTTTTCATCTGTCAACAGATAGATGAAAAACTGACAAATGGAAAGCATGTGTGAAAGGAGGCCCATAGGGATACATTCACCTGTACCAAAAAACTGCCTACACAGAGACGTGGCACCTGTACATTAAAAAACAAAATATGCTGCTCTGATTTAACCACTTCCCACCCAAATATGAACCTGTATGTCCTTGGGTTTCAGTGGTCATACCTACAGGCATCATTCCGGTACCATTGTTTGCAGCTGGCGATTCTGTTTCAGGCAGAAGTGATCTGAGTGGCTAAAAAGCCACTTGATCGCTTCTGCGGGTGGCGGAAGGGGGTCTACCCCCCTTCCGCTGCTGCCTCTCCCTGGCTCTCCGTTCCCATTGCGGAGGCTGGGAGCAATGTGGCCGGCGGCAATGCCTGCCTGGTACAAAGAGAGAGGAACTGACGTTGTTCCTTCTCTCTGTAACCCTGGAAACCAGGAGCAACGAGTAGTTCATCACTTCAGGTTCCTCCTCTTTGTTTACCTGGCCACCAGTGCAGAGAAGCAGCCAATCGGACCAATCTCAGCTGCGTGGGGGACCAGAGGAGAGATTTGGGGTCTAATAGGCCCCAAATTTCTCCATAAAGAGGACCTGTCACGGCCCATGCTGTCACAAGGGATGTTGTTCATCCCTTGTGATAGCAATAAAGTTTGTACAAAAAAAGTGTAATAAAAAAAAAAAAAAGATTTTGTAAAAATAAAAAAACTATTTAAAGCGCCCCTGTCCCACCGTGTTTACACAAAAATACAAACACATATGTAAACAATGAACGCACCACATATATGAGGTATTGTTGGGAACATCAGAGCGAAAGCAATAATTCTAGGACCAGACCTGTGCAACTCTAAACTGGTAACCTTTAAAGGCATTTAAAGCGTCCCTCATGGAGAATTTTAAGCACTGAAGTTTGCTGCCATTTCATAGGCAGACACCATTTTAAAGCATGACATGTTAGGTATCTATTTAATCAGTGTAACATCATCCTTCACATTATTCAAAATAATTCGGCTAACTTTACTGTTTTTTTTTAAATTCATGAAAGTGTTTTTTTTCCCAAAAAATTGTGTTTGAAAACCACTGTGCAAATACCGTGTGACATAAAGAATTGCAACATCCACCATTTTATTCTATAGGGTCTCTGCTAAAATAAAATATATAATGTTTCGGGGGTTCTAAGTAATTTTCTTAGATTTTTACATGTAGAAGCGAAGTGTCAGAATAGGCTTGGGAAGGAGGTGGTTAAAGTATAAGTAAAGGTCCTTTCAAACGGGCTTTCTGATCAGGTTTGCCTGTCAGATTGATCGGACCCTGCATTCACCCCTATGGAGTGGCGGATATCAGCCCTCTGACACCTGCCGCTATCCAATCCTGCCTGCCAAATCTAGTTGGCTAGTGACCCTATTTTCCATCCGTCTGGAGGATCAGATAAGATCGGGTGAAAACTGACAGTCGGTCCGTTTTCACCGATTTCCCCATAAGGGAGAGCGGGACTCTGCACATTGAGCGAAGATGGATCTGTCATCCGCATGCTTAGCCGGGATTAGCGGGGCCATCCCCGCTGAGCAAAACGGAGAGGACCGCCCGTGGGAAAGGACCCTAAAGGCAATTCTTTTTTTACATTTTGGATAGAGTGCAGGGGGATTAGATCCCCTGTCAGTTTTTATTGATGCCTGTGCCCCCATTAAGGAGATTCACCCTCTTTATTTGTCCTGTTTACCATTATCATTGAAAATGAAAGAAAATCCCTAATTTTGGGAATTAGGCCTTTTAATTTTTAATGGAATTCCATTAGTTTGCAGGGATTTGCTCTATCTTCCTGTTTGGCTATGGGAGCCGAAGTCAAGGGAAATCTCCACAATGGGACACAGATAGTGAAAGAAAAATCTAAGTGTTTATAACCTTTCCTTACTCTATCCAAAATGAAAAAAAAAAAAAAGTTTTGCCTATAGTTCTACTTTAAGTTGAATAAAGCCCTTGCTCTAGATGTAGGCAAGTTACATTCTTCCTGAAGCCTGTCTAAAAAACCACAAGAGATGGCATCATGCCATCCTGTTTTGTTGCTAAGAGGCTTGTTGCTCTTAGAGCCGGTTCACACTAACGCGGCACGACTTCGGGGGCGACCTGTGAAGTCGCGTGCACCGTGACTTCGGCGCGACATGCACGGACTTCATACAATGAACAGCCCCATTTTACTTGATTGGGTCAGGTTCAGCGGAGGTTCAGCCCACCAAATGTAACTTGGAGTATCAGGGGCCATGAAGCAAAGAACTGCAGCTGTGGCACTTGGACAACCCTGTCCAGTGATCATTGCAGCTTACGGGGGGGGGAAGTTCATGTGCGTAAATTTTCCTGATTTTACCATCAATGTGAATGAGCCCCCTAATATGAACTCCAGGGAAAGAAAAATCCTCCCCTGCAGTAGGACTTCCCCCAGACTGCAAGGGTTAAATGCCACTTTAGGCTAGGTTCGCACCTATTTGGGTTGGAGTTGATGCTTTTTCCTGGTTCAATTTGCTTCTTTTACACGCTTTTTGACGCATGATGCGATTTTTCTTTTTTGCGAGGTGTCATGCTGGAGAAACCAGCAAAATGCAACGGAAACGCATTCAAAATTCAAGAACTATGTTTTCCATGCATTTCCGCTGCGCTTCTAATAAAGTTTACTGAACCAAAAAGGCAACCTGCTGTGGGCAAAAAAGTCCCTGACACTTTCCAAAACAAGGCACCAGTTGAAAATGCACAGATGTGAATGTCACCGATAGGAAATCATGTTAGATAAACTTAGTGCGTTTATTCAAAACTGACTAAAAAACGCATGGGTGTGATCCTAGCCTTATGCTTAGAGGGCTGCAAAAAGGACTTTTACTTACCCAATTTTCTGCTCCTGCAGGCTCCCCCTAGGATGTTACACCTGTCCCTGTAGCCTCTTCTCCCCTATTCTCCAGCAGTTGCAGGTCTTCTGGCATCAAGTTCCTCCCAGAGCCCATAGCCCTACACTAGAGGTGAGGACACTGAGGGACAGTCCACAGGCAGAATGTAGGGGAGTAGAGGGGGGCACAGGTTGCCAGGGGAGTGGCGGTCCCGATAAGTAAAAGTGCTTTTTATTAGGGTTGCACCAATACTGTTTTTTTTATCAGCGAGTATGAGTACCGATACTTTCGGTCAAGTGCTCGCCAATACCGAGTACCAATACTTTGCGTCAATGCAACACAAATGGGCTCAAATTGCACTGAAAGAATCGCATGCAATTTGAAAAGGAATGCGGTGCGATTCCTGTCTTAATCAAAAGCAATTTTCACCACCACTCGTGTGTGTGTGTAGATAGGAAAGCACCATCTGATGGGTGGTTTATTAAAAATGTCATAACTCTCATTAAGGAGGAACTACAGCCTGCTCACATAATTTGTGACAAAAATATCGTTGCCATTCTGAAGCTCCCTCCAACCATAATATTTTATATTTACTATGATTCTGTACTTGCCAAATATGCTGCACTAGGTCTGGCTGCAGCCATTCTGACTGTGGGTAGCTGAAGCTACTGACTGTTCACTTCCTGGATTTACACACACACACACACCTAAGTGAACAATGTCCAAATTGGGCCCAACTAGCCTTTTTCTCTCCCTCCCCAAGACCCTGAAACTGAGCTGCAGCACGGTGGCCAAGACCATACAGAAGTTTAATAGGACAGTTTCCACTCCGAACAGGCCTCGCCATGGTCGACCAAAGAAGTTGAGTGCACATGCTCAGTGTCATATCCAGAGGTTGTCTTTGGGAAATAGATGTATGAGTGCTGCCAGCATTGCTGCAGAGGTTGAAGGGATGGGGGGTCAGCTTGTAAGTGCTCAGACCATACGCCACACACTGCATCAAATTGGTCTGCATGGCTGTCGTCCCAGAAAGAAGCCTCTTCTAAAGATGATGCACAAGAAAGCCTGCAAACAGTTTGCTGAAGACAAGCAGAATAAGGACATGGATTACTGGAACCATATCCTGTGGTCTGATGAGACCAAGATAAACTTATTTGGTTCAGATGATGTTAAGCGTGTGTGGCAGCAACCAGGTGAGGAGTACAAAGAAAAGTGTGTCTTGCCTACAGTCAAGCATGGTGGTGGGAGTATCCTTGTCTGGGGCTGCACGAGTGCTGCCGGCACTGGGGAGCTACAGTTCATTAAGGGAACCATGAATGCCAACATGTACTATAATATACTGAAGCAGAGCATGATCACCTCCCTTCAGAGACTGGGCTGCAGGGCAGTATTACAACATAACGACCCCAAACACACCTTCAAGAGGACCACTGCCTTGCTAAAGAAACTGAGGGTTAAAGGTGATGGACTGGCCAAGCATGTCTCCAGACCTAAACCTTATTGAGTATCTGTGGGGAATCCCCAAATGGAATGGTTCCTCTCTCCTCCTTTTGAACCACTAGAACAGGGTTTCTCAACTAGGGTTCCTCCTGAGGTTGCTAGGGGATCCTTGAGCAATGGGCAATTTCTGCCTCTCAGATAAGTTTCCAATAACACCATTGTTCCTTTTAGCTATCTGTAAGGGGGTAATTCTTCCCAATGATGACAAGAGTAAGGAGCATTCTTCCCACTGACTGTCACACTAATGTGTCATGAGTTGTAGATTTTTAATTTTTAGCAGGAGTTCTCCAAGACCAGAAATTTATTTTAAGGGTTCCTCTGTGTTGAAAAGGTTGAGAATGGCTGCACTAGAAGAATGTTCAGACAAATACCTTACGTTAAAAGCAATACTCTTAGTGGCCCTATTGTTGGCTAGAAGGGTAAGCGAAATACAGGCACTATCCAGGTTGGAACCCTACTGTTCAATCCAGTTGAATAAAATAGTCCTTTCGCCAGACCTAGCCTTTCTATCAAAGATTTTGTTCAACCTTTCACAGAACACAGAATATTGTTATCCCCTCTCTCCCAGCTTCAATGAAAAGCAAAAGAAGAGAGACCTACGCTAAATCGGACATCAGAAAATACAGCTTACCTCGAAAGGACCAAAGACTGGCAAAGATCTACCAATCTATTTGTCCTCCATTCAGGGTTTAGCAAGGGGAAACAAGCCTTGAAAAACATGATAGTCAGATGGATTAAGCTGGCTATACAGTCGGCCTATCAAGCACAAAGTCTTAGCCCCCCAAGTGGGGTCAAAGCTCACTCGACCAGAGCTTGGGCCTCCTCAGTCGTAAAAAGGATAGGGGCAACACCGGAGCAGATCTGCAGGGCAGCGACATGGTCGAGCTTCAGCTTTTTCGTGAGGCATTATCGCATCGACCGTCTATCCAGTCAGGACCAGAAATTCGGTCGCAAAGCGCTGCAGGCTTTGTCCCCTCCCTAGTAAGTATTGCTTGCTACATCCTCTCAGATGCTGCCCTGGAAGACGATTAGAGAAAATAGAGTTAGGTACCTGGTAACTCTTTTTCTGAGAAGTCTTCCAGGGCAGCACTCTGTTCCCTCTCTAAGCAACAGTACAGAACATTTACTCAGATACAAATGCTTATTGGGAGTTCCTGCGGTGCTTTATTAATACTGTTGCATGCAGGTATGACAGCTAATTTTATAATGGTGGACAATTGTGTTTCCTGTTACAGGTGGGAGGAGCTTATCTCTCAGATGCTGCCCTTGAAGACTTCTCAGAAAAAGAGTTACCGGGTACCTAACTACCGGTATTTTTTATTTTTTTTTATAAGTGTGTACCAATTTTTCTTTACCTTTTATGATATGGATTGCAGTGTCTGTGAGATAGCAGATCATCAGCTGAAACTCACACAGGTTTACTCCAACAATTCTGGAGCTTTGTCCACTAAAGCTGCTTGTGCTAATCTTTATGAAAACCTGAAATCCTCCACGAGGAACAAAGTGAGATTGTGGTGGGATTGCATGGGATTGAAACAATACATCTGTGAGTCTATGATCCCAAGGGGTCTCCATATTAAAAAAAAAAAAAAAAAATCTTTCCACAATATACTCGTATGCCTTTGCCACTAAATGGAATGCAATTCTCTCTAAGCCCCTGTTTACACCGGTGCAAGCTTTGAAATCACGCTACTTCAGCACGATTTCAAAGCTGCATATCAGTGCAATTTGCTTTGCCGATTTCATTGCAGCTTGTGACTTCATTTAACAGAAGTCTATGCAAGTTGCAATGAAATCAGTAAAAAGTAGGGCAGGAATCTTTTTCGTAATCACTGTGACATGAGTTGCTAGGAATTCGCTTAGGTGTTTTGCAAATCTGCAGACTGGCAAATTGTCTGTGCAAACGGTGTCTTCCTTTTAGCTATGGCTATAGGGGGTGCAATGAGTAATTACTTCAATGAGCGATATGAGGTGTTTAGGTGAAAACTGTTCTTGCACTTTTGTTTTTCTTTCAAATGATGCAGCTGTGTGCTGCAAGCAAAAGGCAGCCCCAAGAACAGATGGTTACTGTATTTTCTGGCGTATAAGACTACTTTTGAACATCAAAAAAATCCCCCAAAAATGGGGGGTCGTCTTATACGCCGAGTATAATATCTCCAAGGTAACCTAAGTATAAGTATTACCGGTAGATGAAAATTAGGGGGGTCGTCTTATACGGTAGTAAAAATGCTGCGCTTTGAACACCTCCAACCAAAAAAAAAGCCTGATCAATTTTAAAATAAAACTCAAGAAACCCTGTAAAAAGAAACAAAAACCCCAAAATACCAACCTTCAAACAAAAGTGATTTTTTTTTTTTTTTTTTTTTTTTTTAACAAGAAACCTTTCAGCAAAAAAAAGAAAAAAAGGTTGCTATGGACAGCACAGCAACTAAAAGAATTTAAGGGCAAAACTTTCTTTGTATAGAGTGAGAGAGGGATGTCAGGTTTCTAATACTTTCTTATTTTCCTGGTGTTCTTTTTGTCTTGGTATATCTGGTGCTCTCAACCAACCTGTAAAACCATCAAATGGCTAGCATCATAACTGATCACATTTGCAGCATTGGAAGTTACAGATCAAACAGAGGCTAAGATGGCAGCTTCCTTGGCGGAAAAGGATAAGAGGGTTTAGTTCCCCTTGAAGAAAAAAGCAAAACAAAAAGAAGAAGTGGCCTTTAATAAAGTAAAGCCTATAGGAGGCTTGCTTTTTACTTCTTTTGAACCCACCAAAAAAGACCGGGAACGCTGTCCAGGTTCTACCAACAGTGGGATAAAACTTACATTTTACAGCTTTTGAAAGAAGGGTATCATTTGGAGTTTTTGGACCCTGCCCCTCAGACTCTCTTCTGCACCAGGCAGCTGAGAGACCCGATAAATGCAGTTGCCCTATGGCAGGGGTCTTCAAACTACGGCCCTCCAGTTGTTCAGGAACTACAATTCCCATCATTCCTAGTCATGTCTGTGAATGTCAGAGTATTACAATGCCTCATGGGATGTGTAGTTCCGCAACAGCTGGAGGGCCGTAGTTTGAGGATCCCTGCCCTATGGGATTGCACAAATGCATTTGTTCTAAGAGGAGTGATCATTCCTGTTCCTGAAAACCAGATTCTTTAAGGATTTTACGCATATGTGTTTCTTGTTTTGAAACCATTAAGCAAGTACAGAATGATGATCAATTTGAAGAACCCAAACAAGTTCCCTGAGTTTGGATGGAAGATAATTACACCATCTTTCCAAAGGAAGTGTGGTCACCTTGGACTTGCAGGATGCATATTTACATCTAGGACACAAAAGGTTTCTGCATTTTGCGGTACTGACAGAGCAAGAGATTTATCATCATCCGGCTTCAAGGAATTTCTCTTATTCCTTCTTAACATCCTTTATGCACCATTGCAAGAGAAGGTTGTAGGAGTCCTCCTCACTTTGAAGAATTTTGAGGTAACTGGTTAACAAAGAAAGGTCTTTACTAATTCCAGCTCAGAACAGATTTTTCGTGGGTTACCAAATCGACTCGAGTAGTTAAATAAGAAACTCCCCCTGTCCCCAAAAAGGAGAACATAGAGGACAGGGGGATAATGGGACTTTAACCACTTTACCACCGGAGGATTTTGCTGTCTTACGTCTGGGCCACTTTTTGCGATTCGGCACTGTGCGATTTTAACTGACAATTGCGCGGTCAAGCAACGCCGTACCCAAACGAAATTTACATCATTTTTTTCCCCACAAACAGAGCTTTCTTTTGGTGGTATTTGATCACCTGTGCGATTTTTACTTTTTGCGCTATAAACAAAAAAAGAGCAACAATTTTGAAAAAATAATATTTTTCACATTTTTTTTATATGAAATTCCCCCCCCAAAAATGTAAAAATCAAAATTTTTTTATCATTTTAGGCCAATTTGTTTTCTGCTACATATTTTTGGTAAAAAAAAATCGCAATAAGCGTATTTTGATTGGTTTGCGCAAAAGTTATTGCGTTTACTAACTAAGGGAAAGATTTATGTCGTTTTTGGTGTTTTTTTTTTTCGCGGCGATCTGCGATTTTTTTTTTTTTTTTTTTTTTTTTTTTTTTTTTTGCGGGACTGCGACATTGCGGCGGACACATCGGACCCTTGACTGACATTTTTGACACTTTTGGGGGTACCAGTGACATTACTACAATAATCAGTGCTATAAATATGCACGGTTACTGTAATAATGACACTGGCAGGGAAGGGGTTAATTTTATTGGAGAGGGAGGGGTTAATGTATGCCTGGTGCTTACTGACGTGTGGGGGGAGGTGACTATGTGACACAGGGACAGATCGCATGTTCAGCTATGCTAAACCCTGCAATCTGACCCTGCCTGTCACTTAGGAGATCCGCCCGCTTTGTTTACACAAGCGGGCGGATCTCCACACTCGATTCCCCGACGATCGGGGAAGAGCGGCGGTGATTACCGCCGCTCCTCCCCTGGCCCGACTCCCGCTGTGACTGAATATAGCGGGAGCGAGCCTCCGGCGGCGCGCGCGCGCCGCCGAGACAGGGGAATGTCTGGCGACTTTGCTACTTTGCCGCAGTAGAGCTCCAGTGAGCAGCGGTAAAGTGGTTAAATGTGAATCTTTATTAACAACGTTTTAAAACAGAATAAAAACATATCAAGTGTCAAATGCAACATGCACAGAAATGATTAACAATCATATGACAGAAAGCGCGTCAACGATACTTTCATTTCCTCAGGATCCATGTCTCTTGTGAATGTTGTTAAACATTTTTCTTATTTGTCTACAAAGATAATTATATAAACAAGACATATATTATACAAATACAGAAAACATCAAAAATAGCATATACAAACTAGAACAAATACCTTTCCTGACCCACCTCACATCAGCACACAATAGGTTAACACAGGACCACCTCTTCCTAGCTAAATAAAAGACAGCCCCTCCCCCAACTGAAGAGTTCTTTTTCGGGCAAGCTTCAGGCCACCTGTTGATTGCAGTTGGTAAGTACTTTGTTTGCTGCAAGTAGACCCTGCCAAACCTACCCCTCCATGTTCAGCCTCTCATGGGCGCCCGCCCTATGTTTGTCGGGCCACGGGAAAATGATGCTGAAACAGCATTGATGTTGTACAGGTGTGATATTATAAAAGCTCTGCCATGTTGTCATTGCAGGGTGCTTAAGAGCTCTTAAGAGGCGAAGCATTTTTTTACGTTTTTACTGTTTTTCGGGTCCGCCGGGCGTCGTGATTGACAATGGATTTACATTGAGAGACACTATGTTTTTTTTCTTTTTAATAAAGGACTTGTCAAAGACTGTGTTCTGTGGTTTTTACTTTTTGATACTTTTAGGTGAATAGGTAGGAGTATGATATACCCGATACCTATTCACATGGGGGGGCCAGGATCTGGGGGCCCCCTTGTTACAGAGGGCTTCCAGATTGCGATAAGCCTCCCACCTTACTTTTTACATAAAAACAAGTCCAGAGTAAGTTGCTAAGATGGCTGAAAGGTCTTTTGAAGGTGCGCCAAGATAGTCTCTTCCAGTTGGGGCCAGGAGGCCTGAGTAAAGTTGATGAAACAGGTGGAACTCAGACTCCCTAATTATCTGGAACTGAAGGAAGCCTTTTCTAGCATTGCAAGCCTTTCAGTATCTTCTTCAAGGGGGCCTAAATGAAGTTGATTGGCAACAAGACAGCAGTAACCTACATTGCTGGCCAAGGGGACACCAGAAGCATTTTCCTGTTACATCTTGCAACAGAAACTTTTCGCTGGGCAGAGAGCCACTTACAGCCAGTTAACATTGGTCTTCTTGCCAGGAAAGCAAAATCAACTAGCGGTTTGGTTAGGCAGAATATTTTTCAACAAGTGCCTCAAACCAATATTGGCCCAATGAGGCTTTCAAACAGTAGTTCACAGGGAGACTCCACTGAACATGCAGCTTCTGATATTTGCAACAGGATACCAAGGCAAAGACTCCGTCATACAAGATAGGTTTACAGTGCCATGGAATTTTCAGTTTGATCTTTGTCTCTCTCTGGTGTACTTGAATACAAAGATGCTTCTGAAAATTTGGACAGAACAAGTCCATGCCATATAGGTCCTTTTCACCTACCGAGAAGGCTTGGGCTTGCAGTGCGATGTCATCAGCACCACCACACATTTCTGGTCAAATAAAATCTTTTATGGCACGGTCAGTGACAGCACCCCAATCCAATGAGACTACTTTAATAGCCTGACTTTGGAATAGGCCAGTCTAGAGTTGCAGGGATTCTCAGGGATATCGAACACTTTTTGTTGGGGGAGGGGCTGTCTTTTACTTAGCTATGGGCTCCAGAGAAGGTGTTAACCCGTTGTGTACTGACGTGAGGATAGGCCAGGAAAGGAAAATTAGGGTAAGTATCTGATAACAATTTTTCGTTATATGCGCATTTGGGTGATGAAGGGAAGATACAAGAGATACTAAGCTCTGCACAAACTGTTGGTGCTATACAAATCCTGAAGAATAATCATCATAATATTAATAATAATAATAGTAGAGGAAAGAAAACAAAAAATGGAAGACGGGAGGGAAATGGGAGCAAGGCCCAAACTTCCGGGGGGGGGGGGGTAATTAGCTGAAAAACAAATCGCCGATCGGGTGGACAGATTACTGGGTGGGGCTGGGGAAGACCCAGCTGTCATGGTACACGTGGGTACCAATGACATAGGCAGAGGAAGACGGAGAGTCCTAAACGATTTCAGGGACTTAGGCGCTAAGTTGAGGACTAGGACCTCCAAGGTAGTATTTTCCAAAATACTACCTGTACCTCGAGCCACACCAGAGAGGCAGCGGGAGATTAGGGAAGTTAACGAGTGGCTGAGGAGCTGGTGTAGTAAGGAGGGTTTTGGGTTCCTGGAGAACTGGGCCGAATTCTCAGTCGGTCACCGGCTCTTTGGTAGGGACGGATTGCACCTAAATGGGGTGGGTGCAGCCGTACTGGGTGCGAGGATGGCCAAAAAGTTAGAGGGGCTTTTAAACTAGGGAATGGGGGGGAGGGTACAGATGTAGAATTAGCCAGTGGAAAGCAAGATTCAGAGGGCAGAAATGGGGGCATTAGCGGTAGGGTGTTCGGAGCTCCTAAACCCAGGGTGGGTACGGGGAAAAATCAAGAGAGCAGCCTAAAAACATCAAATGAGGATAAATGTAACCGATCTAAATTACGAGACTTATATACCAATGCCAGAAGCCTGGCCAACAAGATGGGAGAGCTGGAGCTGCTGATGTTTGAGGAGGACTTAGATTTTGTGGGGATAACTGAGACTTGGTTTGACAGCTCTCATGATTGGATGGCGACCATTCAGGGGTATTCCCTTTATCGCAGGGATAGAGAGGGTAAAAAAGGGGGAGGGGTATGTCTGTATATTAAGAACAGTATACAGGTAAATATGAGGGATGATATTAATAATGGAGCTATGGACGAGGCAGAATCCCTATGGGTAGAGCTTCAAAGGGAAGGCACGGTGGGGAAGGTAATATTGGGCGTATGCTATAGGCCCCCCAACCAGAGTGAGGAGGGGGAGGTGGACCTCATGTTACAGATAGGATTGGCAGCAAGGATGGGAAATGTCATTATAATGGGGGACTTTAATTATCCGGATATAGACTGGGCAGAAGGAACCGCGCACTCAGCCAAGGCTAGGCAGTTCCTAAATATTTTGCAGGACAATTTCATGGGTCAGATGGTGAATGCACCGACAAGAAACAATGCGGTACTTGACCTACTGATTACCAACAATGCAGACCTGCTCACGGATATAGAAATACGGGAAAACTTAGGGAGCAGTGACCATAGGTCAATTGGTTTCAGTATTAATTACAGTAATAGGAAACACAAGGGTAATATTAAGATGCTGAATTTCAAAAGAGCCAATTTCCCTAAACTGCGCTCACTGCTAGAAAATATAAAATGGGATAGAACCCTGGGAACAAAGAACACGGAGGAAAAATGGGAGTGCTTCAAGAGCATACTTAACAAGGGGGTGGGCCAGTGCATTCCACAGGGAAATAAATTTAAAAGAGCAAAACTAAACCCTGGGTGGCTAAACTCCAACATAAAAATGTATATTAGAGCTAAAGAAAAGGCCTTCAAAAAATACAAGACTGAGGGGTCAGTGGCAGCATTTAAGCATTATAAAGAGTGTAATAAGAAATGTAAAGATGAAATCAGGGCGGCTAAAAAAGAACACGAGAGACATATAGCGGAGGAGAGTAAAAAGAACCCCAAGAAGTTATTTAAGTATATAAACGGTAAGAAAGCGAGGCCAGAACACATTGGCCCCATAAAAGATGATAAAGGAAAAATGGCCACTGAGGACAGAGAAAAGGCGGAAGTGTTAAATAATTTCTTTTCTTCAGTCTTCACAAAGGAATCGGGGGGCTACACGAACCCAGCTTGTAAGGCCGAACTAAATAATACACCTCAGGAAGTGCCGCCATGGCTAACAGAAGATAGACTTAGAGCTAAACTAGAGAAGCTTAACATAAATAAATCCCCGGGACCGGATGGCTTGCACCCGAGGGTTCTTAAAGAGCTCAGCCAGGTGATTGCCAGACCATTATTCTTGATCTTTAAGGATAGTTTACAGACGGGTGTGGTGCCAGCTGATTGGAAAAAAGCCAACGTGGTACCAATATTTAAAAAGGGGCCGAGATATATCACGGGTAACTATAGGCCGATCAGCCTAACATCTGTAGTCTGCAAAATATTGGGGATGTTAAGGGACCACATACAAGACTTTAGTAATGAAAACGGTATTGTAAGTATTAATCAGCACGGATTCATGAAAAATCGTTCGTGCCAAACCAATCTATTAACCTTCTATGATGAAGTGAGCTGCCACCTAGATAAAGGTAAGCCTGTGGATGTGGTGTATCTGGACTTTGCAAAGGCCTTCGACACTGTTCCCCACAAACGCTTACTGTACAAACTAAGGAAGATAGGTATGGACCATAAGGTGAGTACCTGGATAGAGAACTGGCTCCAGGGGAGAGTACAGAGGGTGGTGATTAATGGGGAGTACTCGGATTGGGCGGGTGTGGAAAGTGGGGTCCCCCAGGGTTCTGTCCTGGGACCAATCCTGTTTAATTTGTTCATAAATGATCTGGAGGAGGGGATATCGAGTACAATCTCAGTATTTGCAGATGATACTAAATTAGGCATGCCAATATCTTCTATGCAGGATGTGGAAACCTTGCAAGCGGACCTGAACAAAATAACGGAGTGGGCAACTACATGGCAGATGAGATTTAATGTTGAAAAATGTAAAGTAATGCACTTGGGGACCAGAAACCAGAAAGCAAGCTACTCGCTAGGGGGGGAACCTCTGGGTGAGTCTAGGATGGAAAAGGACTTAGGGGTACTGGTAGACAACAGGCTTGGCAGTGGCATGCAATGCCAGGCCGCCGCAAGCAAAGCCAACAGAATACTGGGATGTATAAAAAAGGGGATTCACTCCAGAAATAAAGAGATTATTCTCCCGCTCTACAAGACTCTGGTCCGGCCACATCTGGAGTATGCTGTCCAGTTCTGGGCACCGGTCCTCAGAAAGGATGTGCTGGAACTGGAGAAAGTCCAGAGAAGGGCAACAAAAATAATTAGGGGGATGGAGGACATCAGCTATGAAGAAAGACTACAAGCCCTGAACTTATTCTCTCTGGAGAAGAGACAATTGAGGGGGGATATGATATCAATGTACAAATACTGTACTGGTGACCCGAGCATAAGGAACAAACTATTCAGAGAAAGGAGATACAATAAGACACGTGGCCACTCACTAAAACTAGAGGAAAGGCGGTTTAACCTTAAAGTGCGTAAGGGGTTCTTCACTGTAAGAGCGGTAAGGATGTGGAATTCTCTTCCACAAGCAGTCGTATCAGCAGGGAGCATTGATAGTTTCAAAAAACTGTTAGATGGACACCTTAAAGACCACAACATACAGGGGTATACAATGTACGGCTAAAAGCAAACACACACACATCATAGGTTGAACTGGATGGACTGATGTCTTTTTTCAACCTCACTAACTATGTAACTAAAAATGGGCAGGCCCATATCTTACCTTTAGACAAAGAAGATGGCAAACTTGCATAGCACAGCAATTCTAGCTACAATATTGGAGACAGGGAGATCCCCTATAAAATAACATGTAAACACAAAAAATACAAGGATAGTAATAATATTCCAAATCATCTTCTATACCCATAGCAATAAAAGGTTATCTGTACTTAAAGGGGTAAATGGTTTACAGTATCTCACAAAAGTGAGTACACCCCTCACATTTTTGTAAATATTTTTTTGTATAACAGTGTAAATTTGCTGTCCCCTCAAAATAACTCAACACACAGCCATTAATGTCTAAACTGCTGGCAACAAAAGTGAGTACACCCCTACGTAGAAATGTCCAATTCGAGCCCAGTTAGCCATTTACCCTCCCCGGTGTCATGTGACTCATTAGTGTTACAGGTGTAAATATTTTAAACTTGGAGCATTAGATTCCTCTCCCTTTCTTTTTCTGAGTGTCCTTGCACCCTGAAAGCTGGTTCAGGGGATGTTGGAGATGCGAAGTGGAAAAGACAGGCAGTCCATTCATTAATACCGATGCTTGTATGACTCTTATGAGTCTATCCCTGAGGTGAGCTGCCATTCCAGCACCAGTCACTGAGAGCACTATTTTGAAGTGGTTTGGAGCACGATCTCCCTTTTACCTCACTGGATAACTGATTGGGATATTTGGAAGACCCACTCCTTGTTTAGGATTGGGTTTGGGACTTCTTTCAGATCATTTAGCAATGGCACGTTTTGTTCATTTTTGCACTCGCACTTTTTATTTTGCATTTTCACTTTTGTATATTTATATTGTGAATATTCAGTTCACATTCATCCACATCCTTTGATTTATGTGTATGATTCCTATTAATGATATCACTGTCATTGATTTATTTTGATTGATTTATGATTTGAGTGACTTGGCGCAGCAATATTGATTTATTTTATATGCTAAACCTGAAGTACGAATTTGAGTGGCACAGCATCCAATTCATGGGCTTGATGATTTCCCCTGCAGGAACTAAGATGGACTCTCAAAAAGTTTCTGTTACATTAGACTGGCCTGCACCCACAGATAAGAAGGGGGTGCAACACTTTGTGGGATTTGCAAACTTCTACCAGCAATTTATTAAAGGATTCTCTGCCATCATCACTCCCATCACACAACTAAACAGAACCTGTGGTTCTGCTGGAATCCTGAAGCACAAGATGCATTTGACATACTAAAGAGACTTTTCACTTCAGCCCCTATCCTCCATCATCCTGACCCATCTTTGCAATATATACTGCAAGTTGATGCAGTGGAAAGTTCAGTAGGGGTAGTAGTCTCGCAACGCCAGAGTCTCCTGGATTTTATGCATCCTGTGGCCTTCTTCTCACGCAAACTTTTCCCGGCTAAGAAAAATTACGATTTGGGGGATCGGGAGCAACTTGCCATCCAAGCACTCTTAGAGGAATGGAGATACCTGTTGGAAGGAGCGGCACATTCAATATCAATATATACTGATCATAAGAATCTTGAATACTTGAGGTCTGCCAAGCGGCTAAAGCCACGTCAAGCTCGATAGGCACTATTCTTCTCAAGATTTGTATTTCACATAACCTACCGACCTGGATCAAAGAATGTTAAGCTGGATGCACTATCCTGTATTTACGATGATCCCAAAAAAAATCTGTCTCCGATACCATTTTGTCTGTTATTACAGATGAATCTTCCTTCACAGATTAAGCAAGCTTCGGTGGGTGTCTCTTGTCCTCGAGGAATCACATTGGTACCTATAGAGGTATTGCTATGGTGGGAAGACCAGATTTTTGTGCCAGAAAATGTAGAGGTGACTGTTTTAAAACTTCTTCATGATCATCCTTTGGCAGGCTATTTCGGGATCCATAAGACTCTTGATTTGGTACAACGCACGTTTTGGTGGCCAAACCTGGAAGGATTCTGTAAGAAATACAGTATGTGAACTCATGTGCTATTTGTACCCGAAGTAAAACTGCAAGACGCAAAGCTTGGGGTTTGCTCAAACCTTTGCCAGTCCCTGATAGGCCATGGAAAATGATATCTATGGATTTCATTGTAGAACTTCCACTTTCTGAAAGATGTACAGCAATCTACGTAGTGGTGGATCAGCTATCCAAGATGGCCCACTCTTTGCCTCTGAAAAACTCCTCTGCCATGGAAACAGCCCCAGTGTTTTTTTTTTCAAAGTGATCGTGAGGCTGCACGGAGTTTCGGCAAACATTGTATGCGATGGTGTTCAATTCACTTCATGTTTCTGGAGGACCCTATGTGGTGTTCTGGAGAAATATCCTTGTCTTCAGTTTATCACCCTCAAACCAACTGACAAACAGAAAGAACTAACCAGTACCGAACATCGAATACCAAGTATCGAACAGTACATTCAATGGTTTACATCTTTCGTCCAGGACTACTGGGTGTCACTATAACCAATGGCATAATTTGCCTACAATAATGCCAGTCATTCAGCGACAGAACAGTCCCCTTTCTTTGCCAACTATGGTTTTCACCTGTCATTTCTGCCTGACTTTATTCCATAATCTACAGTTCCCACTGTTCAGAGCATGGTGGATTTCCTTAACCACAATAATAAAGTATTACAGGAAGCAGTGACTAAGGAACATGCTGATAACAAAAAAGCGTTTGATAAAAGGAGAAGAGGGGAACTGTCTATCTACGGCAAACATCAGGTTGGTATGTCCATCAAATAATCTTGCACCCAAGTTTGTGGGTCCATTCACGGTGAAGAGAGAACTAAACAAGGTATCGTATGAACTACAGTATCTCACAAAAGTGAGTACACCCCTCACATTTTTGTAAATATTTTATAATATCTTTTCATGTGAAAACACTGAAAAAATGACCCTTTGCTACAATGTAAAGTAGTGAGTGTACAGCTTGTATAACAGTGTAAATTTGCTGTCCCCTCAAAATAACTCAACACACAGCCAGTAATATCTAAACCGCTGGCAACAAAAGTGAGTACACCCCTATATGAAAATGTCTAAATTGGGCCCAATTAGACCCTCCCCGGTGTCATGTGACTCGTTAGTGTTACAAGGTCTCAGGTGTGAATGGGGAGCAGGTGTGTTAAAATTTGGTGTTATCGCTCTCACTCGCTTATACTGGTCACTGGAAGTTTAACATGGCACCTCATGGCAAAAAACTCTGAGGATCTGAAAAAAAAAGAATTGTTGCTCTACATAAAGATGGCCTAGGCCATCTAAGAAGATTGCCAAGACCCTGAAACTGAGCTGCAGCACGGTGGCCAAAACCATACAGCAGTTTAATAGGACACGTTCCAATCAGAACACGCCTCGCCATGGTCGACCAAAGAAGTTGAGTGCACATGCTCAGCGTCCTATCCAGAGGTTGTCTTTGGGAAATAGATGTATGAGTGCTGCTAGCATTGCTGCAGAGGTTGAAGGGGTGGGGGATCAGCCTGTCAGTACTCAGACCATACACTGCACACTGCATCAAACTGGTCTGTATGGCTGTCGTCCCAAAAATAAAGCCTCTTCTAAAGATGATGCACAAGAAAGCCTGCAAACAGTTTGCTGAAGACAAGCAGACTAAGAACATGGATTACTGGAACCATGCCCTGTGGTCTGATTACACCAAGACCAACATATCACTGTTGCAACACCAGTGGCCCTTGAGCTAGGGGCTGTATGAGAGGTCTCCTTCTACACATCAGACTCTGCCACTACGTGACAGTCTAAAGGTAAGATATGGGCCTGCCCATTTGTTTTTAGATCAGTTGCCCAAACTCATCCACCCCCCCCAACCTGCTCCCACCTCTCACATGTGCAAAATTCATGATCCTGAGGAAGCAAAGGTATGGTGAAACGCGTTGATCTTTTGATACGTCTTTTGTCATATGATTGTTAATATTTAGTGTGCATGTAACATTTAACACTTGATATGAGCTTATTCCATTTCTAACTTTGTTAATAAAGATTTGTAATAGTTATTTTTATATTACATGTAATTTCTTTCCCGAGGCACACTTTAAGTGTTACTAAACCCACAACAGTAAAATCAGTTTGTATATGCAGTGAAGCATGCTTGTTATACTCACTGCGTAACCCGAGGGGTCAATCCTTTGCAATTGTGTATAAAGGCTGTTTTTTAACATGTCTCTCTGCTCCTTCTTTTCTTTCACTGTCTCCAAAAAATAACCTGATATCTACAGAGCCAGGGGACGGAATGCACACGCTCAGTTTGGTGTGTATTGCTAGAGAGTTTTTTTTTTTCTTCTTGGGAGAGTGCATTTGATCAGCACAGGGTCAATCAGCACTGTCCAGAAAAGGTATTTATCTGTTTATATTCACTAAAATAATTGCATTTCCATGTTCTGGGTACTGTGGGAGACCAGATATAGTGAATGCAGTTTCTGGGTTTAGTAACACTTTAAAGTCCCATTGTACCCCTGCCCTCTGTCTCCCTTTCTGGGGCCAGGGGGAGTTTCTTATTTGAATAATAAGTGAGTGATAGTGCCGCTGGGAGACAAATTAATGTGTACAGTACAATCTGGGAGATTCCCCCACTGGTCAACTCAGTAGTTACAGAGTAATTCAGTAAGGCTGGGTTCACACTATTGTGATGTCAGACATCGCATGTGATTCCCACCGCATTGCTGTGCAGATCACATGTGATGTCTGTGCGATGCAAATCCAGCCATTCAGATTTTATGGCTGAATTTGCATAGCATTCGGATCAAAATCATGCAAGACCCCTTTTTTGGTCCGCACTGGATCCCGCAGCGGTTTGCAAAGGGCAGTGTAAACTGCCTGCGAGAGACTTGCGATGCGGGAAGCCGAACAGAAATCCATATCGCATATGTGTGAACCCAGCCTAAAGATTTTTCTTTACTGGACTCAGATCTTGGACACGCTTTGCTTAGCATTTGGAGTAAGAATTCCAGTGGACCCTAAATGCTGTCTATTAAATATCTTAGAAGAGGTGGTCGAGGTAATGCATATCAGGTTGGCGGTTGGTAGGGCTCTATTTCATACTAGGCGATAAATCCTAATAATGTGGAAATCTGTTGACACCCCCCCCCCCCCCATTCACATAAAACATGGATATCAGCTGTGGGAGATGCTAAACTCTTAGAACATAACATATTATTAAACGTGGGTGTCTGGGTAAATTTGAAAAGTTATGGGGCATGTGGACCCTCCTGGCCTTGGTCCACAGGAACTGACAATTCAAAGAGCGGTTCACGGTTTGCATAATGCACGGGATAATGGGAGTAACTCTGGATAGGGTGATAAGTTTAATGGAGTATGTGGCGTGCAGGAGGAATGGAGGTTGATGCACTGCTAATACTTCGGATCAATAATGTGTAGGCTTGGTTCTATATAGATATGTTTATTACTGTAAAATGCGGAAATAATTTGTATGGAATGTATTGGACTGTCGTGTTGCTGGTTCTTTATTGTTTGTCTTTTTGTTTCATAATAAACTTTTTCTGCTTCAAAAAAAGATTTTTCTTTCACGCAGTTTTTATTAGGCTTTTAAGCAAATGATTACAGTTAGAATAAACTTGAAAAATGCAGTTTAACAAGTGTAAGGTGATGATAATACAATAAGGTTGCATGTCATTATCTTTATGGGTATGCTATCACTCAGAAAGAACAAAGTACAAGAACTACTGACAAACTGGTTTCAAATATCGAACCATTTCGATTAGGCGGAGGGTGGATATATGTGTGGTGTGTTTGTAAGGTTTCGGTATATGAGGTCTAGAAGATGGTTCCCGGACCCACTTTTTTATTTAAACATGTTTAAAAAAGAGAGTGGGTGCTAGCAGACATCCCATAAGAGAAATAAATATTATTTAGAGAAGCGATGGCGCAAAGGGAGAAGTACTATGGGGGGGGGGTGTAAATGCTCAAACTAAAGTGTTGGGGATAATGAGACTAGGGGCTTGGTAATGTTGGTTAGTGAGAGAGAAAGAGAAAAGGTTGAGGGGACAGTGGGGGAATGAGCGGGTGGAGCAGGGCATAGGGAAAGGTGGTGGGGGTAGCCATTTATCAGGTCCCTTGTATGATCAAGGGGACCTGATACTCCAACCAGGGGGACCATACCTTAAAGAATTTCGAGTGCATCAAAGATTTTTCTACCAGAAAAAACTGTAACCAAACAAGATGCTTCAGCAGCATGGTTCAGCCTCAAGAGAAATTATGAAGCTCTTGGATCTTAATACTAGCATTACTTGGACCCAATTACACTCGAGATCTCTTCAGGTGTTCCTTTTGTCAAAGAAGGATTCAGGGGACTTAAGCCTAGTACACACGCAACGATTATCAGCCGACCGATCGTCTGTCTTTTGTCCAGAGTTGTGTTTTGATGGTTGGAATGTGCTCTAGACTGCACACGAATTTTCCCGGTCGACAAAATTCTACTTCAGAAGTGATGTCATGTGTTGGTTTGCTTTCTTTGTGTTCTTTCTTCTCTGAGCATGCCCAGTCTTGCTCATAAGATTTTTCCCTGTCGAAATCTGTACTGACTGCATGAAAATCGGACGCGTTTTGACGGAGGACAAAAATTTTATAGCCTGCACACCAGATTTTTTTCGGCCGAAAAGTCGGAGTCGGTTGTCGGAAGCATCATACTAACAAGCCGAAAATCGGCAGATCGGTCGTCAGACGAAAATTCCCTGCCGATTTTCGACGCGTGTGTACGAGGCTTTAGGCTCCGTTCACATGTCAGCGTATGGATCGCGGGCAGAACCGCCGCGGTTCCGCCCGCGATCCGGAGATTATTGCAAATCGTGGGACGCCTGTGCGTTGCCCGTTGATTTGCAATAGCCCCCCAAACGCTAAGCGATGTTGTCGCGCAAAAAAAATCGCGGGACGCAATATGCTCCAAAGAAGCTCTTGTACTTTTTTGGGGGTAATGCGTCCCGCAATTTTTTCTTGCGCGATGTTACCGCGATTCGGCAGGCGGAAATTGCGGCAACATCGCTCAGCGTTTGGGGGGCTGTTGCAAATCAACGGGCAACGCACAGGCGTCCCGCGATTTGCAATAATCTCTGGATCGCGGGCAGAACTGCGGCGGTTCTGCCCACGATCCATACGCTGACATGTGAACGGAGCCTTAGGGGTTTGCCTCCCTCCAGAAATTTGCCAGACGTTAAGTTCCCCTCCCTCTTCTTCTCTCTCCCCTTCCTTCTCTCTTTCTTCCTCCCTTTCTCATGTTTCCTTCCTCCCTAGCCATGCTTACATTTTGTTATGTTGACTTCTTTAAAGCCAGATTATGGATATTGTAAAACTTTACAAGGTCCTTGTGGGAATCAACTACTCTATGTAACCACTGACATATTTAGGCCTCCAGCCGCAACAAACACTGACTCTGAGACAATCAACTACATGCAGATACCACCAACTATAATAATGGTACCCAACGGGTCCCTACAATTGTACATATTTGTATGCTCCAAAACCCATAGCAGGACCTTGCACCCCGCTGGCTGCCACTACTAAACCACAAAATATCCTGATCTCAACTGCATCCAACAAGCCATGGAACTCAATAAGGACGAAAGGGTGGGCCGTTGTCCCAAGCATGCTCTCCTCCAACTGATGCCTTCCCAAGACCCACCTACAGATACCCTTACTGTAGACCCACCTTCTACAGTCCTCTCCACCAATTATGAGTACTCTTTACATAATGCTTCGCACTGACCAGAAGCCCTTTTTCTGTGCCAACCCCTTTTAACCCTGTCATGTCGGCCCTATGTCCATGTTTCTTCTTTTAACTCCAGGCCTATCTATATGTACAGTATATGTAAGGCGCTGCATAATGTTGTTGGTGCTATGTAAGTACCTGTAATAATGTTTTGGGCTGTCAGTAAATTTAAAATGCTTTGTCAGTATAAAAATGTTCAATTTCCTTTAGATTTACCTTAAGTTTGACCTCATATTATATGGTTTTGGTAAATCTAAAGGAAAATTGATCAAGAAAATTGTATAGTGTATGGCCAGCCTTAGTCTATTGGGCAGTGATCAAGAATCTGAAAGTACAGATTGGTTTTGACAATGCTACCATGGCAATATACGTTAATCACCGAGAGGGCACCAGACCGCTCACAAAAAAAGAAAAAAAAAAAAATACACCTGAAAATGGCTCTGTTTAGATGTGAATGCAGCCAAAGAAGACTGAGGATTTTTTTTTACTGAACGCTTTTTTTAATTTCTGTAATATGGTTATTTCCTAAAGCAAAAATATAGTAGGAAACACAGCAAATCAGCAAATAGTGAAAAGGACTTCATATCTTTTGTTTCCAGCTATGTTATGTGTTTATTCGATTAATGCTATTTATTTGGACGTCTCTTTCTGCATATCAGTGATTAGCTGGTTGGCAAACTAACGTATGAGCAGACTTGTATAAAGTACTCGAAATTTCTACTTGAGTAAAAGTACAAGTGCTCGATCAAAAAGTGACTTGAGTAGAAGTGGAAGTGCTCACAGAAAAAGTTACTTAAGTAAAAGTACTAAAGTATTCAACATTTTTTTTACTTAAGTATTGCAAGTAGTTTTTTCAAAAAATTTGCTACTTAAGTACTAAAAGTAAAAAGTACCAGTAGTTTTGAAAAAAAAATTCTACTCAAGTACTGAAAGTAGAAGTACAAGTACTGTGTTATGTAGTTATTAAAGAAAGAAGTCAAAAGTTTGAGCATCATATTGTTTTTTATTATTTCAAATGATTTATTCAAATGATTAACCTGTGTTTGTTAGTAGTTTCTTGATGCACTTTAAGCGCTGTAGCACCATTTATTTGTTTGTTTCATATTTTCTTTTTATTGGAAAGATTTGGTATAGCAGCTTTTATTATACACAGCATTTATTTTCGTATGCGCTGATTTACAAATGACATTATACACATTTTTTTGAGCTTTATGCAACCTGCCATCTACTGTTCTGGCAGTGGTAATTTTTTTAAAAGTAACGAGTAACTATGCAGCACAAAAAAAAAATACTTGAGTAGAAGTATCGAAATCATCGAAAAAATGTAGTGAAGTAAAAGTAGAAGTAGGAGAAAAAAATTCTACTCTAGGAAAGTACAGATACCGCATTTCGGTACTTAAGTACAGTACTTAAGTAGTTCTACTTCGTTACTATACATCTCTGCGTATGAGCTTGCATTTTGATAACCTAGTTATAAAGGGTGGAAACAAGTCACAAGTCTATCAAGTTCAACAAAATAAAACAGTAATAATTTACAATGTTACTAAAGGCTTTTTTTTTTTTTTTTAAATTAAAATAATAAACATGTTATACCGACCTGCTCTGTGCAAGGATATTGCACCAGCCCCAAACCTCCTCTACTTGCGTTCCCTGCTGGTGATCTTGGCTCCTCCTCTCCTCCATGTGCCCCCATAGCAAGCCGCTTGTATAGGGGCACATGTGCATGTTCTCTCCCGAGCTGTGTGTGTCAATGAAACCGCGCTCTAAAGACACACACAGCGCAGCTTGGTCCACGTATGCACAGCATCGGATCGATTGAGGAATCAGGTAGGTATTTAAGAAGGTGGCACAGCAAGCTATTAAACATTTTTTTACTTTAGCGCAGGGAATGCATTAAGGTAAAAAAATGTTTTGGCTTTAGAACCACTTTAAAATTAACCCCTTCCCATCTGCGCTATAGCTGAATAACCGCTACAGAGCAGGGTTACTTTGCCAGGAGGGCATCTATTGATGTCCTCCCAAGATCGCGCTGCCCGCATGCCCCCTGCGATGCCCGACGGCGTGCTCTGTGATCACTGAGTCCTTCTCACTTAGCTGATCACAGATCGTGATAAAGGGCCAATCACCGCAGCCTTTTACCACGTGATCAGCTGTGCCCAATGACAGCTGATCACGGATTTTAACCTCTTGCCGACCACCGTACGCAGATTTACTGCAGCAGGGGCGGCTCGGCTGTGCATAATTACGCAGATCTACGTGAATATGTGCACGCGATCTCGGCGGCAGGTTTGCGCCGCTGGAGCCACACTCTCGCTGTGATTAGACACAGCGGGAGCCAGACCGTGGGAGAAGCAGGCTCGATCGCCACCGGCCTCCCGCGGTCTTCGGGGAAACTAACAGGAGAGCCGCCTGCCTATGTAAACAAAGCAGGCAGCTCTCCTGTCAGACAGGCACAGTGAGATTGTGTGTCTTAGCTAAGCTGAAACACCAATCTCTGTCTGCCTTTCATAGAGCCCCCCTACAGTTAGAAAGCGCAATTAGGCTCACATTTAACCCCTTGATCACCCCCAGTATTAACCCCTTACCTGCCAGTGTCATTTATACAGTACCAGTGCATGTTATTTAGCAATGAGCACTGTATTGGTGTCACTGGTCCCCAAAAAGTGTCACTCAAGTGTCAGATTTGTCCACCACAATGTCGCAGTCCCCAAAAAAAATCGCTGTTCGCCGCCATTATTATTAAAAACAAAAAAAAAAGTCCAAAATCTATCCCATAGTTTGTAAACGCTATAACTTTTGCGCAAACCAATTAATATACGCTTTTTGAGATCTTTTTTTTTTAACCAAAAATAGGTAGCTGAATACAAATTGGCCTAAACTGTTAAAAAAAAATTGATTTTTTAAATTTTTATATTGGGAATGTTTTTTTAGCAGAAAGTAAAATATATTGTGTTTTTTTTTATTCAAAATTGTCGCTCTTTTTGTGTCTTTTTTTTGTTGTGATCAAATACCACCAAAAGAAAACTCTATTTGTTGGAAAAAAAAGGACATCAATTTGGGTACAGCGTTGCAAGACCGCGCAATTGTTGGTTAAAATAATGCAGTGCCAAATCGCAACAAATGGCCTGGTCATTAAGGGGGTAAAACTCTGGCATGTTTTTGAAGCCTTTGGAGCAGTGATTCGGCATGGGCCTTTATTGGCAGTTCCTGTACTTCCTTTTTCTCTTTGAGCACCACATGCCGTGCAGCTAGGCTCTCTGGCTCTGCATATGAGGAGGGGGTGGTGAGTCCCTATGGGTGCTAAATGGTTCCCTCTTTCGGTTATAAATATTTGGTGCCCTGGGACTTGTGGTGCCACTGGTGCAGCGGTGGGGGGAATGTTTAACAGCAATTTTTACACTTTTTACTTTTTTACACCTTTAACTTTCAGCTTAACCGGGGAGTCCTTGGAACACGTGTCACCACCTGACCCCCCTCTAACAGGCTGCGGGGCCTATGGGGTCCCAGTCCACCTTGTCTGCTATGACGGCGGTCTTGCAGTCACTGGTGTCAAAAGTAGATATGGCCCTCCAAAATAGGACGAGCAAAAAGCATCCTCAGCCTTCACCTGCATTCTCTGTCTCCTGAAATTCTGAGGTTGATTTGGCAGCCGCGGACGTGAGTCACCCTACTGGGTCTGCGTCCACGCACCCTGAGTGCTCTGATAGTAAGGATGATTCCTCTTCCACTACAGCCGCACATGAAAAAGCGCTAGTGGATGCGCTGACTGTATCAATGCGGGAAACTTTGAAACTGGAGGACGCAGCTGCTGCTGTGCCGTTGCAAGTTGGTACCCGCAGAACCTCCAAAGTGGAAAAGGTGTTTCCCTTACACGCCTATTTCGACAACATTGTTGCCAGTCAGTGGGGTTCCCCCATACGCACTGTTGAGGGTCCCTAAATGCTTCGCTAGAAGGTATCCTTTTGAAGAGTCCCTGTTAAAGAAACTGACAGTACCACCTGTGGTGGACTCGTAAGTTTCCAGAATAAAGCCACCCTTCTCCTGGTGGAGGGCTCTCCGTCCTTTAAGGACCCTTTTGACAAGAGAGCTGAATCTCTGGTCAGCTACCTTTTTACCATGGCTGGTTCCATTCTGCGGCTGGTTTTTGCCATAACCTTGGTTTCCCAGACCTTAACGGAATGGTCTAAACTCCTGTGGCAGGATTTGGAAGGGGGACTGCCCCCTCTTGACCTGGTGGAGCTGGCGAACCAGTTGGTCCAGGGGTTGCAGTATATCTGTGAAGCCTCTCTGGATGTAGGGTGTCCGTAACAGCATTGACTCTATGCCGCATGACATGGCTGAAATACTGGTCTGCAGACCAGGCTTCCAGGAAAGTATTGACTGATCACCCTTTTGCAGGAGACTGCTTGTGCGGAGCTTCCATGGAAGAGATCATTAAGGGGCTTACTGGAGGTAAGTGTACTCTGCTTCCACAGACTACCAGGAGCAAAGAGTCTTGTTGCAAACGTGGCCCTTTCTTCTTGGCCCATAAGCAGTCCTTTCGACCCTCGGGATCTAAGGACCAGGGATCAAAGTCAGCCGGTAACCCCGCAGGGGGTTCCAAGAGGCCCTGGCCTGGTAAGTCGAGAGCAGGTTCCTCCAGGACCGCAGATAAGCCCGCTTCTGCCTGAGGAGGCATCCTCACCCGTATCTGGGGCGGGGGATGTCTTCGCTTCTTTCTGGATCTGTGGACCTCCTTGATTCAGGACAAATGGGTCCACAAGTTGATTCGGTCCGGTACAAAATCGAGTTCTGGTCCTTGCCTCCGGCAAGGTTATTCCCTTCCATCCTGTGTTTGGCCCCAGATCGCCTACGAGGTCTTCTTGGGGCGGTACAGGATCTGCTTTCACAGGGGGTCATTGTACCGGAAGGCTTCCAGGGGTTTTTATTCAAACCTATTTACTGTTCCTAGGAAGGAAGGCAAGGTCCGTCCAATCCTGGACCCCAAGGCCTTGAACCACTTTGTGGGGGTTCAGAAATTTTGAATAGAGTATATTCGCATGGTAGTGGCCTCTATCAATATCAAGGACGCTTACCTTCATATGTCATATTACGTCATATGACGCCAATATGTGTCGGGCATCAGCGTTTCCTTCGCTTTGCCGCGGGCGAGGAGCATTATCAATTTGTGGCGTTACCCTTTGGTCTAGTCTCAGCTCCTCGGGTGTTCAAAAAAGTTTTTCCCCAGTGTTAGCATTGCTAAGGCAGAAGGGGATTTCGTTACTGGGGTACTTGGACAACCTCCTTCTGTGAGCAGAGTCTCAGAATGCCTTAAAAGACTTATAAAATTGCTGCATTTGCGGATGATGTGCTGCTGTTTCTAAGAAATCCTCCCATAACTTTGCCCCACCTTCTCAAAACACTCAACCTATATAATCAGATTTCTAATCTAAAAATTAACTACTCTAAATCCCAAGCTCTGAATATACTGTATCTCTTCCCACAACCCAGATTAACCTCTGTAAAGCAAACTTCCCCTTTCATTGGACATCAGATTCAATCACGTACCTAGGTATACAGCTCCCTTCTAAGCTTAACTATATAGTCAATCTCAATTTTACTCCACTCCTCAAAAAAATAGAACAAGACTTACGTGACTGGCACAAAGCACATTTTTCTTGGTTTGGAAGGGCAGCGATATTTAAAATGAATGTGTTACCCAGACTACTTTATTTATTTCAGACAATCCCTGTTCACATCCCCCTACATATATTTGGGAGAATTGGAACTCTTTGTAGACACTTCATTTGGGCTCGTAAAGCTCCCAGAATTAAATTTGAACAAATTACGAAACCTAAACTGAAAGGAGGAATCGGTTTGCCAGATATTTATAAATACTACCAAGCGTGTCATTTACAAAGAGTGGTCGAGTGGCACACACACGCCGAATCCAAAGACTGGGTTATATTGGAGAACACGTTCTCCAATGTCCCCATCTCTGTTCTACCTTGGCTTAGACCTAAAGACGGTCCACCAGAAGTATCAAATCACCCACTAATTGGAGCTACTCTCAAATGTTTTCAGCATACTTGCTCTACAAGTAAAATATCCTCAAACCCGGGTCTAATGTCACCCATACTAAATAATCCAGATTTTTTACCAGGTCTTAATGACCAACACCTATACCAGTCTATACAAACAAAATCTTTAAGAATCTCACACTTTATTGACAGAGGTATTGCACTACCTTATGAGACTCTGAAAGCTCTTCCACAAACTGCGCACATCTCCTTTTGGGACTATGCTCAAATTCGTCATTTTATCACTACCATCAGCAGAGATGAGAGTAACTTGCTTGAAATAACGCCATTTGAGAAACTATGTCTTGGCGCTAACCCTGAATCACACTTGATCTCAAAAATATACTCATTGCTCTGGGGTAGTGTCAAAGCTGATGATAGTCTCTTGCTCTAAATGGGAAACATACTTGCATACGACCCTAACCTCATGTCAGTGGAAGACACAAAGGGTCCATTAATGTTACTACGCAGGAAAATAACTACAAACTAATAGCACGCTGGTATCGAACACCTTACCTCTTACACAAAGCTAATCTCATTGCAAATGACAAATGTTGGAGATGCCATCAATCTGGAGGGGATCTGCTACATATATGGTGGTCTTGCCCACCTATTGCCAAATTCTGGTCAAACATCCACACGATACTATCTCAGATAACCAACATTCCTGTTGATTTCTCACCGATGACATTCCTCCTACACTTACATCATCAATACAATCCACCATCATATAAATCATTGACAACATTTCAAATTAACGCTGTGAGACTATGTATCCCAAGACATTGGGGAACAGCTTCAACTCCCTCCATCAGAGAATGGTTTACACAAGTTGAAAAATTATCCGAGATGGAAGAGCTTATCGCAATTGCTCACTACACACCTTTCAAATTTGCTAAGCTTTGGCAACCTTGGCTAACATTTAAAAACACAGTAACATACACTCAGATAATGAACCAGTCCTAATAGAGTCAAAAACTATTCAGTACTGAAAGATGTATCTCCCCCTTTGCATCCACTTGTGATAAGTCCTCTCAAATTTGGCATACATGCGATCCTTGCTTGTCTCTACCCCTCCCCCCTCATTCACCCACCCCCCTCCCCCATCCAGGAAACATGCTGGCATGTTACCCTGTTATATCTTTTGTATAGACCTCCACATATAGCCACTTCCGTGATACATGATTGATCCTTTTCATGTATAGAAATTTTATAAATAAAACCCACCTATCCTTTAATAAGGAAAACAATTCTATCGAAACTCATACTATCCTTTATTAAAATCACTTCAATACTCTCGAAATACTTACATCTGAACCCCTCTCCTGTTATTTTCTCTATGATATTATGTATTTTCGGTTTGTTACCAATTAGTTAGTATTGGATCACCGAGAATGTTGATCGGAATGATCCAACTGTTGTACTCTTCTCTAATGTGCACTTTGTTCAATAAAGCTTTTTGGAAAAAAAAAATAAAAGACTGGACATTTCGGTGTGTACTCTGTAAGAGTTTGGATCAAAACTGAATTTCCAAAAATCTGTTCTGGTGCCATCCACTAAGCTGGACTATCTGGGCCTGACCCTGGACATAGCCTAAGCCTGGGTGTTTCTTTCGGAGGTGAAACTCCAGAAATTGTAGGATGCGATATGGCACCTGTTGTCCAGCCAGCGGTCATCTCTCAGGACTTGTATGCAAGTACTGGGCTTGATGGTCCCCACCTTCGAGGTAGTTCCATTTGCTCAGTTCCATACCAGATCTCTGCAAAAGGAGATTCTTGCCAAATGGAACAAGAATCCACAGTCTCTAGACAATCTGATCCTGTTGAGTTGAGGTACGAGGGGACCCATGATCTGGTGGCTCCGCTCTCCGGTGCTTCGACAGGGAAAATGCTTTCTCCCCCTGTACTGGACGGTGGTGTCCATAAATGCCAGCCTGTCCGGGTGGGGAGGTGTCTTGGGCACGGATTGTGCACAGGGGGTTTGGACTCTGAAGGAGCGATCAATATCCTGGAAATATGGGTGATCAGGCTTTGTCTGACCCAATGAACGGTTCGTCTGCAGGGGCGCCCAGTAAGGATTAAATCAGACAATGCCACGGCCGTGGCATATGTCATTCATCAAGGGGGCACAAAAAGTGTCCTAGTGGCCCGGGAAGTAGCTGGCCGTCTAAGGTGGGAAGAAAGGTTAGTTCCAGCCATCTCTGCTGTGCATATTCCAGGGGTAGAAAATTGACAGGCTGACTACCTCAGTCGGAAGACGTTGGATCAGGAATAATGGTCTCTCCACTAGGAGGTGTTTCATCAACTGTGTCTCCGGTGGAGGACTCCCAATGTGGACTTGTTGGCCTTTCGTTTCAACAGGAAGGTGCAGAGGTTCGTAGCAAGGTCTCGGGATCCTCTGGCCGACGCCACAGACGCTCTGGTGGCTCCCTGGGGCCAGTATCATCTGATGTACACATTTCCCCAGATAACTCTTCTGCCAAGATTTCTGCGAAGAATCGAGGCAGAAGGGATTTAGGTCATCCTAGTGGCTCCGTACTGGCCTCGCAGGTCCTGGTATGCAGACCTAGTACGGCTGATCACCGATGTCCCTTGGAGACTTCCTCTCAGAGAAGATCTGTTAGCTCAAGGACCGATCTTCGATCCTGCTTTTTAAAGTCGCTGGCTTTAATGGCTTGGCTGTTGAAAGCCAGGTGCTGAAGGATAGAGGGGTGTCTGAATCGGTGATTCCTATGCTGTTAAAAGCTAGAAAAGTAGAAAGATTTATCATTGAGTCTGGAGGGCGTACATTGCTTGGTGTGAGTCTTGGGGGGGGGGGGTCTCCCCCGTTCCCTTTCGGTGTCTCGTGTTTTGGAGTTTCTCCAATGAGGTGTAGATCAGCGTTTGGTCTTGGGTACCATCAAAGGCCAGATTTCAGCCCTTGCGATTTTCTTTTAGTGCCCGTTGGCCACAAATTCCTTGTATCACACCTTTTGTTAGGGAGTCCGCCACTTGGCTCCCCCGGTGAGATATCGGTTACCTCCATGGGACCTCAATTTGGTGCTGTCGGTTCTTCAGAAACTGCCTTTTGAAAATATTTGGGAGGTTTCTCTGCTTACCCTGTCACATAAGGTAGCCTTTTTAGTGGCTATTACTTCTGCGCGCAGGGTGTCGGAGTTGGCTGTGATGTCTTGTCGTTCACCCTATCGGGTGGTTCACAGAGACAAAGTGGTGCTTTGTCCTTGCCAGTCGTTCCTTCCTAAAGTCATCTCTGATTTACATTTAAGCCTAAGCCTAAGCATTCTAAAGAAATGTCCTTACATTCTTTGGATGTGGTTCAGGCATTTAGGGTGTACCTGGTGGCGACTGAGTCATTCCATCAATCGGATTCTCTTTTTGTCCTCAAGGATGGACCCCGTATGAGGCTGGCCGCGTCTGCTGTGACCATTTCTAGATGGATCAGGCAGATGGTGGTGCAGTTCAATCAAAAAGCAAACAAAAGGGCGCAGCGGCATAGCGCATTATCCTCCAAATAGGTTTTATTGAATAAATAAATAAAAATACTCACAAACGCGTTCATAGTATGTGCGAAATAATAAGTTGCCATCAGCATCAGAAAGTTAAATATGTACCGTCCTCAACAACTTGAAATGGCTTACGCGTTTCGAGGCTTAGCCTCTTCCTCAGAGCCAGAGACAGTGGTGCAGGCCTATTGCATTAAGGGTCAAGATCCTCCTTTCCCTTTTAAAGCGCATTCTACGAGGGCGCTTAGTGCCTCTTGGGCCTTCCGTCATCAGGGGTCCGTAATGCAGGTTTGCAAGGCGACCACCTGGTCATCTGTGCACACTTTCACAAAATTTTATAAAGTGGATCTGTGGATGCTTCTCTTGGCCACAAGGTTTTGCAGGCCACTGTTGGAGAGGATTAGTCCTCTTTCGGGGTGTTTTTGTCAGGTGAGCACCAGTTGTTCCTGGTTGAGCTCCTGTTTTACCTGGTTGGCTATATTTAGCCTTTAGGGAGTGTGTTTTTTCTTGCTGTGTTCTTCCCACCCCTCATGTTGACACTGCTTTGGGACATCCCAAGGGCCAGGAAGATCTGAAGCTGTGTCCGTCAATGAACGAAAGAGAACTGGATTTTTGTCTTACCGCAAAATCCTTTTCTCTGATGTTCATTGACGGACACAGCACCCACCCTTCAATTGAGTTGGGTTGTATGTTCTTCTGACACTGCTTGTTACAAAACTGAAGACCTATAGCAGGAAGTGGGAGTATACCCCCTGGGTCTGCCCTATGGGTGTAGTCAAACTTTTTTCCGCCTAGTGTCCTACTCCTGTAAGGGGCAGCATAAACCCAAGGGTCAAGATCTGAAGCTGTGTCCATCAATGAACATCAGAGAAAAGGATTTTACAGTAGGAGAAAAATCCATTTTTTTTTTTAAGTTTTGGATGGAGTAGAGATAGATTAGAACACTTGTCTATTTTTATTGCTCTTTGTGCCCCCATTAAGGAGATTCAACCTTTCTAATTGTGCTGTTTACCAATATTATTTAAAGTGAAAGTAAAAGAAAATCCCAAAATTTTGAGTTGTCCCAAAGGAGAGTAATAGAGGGGTAATGTTCCCATGGGGACACTAGTTCTATTGACCTGGGGCTTCCCAAAGATTTCCTTTAATTTACAGGGATTTCCTCTCACTTTCTGTTTGGCTATGGGACAGGAAGTGAAGGGAAATCTCCCCAATAGGACAGAGATGACAAATCTGACAGGGGTTATAACCCACCCTTACTCCAAAATGAAAAAAATGTTGCCTATAGTTCTACATTAAGTTTCCTTGGCCGACAACTGCTGTCTACGGTCCTCAGTGTTGCCTGAAAGCAAATCTGACAGGGGTTATAACCCACCCTTACTCTATCCAAAATTTAAAAAAAAATGTTGCCTATAGTTCTACATTAGCTTTTCTTGGACGACAACTGCATGATCTATGGTGTACTCAATACTGAGAAATAAAGGCATATACTTATCCATTATACCATACTATCAGGGAGGCATGTGATTGGCCCCACATTTATTCTGCACCATGACAACAACCCCAAACATACAGACAATGTCATTAAGAACTATCTTCAGTGTAAATAAGAACAAGGAGTCATGGAAGTGATGGTTTGGCACCCACAGAGCCCTGATCTCAACATCATCAAGTCTGTCTGGGATTGCACGAAGAAGCAGAAAGATTTCAGGCAGCTTACATCCATAGAAGATCTGTGGTTAGTTTTCCAAGATGTTTGGAACATTCAACCTGCTGAGTTCCTTCAAAAACTGTGTGCAAGTGTACCTAGAGGAATGAATGCTGTTTTGAAGGCAAAGGATAGTCACACCAAATATTGATTTGATTTGGATTTCTCTTCTATTCATTTACTTTCCATTTTGTTAATTGCTAAAAATAAACTATTGACACTCCTATTTCTGCAAACATTCATAATTTATAGCATTTTTTCACATCTGCCTAAAACTTTTGCATAGTACTATGTATATACAGTGTTTATATATATGCTGTGTGTGTATATATTCTGATAATGCAAAGCCCTGCCACTGTGACAATTAAAGTAGATGTGATGTGCAGAGTGCAGGGCTCTTGAATATTATGGTGGTATTTCAACTTTCTCCAGATTTTGGTATTTCTGGATTGGGTTCGGGGTTTTGGAGATTTGGCAGGGAAGGAATCTCAAACCCATTGTCTAGCTGTTGCCGGAAATCGTCAGGTTGTGAGTGCAGGTGCGCACAGCTCTTATAATGGAGACCCTGGCCATAGTGCAGAGCTCCCTTTAGGAGAGCGGTGTACTCAAGACACAGCACTCCATGTTGGAGGAGAGATTCCTTGTTCATAGAACTGAGAGGGTCGAGACAGCTAAGTGAGACAGAGAGCTGAGATGACTAGAGTCCAGGGGACTGCGAAATCTGGTGGTCTCAGAGGAATAAGAGAGCCCAGGGTGTCAGAGAACTCCTTCTGAGATGCCAGGGAGTGGTCTCGGGCAAAAGGGTGCTGCAACTGAATCAGCTAGGAGAGCCAGGAATGCTAGGAGAAGGCTATGAATGGAAACCCAGAGGAACTGTGTAAGGTGGTCTGGGGGACCAGAGGCCAAGAGCCATGGTTAAGGTTTTCTGTTACCTGTTTCTGTTACCTACACTACATGTAGTGTAAAGGTGGGCCATCGCACATGCTTATATGGATATTGGCCCAAGTGCAATCCATAAAAAAGAATGTAAACTATGACGCAGGCAGCAAGTGCTCTCAGTGGGACATTCTGCAGGAGGAATTTTTGAATGCAGTTTAATAAATGTCAACATTTCGGCAGGGCACAGCCCATATTTCTCAAGAGTAAGGTGGGCTGTGTCCCGTTGTGTCAAAATGATGTCTCATGGTCCCTGACCCACTCTTTCACAATTTGAGCCCCATGAATCCTGGCATTGTCATCTTGGAATATGCCCGTGCCATCAGGGAAGAAAAAAGCCATTGATTGAATAACCTGATCATTCAGTATTATTCAGGTAGTCAGCTGACCTCATTCTTTGGGCACATGCAGTAACTATCCAATAGTTAGTACAATAGTCCTGTCAGGCTATAAAGGCTACCGTCGTCTGGTTGTCTGGTCTCATTTTGACGCAGGCTCCCTGGATCACTTCTTCTAAATCCAGCAGAGCCATGCACGCCATCTGTATTTCCAGGAGGTTGAAGTGTCTGGTCTCCATTGTCTGACATTTGCCTTGGGCCTGCCACCCAAGACAGTAAGCCCCCCAGCCCCAGAGACTGACATCTGAGGTTATGAAGACCCAGTCTCCTGGGCTGAGAGGCATGCTCCGTGATCTGGTCCCAGGTAATGTCCACCAAGCTAGACCCTGTTGAATCCGTACTGGCAAGAAAATCTTCTGGTTCAGTGACTGGTCATCTCATTGACCCAGGAAGAACATCTGAAATGCTCATGAATGAAATTTCGACCATGGTACTGCCGGGATAGCTGCAGTGAAGTTTAATTCCAAAAACGTTATCCTATATCTGTGTTTTACCAATTGCTGGACCCTGACCTTCACCGTCCATACCATCCAGAATATTGCCAGCCTGGCTCTCACTTGGAGGGGCTGGAGGGGCTGGATGGGCTGAACATCAAAAAGGCTTCTCTGCCTACTTTGCCGCCTGCCCTGCTCTGGACTTTACACTCACAGGAATGAAACTTTGCGTCCATTTCCATTGCGGTCTAGTGTATTCCAGCCTGGCCTGTATGATCTGGCTTCCCGGGCCCTTCTGAAATTGGACTGCCCTGACCAAAAGGGTTGCTGTCTTTTCCTTGACATCTGAGGCAGCAGACCCAATTTCCTGCCTGTGACCCGGTTGTTAGCTTCCTCTAGGGTTTTTCCAAACAACATCTTGCCTTTACTATTATATAAGTGTAAAATATAAAACTACCTGCGCTGCTCCCCGAACCAAATAAGTATATATATATATATATATATATATATATATATATATATATATATATATGTATAAATAAATATTGTGCTTAAGGTGCTAGTGCTTAACTCAATATGCGTAATACCTATATCAAAATTACCAGTCCATATGTATAACAAACGTGAATAAATAAATAAATATGACACAATAAATGTGAAAAATTACCAGTCCATATGTATAACAAACGTGAATAAATAAATAAATATGACACAATAAATGTGAACGGTTGTCTTCTTCTTGTGCTCAAAAGATTAAAAACAGTGACAGTCTTTGTGCATAAACATAAGTCCAAAGTGCTGCGTGCTCATATATAAAAAGTGCTGGTGCTCTTTGTACACGAGTAGGTGCTCCCCTCTTGGTCCCCTACTCACCAGAAGCCAAATAATAAAGCGCTTTCAAAATATCCTTTGAAGATAAATGCCTTATTGGACCACCAATTCAACAGCTTTGAAGGTATACTGTAGATCACAACATCCAGGTGATGCTCAAAAAAGAAAGAGATGCTGGCATCGTGAAGTATGTAAAAACTTTATTCGATGCACACAATACAGGTTACACTTACAATTTAGCAGAGGTTCACACGCCTGAAAACCATCCCACGGGTCGCCACTCAGAAGGCTGTCCTCACTCCCCGTGTCTCCGTAATCCGGAAGCTGGATGCAGTCAGGCGTAGTATATATTCGGACGAATAGCTTGACGCGTTACGCTCCTCGCACAGAGCGTTATCAAAATCAATTTTTTGTGATAACGCTCTGTGCGAGGAGCGTAACGCGTCAAGCTATTCGTCCGAATATATACTACGCCTGACTGCATCCAGCTTCCGGATTACGGAGACACGGGGAGTGAGGACAGCCTTCTGAGTGGCAACCCGTGGGATGGTTTTCAGGCGTGTGAACCTCTGCTAAATTGTAAGTGTAACCTGTATTGTGTGCATCGAATAAAGTTTTTACATACTTCACGATGCCAGCATCTCTTTCTTTTTTGAGCATCACCTGGATGTTGTGATCTACAGTATACCTTCAAAGCTGTTGAATTGGTGGTCCAATAAGGCATTTATCTTCAAAGGATATTTTGAAAGCGCTTTATTATTTGGCTTCTGGTGAGTAGGGGACCAAGAGGGGAGCACCTACTCGTGTACAAAGAGCACCAGCACTTTTTATATATGAGCACGCAGCACTTTGGACTTATGTTTATGCACAAAGACTGTCACTGTTTTTAATCTTTTGAGCACAAGAAGAAGACAACCGTTCACATTTATTGTGTCATATTTATTTATTTATTCACGTTTGTTATACATATGGACTGGTAATTTTTCACATTTATTGTGTCATATTTATTTATTTATTCACGTTTGTTATACATATGGACTGGTAATTTTGATATAGGTATTACGCATATTGAGTTAAGCACTAGCACCTTAAGCACAATATTTATTTATACATATATATATATATATATATATATATATATACTTATTTGGTTCGGGGAGCAGCGCAGGTAGTTTTATATTTTACACTTTTTAAGGCACATCCCTTCCTTATACCGAGCAGCAGCTCACCCTATTTTATTCTTCTAATAATTTTAATCCTCAGCGCTAGCCTTTTACAATTTACTATTATATAGCCTTCTTTTATTAGGCTGAAAGAAGGTGGTCCTAGGGGTTAAATGAAAGAGTTAACCAAAAGTGTGACGACCAGGAAACTATCCTTGTAAGTTTAACTTATTTGTGTCTCCCTGGCAGCAGAGTTTGTCCTGTCACCTCTCCTGATTTTCTTTTCTCCCTCCCTAATCTGTGCTTCCTTATCACAGTCGGTGTCATTCCTGCTGCTTTCGTCCCCCTTCAGCAACAGTAAAGCCCCGTACACACGTACCGATGGTCGGCTTACAAATGTTCCTCTTTTCTCCCCGGGATGTCGGTGTCTGCTGAAAAGTGCAAAGACAGCACAAGGACAGCACAAGAATTTTGTCCGCCGACTGCAGAAGTGATGTCATGTAATGGTTAACTTTCCCTGTGTTTTCTATTTTCTGAGCATGCCCAGTCTTGCAAATCTGCGGTCTGTCGGCCGAATTGTGTACTGACAGGCGAACAATCGTCCGTTCTGGTGTCGGCATACAAAAATTTTCATGTTTGCAAGAAAGACTTTTGTCCGCGGATTGTGCGCAGACATCTGTCGGAGGCACCATACTAACACGCGTACAATCGGCAGATCCTTCGTCCACCGACGTTTGTATGTCGACGATCGGTACGTGTGTACGGGCCTTTAATCTCAAAGCTGTCAGCTGATCTGCCTCTAGTGGCTCTGATTTTTCTCTTACTAAAGTTCCACTTTAACCTCCTCTCTTTTATCTTGTGTATTAGCCTGCAGTCACACCAGGTACAATTTAAAGTAGTGTGATTTAAAGCCCAACTTCAACCACAATTTAATACTACTTCAGCACTTCTTCAGCACTACTTCTATGAGATTTGTAACGATTTAATATGACTTTAGTGCTACTTGTGAGAGTTGCTTTCAATGTCACAGGGAGGAACAGTGATGTTATGAACAAAAGTTTAACTAGAAAAGGGTCACTAGTTAACTTCTTTAAGGGCTCAAGTAGTGCTGATATAGACACAGGTACGATTTGCAGCACGATTTACATTATAGTCTATGGCAGGGAAATGGTTCTGAAGACCTGAAAAACGAATACATGAACTACTTCTTGAGCCTAGGTTCACACTGAGAGCGGGTTTGAAATTGTGCGAGTTCAGCTGAACTTGCACGATTTCAAACCCGCATTTCAGTGCGAGTTGGGGGGCGATTTGACAGACATCTGTGCCGGTTCCTGCACTGCAGCTGAACAGGAAGGATCTGAATTTTTTTTACATCCGTGCCCATTCAGTTTGTGTCCAGTAGACATGACAGACTTGTAGTAGTTCTATGGGTGGCCACTGAAGCCCCGTACACACATACCGATTGTCGGCCGTAAATATTCGGCCGACGACCGATCGGCCGATTGTAGGCTTGTTAGTATGCTGCTTCCAACAGCCGACAGCGCATTTTCGGCCGAACAGAATCTGTCGTGCAGGCATTAAAATTTTTGTTGGCCAACACCAGAACGCCCGATTGTTCGCCAGTCAGTACAGATTTCGGCCGACAGACAGCAGATTAGCAAGACTGGGCATGCTCAGAAAAGAAAAAAGACAAGGAAAGTTAACCATCACATGACATCACTTCTGCAGTCGGGTGTTGTTGGCTGACAAAATTCGTGTGCAGTCTTTTGCAGTTTTCAACAGACACGACAGCCCTGGACAAAAGACGGCCGATCGTTCGGCCGATGATCAGTACGTGTGTACGGGGCTTAAGGCTACCCTCAATCTGTCATGTTTAAGTCCATTTCCTTTTTTTTTTTTTTTTTTTCTAGACGAGAAATTTCTGGACCCATTTAGTATGGGTGGAAAGCAACCACCTTTCTTAGCTTTTAATTGGTGTTGTATTCTGCTTGGAGGTTTTCCCTCACTTCTTTCTAAGTGACAACTTTGTCACCAAAACAGGAAGTGATAGAAAATCTCCCAAAAAGGTAAAAGAGAGCAGTCACAGCACACAATACTTACAGTATGTGAGAAGCTTGTCGACTTCATTCTGACTCTTGTCAATGTCACTGGTAACGAGGTTCAGCTTCGTCACTTCAAACTAAAATGCAGGCCAGACATCAAAGATCTTCCCACAATGGGATTTCTCCTCATTACATATTCCTTTTAACTTGTTGGTATGCATGTTATAATGTTTGCTTTTTCAGTCATCTAAATTGTTCCATTTCCAAAGGAAAGAAAAGACTGATGCACAATAATATGTAAGCAAATAATCAAGGGTTATTCAGTATGCTTTCTATTGAATTGGTTGTAAAAATGACTACTTGCACATACATGCCTCTCCAGATAGTTGCTTAGTGCTTTGTTATTACATAGGACTATTTTATTACATTTTATGGTACAGTAAATTATACTCATTGCGCTAACGTGTGTGATTAGGCTGTGGTATGGTGCAGTATAATCAAATTTGTGTCTCCAACCTAGAATATAAACTAAGAGTAAATGGGAACTCTCAATGAATGACATTTAGCTTGTACAGTACATGTGTATCTGTATTGCATATCACAAACAACAGCCATGTTTTTCACTTTAAAAAGAAAAAAAAAATAATGGGATAGCAGACAGGACAACACGACATTGGGTTGGAATAAATTAAGGCTCCTTTCACACGGCCGCTCCGTGTGTCCGCAAATCATCCCATCCGTTTGCGGATGATTTGCGGACATAAGGTAAGTGAATGGCAGTGCGGATGTCAGCGGAATACCATCCGCTGACATCCGATTTTCTTCCTGTCAGTTCTGTTCCGTTTTTACGAACGGAACAGAACCCCATTTTTCCTTCCGTGTAAAAAACGGAAAGGAAGAAAATCGGATGTCAGCGGTGTCATCCGCTGACATCCGCAGTGCCCATATACTTACATTATGGGCTCTTTCACACGGTCCGCCTCCGCAGGCGGATCCGTGTTGCTCAGCGGGGATCGATCCGCGATCCCCGCTGAGCCGGGCGGATGACAGCTCCGTCTCCGCTTGCAGAGCGGAGAGGGAGGTGTCTCAGCACCCGCTGCCCTCTATGGGGGATCGGAGGAGAGCGGACCGGTTGTCCGCTCTCATCAGATCCGCTCCGCTCCGATTACTGAACGGATGGAAAAATAGGGTTTCCATCCGTCCAGATTTCAGCACAGGATCGGATGCGGATGGCAGCGGGTGTCAGCGGAGGTGTCTCCGCTGACACCCGCTGCCCCATAGAGCTGCATGGAGGATCCGATCAGATCCGCCTAAAAAACTGACAGGCGGATCTGATCGGACCGCCCGTGTGAAAGAGCCCTATGTCAGCATATCATCCGCAAACGGATGGGATGATATGCGGGCACACGGAACGGATGACAGAAATGTCATCCGCTCCGTGAAAAAAAAAAAAAAAAGTCCCGCAGCGGACCTTTCACACGGAGCGGCCGTGTGAAAGGAGCCTAAGGCCACAGCCATTTATTATTTGTTTTATTATTTCAAACCAAATATAAATAAACAATTAATTTATAAGTTATTCATACAGAAGAAAACTCAAACAACCTAGCCACTACGACCCAGGTTGTAACATAAACAAAATTAACTCAAATAAATGTATCCATCAAAACATAATATCACCACAAAATATTAAATCGAACATTAAGAGCCCATTCACACTGCCGCGACTTGTCAGGCGACTTGTCAGCCTGACAAGTCGCGTTCGGTCGCGGTCCATTGAGTAGTACAGGACCCGTTCTAATAGGAGCGACACAAGTCGCTCCGACTTAGAAAAAGGGTCCTGTACTACTTTGGGGGCGACCTCGGAGCGACTTGCATAGACTTCCATTATGTGAAGTCCCTGCAAGTCACACCGAAGTCGCAGGGCACGCGACTTCGCAGGTCGTCCCCCGAAGTCGTGTCGCCTCAGTGTGAACCGGCTCTAAACATTATGTCCCCCCACAAAGGTGACCCTGAACAAATAATAATACTGGCCGCGACAAACACAAGGGAGGGAGGGTAACACCACAGCTCCGTTTCTGAGGCGGCTGAGCACGAGCTGCAAAGGGTCCCCCTTATAATGTAATGTCACTGGTACCCCCAATAGTGTCAAAAATGTCAGTCAAGGGTCCAATCTGTTCGCCGCAATGTCGCAGTCCCGCAAAAAAAAAAAAATGCAGATCGCCACCATTACTCGTTAAAGAACAGCAAAAATGACAAAAATCTTTCCCATAGTTAGTAAACGCAAAAACTTTTGCGCAAACCAATCAAAATACGCTTATTGCGATTTTTTTTACCAAACATATGTAGCAGAAAACCAATTGACCAAAAATGTTAAAAAATTTTGATTTTTACATTTTGGGGGGGGGGGGGGGGGGGATTTCATTTCACAAAAAAATGTGAAAAATATTGTTATTTTATCAAAATTGGTAGATAAAAGAACTGGTTTTCACCTTAACCATTTAAGTCCCGGAGGATTTGGCTGCTCAAAGACCAGAGCCTACTTTGCGATTCGGCACTGCGTGATTTTAACGGACAATTGCGCGGTCGTACGACGCTGTACCCAAATTAAATTGATGTCCTTTTTTTCCCACAAATAGAGCTTTCTTTTGGTGGTATTTGATCACCTGTGCGATTTTTACTTTTTGCACTATAAACAAAAAAAGAGCGACAATTTTGAAAAAATAACAATATTTTTCAAATTTGTTTATATGAAATTCCCCCCCCCCCCCCAAAAATGTAAAAATCAAAATTTTTTAACATTTTAGGTCAATTTGTTTTTTGCTACATATTTTTGGTAAAAAAAAATCGCAATAAGCGTTTTTGGATTGGTTTGCGCAAAAGATATTGCGTTTACAACTGCGGGAAAGATTTATGTCATTTTTATTGTTTTTTTAACTAGTAATGGCGACGATCTGCGATTTTTTTTTGCGAGACTGCAACATTGCGGCGAACAGATCGGACCCTTGACTGACATTTTTGACACTTTTGGGGGTACCAGTAACATTACTACAGTAATCAGTGCTATACATATGCACTGCTACTGTAAAAATGACACTGGCAGGGAAGGGGTTAACTTTATTGGTGAGCAGTGGGTTAAATGTATCCCTAGGGGCGTGATTCTAACTGTGGGGGGGCGTGGCTTGTGATGTAACCACAGAGACATAGGATCCTACATAGCAGGCTCCTATAGTCTCTGCAGTTACATCAGGGAGAATGACAGACGGCTGTGTTTACATCAGCCGTCTGCCTTTCTCCCTCGCCAGCGGGAGATCGCGAGTGGCCGACGGACATCGGAGCCGCCGGTCACTCGCGCAGGGATGTCAGGGGACGAGCGGGGGCGGAAGCGCGCCTCCGGCGGTGCGCGCTCGCCCCCTAGAGGCTTGTGAGCGAGTGACGTACCAGTGCATCACTTTGCCCAGGAGGGGCTGACCGCCGCAGTATATAGTCATGCGGCGGTCGGCAAGTGGTTAATTCATTCCCTGCATTAAAGGATAAGTTCACCTATTTTTCTAAATTCTAGCTCCCACAATGTACCAATATACCATGGCTGTACTTATTTTGCAGAAATAAAAAAGCTTTCTAATTATCTTACACACCCTACAAAAAAAAAATGTCTCCAACACTTCCTGGACAGACCTTGATGTGACACAGGATGAAGTTTACCAGCGGACCTCATTAGCACACACCCTGCATCATCTACCCTCTTACTCCAGCACATCACTGCCACCCCTTATCAGGGCACTTTTTCAGAATTACATCAATGAATACCGTTCTCACTAAATACACAGGCAGTGATTGTTTATTTGGCAGAGTGTGCAGGAGCTGGGTGATCGGATAACAGCCTATGTAGGGCAGAGCTGTAATATTGAAAACAGGAGAAGTATGTCCTCTATAGCTCACCATACACTATACAATCTCCTTTAGATCTACCATCAAATATGTATTGCAAGGGCCTGCCTGATTAGATGCAGAGTGATTGGATAGATGTGTATCCTCCTACGATATAGTTTTGGTAAATCTAAAGGAGATCGTACAGAGAATGTACAATCAGATTGTATAATGTATGGCCACCTTTATACACCTAATATTAGCTAGTTGCGTTTTCGGTGCCATTATTTTTTTAATAGCACACCAAACACAGAAGCAAACACACATTTAGCTACGTTAAAAAGCGAGTGAAAAATGCAGCAAAAAGGTTCAGTAAAAACTCAACCCACAACATGCCAAAATGTCCCATGAGCTACTTCCCCACGTGTAGTCCAGCCTGTTGAAATCAACCTCACAAGAAAAAAGCACCCAAAAAAACGTGAGCTCCCACTACCCTGAGCGTGAATGGGACCTGAAAGTGAAATTGGTGTGTTTATCCAAGAACAATGAAGCTCCATTCACTTCTGTGTGTTTCCAAATGCATGGCAAACCACACAGAAAATGCAGACTTTGCCTTGAGTTTCAGAAACGCGCTGCAAATGCACCAAAGAGCACGGTAAAAAACGCTTCACTCTAAAAAAAAGTTTTGGAGCTTCTTTGGGGTGATTGTTAAGCGTACAGCAGACTATTCAAATAATGGGCTTCCCTATCTATGCCTGACAAGCGAAAACACTCAAAAACGGCCCGAAAAAAAACACATGCAGGAATGTGAGTTCCCGCTTCGCAGACGTGAACAGAGCCGGAGAGCTGAGTGTCTCATCCACTCCCTCCTATGTACTTGTATAAAGCTGGCCATACACTATGCAATCTGATTGTACAATCTCTGTTTTAGATTTAGCAGAACTATGGAATAAAGAAGAGGACCCACCTATTGTATCCAATCAGGCAGGCCCTTGCACTACAAAGTTGATGTTAAATCTAAGGCCAAGGTTCACACTAGCTGCGGTCGCAGCTTGCAGTAGGGGATCTGGTGCGTCTCTGTTCTCTGTTTCAGTTGCGAATCCGATCTAAATTTTTGCCTGAATTTGACCCTGAAACGGAGCCAAAGGTGCACAGGACCCTTTCCAAATGCAGACCGCGGCTGCCCCGGAGGTGTGTGAACCGTCTCCACCGTCTTCTGTCATGCAAATTGGATGCGGGGAAACCCTTGTCCAATTCGCACCAGTGTGAACCCAGACTAAGGGGAATTGTGTGGAATATGTAAAGGAAAGAAAAACTGCTGCTGTAACTGCTTATTAACTTGACGTCTGGACAATTTACCCCCTCCCCCCCTTAATCACCAGGCTTTTTTTTGTGATACGGCACTGTGTTACTTTAACTGACAATTGCGCAGTCGTGCGGCACTTTACCAAATACAATTTTGTCCTTTTTTTCCCAAAAATATAGCTTTTTTTTGGTGGTATTTGATCATCTCTGTGGTTTTTATTTTTTGTGCTATAAACAAAAAAATACAATTTTGACAAATAAAATATTTTTTACTTTCTGCTGTAAAACACATCCAATAAAAAAAATGTAAAAAATGTAATTTCTTCATCAATTTAGGCCAATGTGTATTCTGCTCCATATTTTTGGTATAAAAAATCCCAATAAGCGTATATTGATCGGTTTGCGCAAAAGTTATAGCGTCTACAAACTATGGGATATTTTTATTTATTCTTTTTTTTTTTACTAGTAATGGCGGTGATCACCCACTAATAGCTGGACAGACAAATTGGACACTAACTGACACTTTTGACACTTTTTTGGGATCAGTGACACTAATACAGTGATCAGTGCTAAAAATCTGCACTGTCACTGTACTAAGGGTAGGGTAATGGCAGGGTAGGGGTTATCATCAGGGGCGATCAAAGTTGTAGGTTAACTGTGTGCCTAGCCTGTGCTTTCTCACTGTGGGGAAGGTGCTTTGCAGGAACACAGGATCAATACCTTCCCTTCTGACAGAACGGCAATCTGCCTTGTTTACATAGGCAGATTTCCATTCTACCTGTGTACCATTTAACCAGTTCTCGACTGGAAGATTTTCCCCCTTAATTACCAGGCCCTATTTTGCGATTCGGCACTGCGTTATTTTAACTGACAATTGCGCGGTCGTGCGACGCTGTACCTAAATAAAATTGACATCCTTTTTTCCCACAAATAGAGCTTTATTTTGGTGGTATTTGATCACCTGTGCGATTCTTATTTTTTGCGTTATGGGTTCACATATATGCAAATTTAATGCTTTTTAAACCACATCCAATTCGTATGAGGTGAATGTGACCGGCTCTCAATGGAGCTGGTTCACACATGTGCGGGGCGGCCGAAGTGCGGTTTTGAAAAGGGTCCTGTGCGTTTTTGTGCCTTGTTCAGGTGCGAATTCAGGGAAAAAATTGGCCCTGAATCGCACCTAAACCAGTGAACACAAATGAATCGGACTCCAGACTGCAACCTGCAGCCGGACATGTGTGAACCCAGCATAATCGTCCGGTGCCGGTGGACATAGAGTCCACGGTACCCGCTGTTGGGCTCCCGCTGTGTGCATGGGCTGCAGACCCGGAAGTGTCAGATCACGTACGAGGTATGTGATCTGGCACAGAGCAACCGCCCTGCCACAGTCTATGTATGCTGGGCGATCCGCAAGTGGTTATAAAATGTGAGCTGGCTTTTGGCTTCCCCTAGTACAGCCGTGGCCAGAAGTTTTGAGAATTACACAAATATTAGTCTGCTGCCTCAGTTATTATGATGACAATTTGCATATACTCCAGAATGTTATTAACCACTTGCCGACCGCCGCAAGTACATATACTGCGGCGATCAGCCCCGACCAGGCAAAGTGACGTACCGGTACGTCACTAGCCTGTCACCGGCTTGTGAGCCAATAGCGCCCCAGCTTGTTCCCTAAGAAGTCAGTGCGTGTGACCGGCGGACTCGATGTCCGCCGGTCACACGTGATCGTTCCCCCGGGAAGGGAGAAAGGCAGGTGGCTAATGTAAACAAGCCGCCTGTCATTCTCCCCTGTGTAAAAATGTAGATCAAACGGTTCTACTATGTAGGACCATTGATCTCTGTTTTTACACTAGTAGCCATGTCCCATCACAGTTAGAAACACGCCCCTAGGACACACTTAACCCCTCCCTCTCCAATACAGTTAACCCCTTCCCTGCCAGTGTAATTTTTACAGTAACAGTGCATATGTATAGCATAATGTCACTGGTAACCCCAAAAGTGTCAAAAATGTCAGTCAAGGGTCCGATCTGTCCGCCGCAATGACGCAGTCCCGCAAAAAAAAATCGCAGATCGCCGCCATTACTCGTTAAAAAAAAAACACCAAAAATGACAAAAATCTTTCCCTTTGTTAGTAAACGCGATAACTTTTGCGCAAACCAATCAAAATACGCTTTTTGCGATTTTTTTTAACCAAACATATGTAGCATAAAACAAATTGGCCGAAAATGTTAAAACATTTTGATTTTTACTTTTTTTTTTGGGGAATTTCATATAAAAAAAATGTGAAAAATATTGTTATTTTTGCAAAATTTACGCTCTTTTTTTGTTTATAGCGCATGATCAAAAAATCGCACAGGTGATTAAATACCAGCAAAAGAAAGCTCTGTTTGTGGGAAAAAAAAGAACATCAAATTCGTTTAGGTACAGCGTCGCACGACCGCGCAATTGTCTGTTAAAGTCACGCAGTAAAAAATCGCAAAAAAAAACCCTTGTCAGGAAGGGGGTAAAATCTTCCGGGGCTTAAGTGGTTAAGAGTGATCAGATATATTGCAATTATTTGCAAAGTCCCTCTTTGCCATGAAAATTATCTTAATCGCAAAAAAAGAAAAACATTTTACTGCATTTGTGAAGAAGGCTTTAGGGCACCCAAGAAAGTCCAGCAAGCTCCAGGGCCGTCTCCTACAGTTGATTCAGCTTGGGGGTCCAGGCACCACCAGTGCAGAGCTTGCTCAGCAATGGCAGCAGGCAGGTGTGAGGGCATCTACATGCACAGTGCAGAGAAGACTTTTGGGGGATGCCCTGATGTCAAGAAGGGCAGTAAAGAAGCCACTTCTCTCCAGGAAAAACATCAGGGATAGACGGATATTCTGCAAAAGGTACAGTAATGCTGAGGACTAGGGTAAAGTAATTTTCTCTGATGAATCATTTTTCAGTTTTCTTGGGGCATCCGAAAAAAACCTGTCTGGAGAAGAAAAGGTGAGTGCTAGCATCAGTCCTTTGTCATGCCAACAGTAAAGCATCCTGAGACCATTTACGTGTGGGGTTGGTTCTCAGCCAAGGAAGTGAGCTCTCGGACAATTTTGCCTAAGAACACCACCATTAATAAAGAATAGTACCAAAACTTCCTCCGAGAGCAACTTCTTACAACCATCCACGATCAGTTTGGTGAACCACAATGCCTTTTGAAGCATCTTGGAGCATCTTGCCATAAGGCAAAAGTGATAACTAAGTGGTCTGGGAAACAAAACATCGACATTTTGAGTCCGTGGTCAGGAAACTCCCCAGACCTTGATTACAATGAGAACTTGTGGTCAATCCTCAAGAGGCGGGTGAACAAAAAAATCCTCACAAATTCTGACAAGGTCTAAATATTGATTATGCAAGAATGGGCTGCCATCAGTCAGAATGTTGCCCAGAGGTTGATTAACAGCATGCCAGGGTGAATTTCAGAGATCTTGAAAAAGAAGGGTCAACACTACAAATATTGACTCTTTGCATAAATTTGATGTAATTGTAAATAAAACCTTTGACACTTATGAAAGGCGTGTAATTGTACATCAGTATACCATAATAACATCATAAAAAAAGATCTAAAAACACTGAAGCAGCAGACTTTGTGAAAATTAATATTGGTGTCATTCTCAAAACTTTTGACCATGGCTGTACAGTACATTCAACATTCCCCTCCTCCCAGATTAACAATGCTGCTGACCAAAGGTGTCCCTGTTCGCCTTCATCCAGAGTGGAGGCACTCTAATACAGAAGGTGTGTTACTGGCCAGATGACCAGGGAGGAAAAAAAATACTTGAAAACAAGGCCCTGAGGAAGTCATGTGGTGCATGAGGTAACATGTAGGAGGAGCTGGGGTGACGCAGATGCCGCAGGAGCGTTGGATCGCGGCTGCACAGTGTGAGGTTTTTAAAGGCGCTTTTACTATATTTATGATGCAAGTGCAATAACTTTATTAAACACATGGTACTTGGTATACTACACTATGAGAGACCATCCCATCCCACATTGGCAGCGGAGAAGGTAGACGCTGGCGGTTTCTTAAAGAGATATCTGGTATAACAAAAAGGAGAAGATCATCCAATAAAATATCCAGGAAGGTAGATGATAATATACCTATATCCCTTGGGACGCCCATCTGACCTAGTAACATATGTTTTTGTCCAAATTTTGAGATGTGTGCATTGGAGGAAAGGTGGTGGGACTCACTTGCATGTTGGTGTGGAATCTTGATATTATTATTAAGCAAAGAGTGGAGGAATATATTTACAGAAAACACATTTTGGGACTATACAAATTGCATTAGGACTCTGTTACTGTATTTTCAAAACTTTGAGTTATTTATCTTTATTATATATTGGTATTATTTTTTCACAGATTTCAAATCTTGTGATGCACAATTTATATGTACTGTATATACGTATGTAGCACCCTCCTAGGTAGGTGCCAGGAAAAAGCATATCGGTGGCCCTGTCAGCATATCAGGGGGGCCTGATCATTTAATTAGGCTTTCACATGCTTCCAGGTGTGACCTGTTGTGCCTGGGGAGTCTCCCCACTGTGTCCAATGAGGGCTCTTATTGGACAGTGGAGGAAACCTATGGCAATAGCAAACCAGGGCTTATGGCTATCTCAGTGGGAGGAGTTTGCCGCAATGCACCCTGGGATGGGCTATAAGTCTGAGGGGAGCATGTGACAGGGCGTTATTGGTGGGAAGCAGAGTCCCGGGAGGAGGGTGACGGTTGTCTCTCCTCCTGTCAGCATGAGTGAGGGTGTCCTGGGCAGTCAGCCTAGAGGACGAAGGTTGAGCTAAGCTGCAGAGAGAGGGATGCAGAGTGCTGTTGACCGAGTGGAGCTGCTGGGCAGAAATTTTGGGGAAAAACAGTGTCGTGAGTACTCGAAACCGCCCAGGGGTCTGCCTAGGAGAGGGGACCACTCCAGAAGGTCAGAGGGATCCGGGAGCCAGCTAACCTGTGGAGAAGGCTTAGAGAAAGGGGGTGCCAGTGTCCAAGCCCTGAAGATAAGTGAGAGAAAGAGGGTGGCGGTGTGGGTCCTGAAGTGTTTAGCAGCACAGCTGTAGTACAAGTAGCTACCTCAGCAAGGAGTGCTTAAGGGAGCTCAAAGAGGACTTCTTTATGTAAGAAAGCAGTCCAAGGTCAGTTTGGAGTTAACAGGCAGCAAGCCAGCGTTAACCGGCGTTGACCGGCATCTAGCCAGCAGCGTCAAGTCAGCGCCAATCGGCATTTTTCAGTTGTCCCAAGCAAATTGTGCATAGTTGAGCCAAAGGAGTATCCCACTCAGTGTTGCCAACCGCCCGTAGATTTACGGACAGCCCGTTAAAACAGGGCACTTTTCTCCTGCCCGTAAATGCCCGTAGCAGGAGAAAAGTGCCAGTAAATCTACGGCGGCGGTGGCGGCACTGTCAGAACTGCGCATGTGCAGCGCGCAGTTCCGGAGATCCCTGTCGGACGAGTGCCACGGTCCGCCTCTGCCTCCACCCCCGACGCCACCTCTGCTCCCGACCCCGAGTTATTTACATCGGACGAGTGGCACCCACGGCCCGCCTCTGCCTCCACCCCCGACGCCGCCTCCGCCCCCGACCCCGAGTTATTTACATCGGACGAGTGCCACCCACGGCCGCCTCTGCCTCCGCCTCTCCTCATCTAAGTTTTCCCGCCTGTGTCCCTGCGTGATGAAGCCGGCCCGGGACTGGAGGAGGAGTACGAGACTACGGGGGGTGTGAGGTATGGAGGGGGGTCACCGTCACCTACCTATCCGTGCTGGCTGAGCCGTGCTGCTGGGCACCATGCTGGCCACTGACCGACCGACCGTCCGATCCGCCGCAGGTAAGTCAGACTCAGACTGAGCCGGCTCCTCTCATCTGGATGGAAGGGTGAGGGGGGGCACACACTGGCCCTGGCATCACGAGGAGTTGGAGAAGATGTTTCATGTAAGTGTAACTTGTACTGCCTTGCAATGATATGAGGGGAGCTACTTACCTACCCGTGTAATATCAGGGGAGCTACCTACCGGGTAGGTAAGTAGCTCCCCTGATATCACACAGGTAGGTAGGTAGATGGATGGGTAGGTCCTACCTCCCACTGTACCATGCCCGCAGTGTCTGCCCACCCCCTTCACCATGCCCGCAGTGTCTGCCCACCCCCTTCACCATGCCCACAGTGTCTGCCCACCCCCTGTACCATGTCCGCAGTGTCTGCCCACCCCCTTCACCATGTCCGCAGTGTCTGCCCACCCCCTTCACCGTGTCTGCCCACCCCCTTCACCATGTCCGCAGTGTCTGCCCACCCCCTGTACCATGTCCGCAGTGTCTGCCCACCCCTTTCACCATGTCCGCAGTGTCTGCCCACCCCCTTCACCATGCCTGCAGTGTCTGCCCACCCCCTTCACCATGTCCGCAGTGTCTGCCCACCCCCTTCACCATGTCCGCAGTGTCTGCCCACCCCCTTCACCATGTCCGCAGTGTCTGCCCACCCCCTTCACCATGCCCGCAGTGCCTGCCCACCCCCTTTACCATGCCTGCAGTGTCTGCCCACCCCCTTTACCATGCCCGCAGTGTCTGCCCACCCCCTTCACCATGCCCGCAGTGTCTGCCCACCCCCTTCACCATGTCTGCAGTGTCTGCCCACCCCCTTTACCATGCCCGCAGTGTCTGCCCACCCCCTTTACCATGCCCGCAGTGTCTGATCACCCCCTTTACCATGTCCGCAGTGTCTGCCCACCTCCTTTACCATGTCCGCAGTGTCTGCCCACCTCCTTTACCATGTCCGCAGTGTCTGCCCACCTCCTGTACCATGTCCGCAGTGTCTGCCCACCTCCTGTACCATGTCCGCAGTGTCTGCCCACCTCCTGTACCATGTCCGCAGTGTCTGCCCACCTCCTGTACCATGTCCGCAGTGTCTGCCCACCTCCTGTACCGTGTCTGACCACCTCCTGTACCATGTCCGCAGCCTCTGACCACCTCCTGTACCATGTCCGCAGCCTCTGACCACCTCCTGTACCATGTCCGCAGTGTCTGCCCACCTCCTGTACCGTGTCTGACCACCTCCTGTACCATGTCCGCAGTGTCTGACCACCTCTTGTACCATGTCTGAACAGAGTCTGCAGACTCTGATGTAAGGGGAAACTCTGTGCTGGCTGGGTTATGGTAACCCAACCTTCATGTAAATTTGAGAAATATGTTTTTTGTTTAACTTTAACACATTGCTAATAGAACTATCTACATGTTTATAGTTAAAATATTGATATTTGCACGGTTTAGCACTGAAAATTTTTATTTTAGGTACTTTTTTCAGTGTCCGTAAAAAATTGGTGCTGTCCGTAAATTTTGGACGTTCTGCCAGTAAATTTCCCTCCGGGGGGTTGGCAACACTGATCCCACTCCCTTCTCCCATCCAAGTTCTCAATAAATACAAAAAAACCAAAGATACTGGACTGGTCATTGTCTTAGTGCTCACACTTGGAGGAACATGCACAAAGGTACTTTTGTTGCACCCGGTGACCCAGGGGGACCCATATCCAGCAAAACGGCTGGGAATCCTGCTACACGCATTAAACTTTTTGTCAGATAGCGAGATTTATATAGAAATATATATCTTATCTATAGTGCCGCATGACTACTGACAACTGTCTATTGGACTTTGCGGGAACACATTTAGATGTGAGGAGCACCCTTCACTTTCATTGAGTTACTTTTGGTTTATTTTGCACACACATAGTGGTTATTAATTTGGTAGCGCGAAAGTATCAGTGTCTTTCATTTTACACATCTTGGGTAAGGGCAGGTGATTCATGTAGCATTTACTTTCTGGAATCTATCTGCCTTTAGCTCAAGCATGCAGACAGGAAGGTGTGCTTAGCTAAGAAATACCCGTGAAGACTTTGGGATGCATGATATTATTTTGGCCTAGGCTAGCAACCAAGAAGCAACTGAAGAAATGGTATTAATAAAAAGTATATTTATATAATAGTGTATACTTTCATATTTACTATTGCTAGTAGCATAAGGAATAAAAAAGTAAGTCCCACCGGTGCGACTTGTAATGCCATTTTTCAGTTTCAAATTGCATGACAAGTCGCACCCTATTGTTTGCATTGGAAGCGGTCAAATCGGTTCTTGTCAGAGTCGCACTCATTTTAAAAGTAGTTCCTGCACTACTTTTTGCAAGTTCAGGTGCGACTTGCATAGACATCTGTGCATGAAGCCACACAGATGTTTTCCAAGTCGCACCTGAAGTAGCACTGAAATGCTACTTTGAAATTGCTACTTAACCACTTAAGCCCCAGAAGATTTTACCCCCTTCCTGACCAGGGCCTATTTTGTGATTCGGCACTGCGTAAATTTAACGGACAATTGCGTGGTCGTGCGACGCTGTACCTAAATGAATTTGACGTCCTTTTTTTCCCACAAACAGAGCTTTCTTTTGGTGGTATTTGATCACCTGTGCGATTTTTTGATTATGCGCTATAAACAAAAAAAGAGCGTAAATTTCGCAAAAATAACAATATTTTTCACATTTTTTTTATGAAATTCTCAAAAAAAAATGTAAAAATCAAAATTTTTTAACATTTTAGGCCAATTTGTATTATGCTACATATATTTGGTAAAAAAAAATTGCAAAAAGCGTATTTTGATTGGTTTGCACAAAAGTTATTGCGTTTACTAACTAAGGGAAAGATTTTTGTCATTTTTGTTGTTGTTTTTTTTAACGCGTAATGGCGGCAATCTGCGATTTTTTTGCGGGACTGCGACATTGCGGCGGACAGATCGGACCCTTGACTGACATTTTTGGGGTTACCAGTGACATTACTACAGTAATCAGTGCTATACATATGCACTGTTACTGTAAAAAATGACACTGGCAGTGAAGGGGTTAACTTTTTTTGAGAGGGAGGGGTTAAGTGTGTCACTAGGGGCGTGATTCTAACTGTGATTGGTTGTGGCTTGAGGTGTAAGAACAGTGATCAACGGTACTACATAGTAGAACCGTATGATCACTATTCTTACACAGGGGAGAATGACAGGCGGCTTTGTTTACATTAGCCGCCTGCCTTTCTCCCGGTGTAACGGACGATCGCGAGTGCCCGGCGGACATCAGGTCCGCCGGGCATACACGCAGGGGGGTCCATGACCGAGCGGGAGCGCGCATCCGGCGGCGCATGCTCGATCCCCAGAGCCTCACAGGCTAGTGACGTACCCCTACGTCACTTTGCCTGTGAGGGGCTGACCGCCGCAGTATATGTACTTGCGGCGGTCGGCAAGTGGTTAAAGTGAAGTAGCAGGATTTCAGTGTCGCGATCGGTGTGACCGGGGTGTAAGAGAGTTTAGTTCCGCTTTTATATAAATGTAAGGCCCCATTCACATACAAGCGACGGCTACTTCGCACCGCGACCTCCGAGGCGGCCGCCACGGACTTCATAACATTGAAGTCTATGGCGTCGCCTCCTGGTCGCCCCAAAGAAGCTCCGGACCCTTTTTCTAAGTCGGAGCGACTTGTGTCGCTCCTATTAGAACGGGTCCGCAGCTTCCCTATGGGAGGCGACCTACGGCGACCTGTGAGGCGACCAGGTCGCCTCACAGGTCGCCTTAGTGTGAACGGGGACTAATAGATTGAAATAATATTTGTTATAGAATAAAAATACATTTAAAACAGAAACCTCAACAAATCGCTCTGATAGAAATGATTTTGCATGCATTCAATTGGAATCTTTAGCTGGAAAATAGTGAATTATTCTTTGTTTTTTACTTCAAGATTATTAAAAAAAATAAAATAAATAAATGTATGACCAGCATAAAACAATTTCAGATTTCCACACACATTAAAGAGGAAGTAAACTTTGCTATTTTTTTACCTGCATAGTAAAGGCATAATGTGCTAGTATGCATCACATACCTGCAAACAAATCTCGTCGTCCCCGCTGGAGGCTGCATCCATCTTCTCCTGTCTTCCTTCTGGGTCCGTGGACTCCGGCTGTGCTACTGGCTGAAACCACATAACGTCACTCCCGCGCATGCCGTTCCTTCAGAACGCATGTGCCAATGATGTCGCCGTCGCAGTATATAGTAAATATCTCCTACCTAAACAGTGCAAGTTTAGGAGATTTTTACACTATCTATAGGTAAGCCTTATTATAGGCTTACCTATAGGTACAATCAGTAGAGGTAGGTTTACAACCACTTTAACTGTCCTAATAGAGAGGCCATGTGTTTATATAGCCTGGTCTATTGCATCAGCTCAGCTCAAAAATTAACATATTTCTCCCTGTGACGAGACCAATCTCGCCCCATTGCATTGGAGGAGCCTGGTTGCCCGCCTGCTGCCTTTGGACTATGGACCAGGCTTTAAAAGACTTTGGCTCCATGGCGATTAAACTGTATTTGTGGGGTCTGAGTGCCATTCACCTAATAATGTGTACTCAGACCTGAGCTATCTGGGGATATGTAACATGTCTATGTTTAATGTATAAAAAGTAACTTTTTATATTTTAAAGCATAATACTGTATTTGGGTCCCCATGAGTGTAATGGAGTCTTGCCTCTATCTTGGAAGCTAAACCTTCTTCCTGTAAACTGTAAGGAACAGGAAGTCAACTCCTAATATGGTCATTCCAGGAAGTTCTGAGGAGACAGACTGTCTAAGGTGGCTCCCCATTCACCTTTTGTCAGGTGTGCTAATGACCTGACCTGTTGTCTGCTAAGGGAGGTATTGACACTCAGAGTAATGTGTATTGAGGGCTCGTTAGGGAACCATTGTTCTGTGTCTGACTATAGTTTACATTGATTGCCCCCTGGGGCTTCTGTCTCCTTGCATTGGTCAAAGCTATCTGACCAATCACTGTTGACTCATTTTCAAGCCCTCATTTGCATGGGCTGGAGAGGACCTTATTGGGAACTGGAAGTAGACCAATGGGAAAGCGGTTGTTGGGGGGAAGGATGTTCCAATTTCTGTATAAAAGTGTGCTGTGTTCTTCCAATAAATGTTGTTCCTGTTTTACCCTCAACTCGGAGCTTTGTCTCGTTATTGGGGGAATCTGCTACAGGGATTGCTATGGTCTTCCATACTCCCTTAGAGAATCACTAAGCTCTTGTAAGAGCTTGTGTAAGAGCTTGTTCTGCTGCACTCTCTGGGGAAAGAGAGGTTCACCCACAGGAACCTGGAGCCTTGTCGTTGGTACAGGGTGGGTAGGAGATGCCAAGACCCTAACCAAGCTGCGGCAGGTCGTGGAGTCTGAAGTGCTAACGGTATCTGGTGGAGTGCTTGGAGCCCTCGGGAAGCACTAGGAGCATCAGTCAACGGAGGTACCTGCTCAGGAGGGCCCTGTTCCGTAACACTCCCGTCACACAAACATAGGAGAAATAAGTGAAATTGCTGCACATAAGGTTTTTCTAAGATGATTTTCCTTCCCCGTGTTAGCCCCCTTTCACATCGGCCGATTGGACATGTGATTTGACATGTCAAATTGCATGACAAATGAGAGCTTATTGCCGGCAACAGCACCGTCCGAATTGGTGTGACGCTGACTTTGACAAATATCGAATCATCGGTTGTTAAGGATGCGGAAACTGGCTTCCCGCCCTCTCCTTAGCAACCAGCTATGTACATCATTTTAAAAAGGAAAATAAAACATAAACCACATAAAAAAACTCATCAAAAACACAATTGCATTTTCTGGTGCAACTCCGTTGAAGTCTATTACATTCAATACGCAATCTACTGCAGGAAAAAAAAGTCCCGACCCTTTACAAAAGCACACCAGCAGAAAAAGGCAAAGATTTGAATGTATACTATAAAAACCATGTTAAATGGACTGTAGTGCGTTTCTGCAAAATGCAAAATGTACCAAAAAGTACATATGTGTGTACATAGGGTTAAGTCAGGTTGCATGCCTGGCCTTGTCCTAAAGCATAGCTGTATGTTCTCATGAACTAGTCATTTCATTATGATTTGAGTAACCACACCTTAATAAAACCAGGTAACCTACAACTATTTATTCAGTTTACTGAAAGAGGTTGTAAACTCTTTTTTTATTTTCTTTTTTCTTACTTACCCTGCAAGAGAAACACATAATGAGCTAGTATGCGATGCATACTAGCTCATTATGAAATACTTACCTTAGAACGAGCCCCCGCCGTGCCGTCCGCTTAGCTGGATGACGGGCGACATGTCTAGTCGCCCGTCTTCCGGGATCGCGGCATCCGGCCATCTGATTGGCCGGAGGCGCGGTGACGTCACTCCCGCGCACGCGCGCGGGAGCCGACAGTCACGGCACGGAGTTCTGAATGAACGGCACGAGCGGCCGTTCCTTCAGTGCGCCTGCGCCAGTGACGTCACTGGATGCTTCTAAGGTAAATATCTCCTAAACGGTACATGTTTAGGAGATATTTACAGTACCTATAGGTAAGCCTTATTATAGGCTTACCTATAGGTACAAGTTGTAGAGGAGGGTTTACTTCCTCTTGAATGACATTTTATGAGCCTTAAATGAACCAGTATTCTGCCATATGCAGAGGATAATAAAAGGTTAATATAAGGACAATACAAGACACATTCAAGTGGTATTAAAATACATTGAAGGTTTTTTTTAAAGATATGTTAAAGGTAGAGGATTTCTTTGTCAAACTAGTCAGATACAGCTATTTTACCCAACAACAGGGGCGGTATGGCTACAATCACAGGGTAGCATACATGCATAGCTAGGGTTATTATTCCAGGAGAACTAAAGTGGTATTAAACCCAAAACCGAAAATAAATTATATTGCAGCTTACCAATCATTAGATGTGGTGGCTGCATTCGTCTTCTTTTCTTAGGCTTTTCCCCCTCTGTTTTCACTTGTTGATCTAGCCAGTAATACACCTCCTGTATTAGTGAGGCACAACTCTGGAGGACTGAGAAAAGGAGGCACAGCAGACAGCAGCATTGTCAGTCTGGGGAAGGAGGGCGGGTAGTGTTAAATGTATTAACAGATTTAGATACGCTAACAAATTGAAGCCAAACTCCAGCTCACATTTTATCAACAGATTTTACATGAATAAATAAAAGTTGCAAAAAGTAAAAAAAAAAAAAAATACTGCGCAGGTGATAATTACCTAAGTGAAATAAAGCTGCTTGCTATATCGCAACAGAACCAATTGTGCAAAAACATACATGATAAAAATTGCAGTGCTAAATAAATGAAGTTCAAAGTAAATCATTAAAAAATAATCCATATAGTGCTTGAACACTAAAGTGCATAGTGACAGATGAAAAGAAAGTCCATTGAAGAAATATCCAAAGAAATGTGATTGTTTAGATGAATATCCAGCTGGTGCACCTCCACCGTGATAATAAACAGGATGAGAGCTTACCAGATCTCTAGACTCCAAGCTATAGGAGTCTAGAAAAAAGTCAAAATAATGATCCAGCACTCAAAGCAAATCCCTCAGCGGTTAGATTGGAAAGGAAGGTAACATGGCTGGCTAAAGCCCCGTACACACGTACTGATCGTCGGCCGAACGATCGGCCGTCTTTTGTCCAGGGCTGTCGTGTCTGTTGAAAACTGCAAAAAACTGCACACAAATTTTGTCGGCCAACAACAGCCGACTGCAGAAGTGATGTCATGTGATGGTTAACTTTCCTTGTCTTTTTTCTTTTCTGAGCATGCCCAGTCTTGCAAATCTGCTGTCTGTCGGCCGAAATCTGTACTGAATGGCGAACAATCGGCCGTTCTGGTGTTGGCCAACAAAAATTTTAATGCCTGCACGACAGATTGTGCTAGGCCGAAAATGCGCTGTCGGCTGTAGGAAGCATCATACTAACAAGCCTACAATCGGCCGATCGGTCGTCGGCCGAATATTTACGGCCGGCAATCGGTACGTGTGTACGGGGCTTAAACAAACCCCTAAGCCCCGTACACACGATAAGAAATTTGGCCGGGAAATTTCGTCCGACGACCGATCTGCCGATTTTCGGCTTGTTAGTATGGTGCTTCCGACAACCGACTCCGACTTTTCGGCCAAAAAAATCCTGGTGTGCAGGCTATAAAATTTTTGTCGTCCGTCAACATAACGTCCGATTTTGTCAGTACAGATTTCGTCAGACAAAAATCTAAAATCGAAACACGCATGCATGATCGGAAGCAAATAACGACCCGGAAGAATTTTGTAAAGAAAACTAGCCATTGTATCAAGAAAGAGCTTTCGTCTCGCAGCAGGCAAATAAATATTTAAAATGCGGTGCACATGCTCATCTTGGTTAATGTGAGAAGAAGGAAGCTGCTGCTCATAATTGTATACTTTAGAATTAAAGAGGCATGTGTTGTTATGATGATGATAATGATTTGGCTATTCTATATGTTGCATGCATTTTTTTTTAAGATTGTTAACTCTTCACCATTCTCAATGGTTTATGAATGGAAAATATCTAACTATTGATGTGTCCCTTTATTTTTTCATTAATGTATAATACATATATTGCTGCCTACTCCCAATATGCTCAATTTTTAGAAATAAAGATAGGCAAGTAGTTTTTTTAACATTTTCTTTACTTTAGAAATAAATATATCCAAACATAAATATAGAGATACTCTCATTAGTAAAAATAGAAAAGAAAAAAAAGGGCATTCCCTCCTCAAAAAACGTATAAATAAATAATAATCGGTAACAGAAAAATCACATTATAAATTATTTTCATTTCTAAATATGTATAGTCATGTGACCCTGGGGGTAGGTGGGGATCAGGGGCATATTGCCACTGACTGCCATGTGGCTGTTGTGGCTGTGGTGGCTGTGGTGGAGGTGGAGGGGGTGGCTGGTAATCTGACAGGTGCGCGTGTCCATGGATTTCTCCTCGGACCCCCTTATTTAGCACCTGTAGTAAGAGGAGCTCTGCCATTTGGCGCTGTTCCTCACTCATCAGCCTTAATATATTGGCTGTGAGAAAGCCAAATGAGTTAGCCTCATCTGGCTTTCTTTGCAGGGCCATAGAGGCCTGGCTTAGAAAGGAAGCAGTGGCCTCCTCCAAATTTGTAGTTTTTTTGCGTCTCTTTTCAGGAGGTTGGGTGGTTACTGACTGCTCCGATGATGCCTGGTTTCCACTTGGCTCCTCCACGTTGACACTTTCCTGTTTAAGAAATTAAAAAATGATTATAATGTTATAGTGTATATAAAATGTCACGTTTGTTTGATTATTTTAACCAAATAACAGACATTACATTAAGGGTGAATTATTGGCTTGATAATATTTTTATTGCATCATTATCTTTATTGCAGACAATATATTGTTAAATGCTATACCTGTGTCAAGCTTGGCTCCAGTAAATCTTCCTCCTGGGTGGCAGCACATGAGCCCTCTGCCAAAGTGGAAGGGAGAGTAGACAGGGATGGCCTTGCTTCTGATTGTTCAGTCAGGAAGTGCAGGCTCTCGAAATACCAGAGCCTTGGTACACATATTTCCTCTGTAGCAGCTCCTAACCTTTCCGAATTCCTGATTTTGTTAAGCTCCCTTTTAAAGGTGCTGCGCAGGTTTTGGATTTTGTTCCTGACATAATGAATGTCAGCATTTGGGCAAAATGGCTTACATAAATCAGCCAATTTTTGAAGAGCCTCATTTTTTAGTTGCTTATTTGAGTAATCCCTACTCTTCACCTTCCACAAACAAGGCAACTGTCTGTATTCCTCAATAAATTGAGTTAAAAAATCAGGTGACGTGAATTTGTCAACCATTTTTTATGCCTGCAAGACACAACACAACACAAAACATAGTCAAAGATCATGTATTTTGTCACATAATAAAGATAGGCCCAATATAAGTCGTATAGGGCCCAAAACACCCGTGCTCTAATCAAAAATCGTACCTTTGTTTGCTCAGATGAATCGTGGTTCGCCGATCGATCGTGCTCCTGGAAAAGATCTGTCCATGGCGAATCGGCGAGCGAACGATCTGGCGTCCTTTAAATACAGCTCATGCGTCAACTCCGCCTCCAGTGGCGCGCTGAGGCAGGGCCGTGTACGTGCCGAATATTAAGCTGCATGCCACACACACGTGAGTCGCGGAAGATTCGTGAAGGAGATGGCAGAATCGGGGAGTTGTAGTGAAGGCCGCAGTGGTTGGGCTCATAAAAAAACCAAAGCCACACCTATGAGCAAGGGTGAGATGGTTGAGATGGTGGCCATACTGGAGAAAAACAATTATGATGGCAAGCTGGAGAATTATGAAAGGCCCAACTCCAGAAAAGACCGAATTCTTGATAAGGTCATTTCATCTCTAAAGAAGATTTATGGTGTGGATCGATCCAAGGACCAAATCGGAAAAAGATGGTCCGATCTGAAACATCGGGAACAAGAGCAGCTAGGTCACATCCATCATATCCTGAAAAGAAGTAAGCAATAGTTGTGTTTAAGCAATATGTATTGGTTATATTTGGTGTATGTTGTATAGAAATGTATAGATACTAATGTATATGAAAAACTTTACTTTTTATTTATTTTTGTCATGTATGTATTTTCTTGATATTTTTATGATTTATTTGTATATTAAATTAAAAGACAGGAATCAACAATAAACTATATAGGCATATTATTGCAAATATTTTTGTTGACAAACTAATATTTGTTCCATATTGTTTTTTTCACCTTTAAATAGAGTAAATCATTAATGTCCCTACTTTTTAGGAGGTAACCATGTACATGTCAGAATCTTTTCTGTGAAAATAGCTGTCAAGCAGTGCACCATGTCATAGCAAATTTCCCTCCTGTGAATTTTCTGACATGCCACATTTTTATTATGTAGAATATGATCAAAGAAAACACACTGTGACCACTATGGAGGAAAGCAATGTGGCAAGTAGTCCAGAGTGCAGCATGGTGGAGTCAAGTGTTCAGCAAATCAGCTTACCACCACAGCAACATCAAGGTTGGTAGGCACATAATGTTTAGAAATGGGAGACGAAAAATATGTGATTTTGGGATGATTCTTTAACCTTCTATTGTTGTATTTCAGACAAAATGGACATTCCAGATGTCCCCGAAGTTCCCTCATTTGAGCCATGGGATCTGTCACCTACAGCCGGATTAGATCTGGAAATATTTGCTCCAAGATCCCCTGCCATGATTCAGAGTGAGTCTCCAAAAAAGTAGCAAACAGAACCAAGTGTTGGGGAGCCTGTTTTGTGCCCAAGTAAGTATTATTCTAATGTTGCTTCTAGTCAGTGGCGTCACTAGGGTGGGGCCAGAGGGGGCCATGGCCCCACCAAAATAAGTCTGTGCCCCCCAATGTGCCCCTCCAATTTATGTGCACAACAACAGTCATGGATTCTCATCTCATTCTGTCTTGCACTGCGCACAGCGCCAGTGATTGGTGGGAAGCCAGGCAGCTGTAAGGAGAGAGAGTAGAGCTGTCAAAATGTAGCTCTGATGTCAGGATGGGCGGAACTGATATGCGGGACCCGCCCCCTTTGTCAGACAGCCCATGCACAGACAAACAGCGGACGTTACATTGCTGGGGAGGAAGGAGAGGGGGAGGGACTGATTGTAACTGCTGTATGTGGAATTCAGGTTTATTATACACGCGGTGGGTACACATACAGTAGTTACAATCAGTCCCTCCCCGTCTCCTTCCTCCCCAGCCAGCAGAGATGGGAGGAGAGGTGGGCAGTGAAGACACATAGGACTGTGTCTTAATATGTAGAGAGGGGGAGGGCGCATTGGGAGCTTCCACAGTTCTCTGCCAGTCTGCCTCATTGACATAGGAGTGACTCTCCCTCATTCAGGTCACTGTAACCATCCTCGCTCTGCCTTATCTCTCTCTCTCTTATCTGTATTTAGTATAAATGTTTGTCCTGCAGCCTGAGCTGAGTGCACACCAAGAAATGCTCTCCTAGCTGAGCTTTGCAGTGGTGATCACAGAGAACCGATCTTTTAGGAGCAGCAGAGAGAGACAAAAGCAGCTGAAAGATCTTCTCTGTGATCACCACTGCAAAGCCTAAGATAGAGACATTCTGAACATCTCCATGCTCCCCTCTAGTTATTGGATGCTGGGTCTGTCAGGGTCCTAATATCAAATGACATCATCAGTTTGCCCCACCCCCCAGCTCCCAGAGGAGGACAGAACTTTCCCTATTACACACTTGCTCCTCCTCCAATCTGAGACACTACAGCCATGCTGCTTAAGGTAAGGATGACACTAATGTAGGTGTCAGTGAAGTGGTCAGTGTGGGGGTGTCAGTGTAGGAGGGGTCAGTGTAGGTGTCAGTGTGGCGGGGGTCAGTGTTGGAGGGGTCAGTGTAGGTGTCAGTGTGGAGGTGTAGGAGTTGTCAGTGTAAGTGTCAGTGTGGGGGTGTCAGTGTAGGAAGGGTCAGTGTAGGTGTCAGTATGGAGGTGTAGGAGTTGTCAGTGTAAGTGTCAGTGTGGGGGTGTCAGTGTAGGAGGGGTCGGTGTAGGTGTCAGCGTGGAAGGGTCAGTGTGGGGGTGTCAGTGTAGGAGGGGTCAGTGTAGGTGTCAGTGTGGCGGGGGTCAGTGTGGAGGGGTCAGTGTAGATGTCAGTGTGGGGGTGTCAGTGTAGGAGGGGTCAGTGTAGGTGTCAGTGTGGGGGTGTCAGTGTAGGAGGGGTCAGCATAGGTGTCACTGTAGGAGGGGTCAGTGTAGGTGTCAGTGTGGCGGGGGTCAGTGTGGAGGGGTCAGTGTAGGTGTCAGTGTGGGGGTGTCAGTGTAGGAGGGGTCAGTGGGGCGGGGGTCAGTGTGGAGGGGTCAGTGTAGGTGTCAGTCAAGGGGGGTCAATGTAGGAGGGGTCAGTGTAGGTGTCAGTGTGGGAGGGGTCAGTGTAGGTGTCAGTGTAGGAGGGGTCAGTGTAGGTGTCAGTGTGGCGGGGGTCAGTGTAGGAGGGGTCAGTGTAGGTGTCAGTGTGGAGGTGTAGGAGGGGTCAGTGTAGGTGTCAGTGTGGCGGGGGTCAGTGTAGGTGTCAGTGTGGGGGTGTCAGTGTAGGAGGGGTCAGTGTAGGTGTCAGTGTGGCGGGGGTCAGTGTAGGTGTCAGTGTGGGGGTGTCAGTGTAGAAGGGGTCGGTGTAGGTGTCAGCGTGGAAGGGTCAGTGTGGGGGTGTCAGTGTAGGAGGGGTCAGTGTAGGTGTCAGTGTGGAGGGGTCAGTGTGGGGGTGTCAATGTAGGAGGGGTCAGAGTAGGTGTCAGTGTGGGGGTGTCAGTGTAGGAGGGGTCAGAGTAGGTGTCAGTGTGGGGGTGTCAGCGTAGGAGGGGTCAGTGTAGGTGTCAGTGTGAGAGGGGTCAGTGTAGGTGTCAGTGTGGGGGGGGGTCAGTGTAGGTGTCAGTGTGGGGGTGTCAGTGTAGGAGGGGTCAGTGTAGGTGTCAGTGTGGCAGGGGTCAGTGTGGAGGGGTCAGTGTAGGTGTCACTGTAGGAGGGGTCAGTGTAGGTGTCAGTGTGGCGGGGGTCAGTGTGGAGGGGTTAGTGTAGGTGTCAGTGTGGGGGTGTCAGTGTAGGAGGGGTCAGTGTGGCAGGGGTCAGTGTGGAGGGGTCAGTGTAGGTGTCAGTCAAGGGGGGTCAATGTAGGAGGGGTCAGTGTAGGGGGGGTCAGTGTAGGTGTCAGTGTAGGAGGGGGGTCAGTAAAGGGGGGTCAGTGTAGGGGGCTCAGTGTAGGTGTCAATGAAGGGGGGTCAGTGTAGGTGTCAGTGAAGGGGGGTCAGTGTAGGTGTCAATGAAGGGGGGTCAGTGTAGGTGTCAATGAAGGGGGTCAGTGTAGGTGTCAGTGTAGGGTAGGAGGGTTAGTGTAGGAGGGGTCGGTGTAAGGGGTCAGTGTAGGTGTCAGTGAAGGGGGGGTCAATGTAGGTGTCAATGTGGGGGGGAGGGGTCAGTGTAGGTGTCAGTGATGGGGTCAGTGTAGGGGGGGTCAGTGTAGGTGTCAATGTGGGGGGGCGGGGTCAGTGAAGGGGTCAGTGTAGGGGGGTCATTTTAGGAGTCAATGTTAGGGGGGGATCAGTGTAGGGGTCAGTGTAAGTGTTAGTGTAGGGGGAGTCAGTGTAGGGGGGGTCAGTCTAGGGCAGTGGTTCTTAACCTTGTTGGAGGTACTGAACCCCACCAGCTTCATATGCGCATTCACCGAACCCTTCTTAATTGGAAAAATAAAATATGATTTTATGAGTCTAGTCTCGGGAGGGGCACTGCCAGAAAATAAGGTGTTGTTTACAGAACTGAATTAAACGTATCATACAAAGTAAAATGTACAGAGGTCAGTAGTATGTAGGGCAGCGTACAGAGGTCAGTAGGCTGTAGGGCAGCGTACAGAGGTCAGTAGGCTGTAGGGCAGTGTGCAGTAGTGAGTAGTTTGTAGGGCAGTGTGCAGTGGTCAGTAGTTTGTAGGGTAGTGTACATTGCTCAGTAGTTTGTAGATAGTGTACAGTGCTCAGTAGTTTGTAGGGCAGTGTAGCGAGGTCAGTAGCATGTAGGGCAGTCTATAGGGGTCAGTAGTTTTTAGGGCGGTGTAGAAAGGTCAGTAGGATGTAGGGCAGTGTACAGAGGCCAGTAGCATGTAGGGCAGTGTATACGGGTCAGTTGATTGTAGGGAAGGATAGAGTGGTCAGTAGGCTGTAGGACGGTGTACAGAGAATAGGGCAGAGGACAGGAGTTGACAAGACAGAGGATAGGACAGTGTACAGGGATCAGTAAAGCCACACACCAGGGGGCTGGGAGGGCACACACCAGGGGAGGGTCAGGAGGGCACACACTGGGGGGGGGGGGGGGGCAGGAGGGCACACACCGGGGGGTTATGAGGGCACACACCAAGGGGTTGGAAGGGCATACACTGGGGGGAGGGTCAGGAGGACACACACTGTGGGGGAGGGTAGTGAGGGCACACACCAGTGGAGAGTCAGGAGGGCACAAACTTGGGGGGGTTGGGGGGGTTGGGAGGGCATACCATGGGGTGTCAGGAGGGCACACACTGGGGTGGGCGGTTGGGAGGGCATACCATGGGGTGTCAGGAGGGCACACACTGGGGGAGGTGTTGGGAGGGCATACCATGGGGTGTCAGGAGGGCACACACTGGGGGGAGGTGTTGGGAGGGCATACCATGGGGTATCAGGAGGGCACACGCCAGGGGGCATTCACAATGCTTATTGAGCTAAATGAAAAGGACATGCATTTCCATTTGTCAGCTAACAGCACCTCTATGCTAAGCTGCAGTAACTCAGCAGACTTAGCATAGAGGTGCTTGCAAACGAATCCACCATGTACAGCTAGCTGAGCCTACCACCAGGAACATTCACTCGGCTCCCTCTGCTCAGCTGCTCATACTTCCCTCTTCCAGGCGGGCGTGATCTCCGTGGTCAGGTACATCCCCATCCCGCCCACTCAAGCAGCAAGCAGCCTGCAGGAGATAGGCTGGAAACCTGCTGGGGGAGGTACAGGGGGCAGAGCGTCAAGTGTCCATGTCTAATGGCTGTGAGTCATCCCGACCGCAGCTCTGATTTCCCGGGGGGGGGGGGTGGGTTGGCCTCACAATCAGTAATATTTTCTTGGGGGGAGCAATTGCCCTGTTGCCCCCCCCCCCCCCCGCCGAACCCCTGAGACTGACTCACCGAACCCCTGGGGTTCGATCGAACCCAGGTTAAGAACCACTGGTCTAGGGGGTTAGTGTAGAGGTCAGTGCGGGAGTGGCGTGACTGGCGTCACATGTTGTCAGCAGTCTCAGTCTGTCGGGACCGGGGACACTGGCGTCTGGCAGCAGAAAGCATATGCCAGCCCAGCCAGTGAGCCAGCAACTTCAGCAAGCAAGAGCCAGTATACAGAAGAGTGGTCCGAGTGGAGGACTCTGAGGAGCCGAGCCAGCCACCAGCCCAGGACACAAGGAGCAGCAGCCGCAGGCCTGGCGGCATCATAGAGGTGGCAGCCTCAGCCAGTGGGAGGTGAGTCACTGGAGCAGTGAGTCCACTCACTGCCCATGCATTATACCACCCTCACACCCTGACCCAACAATTGTCAATGTGGACAGTGCTTGACATGCTGAGCTGAAAGCATTTTACAGCTGAACAATGCTGTAAAATTCTGTCAGCATTTCAGCCCACACTGTCATTTTCAGGGGTGTGAGGGTGGTTTGAGATGCAAATGTGCAATGGACTCACAATGTGGGCTGACATGCTGACCGAATTTATTTTACAGCTGAGCTGAACTGCTCCACTAGTGCGCTCCTTGTGTGCTGGCTCGCTGTGTCTGGTTCCATTGCTGCATACTGCTGCCTCACCTTACAGGTGACTCCACTAATGCTGTCCGCATGCTCTGGGCCTTCAAATATATAAACATGAAATATTCGTGACTGATGCCCATTGTCAGGAATATTTCATGTTTATGTCTTTATTTGGCCAATTTTTACAAATGTTTCATGTTTTATGCTATTGAAAGCCATGAGTGTGTGGACAACACCAGTGGAGTCACCGGTAAGGCGAGGCAGCAGCACGCAGCAGAGGAGCCAGACACAGCCAGCACACAAGGAGCAGGCCCTGGGACATCGGTTATAGAGGTGCCAGGTAAGTGGAGCAGTGAGTCCACTGCACATTTCCTTTTCTCGTACCGCCCTCACGCCCCTGAAAATGACAATGTGGACTGACAGAACTTTACAGTTGAACATGGCAAACATGTATAATACATGTCTGTAAGTTTGCTATGTCCAGCTGTAAAATTCTGTCAGTGTGTCAGTCCACATTGTCATTTAAGGTTTATGCTTTTAATATCCATTGTCAGGAATATTTCATGTTTATGCATTTGACGGCCGTTGCCAGCAATATTTCATGTTAATGTTGATGCGCGTTGTGAGGTGTACTTTGTTTATGAGTTTGATGCTCATTGTCAGGAATATTTCAAGTTTGTGTTTGATTTCCATTTTGGGAATCAAACGCATAAACCTGATATAGTCCTGACATTGGCCATCAAACACATAAACCTGAAATATTCTTGACCATGGGCATCAAACGCATAAACATGAAGTATTCCTGACCATTTAACTTGAGTATTTCATGATTATGCATTGGCTGTCCATTGTCAGTAATATTTCATGTTTATGTGTTTTGATGTCCACTGTCAGGAATATTTCAGGTTTATTTTTATAGGTCATGTTAAAGGGACTCTTCAGCTTCCTTCTCGGAAGTATGCCTAAGGACTTTTTAGCATCTAGATGAAAGTCCCTAGTCAGATTGAAACGTTGACGCTCATGTGTATTGTATTTTCAACAAATAAAACAAAGTGAATTTGTAACAAGGCCTCTGGAGTGCATTCTAAGATAGATAGATAGATAGTGTATGTATGTATGTATGTATGTATATATATATATATATATATATATATAAATTGCATTTTATAGTTGGCCCCCCTACTTTTGATCCCGTCCCCCCCATGTGCCCCCCCCTAAATATAAAAGCTGGAGACGCCACTGCTTCTAGTGTATTTCTATTTTGGTGTACAGTAAAACCTTGGTTTGAGAGTAACTTGGTTTAAGAGCGCTTTGCAAGACAAGCAAAATTTTTAAATAAATTTTGACTTGATATACAAGCGATGTCTTGATATACAAGTAGCCTCAAGTCACAGCTGAGTAGAGAGGGGCCTCTAAGTGTAGCAATATGGTTAAATTTAGTGAAGGTACAACACTTAGCAACTCACATGGTTGATGATTGGAACAGGCACATCTAAGGATGCAGGCATCCAGGCTAAAGCTGTCCACATAGTCCATCCTCCGCACCGCCATCTACATCATCCCTTCCATGCTGCCCCTCGCTTTCAGATCGCTTTACTGCAGGGTGGTCTTCCCGGTCAGGATTACAGACTGGCAGCCGGCGGTGCAGAAGATAGTCTATGTGGACAGCTTTACCCCGGATGCCTGCATACTTAGATGTGCCTGTTTTATTCATCAACCATGTGAGTTGCTAAATGTTGTACCTTCATTAAATGGAACCATATTGCTACACTTCGAGGCGCCTCTCTTCTCTTTGATACTCTGTAGCTCCTGCTGGATTTTGCTTCTAATCCCCTTGTGGAAGCGGCTATTTGTCGATGGACATTTTATGGTTATATAACCTATCGCAATGCTATAATCTTTTTATATGGACTATAAACTGAAGCACTTATGAATAAATGGTTGTGGAACTAATCATCTGAGTTTCCATTATTTCTTATGGGGAAATTCGCTTTGATACAAGAGTGCTTTGGATTACAAGCATGCTTCCGGAACGAATTATGCTCGCAATCCAAGGTTTTACTGTATTTGATTTAATGCTTCAAAGCAGCAAGGTGTGAAACCATACAGTGCTAATGTACATAGTATAAAGTGCATTACCATGGGGGAGGAAGAGGTGTAGTGAGCTGTTTGTGTCTACAGGTGGAATCGTTTATGACCCACAGACACAAGTGTAAAGAGAACATAATGTTTGCACTGTGTACTTTCATAGTAGTATAGGTGTCATAAGAGCAAGCAGGTTACACACAACAATGCACAGGGTAGGTACTAACTATTATTTAGTTTATGATGAACTTGACCCCAAATGTTTAGATATTATGACCTCATCTAGTTGCTTGGCATGTACTTAATATATATTATTTTTTATTAACAGGTCATGTTATTCCTAGTTGTACAATTGCCAGGATGACTGTTGATGCTTTGCAGTGTTGCTCAGAACTGGAAAAAATTAAGGAGGCTGCTACAGCATTACAATGCAAAATGCGTGACTTTGTTGACCTGCTTGCAAAATTTTAAGGTTACGTTTTATGGTTTTTTTTTGGTTTAAATTGGGATATTTTTTTTTTCTCCAATGTTCTTAAAAAAAATTATGGCCTATTTTTTGGCCAATAACTGATCATGTGCAAGAGGTGTCCCAAAGTTTTTACAATTTTTATACTGTTTTATACAGGGCTCCTATGCATATGATAAAGTTTTATAAGTAATAAATAAGAAGACTTGAAGAACTGTTTTGGTTCAGTTTTGTTTACATGTCTACTGAACAAAGTTTCCTGAAATTCAAAGCAATCTATATGCTCTCACCAAAGAGAGTCTGGTGGGGGGGCGTGGCCTGAAGCGCAATGGAGTAGGACGCACTGACCATGAGCTCCGCTGGCATCATCCTGATTCTACGATCCTGCTCTCTTTCCGACACTTGACTCACCTTGTATCGGCTCCTATCCCTGCACGGACCCGGTGGCGGTATGTCTCCCCCTCGGCAAAAGTCCGAAGCCGCCGCTAAGTTGGACAAATTCTGGCACAAAGACAAGGAGTCTCCGCCGGAAAATGGCGCGGCCCAGTCTGCCTCCTCTGATGCTCCCGCCACTGACCTTGCGCAGGTCCTGGATGCCATCTCGGCATGCCAGGCGACCCTGACGGCGAAAATCGAGGAAGTGAAAATCGATGTCTCTCTCATCCGGCAAGACGCGGTCCCCCCTCTGCAGGCCTCTTCTGACCAGGCCGAACGCCACATCACCCAGCTCTTGGCTAAACAAGATGATTTAGAAAATCGCATGCGCCGCAACAGTTTGAGATTTGTTGGCCTGCCTGAGGGTGCTGAGGGGGCCTCCCCGGCCACCTTCCTCGAGGACCTGCTTGTTGCTACCTACGGCCGTGAACCCTTCTCTCAGTCCTTTGTGGTTGAGCGGGCCCATCGTGTGCCGTCCAAACCGCCGCCCCCGGGGGCTCCTCCACGGGTGTTTATTGCAAAATTCCTCAACTACAGGGATCGTGATGTTATCCTCCGTCTGGCCCGGGATAAGGGCAATATCCCCCATCTCAACACCCAAGTGTTAGCTTTTCCTGACTTCTCTGCGGAGGTCCAGCGGCGTCGGGGCAAGTTTGTGGATATCAAGCGGAGATTGCGTGCCTGCAATCTGAAATACGCTATGTTGTTCCCGGCCCAGCTTAGAGTGGTTGGCGAGGACCTGGTGCACTTTTTCGAAGACCCGGATGAGGCTGTGGCGTGGCTGGACAGACTGCGCCCTGCATAGGATGTGAGTACTCTGACTTTCCCGTGACTCCCGCCCGATGTGCCTGCCCTGCCACCTATGTGCCTCTCTCTCACTGTCCGTGACCATTATGGATCTCCTGGGGCTCATATCGTTTGGGATTGTATCTCACTGTTTGTGCCTACTGGGGGTTCTGGAGCGCCTACCTGCTATGCCTTTTTGTTGTTGTCCTTGCTCCTGGACCCTCCTTCTCCCCCCTCTTTTATTGTTTGGATGCCGTTTACCTCTTTGTTTTTCCGGCCTGACTGATGGACTTTCAACAGACTGCCGAGCGGTCTCACCTCCGGTTTGTTCTACCTACACGGCCCCTGGATGTCATGTCCCCTGGGAGCTGTTAACCGGATGCGTCAAGTGACCTCTTTTGACCTTCAGAGTATGGTTGCCCCCCAGCTACTGCCACCACGTGCCCGTGTTGCCAGCTCGTATTGGGCACTTGTTTTTTCAAGCTTGGTACCCCGGCTGTGGTTGTGTTGGATCCTTCGGGGTCTTCACCATGGCTGGCGCATTTCTCCTCCAGTTTTTGTTGGGACTCTCGGTTCGGGGTTGTATGCTCCCACATGTTGGGGTTGGTGTAGAGCTGGGTGGGTTAGGGTTTTGTTTTTTATGGATATTTTTGTGTACTGCATATGGACCATTTACAATACTGCCTTGTATGCATATTTACCTGTCATGCGTTATGTTCCTGTTTTATTTTTCTTATCATGCCTTTCCTTATTGTACTTTGCATTCCTATGCTGTGCCTCCCTGTAGGCTCGGTCTCCACTGATGTGTGCTCTCCTCATGATATTTTTTCCCTGTTCCCATGGCCCCACTGAAGGTATTGCTTTGGAATGTCTGTGGCGCGAGGGACAGAATTAAACGTGCGGCCATTTTTACTTTTTTGAAAGCCCAATCGGTCGATATTATTGTCCTGGTCGAAACCCACGCAACTGGTTCTTTGGTTCGTGCTTTCAAGAAACCGTGGATGGGTTGGGCCTTTCACGCCACGTACAGCTCCTATTCCCGTGGTGTCTCTGTGTTGGTGGCTAAGTCCCTCCCATTTGCTATCTGCTCGGTGGAGACCGATCCTCAAGGTCGCTATGTTTTTCTGCATGTGACTCTGGCTGGATCCCCTATGTTGCTAATGGCTTACTATGTGCCTCCCCCATTTACTGGTGCTGCTCTTGGGGCGGGTTTTGACTTCATGGCCCGGCATCCCTCTGTGCCTGTTGTTTGGTTAGGGGACTTCAACATGACCATTGACCCCATGCTGGACAGGGTGGGTTCCGACCCCTCCGTTCAGCCATCGGGTGGTTTGACCCGCTTTGGTTGTGTTGTGGCCCAGTTCTCCCTTATTGATACATGGCGTCACCTTTACCCCACCAAAAGGGCTTACTCCTGCTTTTCCGCGGCTCATGCGTCCATGTCCCGCATTGATTATGTTTTTATTTCTCCACAGCTTGCTCCCCATCTGTGGGTGGCGGGTTTTTGCCCCTGTATCCTGTCTGATCACGCCCCTTACTGGGTGGTCCTGGATGTTTTGTCCAGACCCCCACACAGTAACTGGCGTCTCAATCCGTTTTGGCTTGATGTGATCCCTGACACTGAATCCATGGGGACAGAGTGGGACTCGTTTTTTGAGTTCAATGACGGCACCTCAGATGTCCTGACGGTGTGGGATGCTTTTAAGTCCCATGCGCGTTTACACTTATCGGATACTATCTCTAAATTCAAGCGGCAGTCTCGAGCCTCTTATGCCCAAATATTGGAGGAGTTGGCCTCTCAGGAGGTTCGGTATGCTTTAGCGCCGACTCTGGAAGCCCTTGCTAGCCTTAAATTTGCAGACACGGGTGGCTGAGCAGCTTAGTTATGAAAGAGCCCGCCATAAAATGTTCTTTGCTAGGCAGCGTATTTTTGAGCAGGGTGAGCGTCCAGGTAGGCTTTTGGCGTACCTGGCTCATTTAGAGGCCCGTCCCCCCATTGTTATCTCTCTAGCTGCCCCGGACGGCTTCCTGGTTAGTGATGCTGCCCGGGTTGCTGGCATGTTTGCCGAGTTTTTCCGTGACACATACTCCTCTAAGGTAGCTTACGATCCCCCCCCCCCCCCAACTGCTCACTTTGTTTGCTGATCTTTCCCTCCCTCAGTTCTCGGCGGACCAGGTGACGGCCCTTGAGGCTCCCTTTTCTGCTGAAGAGGTGCAGGTGGCGATCTCTAGCTTTGCCCGTTGTAAGGCCCCGGGTATAGATGGGCTCCCGATAGAGTTTTATACCCACTTCTCCACTACCCTTGTTCCCAGACTTCTGGCCCTATATCAATCCATATTTGAGGGAGCTGCTTTGCCGGATTCTATGCGTGAGGCTCTTATAGTACTGCTCCCAAAGCCGGGAAAGGATCTTCTTCAACCTGAATCATACAGACCTATATCTCTCTTACAGACTGACGTAAAAATTCTGGCTAAAATTTTGGCTCTTCGCTTAAATAAAGTTATCCTTACATTGATACATTCTGACTAGACCGGTTTTATGCCCACGAAAAACACTGCGTACAATACCAGACGGCTTTTTATGAACTTGCAGGCCTCGCATGATCAGATGGGGTCTCCTGTGGAGGTCTCACTTGATGTGGCAAAGGCCTTTGATTCTGTCGAATGGACTTATTTGTGGCACTGTTTACGTTCCTTTGGCTTTACGATGCCCCCCGTGCGCGTGTATTGGTGAATGGTTGGACTTCTGATGTGTTTCCTCTTTCTTGGGGCACGCGTCAGGGGTGCCCTGTTTCCCCCCTATTGTACGCGCTTGCAGTGGAACCCTTGGCGGAGGCGCTTCGCTCCCATCCGGGCATCGCGGGACTATGTGTCGGCCCGCTGGTGGAGACCGTTAGTCTGTATGCTGCGATATGCTTTTATACCTCTCTGACGCGGGTCCTTCCCTGGCTTCGGCTCTACAAGTTATTGAGCGTTTTGGCCAGTTTTCCGGCCTACGCATCAACTGGGATAAATCTCAGATCCTTACCATGGATGTCTTCCCCCCTACTTCGGATCAGGCCTCTTCGCCCCTGCAGCGGGTTAGTAGGGTTAAATATCTAGGAGTATGTGTCTCTCGGAATATGTTTCCCTGAATATTGAGCCAGTTATTGCTCTGTTTAAAGCTAAATTGCAAGCGTGGGCTAGGCTTCCCTTGGGGGTGATGGGGCGTATAGGTCTCCTTAAAATTATCCTTTTGCCTAAAATATTATATGTCCTCTGGCACTGCCCAGTGTATGTGCCTCTCCGCTACTTTAAGGTTCTGGAGTCCCTCTGGAACTCCTTCATTTGGGGCTCCTCCAGGCGCAAGTTGTCCTCGCGTGTGCTCCGACCCCCTACCTCCCTGGGGGGCCTTGCTGTCCCGGATCTCCCCCTGTATTACTTGGCTGCTCAGCTATCCTATTTTTTCCATATTGATAAACAGGATAATCTGCGGTGCCGTCTTTTGGTCTGTATGGATTCTGGAGCTGATGTCCCTCACCCGTTTTGTGATCTTTTCCGGGGGGTGCATGGTCTCCTAGGTGTCCTCCGTGTGGGGGTCTCCTTTATAACTATAAACGGATCTGGGATGTGGCAATGCAAAAGATGGGGTGTGAAGCTTTCCACGCTGATACTCCGCTGTGGTTGAATAAAACATTACCCGAACTCCTATTGCTCCCTGATCCGAAGGTTTGGATCTCTAAAGGTGTTTTCCTGCTCTCTCATGTGATACATCAGGGATCAGTGAAAATGTATAGTCAACTCAAGCGGGAATTTAACCTTCTGCCCAACATGTTTTTTCGTTATATGCAACTTCATCATGCCTTGCGGGCCCAGTTCCCAGTGACGTGCCCCGTTGTACAACCGCTGGATTTGACTAGGGTTCTCAGGGTACGGATCATTGTAAACTGATTGCCCTATTATTTGAAATGCTGGTGACCCCTGCGGCTACTAAAGCTGCGTACCATCTTAAGTCTAGATGGGAACCCTTGTTGGGGGAGGTTCTAGATGAAGACTGGGAAGATATTTTGCTTTGCACCAAATCTGTCTCCCCCAAGATGTCTGACCGCTTTACCCATGTTTGTATCCTCCATCGGGCATATCTTACTCCCGAACGCATGGCTACGTTTTGTCCCGCCCGGGCTTCCCACTGCCCTAAGTGTCTGTTGTTGGCTGGTACATTTGACCATCTCTTGTGGCACTGCCCGCGTGTGTGGGGATTTTGGGCACAAGTTGTCCAATTTCTCCACGACCAGATGGGTGCTCCTGTAACACTCGACCCCAGATTGTGCCTCTTGGGGCTGTTTCCTGATGCTGAGCTAGACAAACATTTGGTTACCTTTTTGTACGAAACCCTTTTCTTGGCCCGTAAACTCCTGGCCAGGGGTTGGATCCAACAGGCTGCGCCTACTTTGGCAGCTTGGATTAATGAGGTTAATAATACTCTCCCCTATAAGAAAATGATCTATGTTAATAGGGGTTGCCCGGGCAAATATCATAAGGTCTGGGACCGGTGGCTCAACTCTTCCACTACTTGGACGTCATGAGTGATGTTTTACAGACCAGATGCCTGCATATGGTACTGTTTCCTCTGTTTCGCAACGAGTCTCATGTTTGGGATTTTTTTGCTGACCTGAATTTTAGGTCTCTATGCTGTTGTTCTTTTTTGCTGATTACTGTCTAGAGCCATTTCTTGCTGCATATGTCTTGTGTTGTTTTCAGTACACAATAAAGTTGTTTTGATTTAAAAAGAGAGTCTGGTGTTTAAGCACTTTACAACACCCTAACCCTAACCCTTTGAATGTGTGTTATTAAAAAATGTTTCCACTCAACAATGTTTGTTCCTTCTGGACCAGTGGCCATCTAACAAGTGATATTCACTAGTACACTGAGTGCACAATGATATCTGTCGACTGAGTGGCAATCAGTCTACACATATACAGGTTCTATTTAAAGGACTAGCAATCCTAGGATTCTATATGTCATTGTGATAGGTACTAGCACTCAGAGTATGGAGATCAGTGTAATATATAGTGTATTGCAGCTTCATTTGTCCATTTCACTTTACATTACCTATATATAACACTTACAGTATATCTATACACTGAGCGAGTTTCACATAACACTCAATAAACAATATTGCTGCGCCAAATAACACTGACATCTCCTTACATTGGTGGGCAGTGAGAAGGATGTCATAAATTAACACAACATAACAGGTGGAGGTAAGTTGTTATTACACTAATGTATTAATAAAAAATAAAAGTATGGGGACCTTCTGGCCAATGACCACCAATGTAAGGTGACATTGGGTGGACCTTGGGTGTGACCTACTTTACAATGTGAGAGGGCTTTTCGAATTTAACTGGGGTGCTGAAGGCCCTGGTATTTTGGCCACCTAGCAATGCCCCGGAGCTTTGAAATTTCATATTTTGCTTATTACATTGTATATAAATTATATTAATCAATATACTTGACATATGGACCCAAATGCACACATTTCTTCCAAAATGTAGATTATCTTTAGTGAAACATGTGGTGCTTAAAAATAATTACGATATAGTGACCTCGTGAATCAGTTAAGGTGTAATCTCACTATTGGAGCAACTGGTAAACCAAACACACATGGCCAAAATCTAATTTGAGCAGCTGGGGAGAGACAACAGTAGATAAACACACTGATGAATGTATTAACCCTTCAAAAGTCACACATATATAACACATGATGAACAAAAAACATGCTGATTGTGGTATGTATCCAGAATATTAAAATACACACTCCTGAATAAATGCAAGATTTTTTAATTGCACAAATAATAATATATTGATACAAATTAGACTGTATCAGGCAGGAAATGCTGCCAAGAAACAGCCCCTCTCCCCACAAAATATTCGACATATTGTTGTCTAACATCACGGGCACTTCTGGATGACAAGCCAGAACGGGCTACTTCCATAGGTGTCATAGGATCAACAGGCCCACGTGGTTCAGCCTCTACACTCGGCCCTGGCATGGCAGGGTCACTCTCAATTGGCTGAAAACTTACATATGTCTCTGCATGCCTGCGCAAAAAATTATGCAAGATGCAGCAACAGAAGACCACATTATTAATTTTGTATAATGCCAGATAGAGGGAGGTCAAGAAAAGTCGAAACCTAATTGACATTATCCCGAAGGCATTATCCACCACTCTTCTAGCACGGGATAGGCGGTAATTGAAAATCCTTTGCTTGGGGGTGAGGTTTCTCAGAGGGAATGGCTTCAAAAGATGCTCCTCAAGCGCAAAGGCATCATCAGCCACGAAAACAAAATTGAGACCCTCAATTGTGTGCTCCCTGGATGGCAAGTTGAGAGTGCCATTTTGTAGCCGCTGAGCAAACTCGGTTTGGTCAATGACTCCCCCATCAGAATTGCAGCCATTCTTTCCAATGTCCAAAAACAAAAATTCATAATTAGCATTGACGATTGCTAGCATGACAATGCTAAAAAAAACCTTTGTAATTGAAATAATAGGATACCGAATTAGGTGGTGGGACAATGCGGACGTGCTTGCCATCAATAGCACCCCCACAATTGGGAAAATTCCATTGCTCATGGAATTGGCCAGCAACTTCCTGCCACTGCTCTGCGTTGGACTGAAACTGTTGGAAAAAAATTAAATAAAATTAGTGCTTGAGCACATCACATTATTACACACACATTTGGCAGAAAAATGCTTATGCAACTTTAACATAAGAACAACATGAAGGGAATCTTTAGCATTTTGGGGTATGACATCTACAAACCCAATTCCAAAAAAGTTGGGACACTGTACAAATTGTGAGTAAAAACAGAATGGACTAATTTACACATCTCATAAACTTATATTTTATTCACAATATATTATAGATAACATATCAAATGTTGAAAGTTTGACATTTTGAAATGTCATGCCAAATATTGTCTCATTTTGGATTTCATGAGAGCTACACATTCCAAAAAAGTTGGGACAGGTAGCAAAAAGAGGCCGGAAAAGTTAAATGTACATATAAGGAACAGTTGGAGGACCAATTTACAACTTATTAGGTCAATTGACAACATGGTTGGGTATAAAAAGAGCCTCTCAGAGTGGCAGTGTCCCTCAGAAGTCAAGATGGGCAGAGGATCACCAATTCCCCCAATGCTGTGGGGAAAAATAGGGGAGAAATATCAGAAAGGGGTTTTTCAGAGAAAAATTGCAAAGAGTTTGGAGTTATCATCATCTACAGTGCATAATATCATCCAAAGATTCAGAGAATCTGGAACAATCTCTGTGTGAAAGGGTCAAGGCCAGAAAACCATACTGGATGCCCGTGATCTTCGGGCCCTTGGACGGCACTGCATCACATACAGGAATGCTACTGTAATGGAAATCACAACATGGGCTTAGGAATACTTCCAGAAAACATTGTCGGTGAACACAATCCACTGTACCATTCGCCGTTGCCAGCTAAAACTCTATAGGCCAAAAAAGAAGCCAAATCTAAACATGATCCAGAAGAGCAGGCGTTTTCTCTGGGCCAAGGCTCATTTAAAATGGACTGTGGCAAAGTGGAAAACTGTTCTGTGGTCAGACGAATCAGAATTTGAAGTTCTTTTTGGAAAACTGGGACGCCATGTCATCCGGACTAAAGAGGACAAGGACAACCCATGTTGTTCTCAGCGCTAAGTTCAGAAGCCTGCATCTCTGATGGTATGGGGTTGCATGAGTGTGTGTGGCATGGACAGCTTACACATCTGGAAAGGCACCATCAATGCTGAAAGGTATATCCAAGTTCTAGAACAACATATGCTCCCATCTAGATGTTGTCTCTTGCAGGGAAGACCTTTCATTTTCCAACATGACAATGCCAGACCACATACTGCATCAATTACAACATCATGGCTGCGTAGAAGAAGCATCTGGGTACTGAAATGGCCAGCCTGCAGTCCAGATCTTTCACCCATAGAAAACATTTGGCGAATCATAAAGAGGAAGATGGCACAAAGAAGACCTAAGACAGTTGAGCAACTAGGAGCCTGTATTAGACAAGAATGGGACAACATTCCTATTCCTAAACTTGGGCAACTTGTCTCCTCAGTCCCCAGATGTTTGCAGACTGTTATAAAAAGAAGAGGGGATGCCACACAGTGGTAAACATGGCCTTGTCCCAACTTTTTTGAGATGTGTTGATGCCATGAAATTTAAAATCAACTTATTTTTCTCTTAAAATTATACATTTTCTCAGTTTAAACATTTCATAGTTTCATATTAGTTGAGGTTGAATAAAGACAATAGTCCATCCAGTTCAACCTGTGTAGGTGTGTGTGGCCCTAATCATCTCACATACCCCTGAATGTTCTGATCCTTGAGATGTACGTCTAAGAGTCTTTTGAAAGCCATCATACTTCCTGCAGAAACCACCTCTTGTGGTAGAGAATTCCACAATCTTGTAGCTCTAACAGTAAAGAACCCCCCACGTTGCCTGAGGTTAAAACGCTTCTCCTCTAATCGCAATGCATGCCTTTGAGTCCTCATGCACTCTCTATGACTGAATAGCTTTTTTTCTATGTTGAGATCACCATTGAGGTATTTATAAATTGCTATCATGTCCCCTCTCAGGCGTCTCTTCTCTAGGGAGAATAAATCAAGCGATTGCAGACGCTCTTCATAATTAAGCTCCTCCAAACCCCTAATTAGTTTAGTTGCCCTTCTCTGGATCCTCTCCAGCTCCAACACATCCCTCCTGAGGACTGGCGACCAGAACTGGACAGAATACTCCAGATGTGGTCGGACCAGAGTTTTATAAAGTGGAAGGATTATAGTCTTATCTCTGGAATACATCCCTTTCTTTATGCATGCTAATATTCTGCTGGCTTTGGCAGCTGCCGCTTGACATTGCATGCTATTGCCTAGTCTATCATCTACCAAAACTCCCAGATCTTTCTCCATTTTTGAATCCCCCAAGGGTTCCCCCCCTAGCATGTATTGTGCTTTTATGTTTTTAGTCCCCAAGTGCAAAACCTTACACTTCTCCACATTAAACCTCATTTGCCATGTCGTAGCCCACTCTGTTATTTTGTCCAGGTCATTCTGTAGGATATCTGCTTCATGCTGTGCAGTTATTGCCCTGCCCAATTTTGTGTCATCCGCAAAAACTGATATAGAACTACTGATCCTATCCTTGATGCTATTTATGAATAAATTTGATTTGATATGTGATCTATGTTTTATTCTGAGTAAAATATTGAAATTTGAAACTTCCACATCATTGCATTCTGTTTTTATTCACAATTTGTACAGTGTCACAACTTTTTTGGAATCGGGTTTGTACATACATTTAATTTTCACCTCCTAATGTCATAATATTGTAATTCACCAGCTACAGCTTTTGTATATGCTGACTTTTACATTTAGCATGGGTGGGTGGGTAAAACTATGCTTTTAAACATCATTAAGGGCTTGTGCCCACTGAATGTTTTTACATCAGAAATTAAACATACACAATCATAGGTTTGAAGGGATGAACTGATGTCTTTAATAAACCTCATAAACTATGTAAAAAAACATTTCTAAAGGAATAATTGGTTCTGGGAAAGTCAGAAAATTACACAGATACAATATACTGTTAACAGGCTATGCGTTTAGGGACACATAGGAGAGAATGCTGGGGTGGTTACTGGGTCATTTTAAAAATTCTTTAGGAAAATATATAGCTTTACTACTATGTGCATGAGGCCAGAGGGTAGTTACAAAATAATGACATCTGTAATTTGATGTACATCCAAAATGATCTAAATTAGGTTGACATGACAAATACATGGAATGTAATATAAAAATATGAAACATACCTTGCTATAGTCCTTCTGCAAGACTTTAATGATAGCAGAGCAGGTCTCAGGGATGATGACTCCAAGAGCTTGGGGGGAGATGCCTGTGGTGAACTTGAGATCCTGCAGGCTTCTCCCTGTTGCAAGATATCTCAATGTTGCAATTAGCCTTTGCTCAGGAGTAATTGCAACCCGCATACATGTATCCTGCTTCAGAATATAGGGTGGACACCAAGGCAAGAAGACAGTGAAAAATTGGATCCGTCATCCTCAAATAATTCCTGAAGTCATCAGGATTATTTTCCTGTAGCTCCCACAACAAGGACATGTGGGACAATTGATCACGGTTGAACAACCAATTTTTGGTCCAGGAGGTCCTCTTTTTCTTCTTCTTGCAAAGAACTTGGCTCAGAGCAATTACTCCCAGCCCAACAACAGCAAGAGTAGAATCCTCGGTCATCATAATTGCTTCTCGAACGATGTCTCGGAAACTAGCGAAATGTCGTTAACCAAACAAATGCTACCGAAATCAGCGCGAGAAGCCCAGAAGGGTCATGGTCAAAAACTCACTTCCTCTTTTGTAGCGTTGGACGTAGTGACGTCATCTTTTGTCGGATGACAAAATCTGTGTGCAGTCTAGAGCACATTCCAACCAACAGACACGCACTCTGGACAAAAGACGGACGACCAGTCGGCGGAAATTCGTTGCGTGTGTACGAGGCTCCAGTGTTCCACAGACGTGACCAAAAAGGAAAAAAAAAGGGGGTCCACATAGCGTAAAACACTTTTTTTTAATAACTTCAATACCGGGCATTTCACCCCCTTCCTGCCCAGGCCAATTTTCAGCATTTAGTGCTGTTGCATTTTGAATGACAATTGCGCAGTCATGCAACACTGTACCTAAACCAAATTTATGTAATTTTTTTCCCACAAATAGAGCTTTCTTTTGGTGGTATTTGATCTCCGCAAGTTTTTATCTTTTTTGCTAAACAAATAAATAAAGACTGAAAAGTTTGAAAAAAAAAAAGTTTTTTGTTTATGTTATACAATTTTGTAAATAGATATGTTTTTTCCTGCACTGATGAGCACTGATGAGGCCGCACTGACAGGCACTGATGAGGAGGCACTGATGGGGTGGCACAGATGGGGTGGCACTGATGGGATGGCACTAATATGCGGCACTGATATGCAGCACTAATGGGCACTGATATGTGGCACTGATAGGTAGCACTGATATGCAGCATTGGTGGGCACTAATAGGGTGCACTGCTGGGCATTGATGGGCACTGATAGGTGGCACTAATGGGCACTTTTAGGCAGCACTGATGGGTACTTATAGGCAGCACTGATGGGCACTGATAGGCGGCACTGATCGGCACTGGTGGGCGGCACTGATGGGCACTAATGGGCACTGATAGGCGGCACTGGTGGGAAATAATGGGCACTGGAGGGCGGCACTGATAGATGGCAATGATGGGCACTGGTGGGCAGCACTGATGGGGAGGGCACTGGCGGGCAGCACTGATAGGGAGGGCACTGATGGGCTCCCTGAGCCCTGATTGCCATCCCTGGTGGCCATGGTGGGCATCCCTGGGGTCATGGGTGGGCATTCCTGGGGTCATGGGTGGGCATCCCTGGTGGTTCTAGTGGCACCCCCCAAGGGTCTGCACTGGTAATCAATGCTATGATTACCAGTAGACACCCCCCCCCCGTCAGGAGAGCCGTAGATCGGCTCTCCTCTACTCGTGCCCATCAGGCACGAACTAAAGAAAGCCGATCAAGGGCTCTTCCTGTGTACTATGTGAACAGCTGTGATTGGACACAGCTGTCACATGGTAAAGAGCCTACGTCAGTAGGCTCTTTACCGAGATCGGAGATGCGGTGTGTCAGAGTGACACGCTGCATCACCAATCGCTGCTATTCGTGCCCCCCGGGCGGCGCGCAGATCGCATTATCCTGCTGCCATCATATGACGTCTGGTCAGGATAATGCAACCACTTTCCTGCCGTCAATCGCCTATAGGGCGGGCAGGAAGTGGTTAAAAAAGTTTACTAAACACTTACAGCAATCCAGTGAAGAGTCAGCAGTTAAAATAGTTGTTCGCAAGATAAAAATGACTTGTATACAAGCTCCATTGGCGTGGTTAGTTTAGACACAGACTATGTCTTACATGTTACGTCATATGTGACATCATCGTCCCCAAAGGCTAGCTACACACGGGGCTAAATCTATATACCTTGAAAGGTCTGTCTTTGACTAAATTCACAATAGGGCAGTATAAAAATGCTTTTTTTTTATTACATTCTACTGCATTCTAGAATGTTCTACTGTTTTAATGTGGAAAAAACATCATTTTAAATGTAACATACTGAAAGTGTACTAAAAAGGTGATTGCATAAATATGATGACATAAACATTTGCTTATTAAGCCTTCCTGCTATCTGAATGTTCCAGTTTACAGACCAGAATGACTGTTGGGATGTAAATTACTTACATGCATATTTATTAATTATCATTGGACATTAAATTATCTAGACCTGAATAATCATCACTGCATCAGGTAAATTGTATCAGCCCTATTAGGGTAAGTTTCATTACTGCTTTATATAGCATACAATTTATTCATCTCTTTATTTGATAAGATTTAATTTGCCTAGTGTGTTTTATTTCTCAGGTTTCTTTACACAATGACTTACAATGTGCTTGTGATAACAATGGGTATTGCTCAACAAGCAGTTGTTACAAAGTCCAACTATTTTTCAAACTCAGCAGAGAAAAGTTTATCTAAACAAAAATATTATATAATTCAGTTTACTAGCCCATAGATGTGGTAATGGCATTGGGTTTCTTTATTGCACCTTTGTTTCTTTAATTTCAATTGGTGACCCAGGTGCCAAGCTGTATTGTCTAATTTGCCATAATGAGGAATTGCTCATGTAACAGACCCAACCAGGACAGGGGCTTTTAGGGAGGACTAGGGCAAGCTTCCTACCCACTGATTATGGCCCATGGAAAGAGCAGATCATTCTTTAATGGACAACAATGTGATGAAAGCTGAGAGTGAGGCTTGGATTAATTCTCTGAATAGGGGCAATAAAGTTTCCCTTCTGGAGTGGATGGAAAGGTGTAATATTAATCTTGTACAGGTTAATGGTCAGAGGGAATGTGGTGGCCCTCCTGCAGACTGGGGTGGAGAAGCTTCTTTACTTTGCACAGAAATATTTATCAACAATATCCCTAATCTATGAAAATAAATTAATTCCACCTTTTTCAGACTGCTGGAACATTGTATAAATTTTGTCTCATAGACTGTTGTAGACTGTTGCTGGACAGTCTGTGATCCCTAAATAATCAAAGCATCACCTTGGTGGGCACTGAGTCACATAGGCTTATAGCAGTTTAATTAGATTGATGTTTATGTTGGCTGTTCTTTAGCTATGTTAATTATATTCCTGTTTACAGTTTGTATTATTACAGTAATGTGATCAGGCCATCTGATCTTGTGTGCTATATACGTAAATTCTGTGGGAGTTTTCAATAAAGTGAGTTCCAGTTTGCATCTAAGCTAGTGTCACCTAGTCTTGGGTGCTTAGAGATAATACCTGGTTCCTGGGTCCATACTGGAGGAAGCTATATCTTGACGGAGGCACCCAAACTGGGTGCTGGACGGTTCCATCACAGCTCAACCTGCAAAGAACAGTAAATGCATATGGAGAGATTGCCTGCAGGTCAGATTGGCCATTTCCCCTGATTTATCTCCCTACAGGAATGTCCATTGTAACTTTTAACTCCTTAAAACCTGTAAGAACATACATTTAAGTTGTTGTGCTTACAGGCTAGTGGTGTCCATTTACAAAGACTCTGAATTGGGTCACATTCTAATGCTTTACCAAGTGGAATGGTCTATGGAGAGGGCAAGTATTTCACCAACTTCTTTTCTGTCCAGGTCCCTTGACGCTGTCATTGCCAGATGTGGGGGGCAGAGTCTGTCCCATTCCTTGAATGATTAACTCGAAATGGTGTGTTTCATTTCATGTATAAGAATAGCCAAAACTATTTCATTTTTAGGTTTGATTAGAGAAGACAAGGTTTCAGTCGCTTGTAGGAAATCCTTGATAAATTTCTACAAAGCATCAATGGTGCCACACCAATGTTCATAGACTCCAGTAAAGTTTTATAATTAATTGTTGGTAGAAAAGAGAGCCAATCTGGGAAATTCAAAAATAATTCCCTCGCTCCACCACACAAGAAATGTTGTCATGGGGGACTGATTCATTTATTTACCAGGAACAGGTACATGAATCTATCGCATAGAGGGGTGTGGCACTGAAGCTGGAGAGCAGGCACTCCTTCGTTAGTGCTTGTTCAGCCCTTTGCTAGTCAGGACATAACAGATAGCAACAGATGACTATTCCCCCTTCAATCACTAGCCGGAAGATTTCCTAGTCAACAGCTGAAAGTAAACAAATGTCCACTGTCATATTTGAAGTAAACTATGATGTCAACTAGATCCCCAGCCCTTTGTTTATTTTTAGCGGTCAGTCAGGGAATCTCCCAGCCAGCAGAATGTCGATGCGTCAACAGTTGCTATGATGTTGGAGGTAACCAGATTCATAGCAACCAGGGAGGCCTTTGTTGGAAGCTGCCTTGTTTGCAATAGCTTCCCAGCACAAAATGCCCCACTCTGAAGACCGACATCTACCTGTACGTAAAGTCAGAGTTGGTCTTATTTACCACAAGTTTCCTTTTTGCAGACTTATGTTATTTCTTTTAGAATTTTTTGCAGCCATAGCAACAGATTCTAAAGTGGCAGAACTAGGAGCTATCTAAATCTGGCACTAATGTTATTACTGGTACCAAAACTGTCATAAAACTTTCATGAATTGGATGCAGGCCATGTTAAAGTAGGTCATACCACCAGAAATCTATTACTTCATTAAATTCCTCCAATATGCTTGGGGGTTAGGGGGGTTCGGACATTCCTTCTTCATTGTGGCTACAATGCAAAAAGAAAAGTATAAACGTTAATGAGTTCATATAGCATAATATGATATATGTTGCAATGGCTTTATTTTTTCTACCAATTATTTATTCAAAAGCTATACTGGACCCTATGAACATTGGTGTGACGCCAATACTGTTTTCTACCAATTTGGACCATCCTTGGGACACCTCTTGTTGGGGGTTTTCTGTTGTATGTGAACAGCCTCACCAAAGGGAGTCATCTTAATCAATAAAAAGTATAATTTGTAACAATAGATTCAAAATTGAAGATCCTGAACCTCTTAGGCACATATCGCATGTTCATTTTGCTGTTTGTGTCCCTTTGGTGAGATCCCAAAACAGGAATTGCCTTCATAGACATTTGTAACTGAAACAAGTATCCTTACTGAAAGGTTTCCCCTCATCTATTGTTCTGATGACATAGCAAACTTAAACATATACACTATATTTTCAAAAGTATTGGGACACCTGCCTTTACATGTACATGAACTTTAATGGCATCCCAGTCTTAGTCCGTAGGGTTCAATATTGAGTTGGCCCACCCTATGCAGCTGTAACAGCTTCAACTCTTCTGTGAAGGCTGTCCACAAAGTTTAGGAGTGTGTCTATGGGAATGTTAGACCATTGTTCCTGAAGCGTATTTGTGAGATCAGGCAATGATGTTGAAATGAGAAGGCCTGTCTCGCAGTCTCTGCTCTAATTCATCCCAAAGTTGTTCTATCCGGTTAAGCCCAGGACTCTGTGTAGGCCAGTCAAGTTACTCTACACAAAACTCGCTCATCCATGTCTTTATGGACCTTGCTTTGTGCATTGGTGCTTCAGTATGTCATAGTACATGTTGGCATTCATGGTTCCCTCAATAAACTGTAGCTCCCCAGTGCTGGCAGCACTCATGCAGCCCCAGACCATGACACTCCCACCACCATGCTTGACTTTTCTTTATTTCTTTAGTGTTGTTAAATGAAAAGAAATAATAACATATTTACAAAAATGTGAGGGGTGTACTCACTTTTGTGAGATACTGTGTGTATATATATATATATATTTTTTTTTTTTTTCATTAAAATGTATTTTTCCCAAAAAAATTCAGTTTGAAAAACCACTGCGCAAATACCGTGTGACATAAAAAATTGCAATGATCACCATTTTATTCTCTAGGATCTCTGTTAAAAAAACATATAATGTTTTGAGAGTTATAAGTAATTTTCTAGCAAAATATACTGATTTAAACTTGTAAACAAGTGGCAGAAAAGTATTGGATGACTTGTACTTATGTGTACCACCTTAAAAACTGGGCCCCACCGATTAGCCGCCTTAAGATCGCAATTCAGGAACCATATACTTACCAACTGCTCCACAGGGACCTGGTGTATCTCTCCTGGGTTATATGTATATTCTGTATATATACTGTATAACTACAGAGCAATTCTATAGTATATATAAATTATATACAGTGGGTACGGAAAGTATTCAGACCCCCTTAAATTTTTCACTCTTTGTTATATTGCAGCCATTTGCTAAAATAATTTAGGTTCATTCTTCTTCCTCATGAATGTACACATAGCACCCCATACTGACAGAAAAACACAGAATTGTTGACATTGTTGCAGATTTATTAAAAAAGAAAAACTGAAATATCACATGGTCCTAAGTATTCAGACCCTTTGCTGTGACACTCATATATTTAACTCAGGTGCTTTCCATTTCTTCTGATCATCCTTGAGATGGTTCTACACCTTCATTTGAGTCCAGCTGTGTTTGATTATACTGATTGGACTTGATTAGGAAAGCCACACACCTGTCTATATAAGACCTTCCAGATCACAATGCATGTCGGAGCAAATGAGAATCATGAGGTCAAAGGAACTGCCTGAAGAGCTCAGAGACAGAATTGTGGCAAGGCACAGATCTGGCCAAGGTTACAAAAAGATTTCTGCTGCACTTAAGGTTCCTAAGAGCACAGTGGCCTCCATAATCCTCAAATGGAAGACGTTTGGGACGACCAGAACCCTTCCTAGAGCTGGCCGTCCGGCCAAACTGAGCTATCGGGGGAGAAGAGCCTTGGTGAGAGAGGTAAAGAAGAACCCAAAGATCACTGTGGCTGAGCTCCAGAGATGCAGTCAGGAGATGGGAGAAAGTTGTAGAAAGTCAACCACCACTGCAGCCCTCCACCAGTCGGGGCTTTATGGCAGAGTGGCCCGACGGAAGCCTCTCCTCAGTGTAAGACACATGAAAGCCCGCATGGAGTTTGCTAAAAAACACCTGAAGGACTCCAAGATGGTGAGAAATAAGATTCTCTGGTATGATGAGACCAAAATAGAACTTTTTGGCCTTAATTCTAAGCGGTATGTGTGGAGAAAACCAGGCACTGCTCATCACCTGTCCAATACAGTCCCAACAGTGAAGCATGGTGGTGGCAGCGTCATGCTGTGGGGGTGTTTTTCAGCTGCAGGGACAGGACGACTGGTTGCAATCGAGGGAAAGATGAATGCGGCCAAGTACAGGGATATCCTGGACAAAAACCTTCTCCAGAGTGCTCTGGACCTCAGACTGGGCCGAAGGTTTACCTTCCAACAAGACAATGACCCTAAGCACACAGCTAAAATAACGAAGGAGTGGCTTCACAACAACTCCGTGACTGTTCTTGAATGGCCCAGCCAGAGCCCTGACTTAAACCCAATTGAGCATCTCTGGAGAGACCTAAAAATGGCTGTCCACCAACGTTTACCATCCAACCTGACAGAACTGGAGAGGATCTGCAAGGAGGAATGGCAGAGGATCCCCAAATCCAGGTGTGAAAGACTTGTTGCATCTTTCCCAAAAAGACTCCTGGCTGTATTAGATCAAAAGGGGGCTTCTACTAAATACTGAGCAAAGGGTCTGAATACTTAGGACCATGTGATATTTCAGTTTTTCTTTTTTAATAAATCTGCAACAATGTCAACAATTCTGTGTTTTTCTGTCAGTATGGGGAGCTATGTGTACATTCATGAGGAAGAAGAATGAACCTAAATGATTTTAGCAAATGGCTGCAATATAACAAAGAGTGAAAAATTTAAGGGGGTCTGAATACTTTCCGTACCCACTGTATATATATATATATATATATATATAATATATATAATATATATATATTTTTTTCTTTTTCTTTTTTTTTTTCCCCTTGAATTACAGGAAAGCTGTAATGAAAGAACAAGCTGGCTACCAATGCACAGCTCTTCTAAAAATGATAGTTAAAAAAAGACTGTATTCCTGTCCTTTAAATATTGCATGTATCACTCTGTATTAAACTATATTCACCTTCACCCAGACAAAAATAAACACAAAAAGTTCCTTAATATAAAATTCACACCCACCTTGTACAAACTGAACACATGCAGATATGTAAACATTTCTCATAAATCAAGATTAACACGGAAGTTTAAGACATGGCAGCTAACCAGGAAAAGCCATGTGTACAGTTCAAAAGTTTTTCGATTAATGCCAGAGGTGATAGGGCTAGATCTGTGATTTACAGTATATTATTCTGGGATGAAAGCACATTGGACTGCCAGTAACCTTTGCCTATGTTGGCTTCTCAGTAGGCTCTTGAAATACACTTAATACAATACACTCTTTAAAGTTACACTTAACCAGTCCTGATATTCTTATTCTCTAAACACAATCATTACACGTCTACTACTTAATGGTCCTGTAATCTATTTTTCATGAAAGTGTTTCTTGATGTGTCTTTCTACCCTCTTGTAACATCCTCAATGAGCTCCTCAACCTTTCCTGATCCTTCTCATTTCCATTTGTTTACAATGATCAGTGAATGTTAGATGTGATTATATGCACTGTTCTATGCACATTACAATTCCATAGTCGATAGACCATCTTAGGATCCGTCAAGAGAGGATGGGAACGTTTATACATGTAGCACCCTCTTAGGTAGATGCTAGAAGAGAGAATATAGTTTTTTGATCTTTCTGCTTACCAGAGAGTTTGCCAGGTAAATTTGTATTGCTCTCTGCCTACCTGAGAGCAGGATCTGCTAGTGAGGTCTGCTCATGTGCAGATCAGTTTGTCTGAAGAGTTTCACACTGGTCCAATATGGAGGCATATTGAACAGTGGGAGGAAACCTGACAAATGAGTGCACAGGCATTTAGTACAGTCCTGGTGTTTGGCAGAGGAAAGTGTCTTGGTGCATGCTGGGATACTGTACAAATGCCAAGGGCACATGTGCTCAAGGTCTTTCAGCTGGAGAGCGGGGTCCCGGATGAAGGGGACAGCTGCCCCTCCTCTGTAGAAGCTGCCATGTGGTCTCAGGGGGTTGACCTGAGGGCCAGAGAGTCAGAGAGGAGCTGAACCCAGAGGTCCTGCAGAGGTGACTGAAGGGGAGACACTGGAGAGGATCTGATTCTGTCTACAGTGAGTACAGATCTTTGTCGTGGGGCCTGTTCTGAGAGGGCCACCCCTTCTGAGGAGAAGTTAGTGGACAACGAATGTCAGTCAAGGGGATGCTAGAGAGTGTCCTGAAGATAATGTATTTGCATCAAGTCTGCTGCTAGAGGAAGAGCAAGAGGACAGTGTGTCTGCTTTCACAAATAGCCTGGTAAGGCTAAGTGAGAGTTGTCCTTATCAACTGTAAATAGTTTGAGTTGGATTATTCCACTATTCCCTTCTCCCATCCAAGTTCCACAATAAATATAAAAAACCCCTAGATTGTTTATTGAGTAATGAGCCACTGGGAGTAAGGGTGGATGTGTGAACTGTCCCTAAGTGACTGTCTGCAGGTAATCATAGGAGGCCCAATAAGTCATTATACAGAAAGCACTACGGGGACAGTGCTACATACATGGTGGGACCAGTGCCAGGACAAGGTCATCTAGAGCCAAGGGCGAACGTGGCAAACTGCCGCCCCCCATCCCCCCCCAAGATGCATGAGCATTATGTGCCAGGAAAAATCAAAACTGATAACCCAATCTGCATGATTACCCCCTAAGCATAAATTCCCAAATTCTCTTTCTTCCAAGTAATAATTCACCCCCCCTGCTGAAATCCCCCTCCCAGTACAAATCGTTGCCCCCCTTTCCCCCAAATCCCCCCCAGAACAAATGTGCCCCTCCCAAAAAAAGAAACCACCCCTCCTAGCACAAATCCTCTACCCCCTAAACTTCCCCCTCCAAGTATACATCCTCTCCCTCCCTCCCTCCCAGCACAAATTCAACCCCCAATCCCCCTTCCCAGCACAATCTCTCCTTTTAGCACAAATACCCCCCTAAAAAAAAAAGTCCCCTCCTAGCACAATTCTACCCTCTCTGCCAAATCCCCTCCCCCCAATCTCCTCATGATGGCCTCCCACCTCACATAATACCACAGTGCCCAGAGCAGCCACCACTCCTGCCCTCCCCTTGTTCTGGCCCTGAGTTGGACCATGGAGATTGAACGTAGCCACCCTCTAACCGGACGTTAGATCATAACAGCAAACAAAACAAGCAATTTGGAGGAAACTTTGGGGCCCTTGATTGTTCAGGTGTTGGCCCCAAACTGTGTGAGTCTCTGTCCTGCTTCTTTTTGGATAGGACAACCGCCCCACATTTTGCCATATTGTGTCTCACTCCTGGCTGAAGGGCCCGCTCACCACATTCCTGGCCATAGCCATTAATATTTGAAAATAAAGGAATGTACTCACAAAATGCATTTACCATACTTTATTTTAACTTTAAAAGATTCTCATGACATCTAGCACCACACTGACTGACTAACAGAATTCTTTGGCAGGGAAGGGCACACGCAGAAGTAGACATTCTGTAGTTGTCATTCAGGTGTAGAACTACAGCAAATATTTTGTAGGCCATCTTCCCTTTCCACCTCCTCTTCTAGGAAGCACCATAGAGTTGGGACCACTTCCCCATAGGTCCACAGTATTCAGCTTCCATCACTGAGTATAATCAAGGTGCCCTTATTAATATACCAATCTCTCCCAATGTCCTTTCCATAGCCCTGCCCAGTTGGGCACGCTCCTGGATGGCACACTGATGCTCAAGTTTACTAGTACTCACTTCAGGGGACTCTGGCCTGGCCTAAAAGACCTTTAGCTTCCCACTCATGGACCACAGAAGACCATAAAAAGAGTCAGGGCAACTACAGGTGTTCCCACTGGGTGTTGAACCACTTTGCCTGGAGTTTCAACCCTGTAAAAGGGCCCTAGAACAGTAGACGACTACATTGAAATAGCGCTGGGGTATTTGGCTCCCATGTCTCGACTCACTAAGCCCCTCCATCCTGGGACTTATATGGGCACTAATATTAACTGGAGTTTAATATCATCTTAAATGTACATTTGCCAATCAAAGGCTATCTGTAAAAGGTAAATATTTAATTGCTTCCCACAGCGCACGGACAAGGTCATCTGATGCCCAGGGTAAAAATTCCAAACTGAGTCCCGTCCTCGCTCTTCGATGGGAGCCTGCCAAAGGTAATATTTGGTTAGCAGATATTAAGGTTAGGATATAGGGATTATAGAGTGCTGCACATATTAAGTTGTTAAAAAATGGAAAATGAATGTGCAAAATGATAAATAAGACAATATACATTTACAGTATATGGTAAGCTCTTAACTGTAAGCAGCTTTTGCAGTATGGCACTAAATGACTTACCATGCCACCATTTAAAACAAAAAAGTTTGACAAGTAGCATGGAGTGCTGATTTAATGATTGCTATGTGGAAAGAGTTGTAACTAAAGCCGGCCATAGATTGAACGAATCTCAGCCGGGTCAGCAGGGGCCAGCCAAGATTCGATTTATCTATGGGCAGGCTGGTTGTACTGAGGTTGATCCATCGATCGACTTCAATACAACCAGCCTGTCAGATTTTTTGCATGTGATTACTGATGGCAACTATAGCCACCAGCAGTAATGATTGTGTCCCCGCCGGCAGAACACAATGGCGCTTCAGAAGGGATTTCTCCATTAACACTGAATGTGTTGATGGGGGAATCAAGTGATTATCTTTCTGCAACCCCTGGTAGCAGGAAAGAAAATTGCATCACCTATGGCTTGCCTCAGTGACAAGGTGGACAGGTTGGAGTGACAGGAGTAACTGACATTGGACAGGTATGAGGATCTAAACGACAGGAACCAGAGGAGGAGAAAGAATGACAGGTAGGAGGAGCTAAAAAACAGGAACCAGGGCAGGAGAAAGAACAGCAGGTGGGAGAGGTATAACCACCATAAAATGACAAGTGGGGTAAAAGAATGTGAACAAGTGAGAGGCATTAGGATAAAAAAAAGAAAGGAGAGTGACTAGTGGGAGTTGATAACCCACACGCCTGTCAAATTAGGACATAGAAAAAATGAGGCGTACAATTGAACTAAGGCCCCTTTCACACTTATGTGACGCAATTTTACGACACGATTTTGACGCGACTTTGCCGCGATTTTGACGCGATTTTGAGCAATGGCTCAGGGCTATATACCTCAAAACGCATTAAAATCGTGCCAAAGTAGTGCAGGAACTACTTTGAAGTCGGTGCGACTTCAAAACGCACTGATATGAATGGGGCTCATTGAAAATAATGGAAAACGACTTGTCTTATGCGATTTTGCGGTCCAAAATCGCTGGACAAGTCGCACTAGTGTGAAAGGGGCCTAAGTCTCCAAGACAACACATATATACTTAGTAGCATTTTTCTCGTGTTTTCTGCACTATTGCACTGTTTGCATTGGTTTTTTTTAAGTTGTCTGTTTTTGTGATTTTGATGTTTCCAGGCCCTCTTGCACTTTAGGGGCATTTGTGGAGTGAGCTCCATTATTCAATTTTTGTTTATATGATAAAATGTGTTTGTATATTTTTACACTTGCACAGTATTTGTATATAAATTATATGTCAGATGGTTTGGCACTATTGCACTTTATGGTCATACTGTATATGGTGTGAGCTTTATTAATTGATTTATGTTTTTATGACTTTTTGATTTCATATATTTTTTTATACATTTGCACAGCATTTGTATGCACTTTGTTTTGCATAAGGGGTGATTGCATAATATAAGGTTAGGGTTTGTGCGCGGTTTTTTGTTTGTCCTTTTTTGGATATTTGCACGGCAACTATGAGATTTGTGGTTTACAATCAGACACATATGGCCGGAATACACAATAAGAATATCGGCCGAAAATTTCCGTTCAGCAAACGATTTGCCGATATTCTACTCGTTTATACCCAGCCATCAATGACTGATATCGATATTGTGAACAAAAAATACAGTTTGAAAAACATGAAAAATTCTGTCGTCTGGTTTGCGAATGAACGATATTCTATACGTTGGTGTTAAGGTCGTTCATTTGAAATCTGTAGAACATCATCAAGCTGAACACTGTTTGGATGGTCGGCGGTCAACGGTCGGGCGATATTCGACCCGTGTATGTTGGCAACGTTTTCGACCAACGAACACTTTTTCATAAGTCGGTGGTCGAATGATCCGGCGATATTCTAATCGTGTATTCCGGCCAATATACTCTTTCCCAAGCTGGGAATTTACATTGTTTTGAGTAGGAATTGCCAGAGAGGCCTTGACGCAGCAGTGTGACTTCACATGTACTTGCAAATGTGTGCAACATAAACTTCTACTTTTAACCTGAGAAGTTGAAACAGTTGAGATAGTTTTTTAACAAGTTGTCTAGATGGAACTACATGATCGCTTAGGTCTAGGACTGCAAAAAAAAAAAAACTGTTTTCCTTACCCATGAAAAAAAAAGGGAAAGCAAGAGGCTAGAAAACTATAAAAAACTGCTGGGGGCCTGTAACCCCAACAGAAACGTTTCCGCACTCTTGTCCTAAATCATTGGATTTGAAAGGTTGTGAGGCTGTCATAAATAGAAAAAAACGCATAATATTAAAAATACTTTTTATTATAATATTTAAAGAGTAAAAACATGACATATCAAAATATCAATAAAAGTAAAAACGTGATATACCCATACAGTAATGGCTCATTTGCCTGTATATATTCAATGTAAATACAGTATATGATCACTTGGGCCAACGCGTTTCGCAGAGCGTTCTGCTCCTTAGAATGCTTTCTTAAGGACCGCATATGACATACAAAGACTGTTTCCACAGGCTTATAAAGAAAAAGAGAAAACACAGTAATAATAAGAGAACATAAAATCCATGTACTCTAATAGCATTTTCCTATTCCTTAGGATGTATTTCAATAGTAAACTGTGCTCACCAAAGCACCAAAAAACACCAGTTTTCCTTACCCAATCCTCTGCTCCCCGGCAATTTGCGCTCCCCTTTACCCTCTTACACTCCAGTAGTGGACTGACTCTTGCTGTGCTCACACCCATTGCAGTGCTATGGGCTCTACACTGGACTTGATGACGTCAAAAGACTTGCAACCACCAGGGCATCCTATAGCCTGGAAGGTTGACTGTGGGAGGAAAGGATTGGGTAAGTAAAGGTGCTTTTTGTGGCCCCATAGACCTAAATTTGCATTTCGTCTACACAGTAGGGCTGCATTTTTTCTTTCCCAGAGTTTAGCTTTATCAAATCAGACTACAGGGATCAGGGCTGGGACAAGGGGTGGGCAGGAGGGACTGCTGCCCTGGGCACTGTGGTATAATGTGAGGTGGGGGGGGTGCCGCAAGGAGATTGGGGGAGGGGATTTGTGTTGGGGAGCAGCAGGGGATAAGAATTGTTATGAGAGGAATAATGGGGGGGAGGGGGTGCTAGGAGTGGTGATTCAGGGAGGTTTGTGCTAGAAGAGGTGATATGATAGTGGAGGTAGGGGAATTGAGCTAGGAGGGTAAATTTATTTGAAAAAGTGATGTTGTGCTAGTAGGGATGATGGGGGGGATTTGTGCTGGGAGAGAGGATTTCAGCAGGGGGTGGATTTCAATTTAGAGGAGGGGGAATTTATGCTTGGGGATTAGTGCTCAATTTTTTCTTTTTTGGGGGGGGGATTTTGCTGACACATAATGCTCAAACGTTTTTCTTTACTTACTTAATTTAGCATGTCCGCCCTGGGCTCTAGGTGACCTTATCCTGACACTGACAGGGATACATCGTGAGATAGTATGCTTCACGAGTCAGTTTTATAAGTAATACCTGTAGTTAAAAGTTTTTTTTTTTTTGGACATCCAGCACATATTTTTAGCGTGCTTACTATATATATATATATATATATATATATATATATATATATATATATATATATATATATTTTTTTTTTTTACGTTGCAGCTCTGCATGATTTGCTCTTCCCTGTTTTGCTAAGCATCATTGGACTCCAGCTGCTCTGAGTGCATTGGAGGTGAATCTTCCATCAGCCCTTTCCCTTCTCTTTATATTTGGGATACATATACCCATATATACTCTACTCTTCAAATATACAGCACTACGTGGGTTTTCAACGTTTCCCTGTTTTTAAAGCAGCAAGCTCTTTGTTTGTTTATATGCAAACCAACCATGTAAGTGTGTCATATTTTTTATAATCAATGTCATCCCATTTATTTCAAAAAGATTTCCCTAGATGAATATTAGCACTTAGATACCATATGTGATACATATGTTTTTTCAACACTTACAGAAAAGTTTCCAGTATTATCCCCGAAGAAGAGGTGATAAACCTCGAAACGTGTTGGATACCATATCTGGATTGGATGGTTGAGTCAAAATAATTGCATATATGAAATTTGCTTGCTAAAACGATTTTATCCATACACTATTGTCTCTATTATTGTATTTATGATTCTGTAATAAACAAATATTTTATATCTATTTTTTGTTACCTATGTTGCATTGTGCCTGAAAAGTCCCACCCCTAGGGGAATTTATATTGTTTTAATACCTGTAGTTGGGAGAAATGAAAAAATCAGGTGATTGTTTTGTGAATTTCTATATAATCCAAGGAAGGGGAGGGCTTGTTCCTAGAGCTGAACTTTAACTAACTCCCCTACCTCTGATCTTTTCCGTGCTATCTTTTTTCAAGGCACATTTAGAAGTCCAGGTGGTGACGTAGGGTGGTGAACTGAACAGTCACTCATTATCTGTAGGCATTATGCGTCATCTATGGTATGAAGAAAGAGGAAGTGTGCTCAGAATAGCATAGCTCAGACATCCGAGCAAAAAGCCAAAATGGGGGCAGCAGAGTATGGCTAAAAAGTTTCTTATAGACAGTGAAATTTGAGTTTCGATATATGTATCTGTATAAAGTCTGTGGTTAGGACTTCCTTTGTATGTTACAGTTCCTCTTGAAGGTAAAAAAAAAAAAAAAAGTAAAAGCTGTGCTCAACTGCATTTATTTTATAGGGATACACCCCATTATGATATCTGATTATTAACCACTTTACCACCTGAGGATTTTGCTGTCTTCCGTCCAGGCCACTCTTTGCGATTCGGCGCTGTGCGACTTCAACTGACAATTGCGCGGTCGTGCGACGTCGTACCCAAACGAAATCTACGTCCTTTTTTTCCCACAAACAGAGCTTTCTTTTGGTGGTATTTGATCACCTGTGCGATTTTTACTTTTTGCGCTATAAACAAAAAAAGAGCGTTTATTTTGAAAAAATAACAATATTTTTAACATTTTTTTCATATGAAATTCCCCCCAAAAAAGATGTAAAAACCAATTTTTTTAAAAATTTTTGGCCAATTTGTTTTCTACTACCTATGTTTGGTAAAAAAAATCGCAATAAGCGTATTTTGATTGGTTTGCGCAAAAGTTATTGCGTTTACTAACAAAGGGAAAGATTTCTGTCATTTTTGGTGTTTTTTTTTTAACGCGTAATGGCGGCGATCTGCGATTTTTTTTGTGGGACTGCGACATTGCGGCGGACAGATCGGACCCTTGACTGACATTTTTGACACTTTTGGGGGTACCAGTGACATTACTGCAGTAATCAGTGCTATATATATGCACTGTTACTGTAAAAATGACACTGGCAGGGAAGGGGTTAATTTTATTGGAGAGGGAGGGGTTAATGTATGCCTGGTGCTTACTGACGTGTAGGGGGGGAGGTGACTGAGTGAGTCATGGACAGATCGGATGTCCAGCTATGCTGAACAGTCCGATCTGTCACTCCCTGTCACTATGGAGATCCGTCCGCTTGTGTTTACACAGGCGGGCGGATCTCCACACTAGATCCCCGGCGATCGGGGCAGAGCAGCGGCGATCGCCGCTGCTCCTCCCCTGGCCCGACTCCCGCTGTGAATGAAAACAGCGGGAGCGAGCCTCCGGCGGCGCGCAAGCGCCGCCCAGAAGGGGGAGTGTCTGACGACGTTAATACTACGTCGTCAGACGATAACGAGCCACTCTGCCACAGTAGTATTACCGCGAGCAGACGTAAAGTGGTTAAAGCAAGTTTTCTAACCTAATATAAATCAGGAACATACACGACCTTCTAAATAGTCCTATACTGTGTGAGCAGGAAATGCTAATGGAGAATTGTGCATCTTACATACTATTAAATATAAATGAACTGATGAGCTAAACTTTAATAAAAAAATATTGAAACATGAGAATAATATATGAGCTGTGTGTTGTTTGTGTTACTATACAAATATTGGTTATTATAAAATGAAATGGAAAAAAGCACTAACACAACCAAACGTCCATTAAAAATACAAATATTAATGTCCATAAATTAGGCATAATACTCCCCATGCGTAATTCATGGACATTAGTATTAGTATTTTTTATGGAAGTTTGTTTGTGTTGGCGCTTTTTTCCTTTTCATTTTATAATTATTGAAGGTGGAATTTTCACTTTCAGGAGGGCAGCTTCACATTTACATGAGTCATTATAAAAGAGCCGGGCACTTTAAACACATTATACAAATATTGGAACATGCAACACCTGATATGTTTGGACTTTCCTTTGACATTTGCACTGTGTACATTGACAAGCGCTGCAACATTCAAAAGAAGCAACACACAAAACAAAGTATGAGCAGGTGACAGATTCTGAAAACCAGACTGCAGACCATTATGTCCTCAACCATGTTTCAGTCCCAGTTCACACTGGTGCGATGCGGGAAAAACCCTGCGAATCAGTGACGGTTCCTGCATCGCACAGTGGTTCACGCTGCGGGTGTCAATGTAAAATTAATGACAGAATGGTTGGCAGATCGCAGTCTGAACTGTGAAATGGTGCAGGAATCAGATTGCATAGGTGTGATAACCAGTGCAATCCGATTTTCAATGGGGACCAAAAAAGGTCCTGCACCATTTTGATGCGAATGCGATGCGAATGTTTGTACGTCTGAAATTGCATCACACAGACATTGCATGTGATCTGCACAACATTGCGGTGGGAATCACATGTGATGTCTGGCATCGCACTAGTGTAAACCGACCTTAAAGGATAAAATACAGAAGCAATGAAAAACTAGATGTAGGAGTCATTTTACATGTAATGAAAAGTATAGAGTTGTCAACTTTCTCTTAAGTATACATACATGCAAGGCGGTTTTTCTAAGAGAATAGGTGCAGGAACTCCCCCTGCCGGGTCACTTCTTGTCTCCGCCCCCTACCCACCTCCGAGCACCTTCCTTTGGTTCCACCCGCTACCCACCCCCCCCAGTACCGCCCTAATTAGAGAATACAGAACCAAGTATCATTTTGTAGTGCTAAGTAATTTGTATGGAATTTGTTAACAAAAGCAGTAACATAGACCCCCCACAGCCAACAGTAATAGACCCCCCCCCTCGGCAACAATAGATCCCCACAGCAATAGACCCCACCCACCAGCAACAATGGACCCCAACAAAAATAGACACAGGCAACAAAAACTGATTTCTCAGCAGCCACCCCAGCATCAATAGACTCTCCAGCAGCCAGCAACAACAGACCCCTCCCTCAACAGTATATCCCTAACATCCCAACATAAGCTCCACCAGCAACAATAGATCCCCCCCAATAAAAACAGACCTGCCCAGCAACAATAGACCCCCTCCATCAAAAGTAGATCCCTAACATCCCAACATAAGCTCCGCCAGCAACAATAGATCCCCCACCAATAAAAACAGACCTGCCCAGCAACAATAGATTGCCACACATAAATAGATGCCCTCCAGCAACAATATACCCTACCCCCAACAGTAGATCTCTTCCAGCAACAATTGACCTCCAGCAAAATAGGCCCAACCAGCAACAATAATAGACCTCCCTAGCAACAATAGCCCACCATGCAAAAATAGATATGTTCCAGGAACAATAGATCCCCAGTAACCAGCATCAATAGACCTTCCAGCGCACCACAGCACCCTTGCCATTACATACATTCAGTACAGGGGGTGTCGGAACTGCGTTCCCCTGCATTCCCACTGAAAAAATGCCACACATACATGTATAAGAGATCAGCTTGATTAATAATTGAGGTCTCAGGAGGCATTTCAAATAAAAAAGCAACTCTGGCTGCAATACTTACCTCCTGTCTGGTACTGTCCCCCACAGTAAGGCCACATGCACACTGTATTCAATATGACGCTTTTTCTCCTACTGGGGCATAGCAGCAGAAAAACGTGGTAAAAGGCTGTGTTTTTGCATAGGTGTTAACGCACATTCACATGTCTGGTGTTAATGCATTCTATTCAGAATGTTAATTTATTCTGATAATTAAAATGTATTAACATGCATAAGCGCACATTTTTGCAAGTTTAGATGCTTTGAGTGTTTTTTACAAGGCTCCTTTCCTGATTGCGACTTTGGTGTTTTTCTTTTCTGCCTCTAAACTCCTGTAAATGCCTATATTGTGTCTGGACATGGGGGGCGTTCAGATGTAGGGGGAAAAAAGGCTCAAATGCCAGTAAAAGCAGTGTTTTTGAGCTCAAGTTTGCATGAGCCCTACTCATTCACCCATTAGCCCTACATCATTTAACCCAGACTGAGGACATACTGTAAGTGCAGGTGGTCATGTCGGATCATGTCAGGACAAGGGGTGGGCAGAAGGAGCAGTTGCCCTGGGTGCAATGGTTTATTGCAGGGATGGGGGGGGGCAACTTGACCCTAAACCTAGGGAAAGGGGGGGCGCATTTTGGTATCCTTGCCCTGGGTGCTGGATGACCTTGTCCCAGCACTGCATGTCATCACACATTCACTGATGCAGAGAGCGGCACTGACATCACAGCAAGATCAGTCTCTGCATCAATGAGAACTGCCTATCGCTGGAGAAGATCCGAAGAAGAAGATCCTGCATGTCATGTAACTGTTCTGAAGACATATAAAAAAGACAAGTATACAAAAGAAAAATAATAAAAATACAGCAAAGAGGCCGCCCAGACGGTGCGGGGAGCCAAGAATTTGAAAAACCTTGCATTGAGAGGGGTTATAAACTCTGTGTTTTATTAGTGTCTATAGACAGATTTCCTTAAAGTAAACACAAACAATAAACTTCTCTTATTGTCTGTAAAATATACCTTTTATACCTAGTCGTAAAAAGTACCTGTTGTGCTTTTTAGAAATCTTGTGAGCTTATAATGTCCTGTGCTTTCTGCTATGCTGCATTATTATCACTTAGCAAAGTTCCCAGCTCTCCTTATGGACTACAGAACACCACCCCACTATGTTATGAAGATTAGAAGAGGGGACGGTGTTTAGCAATCCCGCCCTAGGTGACAACACTGCTCCTCCATAGATTCAATACAGCCAGTGTTGTCACTCTAGGACAGAAATATATTACATTTTTGTTCTTGGGTTTAGATATGCTTTACCTGCCTAACTGCTTCCTACCCACCCTTCACCTATTTACCTGATCAACTAATAATGACCAATGGATTTATACTTATTAGGTGTCCATGTTGACTAGTCTACGATTGTCTTAAAATGCACTGCCTAAAGCTATGTGTGCTATTCGCTAGGTGGTCTTTCCCTGCTGGTTTGCATTAGGAGATAGGTGAAGGGATTTTCCACTTACTGAAGAAGAAAATGCTTTAGTGCCGGTTCACACATATTCGATGTCAGACATCGCATGTGATTCACAGCGCACTACTATGCTAATTACATGTGATGTCTGTGCGTTGCGAATTCAGCCATACAGATTGCATGGCTGAATTCACATCGTATTCGGACCAAAGTCACACAGGACCCTTTTTTTGGTCCGCACTAGAATCGGATCGCATTGGGTGTTCACACCTATGCAATCCGATTTATGTCCGAATTGACAGTTTGCACTGCGATATGTGAACTGATCTGGAGGTGTTGTTAACTTTGTATTGACACCCCCAGCAATTTGCATATGGCAGTGTGAACTGCCCCACGAGTTGGGTGCGATGCGGGAACCCGCAGTGGATTCGCAGGGTTTTTCGCATCGCATGTGTGTGAACCGGCACTCAATATATAACTCACCCATATGTGTTGTAGTGCCCCTCACCTCCAGTCTCCCCTTCCACTTAGGCCCTGTTCACACCTCAGCATTTTGGAGCTTGAAGCTCGAAGCTCTAAAACGCTGGAGGAGAAAAAAATAAATTATTATCTATGGTTTTGGTGCACATCTCCACTCCAAGTCACCTGAAGCTCAAAAAATTGGAGCTTTTTTTGTAGCTTGAATTGGCCAGATTTATATGTATTCGCGCATTTTGACATTCGTATTTTGGCAATTTTCTGCTGGAATAATATATATATATATATATATATATATATATATATATATATATATATATATATATATATATATATAAAAAAGAATAGCGCGCAAATGCAAAGGAAATTACTACCAAATCTGAAGAGAGTCCATAAATAAAAATGGGGTTTTGGTCCCACCATATGGCCATATCGTGCTCAAGCCCACTACTGCGTCAAAGTACCCCATTATCAGTGGGTCCTACACTATCCATGAAAAAGAGATGAATCCAGCCTTTCTAACCCTTGGAGATAATACTCCTTGCTGGGAGAGATGTGCAAATGCACTACAGGGGACTCCTCCCATATCCACTTGATGGTGGACACTGATTGAGTACAGGTGTGTGTGGGGGGTGGGGAGGGCTGCTCAACCTCGATAGTCTGGTCAGACCGAATACATAATAAACAGGCAAAACATTTTTATTTATGGACTCTCTTCAGATTTGGTAGTAATTTCCTTTGCATTTGCGCGCTATTCTTTTTTAATATACATGTCTTTTGGTTCATAGCTGCAGCAGCAGCTTTGGAAATACATGGGTATGCTCCCCCAAATTTTTTGCCTGTTTATTATGTATTCGGTCTGACCAGACTATCGAGGTTGAGCAGCCCTCCCCACCCCCCACACACACCTGTACTCAATCAGTGTCCACCATCAAGTGGATATAGGAGGAGTCCCCTGTAGTGCATTTGCACATTTTTCCCAGCAAGGAGTATTATCTCCAAGGGTTAGAAAGGCTGGATTCATCTCTTTTTCATGGATAGTGTAGGACCCACTGATAATGGGGTACTTTGACGCAGTAGTGGGCTTGAGCACGATATGGCCATATGGTGGGACCAAACCCCCATTTTTATTTATGGACTCTCTTCAGATTTGGTAGTAATTTCCTTTGCATTTGCGCGCTATTCTTTTTTAATATACATGTCTTTTGGTTCATAGCTGCAGCAGCAGCTTTGGAAATACATGGGTATGTTCCCCCAAATTTTTTGCCTGTTTATTATAGATATATATATATATATATGAATAAAATAAATGTAAAATAAATACACAAAACAAAAATCATCAAAAATAAATTGCAGGAGAATTGGCCATGTACTGCTTGAATTTCATCTAATTCCTGCTGGCTGGACCAAAATTTGAGCAGTGTATGGTCCTTTATGCACTGCACAGTCCGACAAAAGTTGATTGCCAAAGGAGCCTTACAAAAAATATCAGCCAAACAGTGCCTGCATTCATCTAGATGCAGGCGCTGTTTGGGTATTCTGATCTCAGAATACAATACCTCGGCAAAGCGAGTTTGTCCATCTGCACTGTTAGTGTGGATGGAGGAATCTGTTCAATTTCTTTTGTTCAGCCTGCGTGCTTATTTAATAAAATGTATACGTGTATGGTGAGCTTAGAGCTGAAGTTTAGGTATGAATTTTATTGCATGGTTACATTGGTCCAGCTTGGAACGGGGTAAGCCTGCATGCCACATATCTGACTGATCCCTGTGGAAGCTGTAAATCAATGTAGTAGTCACCACTACTACAGTGATGGCCGCAATCTTCCAGGCCCAGTTCCAAGCGGCTGCTATTATGCATATTAACCAAAGGAATTTGGTAGATTGGCACCGTTGCCATTCACAGAAAGCCTTGTATTTTCTTTTCAATGAAGAAAAGTTGAAAGTGAAGAGGTGGGGCAGTGACATCACAATGAAAAAATGCCTTGTATTGGTTAAAAAAAAAAAATACAAGGCGCTATCTGAATAGTGGCAGTGCCGATTGAGTGACCCCCCTGTAGGTAATATGCAGAGAGGAAGCCACTAGGAACTTCACCCAGAAGACGGTGACTACTACAGTGACTTTCAGCTTATGGTTCTGTGAAGGGGTGACTCTGTTACTGGGGGGTCTCTTTGACTGGGATGAGAGGGGGCTTTTTGATGGGAGGATTCTGATGTGATAGAAGAACTCTGATGTGATGGGGAGGCTCTAATGTAATTGAGGTACTCATGTCTAGGAGTGACTGATGTAATGGGGAGGCCCTAATGTAATTGAGGTACTCATGTATAGGAGTGACTAATGTGATGGGGAGGCTCTAATGTAATTGAGGTACTCATGTCTAGGAGTGACTGATGTAATGGGGAGGCCCTAATGTAATTGAGGTACTCATGTATAGGAGTGACTGATGTAATGGAGAGGCCCTAATGTAATTGAGGTACTCATGTATAGGAGTGACTGATGTGATGGGGAGGCCCTAATGTAATTGAGGTACTCATGTATAGGAGTGACTGATGTGATGGGGAGGCTCTAATGTAATTGAGGTACTCGTGTATAGGAGTGACTGATGTGATGGGGATGCCCTAATGTAATTGAGGTACTCATGTATAGGAGTGACTGATGTGATGGAGAGTCTCTAATGTAATTGAGGTACTCGTGTATAGGAGTGACTGATGTAATGGGGAGGCCCTAATGTAATTGAGGTACTCATGTATAGGAGTGACTGATGTGATGGGGAGGCTCTAATGTAATTGAGGTACTCGTGTATAGGAGTGACTGATGTGATGGGGAGGCCCTAATGTAATTGAGGTACTCATGTATAGGAGTGACTGATGTGATGGGGAGGCTCTAATGTAATTGAGGTACTCGTGTATAGGAGTGACTGATGTGATGGGGAGGCCCTAATGTAATTGACAGGGCCAAATTAACGTAGGGGCTATTGGAGCTGCAGCTCCAGGCCCCTACCTTTTATATAGGCCCCGGGTTGGCCATATTCACTGTTACCGCTCTTCTGTCACTTGTAAACACAGAAGTCTGGCTTCTATGCTCGCTTCCCCAGGCAGCTCCCTCAGAACCTCCCCACACAGCACGAAGGCCGGACAAGGAGGGACAGTTGCCGATGCATGGATGTGTTTATGGGCTTCAGAGACAGCATCCCATGTTGAATTAGGCATGCATGGCTGCACCCTTCCTCCTCTGGGTGCATGTCAAGGCACAGCCCTTAAGGCCCTTCAAAATCCTCAGCACCAAGCCCATGATGCTCTTAATCTGGCCCTGGTAATTGAGGTACTCATGTATAGGAGTGACTGATGTGATGGGGAGGCTCTAATGTAAATGAGGTACTCATGTATAGGAGTGACTGATGTGATGGAGGTGGCTCTCATGTACAGAGGGGCTTCTGATGTAAATTGGGGGCTCTGACGTGGTGGGGGAACCTCTGATGTGAAGGAAGCCTTCTGATGTAAAGTTAATTTCACCAATGCAATCCGATTTTCAATGGGGACCAAAAAAAGGTCCTGCACCATTTTGATGCGAAATTGCATCACACAGCCATTGCATGTGATCTGCACAACATGCGATGTGATGTCTGGCATCGCACTAGTGTGAACTGGCCCTAAAGGATAAAATACAGAAGCAATGAAAAACTAGATGTAGGAGTCATTTTACATGTAATGAAAAGTATAGAGTTGTCAACTTTCTCTTAAGTATACGCAAGGCTTTTTTTCTAAGAGAATAGGTGCAGGAACTGCCCCCTTCTGGGTCACTTCTTGTCTCTGCCCCCTACCCACCTCCGAGCACCATGCTTTGGTTCCACCCCCTACCCACCTCCCAGCACAGCCCCAATTAGAGAATACAGAACCAAGTATCATTTTGCGGTGATAAGTACTTTGTGTGGAATTTGTTAACAAAAGCAGTAACATAGATCCCCCACAGCCAACAGTAATAGACCCTCCCCAGCAACAATAGATACCCGATACCCCCACAACAATAGACACCCTACCAGCAACAATGGACCCCCAACAAAAATAGACACAGGCAGCAAAAACTTATTTTCAGCAGCCATTCCAGCATCAATAGACTCTCCAGCAGCCAGCAACAATAGACCCCCTCCCTCAGCAGTAGACCCCGAACATCCCAACATAAGCTCCACCAGCAACAATAGATCCCCCACCAATAAAAACAGACCTGCCCAGCAACAATAGATTGCCACACAAAAATAGATGCCCTCCAGCAACAATATACCCTACCCCCAACAGTAGATCTCTTCCAGCAACAATTGACCTCCAGCAACATAAGCCCAATCAGCAACAATAATAGACCTCCCCAGCAACAATAGCCCACCATGCAAAAATAGATATGTTCCAGGAACAATAGATCCCCCAGTAACCAGCATCAATAGACCCTCCAGCGCACCACAGCACCCTTGCCATTACATACATTCAGTACAGGGGGTGTCGGAACCCCTGCATTCCCACTGAAAAAATGCCACACATACATGTATAAGAGATCAGCTTGATTAATAATTGAGGTCCCAGGAGGCATTTACAATAAAAAAGCAACTCTGGCTGCAATACTTACCTCCTGTCTGGTACTGTCCCCCACAGTAAGGCCACATGCACACTGTATTCAATATGACGCTTTTTCTCCTACTGGGGTATAGCAGCAGAAAAACGTGGTAAAATGCTGTTTTTTTTTCATAGGTGTTAACGCACATTCACATGTCTGGTGTTAATGCATTCTATTCAGAATGCTAATTTATTCCGATAATTAAAATGTATTAACACGCATAAGCGCACATTTTTGCGAGTTTAGATGCTTTGAATGTTTTTTTACACTCAAAGGCTCCTTTCCTGATTGCAAACTTTGGTGTTTTTCTTTTCTGCCTCTAAACTAATGTAAATGCCTATATTGTGTCTGGACATGGGGGGCGTTCAGATGTAGGGGGAAAAAAGGCTCAAATGCCAGTAAAAGCAGTGTTTTTGAGCTCAAGTTTGCATGAGCCCTACTCATTCACCCATTAGCCCTACATCATTTAACCCAGACTGAGGACATACTGTGAGTGCAGGTGGTCATGTCGGATCATGTCAGGACAAGGGGTGGGCAGAAGGAGAAGTTGCCCTGGGTGCAATGGTTTATTGCAGGGATGGGGGGGGCACCTTGACCCTAAACCTAGGGAAAGGGGGGTCGCATTTTGGTATCCTTGCCCTGGGTGCTGGATGACCTTGTCCCAGCACTGCATGTCATCACACATTCACTGATGCAGAGAGCGGCACTGACATCACAGCAAGATCAGTCTCTGCATCATTGAGAACTGCATATCGCTGGAGAAGATCTGAAGAAGAAGATCCTGCATGTCATGTAACTGTTCTGAAGACATATAAAAAAGACAAGTATACAAAAGAAAAATAATAAAAATACAGCAAAGAGGCCGCCCAGACGGTGCGGGGAGCCAAGAATTTGAAAAACCTTGCATTGAGAGGGGTTATAAACGCTGTGTTTTATTAGTGTCTATAGACAGATTTCCTTAAAGTAAACACAAACAATAAACTTCTCTTATTGTCTGTAAAATATACCTTTTATACCTAGTCGTAAAAAGTACCTGGTGTGCTTTTTAGAAATCTTGTGAGCTTATAATGTCCTGTGCTTTCTGCTGTGCTGCATTATTATCACTTAGCAAAGTTCCCAGCTCTCCTTATGGACTACAGAACACCACCCCACTATGTTATGAAGATTAGAAGAGGGGACGGTGTTTAGCAATCCCGCCCTAGGTGACAACACTGCTCCTCCATAGATTCAATACAGCCAGTGTTGTCACCCTAGGACAGAAATATATTACATTTTTGTTCTTGGGTTTAGATATGCCTTAACTGCCTAACTGCTTCCTAACCACCCTTCACCTATTTACCTGATCAACTAATAATGACCAATGGATTTATACTTATTAGGTGTCCATGTTGACTAGTCTACGATTATCTTAAAATGCACTGCCTAAAGCTATGTGTGCCCTCTGAGGTACATGAAGTTCTATTCGCTAGGTGGTCTTTCCCTGTTGGTTTGCATTAGGAGATAGGTGAAGGGATTTTCTACTTACTTGCATGTGATTCGCACCGCACTACTATGCAAATCACATGTGATGTCTGTGCGTTGCAAATTCAGCCATACAGATTGCATGGCTGAATTCACATCGCATTCGGACCAAAGTCACACAGGACCCTTTTTTTGATCCGCACTAGAATCGAATTGCATTGGGTGTTCACACCTATGCAATACGATTTACTGTATGTCCGAATTGACAGTTTGCACTGCGATATGGGAACTGATCTGGAGGTGTTGTTAACTTTGTATTGACACTCCCAGCAATTTGCATATGGCAGTGTGAACTGCCCCACGAGTCGGGTGCGATGTGGGAACCCGCAGTGGATTTGCAGGGTTTTCGCATTGCATGTGTGTGAACCGGCACTCAATATATAACTCACCCATATGTGTTGTAGTGCCCCTCACCTCCAGTCTCCCCTTCCACTTAGGCCCTGTTTGTTCACACCCAGTGGCGTAGCATGGGGGGTGCAGGGGGGGCGGGCCGCACCGGGCGCAACATCTGGGGGGGGGCGCATCCGCAGTGTCACTCTGTCTGTCTGACTATGACATACACAGTTCACACACTGTCTGTGGCTGCCTCCATCTTTAGGCTGGGAGATGTCCAGTGCGGCTGCCCTATGGCTGAAAATGGCGGGTCGGGGAGGGGCTGGACTGTGCCTCACCTGTCCATTGGTGTAGGGTGGGGTGGCGTTGCAAACCAAGCCCTGCCTATGCCACCTTTCCTCACTGCTCAGTCAGTTTAGCAGTGAGTGAGTCAGCAGCCTGGCGCTGTCACAGAGTGTTTTTTTTTTTATCACCTGATTAGAGCCAGAGGCTCTAATAGGCTTCAAAAAAGGGTGGACCCGGGGCGCAGAGCAGTGCGCCCGAGCCCACCCATTGTGTGACAATAGCGAATGAAAATTTGCTATTGTCACATGGATCCTCCTCCTGGCCAATCAGGAAGCGGGTCCGAGACCCGTTCCTGATTGGCCGAAAGGAGGAGGCGGGAGGACTCGAGGAAACGCGGGGAACTGAGGAGAAGCCGTCGCTGCAGGTAAGTCTCTTTGCAATGAAGGGGGCACACTGGTCTGTCTGCATTGAAAGGGGGCACGCTGGTCATTCTGCATTGAAAGGGGGCACTCTGGTCTCTCTGCATTGAAAAGGGGCACGCTGGTCTCTCTGCATTGAATGGGGGCACACTGGTCATTCGGCATTGAAAGGGGGCACGCTGGTCTCTCTGCATTGAAAGGGGGCACGCTGGTCTCTCTGCATTGAAAAGGGGCACGCTGGTCTCTCTGCATCGAAACGGGGCACGCTGGTCACTCTGCATTGAAAGGGGGCACACTGGTCATTCTGCATTGAAAGGGGGCACGCTGGTCACTCTGCATTGAAAGGTGGCACGCTGGTCATTCTGCATTGAAAGGGGGCACGCTGGTCTCTCTGCATTGAATGGGGGCACGCTGGTCATTCTGCATTGAATGGGGGCATGCTGTTCTCTCTGCATTGAATGGGGGCACGCTGGTCATTCTGCATTGAATGGGGGCACGCTGGTCTCTCTGCATTGAATGGGGGCACGCTGGTCATTCTGCATTGAAAGGGGGCATGCTGGTCTCTCTGCATTGAAAGGGGGCACGCTGGTCTCTCTGCATTGAAAGGGGGCATGCTGGTCATTCTGCATTGAAAGGGGACATGCTGGTCTCTCTGCATTGAAAGGGGGCTTGCTGGTCATTCTGCATTGAAAGGGGACACGCTGGTCTCTCTGCATTGAAAGGGGGCACGCTGGTCATTCAAACTTGTATTTAGATGCATTTTACTTTGAAAGGGGGCACGCTGGTCATTCAAACTTGTATTTAGATGCATTTTACTTTAATTACATCAGTATTTTCATAACAAACAATACATGTGCTTAGGGGGTAAGGGTTTCTTTAACTAATCTAGTGGAAGAGACTCGAGTGCTAAAATCCCGCGGGTTAGGGGGCGCAAATTACTTGCCTTGCCCCGGGTGCTGACAACCCACGCTACGCCACTGTTCACACCTCAGCATTTTGGAGCTTGAAGCTCCAAGCTCTAAAACGCTGGAGGAGAAATAAATCAATTATTATCTATGGTTTTGGTGCACATCTCCACTCCACTCACCTGAAGCTCGAAGAAATTGGAGCTTTTTTTGTAGCTTGAATTGGGCAGATTTAAGCGCTTTGGCGCATTTTTATTCCCATAGAAATGAATGGAAATGTGTCATTTGCGCATTTTTATATGTATTCGCGCATTTTGACGTGTGTATTTTGGCGATTTTCTGCTTGAATAATATATATATATATATATATATATATATATATATATATATGAATAAAATAAATGTAAAATAAATACACAAAACAAAAATCATCAAAAATAAATTGCAGGAGAATTGGCCATGTACTGCTTGAATTTCATCCAATTCCTGCTGGCGGGACCAAAATTTGAGCAGTGTATGGTCCTTTATCCACTGCACAGTCCAACAAAAGTTGATTGCCAAAGGAGCCTCACAAAAAATTATCAGCCAAATAGTGCCTGCATCTAGATGCAGGCACGGTTTGGGTATTCTGATCTCAAAATACAATACCTCGGCAAAGCGAGTTTGTCCATCTGCACTGTTAGTGTGGATGGAGGAATCTTTTCAATTTCTTTTGTTCAGCCCGTGTGCTTATTTAATAAAATGTATACGTGTATGGTGAGCTGAGAGCTGAAGTTTAGGTATGAATTTTATTGCATGGTTACATTGGTCCAGCTTGGAACGGGGTAAGCCTGCATGCCTCATATCTGACTGATCCCTGTGGAAGCTGTAAATCAATGTAGTAGTCACCATTACTACAGTGATAGCCGCAATCTTCCAGGCCCAGTGCCAACTGGCTGCTATTCTGCATATTAACCAAAGGAATTTGGTCGCTTGGCACCGTTGCCATTCACAGTCACAGAAAGCTTTGTATTTTCTTTTCAATGAAGAAAAGTTGAAAGTGAAGAGGTGGGGCAGTGACATCACAATGAAAGAATGCCTTGTATTGGTTAAAAAAAAAATACAAGGCGCTATCTAAATAGTGGCAGTGCCGACTGAGTGACCCCTGAGTGCATACTTTTAAAGGGTGCCACAACTGAAAAAAAGTTTGAAAAATTCTGCTTTTTATTGTTGGTAAAGTATCACAAACACATTACGTCACTATTATTTTCAGGTACATCTATATCTTAATATTAGTTCCTGCATCAGTTATAAATGGGTTGACCTATATTTAATCAGAACCTGAAGTCAGGGTGACGGGAATACACAAATGGGTATCACAAAAACGTCTAGGTGCAACCTGCATGTCACTGAAAAGAAATGACCTACTTAATGACAGCAAGCAATGAATTGTGTTGAGAGAGTTTGCTTGGATAGGAATAAAACATAATATTCACAGAGGAGATCTTTGTTTACAAAATGCAATGGGTGACTATGAGCAGCAGTGTTTTGCAGATCCAGGAGAAAGCAGTTTTAAAGGTAATATATTTACACAACGTGGTATGTGGTATTAGTCTTCTGTTCCTGATAGGTGAGTTAGTCGCATGGAAATCACACAAAAAAACAGACGGTGCACATGAATCATGTTAGAATTCTTGGGCTAAGGTTAGTTAAAGTGGAGTTCCACCCAAAAGTGGAATTTCCGCTCATTTGCTTCCTCCTCCCCTCCGGTGCCACATTTGGCACCTTTCGGGGGGAGAGGGGATTGGGTACCTGTTTTTGATAGGTACCCTTCCCCACTTCGGGTGCCGTCCCTCAGAAGTTCTGTCCATTTTCTCCTTCCCCCGCCACTGAGCCAATCAGAATGCGCAGCACGCTTTGCGCATGTGCAGTAGGGAGCCGGCTGTGAAGCCGAAAGGTTTCATTGCCAGCCTCCCTTTCAGTGAATGGTGGCGGAAGCACCCGGCAGCCGATCAAAAAATTGGCTGGGGTGCTGACATCGCGGGCTCCCTGGGCAGGTAAGTGTCTATACATTAAAGGTCAGCAGCTACAGTATTTGTAGCTGCTGACTTTTAATTTTTTTTACCACAGCTGGAACTCCTCTTAAATATACCTACCCCCCAACTGCCCTGGATTCGATAGGACCATTTGATTTAAATGCTAGCATTCCACGAGTCAGGGCTAAATCCCGTAACAAGTTCCCGCACTAGGCTCCACTAACCAGGGCCGGCCTTAGGTGTTCAGGCGCCCTGTGCGAGCTAATCCTGTGGCGCATTTTTTTGCACTTTATTTGACTTTTCTTTTTTATGATCACTAATAACTTAGCCCCCCTTACATCAGAGACCCTCCCACACAGAGCCCCCCTTACATCAGAGACCCCCCCACACATCAGAGACCCCCCCCCACACAGAGCCCCCCTCACATCAGAGACCCCCCACACAAAGCCTCCCTAACATAAGAGACCCCCCCACACAAAGCCCCCCTTACATCAGAGACCCCCCACACATCAGAGACCCCCACACAAAGCCCCCTTAACATCAGAGACCCCCTACACACACACAAAGCCCCCCTCACATCAGAGACCCCCCCACACAAAGCCCCCCTCACATCAGAGACCCCACACACAGAGCTCCCTTACATCAGAGACCCCCCCACACATCAGAGATCCCCCACACAAAGCCCCCCTAACATCAGAGACCCCCCCCCCCACACAGAGCCCTCCTCACATCAGAGACCCCACACACAAAGCCCCCCTTACATCAGAGACCCCCACATCAGAGACCCCCTTACATCAGAGAGCCCCCCTTACATCACAGACCCCTCACACAAAGCCCCCTCACATCAGAGCCCCCCTTACATCAGAGACCCCCACACAAAGCCCCCCTTACATCAGAGCCCCCCACACAAAGCTCCCCTTACATCAGAGCCCCCCCACACAGAGCCCCCCTTACATCAGAGAGCCCCCTTTCATCACAGACCCCCTACACAAAGCCCCCTTACATCAGAGCCCCCCACATCAGAGAGCCCCCCTTACATCACAGACCCCCCACACGAAGCCCCCTTACATCAGAGCCCCCACACAGAGCCCCCCACATCAGAGAGCCCCCTTACATCACAGACCCCCCACACAAAGCCCCCTTACATCAGAGCCCCACCCACACAGAGCCCCCCACATCAGAGAGCCCCCTTACATCACAGACCCCTTACATCAGAGCCCCCCCCCCACACAGAGCCCCCCTCACACAGAGCCCCCCCTTACATTTTTTGAAGGAGACCTCACTTACCTTATGCTGTCTGCAGCTTTTCTTTCTTTAAACTTCCCGCCCACACATCCCCGGGGAGTGTGGGCAGGGCGGAAGGCGGAGGAGAAGGGGCGGGGCGAGGAGGAGCTGACGATCTCTCCTCTGGCGTCCCTGCAGGGAGGAGAGATCTGTCAGCGTGGATCGGAGGCTGAGCTGTGTGTGATACACAGCTCGCCTCGGACTGCCTCAGTAGGTGACCGAGGCACAGCCACACAGCGGGAGGTAAGCGGCGGCCGCGGCCTGTGTTAACCCTATCCAGGCCGCGGTCGCCGCTTACCTCCCGCTGTGCAGCCTGAATCGCCTGATCTTCTGCGAGCTGTGATGGCCGCACGGCGCCCTTGTTGCCCATGGCGCCCTGTGCGGCTGCACAGCTCGCACACCCCAAAGGCCGGCCCTGCCACTAACCCGTTTATCATTGACACAAAGGCAGTTGGCATCTCTCCCCATCAGCTGCCTATAAATTCACCCACTACAGAGAGGACTTACACACTGCAGAAGCTGCCTCCTCCTCGGCTCTGACAAGTTTATGTGCACAGGGCAGGAGGAGAAGCCGAGTGAAAGGTAATACCCCTTGGTAGGTACACTTCTGCTGGCCAGCCTCCCTTAAACCTAAAAAGAATTTACGAGCACTCGAAAAAAAGACATCCAGACAGGTATGGTCTTTCAGTCTGTATTCAAATGGATTCAGGTCAGGACAGCTTATATACAGTTCATAAAGGGTATGTGATATTATTTTCCCAGACCAACTAAAAATATACATATAACATTTAAGCACAACGGACATAACATAAACATAGTAGGAAACAGATGTATATTTAGCACCCTACAGGAAGGTGCTAGGTAAATGTATAGTGGGCCTTGTCTGACTAACAGTAGGACTGTGATTTATTTACTGTCAGATGTCAGGTGTCAGGGCTTCCAGATGTGCCTGCTGAGGGGAGAAGTATCCCCACTGGCTCCTGTGAGAGGCTTCTCATAGGGCAGTGTGGGAAGCCCAATGAGGGGACACATCCAAGCTTGTAACTACCCCAGAAAGCAGATTATGCTGCAAAGGATTCTGGGAGTGAGTATAAGTTTAGGGGAAGGGCGTGACAGGGTGTCTTTGGCGGGAGCAGAGTCCCAGGAGGGAGAGTACAGCTTTCTCTCCTCTAGTCTGAGGAAGTGGATGTCTCGGGGTCTCGCTTGAGAATCCAGAGAGTGTTGAGCTGAGCTGAGGGGATCCGGAGTGCCGAGAGCCTGCGGAGAGAGAGAGAGGGGTCCAGTCCCAGGAAAGCCTACACAGGTCGTGAGTACTGAGGATTGCCCCTGGGGGTCTGCTTAGAGTCAGAGGGGACCACTCCAGAAGAGGTTCTGGGATTCAGTGCCAGCTAGCTGAAAGGGGGTACCTAGGTTGAGGACCCTGAAGGGGGGTACACAGTCAGTGAACCCCGAAGAGTTCAAGGTTAAAGGGGGTGCCTGCATATGGGCCCTGAATTGGACAGAGTGTGACAGTTGAGAGTTGCAGCTTTACAGAAATCTACAGCGTACTACCTCAAGCCAGTGCAAGGCGGGAGGGGAGTATTCAGTGACTTTACAGTACAGCAGTGTCAGCAGTGGCGGCCCGTGCATAGCGGGCGCCAGGGCGCCGCCCCCCTACCCCTAAAAAGATGAAAAAAAAAAGAAAAAAAAAAAAAATGACAGCGAACAAATAAAGTTTAAAAAAAAAAAAAAATTGGGTTCGCCGGCCTTTGTAAGGGAAGTGGTGGCTAGGGGGGGTTACGTCCCAGAAGAGGCGCCGATCGGCAGCCTTCTGGGGGCGTAACCCGATCGCAAGTCCTTGCGATTGGACACCCCCACTTTCGGATATCCTGGCTGTGATTGGTCCAGTCTCCAGCCTGGACCAATCATCATCCAGGACATCCGATCCCTGACGTCACAATGGGGGCGGTGCCGGTGCGTGAGTCAGTCACTCACCGTCACCGCCGCTCGGAGGACGAGGGAGAAGCCGCTCTCCTTCCCGCCGCCGCCGCCGCAGAGAGGACGGACTGGATCGAGGAGGGAAGAACCCGCCGCCGCCGCCGCCAGGTAAGTGCATTAAATTGAAGGGAGCACGCACGCTGCACTCTGCATTGATTGGGGGACAATGCTGTGGCACTCTGCATTTATTGGGTTACATTGCTGTGGCACTCTGCATTTATTGGGGTACAATGCTGTGGCGCTCTGCATTTATTGGGGTACAATGCTGTGGGCACTCTGCATTTATTGGGGTACAATGCTGTGGCGCTCTGCATTTATTGGGATACAATGCTGTGGGCACTCTGCAATCATTGGGGTACAATGCTGTGGGCACTCTGCATTTATTGGGGTACAATGCTGTGGCGCTCTGCAATCATTGGGGTACAATGCTGTGGCACTCTGCAATCATTGGGGTACAATTCTGTGGCACTCTGCAATCATTGGGGTACAATGCTGTGGACACTCTGCATTTATTGGGGTACAATGCTGTGGCACTCTGCAATCATTGGGGTACAATTCTGTGGCACTCTGCAATCATTGGGGTACAATTCTGTGGCGCTCTGCATTTATTGGGGTACAATGCTGTGGGCACTCTGCATTTATTGGGGTACAATGCTGTGGGCACTCTGCAATCATTGGGGTACAATGCTGTGGGCACTCTGCATTTATTGGGGTACAATGCTGTGGGCACTCTGCAATCATTGGGGTACAATGCTGTGGCACTCTGCAATCATTGGGGTACAATTCTGTGGCACTCTGCAATCATTGGGGTACAATGCTGTGGCACTCTGCAATCATTGGGGTACAATGCTGTGGGCACTCTGCAATCATTGGGGTACAATGCTGTGGCACTCTGCAATCATTGGGGTACAATTCTGTGGCACTCTGCAATCATTGGGGTACAATGCTGTGGCACTCTGCAATCATTGGGGTACAATGCTGTGGGCACTCTGCATTTATTGGGGTACAATGCTGTGGCGCTCTGCAATCATTGGGGTACAATGCTGTGGGCACTCTGCATTTATTGGGGTACAATGCTGTGGCGCTCTGCAATCATTGGGGTACAATGCTGTGGCACTCTGCAATCATTGGGGTACAATTCTGTGGCACTCTGCAATCATTGGGGTACAATTCTGTGGCGCTCTGCATTTATTGGGGTACAATACTGAGGCGCTCTGTATTTATTGGGGTACAATGCTGTGGCGCTCTGCATTTATTGGGGTACAATGCTGTGGGCACTCTGAATTTATTGGGGTACAGTGCTGTGGGCACTCTGCAATCATTGGGGTACAATGCTGTGGGCACTCTGCATTTATTGGGGTACAATGCTGTGGCGCTCTGCAATCATTGGGGTACAATGCTGTGGCACTCTGCAATCATTGGGGTACAATTCTGTGGCACTCTGCAATCATTGGGGTACAATTCTGTGGCGCTCTGCATTTATTGGGGTACAATGCTGAGGCGCTCTGTATTTATTGGGGTACAATGCTGTGGGCACTCTGCATTTATTGGGGTACAGTGCTGTGGGCACTCTGCAATCATTGGGGTACAATGCTGTGGCACTCTGCAATCATTGGGGTACAATGCTGTGGGCACTCTGCATTTATTGGGGTACAATGCTGTGGCGCTCTGCAATCATTGGGGTACAATGCTGTGGGCACTCTGCATTTATTGGGGTACAATGCTGTGGCACTCTGCAATCATTGGGGTACAATGCTGTGGCACTCTGTAATCATTGGGGTACAATTCTGTGGCACTCTGCAATCATTGGGGTACAATGCTGAGGGCACTCTGCAATCATTGGGGTACAATGCTGTGGGCACTCTGCATTTATTGGGGTACAATGCTGTGGGCACTCTGCAATCATTGGGGTACAATTCTGTGGCACTCTGCAATCATTGGGGTACAATGCTGTGGCACTCTGCAATCATTGGGGGACAATGCTGTGGGCACTCTGCAATCATTGGGGACAATGCTGTGGCGCTCTGCAGTGATTGGGGACAATGCTGTGGCGCTCTGAATTGAAAGGGGCATGCACGCTGAACTCTGCATTGTGGGGGCACAGCACAGTGTTTATTGCATTGAAGGGGGCACAGCACAGTGTTTATTGCATTGAAGGGGGCACAGCACAGTGTTCATTGCATTGAAGGGGGCACAGCACAGTGTTTATTGCATTGAAGGGGGCACAGCACAGTGTTTATTGCATTGAAGGGGGCACAGCTTCAAAGTCACGCAATTTTTTTACTGCGTTTTTTGGCGCGAAGCAATACCTATTACATTTTTCTTTTTGCGCCCCCCCCAAAAATTTTGAGCACCAGCCGCCACTGAGTGTCAGTAATTCTACAATTCACAGTCTTGGGTCTTCTGGATTTATTGTCGAGGATCCAGCACTTCTATCAAGCTACAGTGTGTTCTCAGTGTTAGTGAGCGTTGGCTGGTGTCGGCTGGCGTCAAGGAAGTGTCAATGGGCATTTTTCTAGGATTAAGTCCCAAGTGTAATTAGTTAAGCCTAAAGGAATATCCCACTCATTCCCTTCTCCCATCCCCTTTTCTACAATAAAAAACACAAAACCAAGATGCCGGAGTCATCTATGTCTCAGTTCTCACAGCCAGGGTCGCAGCTCACATGGGCGGAGAGGTAACCGGTAACAATGGCAGACCCACATCAGGCCACAGGCCTGGAAACCCTGCTACATTTGGGGGCTCGTCCGGGATTTTGCCATTAGTTACTGGGCCATTTACCCAAATAAAATTGATGTCCTTTTTTTCCCACAAATAGAGCTTTCTTTTGCTGGTATTTGATCACCTCTGCGATTTATATTTTTTGCGCTTTAAACAAAAAAATAGCGACAATTCGGAAAAAAAAAACAATATTTTTCACATTCTGCTATATAACATTCCCCCCCCCCAAAAAAAATTTAAAAATCAAAATTTTTAAAATTTTAGGCCAATTTGTTTTCTGCTACATATTTTTGGTAAAAAAAAAATCGCAATAAGCGCATTTTGATTGGTTTGAGCAAATGTTATCACGCCTACTAACTACGGGAAAGATTTATGTCATTTTTATTGGGGTTTTTTTTTTTGTTTTTTACTAGTAATGTCGGCGATCTGTGACTTTTAGTGAGACTGCGACATTGCGGCGGACAGATCGGACCGCTAACTGACATTTTTGACACTTTTGGGGAGACCAGTGACGGTAATAATGACACTGGCAGGGAAGGGGTTAACACTGTGGGTGATCAAGGGGTTAAATGTGTACCTAGGGGCATGTTTCTAACTGTGGTGGGGTGTGGCTTGTGAAATGACCATAGAGACCTGTGTTCCTATATAGAAGGATCACAGGAGCTCTGTGATCATTCCAGAGAGAAGAACGGTCAGTTGTTTTTACAACAGCTGGTGTCAGGCGGCAATCGGAGCCGCCTGCCCCGTGCATCGGAGTCCCCGCTGCTGAAGTCTTGATTAAAAAAAATTAAAAAAAAACATGTTATACTTACCTGCTCTGGGCAGTTGGTTTTGCACAGGGCAGCCCTGATCCTCTTCTTCTCGGGTCCCTCATTCCTGCTCCTGGCCTCTCCCTCCTTTCGAGTGCCCCCACAGCAAGCACCTTGCTATAGGGACACCCGAGCCGAGCTGCAGCTCCATTTGTCCATTCAGTCACTGAGCTGTTGTTCGCCCCTTCCCCATTTCTCTCCTGGCTAACTGACTTTGATTGATAGTCAATGGTGCCGCGGCTGTGTCTCAGCCGATTAGGAGAGAGAGTCCCAGATGGCTGAGGGACTTGTGGACATTGCTGGACAGAGATAGGGCTCAGGTAAGTATTTGCGAAGCTGAGGGGGGATGCTACACACAGAAGGTTTTTTTTATCTTAATGCATAGAATGCATTAAGATAAAAAACCTTCTGACCTTTATCCTTCCCAGATCAAGTTCCCCTCCTGTTAAGTGTATTTGTTTTTACATGTGTTTACACGTGTTCATAATCCTTACAAAGAAGGTCGCACATTGATAACATTATACTCTTCAGATATAGGCATATTCTAGGTCTGTAACACTGACAGTCCCCACCTGAAGCCACGCCCTTCTGACACATTTCAAACTGATAGGGCTTATTATTAGAGAAGGGCATTAGTATGTGGCTTTCCTTGTAAAGGTTGTGCAGAGTATTAGAGTAATGCTAGCCATACACCAGTTGAAAAATCGGTTAAACGTGTTTTCGAAAAATGAACACACGTTCATGAGAGCAAATGATGATGCCACCATGTAATGACTGAATTTGGAACGATAAATCGTCCAATGGACATAAATGAATCAGTTGCTCTGGGGGGTTTTTTTGCTTCTGGGTCACATATGTGCAGTACCGGCAGTTCAATTTTTAACAGGCGAGAAACACATTAACCTTTCAATTTATCAGCCATTCAGCAGAGGTTTTCCAAACTTTCCTTTGATTTTTGGTTTAAAAACATCACGGCAGATCTTCGATTTGTGTCGATGCACTGGACGAAAAAACAAATGAACTGTCCAATTGACAGATTTTCTGTAGTTAGACTGTAAGTTCTTCCAGGGGCTCCCTGCAAAATGTTTTGTATAAGTTAAGAGCTATAAGAATGAGGTCAATAAACTGATATATGTATATATACAGTAAGTATAGATGTACAGTATATATACCTAATAAATATGATGACAGTGAGCACAATTTCCTTATAACACCTGAGATGAACTATAGTTACATTACAGCTGTTAAATGCTAACTAGACAAACCTATTCCACACCTCTGACCATAAAATGTGTTGGCAGGTATCAAAGAACACACTTTATTCCATAATAAATCTTTATATTACCTTGTGAATAGCATATTAAATGACAGTCACTTTCCCCATAGCTCCCAACTGTCTTTGATTTTGAGGGACTGTTCCTGGTTTGGAACAAAGTCCCTCTGTCCCTCTTTCCTCCTCATTTGTCCCTCATTTTAGGCTGATCTATATAGTTGTATATAAAATGCACTATTTAGCTTTCAAAAAGTGTTTCCCAGTGCTAAACCTTTCATTCAATTTCTAAATGGCTGTATTTGTAAATTTCAAAGGCCAGTATAAAGGAATAGTAATGGTAAAAAAAAAAAAAAAAAAAAAAAAAAACACTAATATATATATATATATATTTTTTTTTGTAAAAGTGTTATTTGTTTCCGGGGGGCAATGAACGCTTCTGAACGCTTCACATGTGGTGGACATGTCCCATGATTAGGTCCTTTTAACCACTTGCCGACTGCGCACAGTATATTTACTGCGGCAGTCGGCCCTGGCCAGGCAGAGTGACGTAGATCTACGTCGCTCGCCTGTCACTCCTTCTAGAGCCAATAGCCTCGGCTCGTTCACGGAGGAGTGCGGGAGTGTGACTGGCGGACCCGATGTCCGCTGCTCACACTACGATCGCCGGTACAGCGGGAGAAAGACAGAGCGGCTTATGTAAACAAGCCGCCTGTCTGTTCTCCCTGTGTAAAAATGAAGATCAGACGGTTCTACTATGTAGAACCGTTGATCTTTGTTTTTACACCAATAGCATTGTCCCACTACAGTTAGAAGCACGCCCCTAGGACACACTTAACCCCTCCCTGTCCAATACTGTTAACCCCTTCCCTGCCAGTGTCATTTTTGCAGTAACAGTGCATATATATAGCACTGATTACTGCAGTAATGTCACTGGTACCCCCAAAAGTGTCAAAAATGTCAGTCAAGAGTCCGATCTGTCCGCCGCAATGTCGCAGTACCGCAAAAAAAATCGCAGATCGCCGCCATTACTCGTTAAAAAAAAAAAAACACCAAAAATGACAAAAATCTTTCCCTTTGTTAGTAAACGCGATAACTTTTGCGCAAACCAATCAAAATACGCTTTTTGCGATTTTTTTTACCAAACATAGGTAGCGTAAAACAAATTGGCCGAAGATGTTAAAAAATTTTGATTTTTACATTTTTTTGGGGGGGAATTTCATATAAAAAAAAGTGAAAAATATTGTTATTTTTGCAAAAATTACGCTCTTTTTTTGTTTATAGCGCGTGATCAAAAAATCGCACAGGTAATCAAATACCACCAAAAGAAAGCTCTGTTTGTGGGAAAAAAAGGACGTGAAATTCATTTAGGTACAGCGTCGCACGACCGCGCAATTGTCCGTTAAATTCACGCAGTAAACAATCGCAAAAAAAACCCTGGTCTTTTAGCAGGAAAATCCTCCGGTGGTAAAGTGGTTAAGAAGCAATTGCCCTATGGATCCAGAAAATGATTCTTTGTCCCGTAAGGTTCTCTCCCTACATTTCCTTTTTCACGGGGCCCCTTCATCGACTAAAGTATATGAGAGGAGTGTCACTCCATACTTACTAAAGGCAGCTAAATCCCTGATCCCCATATACTAGAAACAATCAGTATGTCCCACATTTCTGCTGGACTGGAAAAGGGAGGTTGATGCTATCATGGAAGAGGAGAGGTGGATACTTATGGTCAAAGATCACCAAGACAAATTTATAGACACTTGGTCAGGCTGGATGTATTATTCCTTTGAAATACCTACTAACTCATCGTGATCCCTTTACTCTCAGATGTGTATATATTTGCTACCTGATTACCCTATAGCCATACCCAACATTAGTTGTTAAATTGATTGCTATCTTCCCTGTATTCTTTTTTTCCTGAAGGTTAGTTTTCCTTCTCCCACTACCCTTTCCTATTCTTTATCTTATGATGTTCTATTTAAGCCACATCTGACCACTATACACATGTTGTACTTAATTGAACAAATCAAGTGTGTATGTATGAAGGGAATACCTATTGTGCCTTGGTTTGCCCCCCGCCTAGTTGCCCACACCCGTAATGACGATGGTGTGGGGATGGGTTGAGAGCCCGGGTGGTGTCTGATATACGCTTGACTTGTATGTATGTGAGGTGCATCCGGCATTTGGTAAATTACTTTAAAAAAAGGGCATCAGAAGTGGAATTTATATTTTTTTACTTCTTTGTTATTCTTGTTGTATATTTTGCATGTAGCAAAGTGTAATTTCTTCAGTGTTGTCACATGAAAAGATATAATAAAATATTTACAAAAATGTGAGGGGTGTACTCACTTCTGTGAGATACTGTATGCCACATGGTATTTGTGCAGAGTTTTTTCAAATGCATAATTTTTGGGAAAAGAAAAATGTAATGCCTTTTTGTGCACACAAAAACAATATAATGCCCCATTTTTTGGTAAAGTATAAAATATTATAAGATAATGATACAGAAATTGTGTGAATAAATAAATGAAGGTTGTAATTAAATATAAATATAACAAATATATTATTGGTCTTAATTGTTGAATAATAATATTTTTTTATTATTTAACAATTAAGACCAATAATATATTTGTTATATTTATATTTAATTACAACCTTAACTTATTTATTCACACAATTCCTGTATCATTATCTTATACACATATCCCCTGAAGCGCTGTACTCCCCCCCCCCCCTTTACTTATTTACTATAACTGTATGGTCAGCAGTAACAGTACGGGCAGCATCAAGGGTAGACATATAATACGTCACAACACCTCTCAGGACAGCGCAAGAATCACCCCCCTATAAATATAAAATATTACCGTATTTTCTGGCGTATAAGACGACCCCCCTAATTTTCAAGTTAAAACCTAGGTTTTGGGCTATACTCGCCATATAAGACTACCCCCCTTCCGAAGCAAGGCAACACCATTGATAAACATCAGATTTCTCATAGATCTCCAAGGTACCCTAGTACTGTAATACATGTAATCGCTACCCTAAGTATTACCAGTAGATGTTATCTCAAGACGCTGGCTGTGCGGGAATCCTGTACCAGTATACCGTATGTACCGTAGCTTCGGCTACATACAGTATACCGCGCTGAGCCAATCACAGTGAGCGATGTATTCTATTATTGAATGTAAAGCCTGCTCGGATTGGCAGAGAGGCGAGCTGATGTTACTCCACCAATCCGAGCAGGCTTTGCATTCAATAATAGAATATATCGCTCTCCCTGATTGGCTCAACGTGGTACACTGTATGTAGCCGAAGCTACGGTACATACGGTATACCGGTACAGGATTCCCACACAGCCAGCGTCTTGAGAGATTACATCTACCGGTAATAATTATACTTAGGTTACCTTGGAGATATTATACTCGGCGTATAAGACGACCCCCCATTTTTGGGGGATTTTTTTGAGGTTCAAAAGTAGTCTTATACGCCAGAAAATACAGTATGTTATACCAAGTAAAAAAAAAAGATATCAAATATGTCAAGCTTTATTTTTTATTTTTTTAATTTATTATAGGTACTTATATAGCACTGTCAATTTACGGAGCGCTTTTACACAATTTTATACATTCACATCAGTTCCTGCCCTCAAGGAGCTTACAATCTAAGGTCCCTAACTCACATTCATACATACACATACTGGGGCCAATTTTAGACAGGAGCCAATTAACTTCTCAGCATTGTTCGAAATAGACTTATCAGCTGTTACGATACTTCAAGAAAGTTGTTTATTTTCTTAAAGTAAAGCAAAACATACGAAACAGAACAAAACAAAAATGGACAGAAGGAGAGAGAGATATATGACAGATTTTATGTCTTCAGAGTGTAGGATGTCCTTTTCTCATTGCTCTCTCTAAAACGTCTAACATAGTGTATTCTTATATTGTATGTAAAGACGATGTCAGCAAAAAGTGTGTCCCAAGAACGTAGTAATTCTAAATATATAAGTAACACCCACTTTTGCATATATGGTTTGCGTCTATAGCAAGACACATAACTCCACCCAACATACTAACATAGAAACTCAGAAAAGAATGGAGAAGAGACGCCTGAGGGGGGACATGATAGCAATTTATAAATATCTCAATGGGGATCTCAGCTTAGAAAAAAAGCTATTCAGTCGAAGGGATTGCATGAGGACTCGAGGGCATACAATGCGATTAGAGGAGAAGCGTTTTAACCTCAGGCAACGTGGGGGGTTCTTTACTGTTAGGACTACAGGATTGTGGAATTCTCTACCACAAGAGGTGGTTTCTGCGGGAAGTATGTGGCTTTCAAAAGACTCTTAGACGTACATCTCAAGGATCAGAACATCCAGGGCTATGTGAGATGATTACAGCCACACACACCTACACAGGTTGAACTGGATGGACTATTGTCTTTATTCAACCTCACCTACTATGTAACTATGTAACATACATAGCAAAATGGCTTCTTTGTCCTTGACAAAGTCATAATGAAGTAACCTTCAAAACAAATATATTACATTACAACATTCATATGTATTTCAGTGAGTTTTATCATTTAAAATAATTTTAAACTCAAAATCTCTAACACCATGTCCTTGGGGTGTAGGAGGAAACTGGAGTTCCAGGAGGAAACCCACGCAGGCACAGGGAGAGCATGCAAACTCCAGGCAGGTAGTGCCGTGGTTGGGATTCGAACTGGCAACACCAGTGCTGCTTTGAAATTGCGTACACCTTTGGAACAGTGCTAAACTATGGTACCTAAAAATCTCCATATGCAAAGCTTTAAAAGCCTTTACAGGTTACCAGCATAGAATTATACAGGTGGTCTGGCACTAGAAGTATTGCTCCCGCTCTGACATTTGCAACAATACCTCACATGTGTGATGCGATTACTGTTTATACATGCATGCAGGACTTGTGTATGCATTCACATTTGCTCGTAAGCACAGGGGGAGGGGGCAATTTATTTTTTAGATCCCAGATCTCTCCTCTGGCCTCCTAAGTAGCCGATCAGACACAGATCAGCTGGATCGTCTGCTTCACTGGTCGCTAACCGGAAACCAGAAGTGACACAATCCTCGTCGCTTCCAATTTCTGGTGCCATGGAGAGGGAGGAACAATGTCAGTTCCTCTCTGTGCAGTCCACCGCATTCTGCTGGTTAGAACTGTCCCAGGTTGGGACAGGAGAGCCTGGGAAAGGCGGCAGCGATGGGGGGGGGGGGGGGCACCCCCTTCCGCCCTCTGTAGAAGTGATAGAGTGTCTTTACAGTGACTCAAATCACTCACTCAAAGCACATAATATATGGTGAGAAAATGCTGACCTCTGTGTGATGTGTGTACTGTCTGTAGTCTGTATAAATTCACAGTGTGGGCACAGTTTGATGTATAAATGTGGGTGCACAATATAATCCATATTGGATGTGTATGGTTGGCATAATACAGTATATCATCTGCATATACTGTATATGTTCAATATGGTCACACTGTGATGTACAGTGATGGGCACAGTATGTTCTCTGTATAGGGTGAGCTTGGAGTAGCCCTGAAGGTGGTACATGTAGACACCGGATAACTATTTGCGTTTTAATTTTATTTATTTCCAATAAAGGCCCACCAAAATTCTCAGCACCAGGTCATTGATGCTCTTAATCTGGCCCTGTGTCTATGGGAATGTTTGACCATACTTCCAGAAGCACATTTGTGAGGTCAGGCACTGATATTGGAGAGAAGGCCTGGCTCGCAGTCTCTGCTTTAATTCATCCCAAAGGTGATCTATTCGGGTTGAGGTCAGGACCAGTCAAACTCCTCCACTGCAAACTCGCTCATCTGTGTCTTTTTTTACCTTACTGTGTGCACTGGTGCGCAGTCATGTTGGAACAGGAAGGGCCAACCCCAAACTGTTCCCACAAAGTTGGGAGCATGAAATTCTCCAAAATATCCTGGTATGCTGACACCTTAAGCGTTCCCTTCACTGGAACAAAGGGGCCAAGCCCTACCCTGAAAAACAACCCCACACCATAATCCCTCCTCCACCAAACGATTTGGACCAGTGCACAAAGCAAGGTCCATAAAGACATGGATGAGTGAGTTTGGGGTGCAGGAACTTGACTGGCCTGCACAAAGCCCTGACCTCAACCCGATAGAACACATTTGGGATGACTTAGAGTGTAGGCCGTGAGCCAGGCCTCCTGCCTGACCTCACAAATGCGCTTCTGGAAGAATGGTCAAACTTTCCCATAGACACACTCCTAAACCTTGTGGACAGTCTTCCCAGAAGAGTTGAAGCTGTTATAGCTGCAAAGGGTGGGCCAACTCAATATTGAACCCTATGGACTAAAACTGGGATGCCAATAAAGTTTATGTGCATGTAAAGACAGGCGTCCCAAAGCCTTTGGTAATATAGTATACAGTGGCGTAGCGTGGGTTGTCAGCACCCGGGGCAAGGCAAGTAATTTGCGCCCCCTAACCCGCAGGATTTTAGCACTCTAGTCTCTTCCACTAGATTAGTTAAAGAAACCCTTACCCCCTAAGCACATGTATTGTTATGAAAATACTGATGTAATTAAAGTAAAATGCATCTAAATAAAAGTTTGAATGACCAGCGTGCCCCCCTGTCATTGCGGAATGACCAGCGTGCCCCCCTGTCATTGCGGAATGACCAGCGTGCCCCCCTGTCATTGCGGAATGACCAGCGTGCCCCCCTGTCATTGCGGAATGACCAGCGTGCCCCCCTGTCATTTCGGAATGACCAGCGTGCCCCCTGTCATTGCAGAATGATCAGTGTCATTGCGGAATGACCAGCGTGCCCCCTTGTCATTTCGGAATGACCAGCGTGCCCCCTGTCATTGCAGAATGATCAGTGTGCCCCCTGTCATTGCAGAATGACCAGCGTGCCCCCTGTCATTGCAGAATGACCAGCGTGCCCCCTGTCATTGCAGAATGACCAGCGTGCCCCCTGTCATTGCAGAATGACCAGCGTGTGCCCCCTAGATAAGAAACAAACAAAGAGAGGAGCCGCTCAGGTGCAAGTTCGAAGCCTGGTGCAGGTCGGATCCGCCGTCAAAGCATAGAGATTTCCAAAAAGATAGAGACCGCACTCAAGGTGTTTTAAGATGAAACCAATGGAACTCCTTTATTCTTCAGCATCCACAGTCTCCTCGTGTGTGGTTATGATTAAGCGATTTACATCATGAAACACGTCAACCCGACACGTATTTATGAAGAATAAAGGAGTTCGATTGGTTTCATCTTAAAACACCTTGAGTGCGGTCTCTATCTTTTTGGAAATCTCCCAGCGTGTGCCCCCTGTCATTGCAGAATGACCAGCGTGTGCCCCCTGTCATTGCAGAATGACCAGCGTGTGCCCCCTGTCATTGCAGAATGACCAGGGTGTGCCCCCTGTCATTGCAGAATGACCAGCGTGTGCCCCCTGTCATTGCAGAATGACCAGCGTGTGCCCCCTGTCATTGCAGAATGGCCAGTGTGTGCCCCCTGTCATTGCAGAATGACCAGCGTGTGCCCCCTGTCATTGCAGAATGACCAGCGTGTGCCCCCTGTCATTGCAGAATGACCAGGGTGTGCCCCCTGTCATTGCAGAATGACCAGCGTGTGCCCCCTGTCATTGCAGAATGGCCAGCGTGTGCCCCCTGTCATTGCAGAATGACCAGCGTGTGTCCCCTGTCATTGCAGAATGACCAGCGTGTGCCCCCTGTCATTGCAGAATGACCAGGGTGCCCCCATTCAATGCAGAGAGGCTTACCTGCAACAACGGCTTCTCCTCAGTTCCCCGCATCTCCGAGTCCTCCCGCCTCCTTGACCAATGGCATGACTTCGCCTTTCGGCCAATCAGGAAGCGGGTCTCGGGCCAATCGCTTCCTGATTGGCCAGGAGGAGGATCCGTGTGACAATAGCGAATTATCATTCGCTATTGTTACACAATGGGTGGGCTCGGGTCGCACTGCTCTGCGCCCCGGGTCCACCCTTTTTTGAAGCCTATTAAAGCCTCTGGCTCTAATCAGGTGATTAAAAAGAAAAAAAACTCACTCTGTGACAACGCCAGGCTGCTGACTCACTCGCTGCTAAACTGACTGAGCAGTGAGGAGAGGCGGCATAGACGGGGGCTTGGCTTGTAACGCCACCCCACCCTACACCAATGGACAGATGAGGCACAGTCCAGCCCCGACCTGCCATTTTCAGCCATAGGGCGGCCACGCTGGACATTTACCAGCCTAAAGATGGAGGCAGCCGCAGACAGTGTGTGAACTGTGTATGTCAGAGTCAGACAGACAGTGACACTGCGGATGCGCCCCCCCCCAGATGTTGCGCCCGGTGCGGCCGGCCCCCGCTGCACCCCCCACGCTACGCCACTGATAGTATATATATAATATATACGGAGTGCACTTTGATACAACTGTTAGTGATTTATTGCAGAGGAAATACTGTAAGATTGATGTTTATTCTATTCATTTGTTTAAGCAGTTCACTGTTTACACTGCCCTTTACCGGTGCTGATATTAGTTCGATTTTTCATAGTACCACTGTTATCTGGATTAAAGCAGTATTAAACTCAAAACCACAATGTAATATATTGGAGCTTACCAATCATTAGATGTGGTGGCTGCATTTATTTTCTTTTTTTAGGCTTTTTTTTCTTTTGGCTTTACCTTGCTGATTTGGCCAGTAACACAGCTCCTGTTCACACCTGGCTCAGTTCACACCTGGAGTTTCTGGAACGCAAGACAAAGCGCCCAGAAAGCTGCCATATTATAGCCTGGTATTCATGTCAGTTGGTTCATTGCAATCTGATTCATTTACCAGTTTATTGCTTTTTTCCATTGCTATTTATATTGCATTGCAATAATATACTTACTCTGTTTATAATCAAGTAAACTGGTGTCTATTTCCATATGCTAATACAGTGGTGGTCGTATACTACGACTTAAAGTGTTACTAAACACAGGATCCTGCATTCACTATATCTGGTCTCTCACAGTCCACAGAACATGGAAATGCAATTATTTTAGTAAATATAAACTGCTAAATACCTTTTATCATCAGCGTTCTTGTGATTTCTATCAGTTCCTAGTAAAGCTTGTAGGAGGAGTTTTCATATTGTACTGAGCTGTCCTATCAGGATGCAGGACCCCTGACCCTCTGTCTGGACAGTGCTTATTGAATGATCACATGTACTCTCCCAAGAAAAAAAAAAACTCTCTAGCACTACACACCAAACTGAGCATGTGCAGCCTGCCTCCAGTAACTCTGTCTTATCCGGACATGTTCTGGAGTCAGTGGAACAAAAGAAGGATCTGTGCACACAGGATCAAACAGTCTTTTTACACAATGCAGAAGATCAACCATTTACGTTCCACAGTGAGTGTAAGAAGCATGGTTTACTGCATATATAGGCTGATTTTACTTGTGTGGGTTTAGTAACACTTTAAGCTCATACAGGTGTCTGCAGCAAGATGTGTGATCAAATTTAAAACGGCGCTAGCATAAAAACATTCATAAAGTGAAATATAATATTGTGAAAAAATTCATAAATTAGCATATAAATACATAAATATCAAGTCCTTTCTTAAAAGTGATCAAATTCCAAAAAAGTGCTCCAGTGCAGATAAAAACTATATAAGGTGCTCCAGGTGACAGGTGACCCCTCTCGGTTCCCCACTCACCGCAACAGCAGAATAATATATCTTGAAAGATTCAATAGGAATATTGCACCAAGCCTTCTTCTATGGAACTTTTTATATCCTTAGAACAGGTCCGAGTCTCCTCCATTTCCACAACAACCATACATATTAGCATATAAATACATATTTATGTACAGTATTTATATGCTAATTTATGATTTTTTTCACAATATTATATTTCACTTTATGAATGTTTTTATGCTAGCACTGTTTTAAATTTGATCACACATCTTACTTAAGTTTTTACTTGGAGCCACAGCAGCTGCATCACCCATTTATATATTTTTATATATAACCTTTTATATATATATTTATATTTAATTATTCACTTGCACAAATTTTTCTTCACATTTTCATTGCACCATAAGCGCGGGATTTAATTTATAGTTTACAGGAGTCTGCAGCAGCCCACTATCTTACCAGGTGTCAGAGGGGATGGAGCGGTTCACAGAATCATGGCAGAACAGAGAACCCCTCATACCAAGCAGTTCCTCCAGAGGTAAGCACTACAGGTAATAAAAATGAGTTCTCCAAAAGTTGAAGGAACTTACAATTTTATGAACCGTTCACACAATACATGGCAATAAAGTGGTTAAAAAGGCTCAAGGCCTGCCATTTTCTACTCTCAAAAAGGCTCAAGGCTTTTTACCTACTGTCTACAATGCCCCCCCCAGCCCCCCTAATACTCATCTAAGCTCCCTCTTGATCCAGAGCAATGTGCATGAGAGCTGAGCTGGATGCATAGAGCAGGGCTCCGGAGCAAGCACAAACCAGTGCCCCCAGAGCAAGCGGCTTGCTATTGCAGGCCCTAGCTGAAGAAGTGCAGTCAGGAGAGGGGACCAGTAAAATGGAGGATTGGGGCTGCTTTGTGCAAAAGCACTGCACAGAGCAGGTAAGTATAACATGTTTGTTATTAACCACTTCCTGCAAATCGACGTAGCCCTACATCGGCTCACAGAAGTGGTTGTACCGGGGTTATGCCTGCAGCTAGAGGCATCATCCCAGTACAATTTTTTGGAGCCGGCGGTCGGCTTTCAGGTGATAACAGCCGATGCGGCTCGGGAGCCTCTTGGCCGCTATCCCAGTGAGCAGGAGGGGACGCCCCCCCCTTTCGCCGCCTTACCCGGCTCTGCCTGGGTCTCCCGTCCCACTGGAATACCCGAGCAACCAGCCGGCATATCCACCAGGTGGTTGGAGTCCCGATCAAAGCCAAATTCAGCTTTGATTGGGTCTCAGATGTAGTAACCCGGAATCGACGTGATGACCTCACGGCCGGGTTACTCGGCGGTTAAAGGCGTAAATTTTAAAAAAACTGTCAGTATTCAAAAATGACGATTTCAGGATTTTGAATACATTGAATTGCAGTGGAGGGGTCTAGGGTCTTTTAGACCCCTGATCCTTCCAAAAAGAGTACCTGTCACTGCCTTTTACTGTGACAAGGGATGTTTACATTGCTTGTGACAGCAAAAAAAGTGATCAGATTTTATTTTATTTTTTAAAATTAAAAAAAACGAATAAAATAAATTGTAAAAAAACAAAAAAATGTAAAAGGGCTCCCCATCCCTGTGAGCTCACGCACAAAAGGAAATGCATACGTAAGTTGTGCCCGCAAATGAAAGCAGTGTTCAAACCACACATGTGAGGTATCGTCGTACCGTAGTTTGCCGTCATTCCGCGGGTGTACGCAATTTTAAACCGTAACATGTTATGTATCTATTTACTCGGCGTGACATCATCTTTCACAATAAATAAAAAATGGGCAAACTTTTCTGTTTCGTTTTTTTTTTTTTAACCACTTTAGCCCCGGAGGATTTTCCTGCTTAACGTCCAGGCCACTTTTTTCAACTTGGCACTGTGAGACTTTAACTGACAATTGCGTGGTCATGCAACCCTGTACCCAAACTAAATTTACGTCCTTTTTTTTCACACAAACAGAGCTTTCTTTTGGTGGTATTTGATCACCTCTGCGCTTTTCATTTTTTGCTATATTAATAAAAAAATAGCAAAAATTTTGCGAAAAAATTGACATTTTCTACTTTGACTGTTAAAAAATATCCAATATATTAAATTTTTGTCATACTGTATATTTAGGCCAAAATGTATTTAGCTACATGTCTTTGACAAAAAAATTCTCAATGAGCGTATTTTTAACCACTTTAAGACCGGAAGATTTTACCCCCTTCCTGACGGGCCATATTTTGCGATTTATGTCCTTTTTTTCCCCCACAAATAGAGCTTTCTTTTGGTGGTTTTTGATCACCTCTGCGATTTTTTTTTTTTTTAAAAAAAGAGCGACACATTCTGATATATAACATTCCCCAAAAAAAATTACAAATCAACATTTTTTAACATTATAGGCCAATTTGTTTTCTGCTACATATTTTTGGTAAAAAAAATCACAGTAAGCGTATTTTGATTGGTTTGCACAAAAGTTATCACATTTAATAACTACGGGAAAGATTTGTCATTTTTATTGTTTATTTTTTTTTTTACTCATTTTTTTGCGGGACTGCGACATTGCGGCGGAGAGATAGGACCCCTGACTGACATTTTTGACACTTTTGGGGGGACTTGTGACATTACTACAGTAATCAGTGCTATAAATATGCACTGTTATTATAATAATGACACTGGCAGGGAAGGGGTTAACACTGTTGGTGATCATGGTGTTAAGTGTGTGCCTCATGCTTACTGACGTGTGTGGGGGGAGGGGGTTGTGTGACACAGACACAGATCACAGGTTCAGCTATGCTGAATCCTGTGATCTGTCCCTGCCTGTCACAGAGGAGATCCGCCTGCTTTGTTTACACACGTGGGCGGATTTCCTAACTCTTTCCCCGATGATCGGGGAAGAGCGGCGGTGATCACCAACTCTCCTCCCCTGGCCTGACTTCCGCTGTGTCTGAATATAGCGGGAGCGAACCTCCGGTGGCACGCACATGCCGCCGAGAGAGGGAGGAATCCAGCGACGTAGGTCTACGCCGCTGGACCGAGCCGAGCCGCTCTGCTGCAGTAGCAGCAACGTGACCGGTCGGCTAGTGGTTAAAATGCAGTGAATTTTTTTTTTTTTTTAAAAATGGTGTTTGAAAGACTGCTGCGCAAATACCGCGTGACAAAAAATATTGCAACGACCGCCATTTTATTTTCCAGAGTCTTTGCTAAAATATATATATATATATATATATATATATATATATATATATATATATATATTTATTTATATATATAATGTTTGGAGGTTCTAAGTAATTTTCTAGCTAAAAATACAGATTTTAACTTGTAAACAACATGTGTCAGAAATGGGCTCGGTCCAGAAGTGGTTAAAAAGAAAAAAACAACCTTTAACAATGTCACTTTAACATAAGTATAGATTTTAAAGTACAGAGCAGCAATTCAGCCATGGCATACACCTCAGCAGGGGTAACATTTGTGTAAACACCAGAAAGTAAAATATTCCCTCTGCCTGGAACTCTGCTTTAACCTCCTCCTACCCAGCCACTGCACATATACAGCCGGGTGGGAGCTTCCTCCTTCTGATTGGACGTTGCTTAACTTCCTTCAGAAGGAGGGAGGTCGCATGGCCGCGTGCTCGCGTAGCTGCTCAATCCCAGTGTGCCTGTGTCCTCCAGACACAGCGCAACACCGCTCAGCAGGGCTCTGTGATTGGCCCTCCTGATCACGTGTCCAATCACAGCCATCATGTAATGTAAACACAGCCGTTGTAACAGCGATCGGCTCTGCTTCTCCTCACACAGAGCCTGTCAGTAAGGAGAAGGAGAGCGGATCCGTGCTGCCAGCCGGAGATCAGTGAGTTTACAGCACTTTTACTGCTTTTTACTCACTGATCACCCAGCTGTCCCTAACACAGTAAAAACACCACCTGTTTCACATCTGTCCCAGTAAAATAATCTGTCCCAGTGATCATCTGCCACATCTGTCTGTGATCATCTGCCACATCTGTCCGTAATTATCTGGCACACATGCTCTGCCCGGTCTGTCTGTGATCATCTGCCACATCTGTCTGTGATCATCTGCCACATCTGTCTTTGATAATCTGGTGCACATCTGGCACACATCATCTGCCACATCTGTCCATAATAATCTGCCACATCTGTCTGTGATCATCTGCCACATCTGTCTGTAATCACCTGATGCACATCATCTGCCACATCTGTCTATAATCACCTGGCACACATCATCTGCCACATCTGTCTGTAATCACCTGCCACATCAGTCTGTAATCATCTGCCACATCAGTCTGTAATTATCTGCCACATCTGTCTGTGATCATCTGCCACATCTGTCCCAGTGAACATCTGCCACATCTGTCCCAGTGAACATCTGCCACATCCCAGTCATCAACATCTGTCACACATATGTCCCAGAAATCATCGGCGCACAGCTTTCCACATGGTTAAAAAATTATCCAGGGCCTTCAAAAATGTGATAGGTACTCAGGAAATGAAATGTGTATTTTATGCTCCTAGAACGCCTGATGGTGCTACTTGGATATTGGGCCTCTGTATGTGGTAAGGCTGTGGAAAAGTCTCACACATGGGGTATCGCCATACTCTGGACAAGTAGCAGAATGTATTTTGGGGCGTAATTTTTGCCATGTACATTCTATGTGTTAAATAAAATGTTTTCATTTTCTTTTCACATTTTCCAAAACTTGTGGTAAAAAATGACATGTTCAAAAGACTCATTATGCCTCGTAGCATATACATTGGGGTGTTTTATTTCCAAAATTGGGTCATTTTGTGAGTAATTCTATTGTCCTGGTGTTTCAGGGCCTTCAAAAATCAGGAAATGAAATGTGTACTTTATGCCTTTAGAATGCCTGACGGTGCTACTTGGACCTCTGTATGTGGCCAGGCTGTGGAAAAGTTTCACACATGTGATATTGCCATACTGAGGAGGAGTAGCAGAATATATTTTGGGGTGTAATTGTAAGTTTATCTATGCCATGTGTAAGAAATAACTTTATTACCCAAACTATTGAGTGCAAAAGATTGCAACTTCCAAAAACCCACTATGCCTTTTACTAAATACCTTGGAGCGTCCTCTTTACAAAAAGGGGTATTTGTAATGTCCTGACATTTTGGGGCCTCAAGAAATGAGATAGGTAGTCAATACATCAGGATTGATCAATTTTCTATGAAACGTAGCCTAGCTTGTAGGCTCTATAACTCTCACACAAACCTATTATCATACACTTATCAGGATTTTTTTTTACCAAAGACATGTAGCAGAATACATTCTGGCCTACATGTATGACGAAATTTGATTTTATTGGATTTCTTCTAAAATAGAAATAAGAAAATATTGTTTTTTTTTCAACATTTTCAAACTTTTTTCTCTTAAATTGCAAAAAATAAAAACCCAGTGGTGAATAAATACTGCCAAAGGAAAGCTCTATTTGTGTGAACAAAATGATTAAAATTTCATTTGGGTACAGTGTAGTATGACTGAGTAATTGTCATTCAAAGTGAAATCAAGAATTCCTTCAATTTGGAGGGATTTCCTCTCACTTCCTGCTTTGATTTTGGGACAGGAAGTGAAGGGAAATCTCCCCAATGGGACACAAATGGCAGAAAAAACTAACAGCGGTAATGACCCCCATCCAAAATAAAATAAAAGTTGTGCCATTAATTTTACTTTAACGAAAAATGTATCTTCTTCAGTTTTCATAAATATACAGTATATCATAATATAATTTTGAATGCTCTTTAAGCACAAAAGTTTTTGATTTTCTGTTTTTGACAGATTCTTTATTAATTTAAAATGTAATGAGTCATTTCGTATCTCTTTGCTGTGCAATGACAGGGAGGAGGGTTTGGGGGTATTTAATAAATCCTTAGAAAGGACCTTTATCCATTAAATTAGCGTTCTATCATCCCCTTTACCTTTATCTCTCTTACTATTACACAATAGTAGATAGTTTGAAGGTGTGGCCTCCACCTTCTGATTCCTCACCTAGGTTAGGATGACATAAGAATCACCCCACCCACTGCCTCCTAGGATGTCCCCATTACACATCTCAGGAAACAATGTTTTAGGGAGGGACGCATGCGCTGCAAGATCCCATGCGTGTGCAGACATGCCGATGGTCTCTGTCAGGTATCTGGAACCTGGCAGAAAGCTGCAAAATGTCTGCTCCACTTGCAAGATGTGATGCATACACTGACATGCCACAGATGATTTGCCAATGTATTTTAGTGCATTTTTGTGCATTTTGTTATGCATAAACCCACATTTAAAGTGTTTTTCATGAGTTATACATGTGTTTTGTAAGTCTATGGCATTTTTCTCTTGCTCAATGAAAATTTAGAATTATCTGTGACATTACCTGCTGTCCTTCTTATATCTCCTAGCTTTTTTGTGTGTTGTTGTGGTGGCAGAGAAATGTTTGAAAAAAACACATAAGGCATGCATAACCGCTTGTGTCAAGCATATTCTGGCATACCCATTAAACTCTATGGGGCTAAACATGCACAAATCTGCTAAAACAAAAACAAAAAAAAAAGCTCTTGTACTTCTTCCTGCAATAGGTGGCACGCTACAAGCAGCAGAGTGTACTAATGTGAACAGGTGCAATTTAAAGTGGAGTTCCGGCCACATACAACTTCTATAATCTATCCCTAATTAACCTAACACTAGCCCCACATTACAGGTCATTACAGTAATTAAATAAAGATAATTATTTACCTTTAAAATTGATTGCAGGGCGCGGCCATCTCCATTGTGGGCGCCTGAAGCCGCTGTGTCCCCCGCTGTGTCCCTCTTCCTGGAACTGGCTACCCAGAATGCCGATCGCAATCTCGCGCATGCGCTGTAGATTGCGATCGGCATTCTGAATAGCAGCCGGCCGTTCCCATTGCATCCTGGGATTGATGACGCTCATCTCCCAGGATGCAATGCGAAGGAGGAAGTGACGTCGGCGGCCGTGTCCGCAGAGGTAGGAAGAGGAAGGAAGGTAAGTATATTTGCATTAAAAACAAGGTAAGTGAAAAGAAAAAAAAAATTGACATTATCCAATTTTTTTTCAGGTACTTTAAAGCAAGCAGACAAGCCAAAAATCATTTTTAGGGTGAAACTTCACTTTAAATACATGGATTTGTACTTGTTGAGCATTGTTGCACGTAGGCATAGGGGCATTAAGGTGCATATATCTACAGATTACCCTTCCTTTTATGGTTACGCTACTCACATTCCTATCATTTAGGTATACTGACAACCAAACGCTTCAGAAAAATATTAAATGCCAACATTTAAGCATTAATAAAAAATATAGATGTAGTATCCATGTCAAAAATAGTACAAAGAAATGGCAACCACCTCAACCTGTAACTGGACTTTGCAGCAAGGAGCACATGGAACGGCAAGGCATGTAGAAAAAAAACAAACAAAACTTCCCAGCTCACTTACCAGCCAGCCTGCAACAAACCAAATTGACCCTAACAGTTCATGTTAAAACCAAGGGTTTTTTTTTTTTTTTACCCTTGCGTAAGCTGCAGTGGCCAAGTCACAACACCCCAGTGTACTGCAGTCCTGACTATATTTTTGAGAGTCTCCTTAGTCGGAACACATATACTGTATACTAATGGATAGATTGCCTGGAGGGAGCCCATCCCTCCTTAAACGTACAGGGACCTACTAGATACCCAGCAACAGCACAGGGGCAACAAAGGTATCCAGTGCATCCCCTCACCAATTACTAAGAGTACAAACAAATGGCAACCACTCCAACCTATAACTGGCCTTTGCAGCAATGAGCACATGGAACAGCAAGACATGTAAAACAACAAACAAAAATTTCCAACTCACGTACCAGCCAGCCTGCAACAAACCAATTTGACCCTGCCTTACAGTTCACATTAAAAACAAGTGTTTTTGCACACATTTACAAAAACATGTGTAAGCTGTAGAGGCCAAGTCAGGGCACCTCAGTGTACTGCAGTCCTAACTCTATAATTATGAGAGTCTCCTGAGTTGGAGCACATATATAATAATGGATAGATTAAGGGCAGGTATGCCTGGAGGAAGCCCATCTCTCTTTAAAGGAGTACAGCCAAAGCTTGTTTGGCTGTACTTCTCCTGTTAATCACAGGGATTCAGTTCATTCTGCACTTCTGTGACCCCTTTTCACATCACAGACCCAGTCCAGGCTTGGGCAAGATTGTGACAATGGAGTCGGGATCTACCCACATGCCTGAACCGCCACCCGGCTCAGCCTCTCAGCGAGACGCTGAGAGGGCAAGCCCACCGCTCCCACCCCCTCCACAGCCAAGTGCTCTAGTACGTGCGCAGGGGGGGGGCAGAGCAGGGAGCTGTGAGAACTAAGCAATCGGCACTGTTAGATCGCTCAGTTCTCAGTCATAGAGGCGCCGGTTGATAGATGCAGCAACGCACTGATGCTGCATCCAGCTAGGCAAGCATGATCCTCAAAAAAAACATAATCCCATACTTCTCTTTTAAACGTACAAGGACGCACTGGACACCCAACAATAGCACAATGGCAGCAAAGGTATCCAGTGCATCCCCCCACCAATTACTAACAGTAAAAACAAATGGCAACCACCCCAACCTATAAGTGGCCTTTGCAGCAAGGAGCACATGAAACAACAAGGCATGTCAAAAAACAACAAACAAAAATTCCCAGGTCACTTACCAGCCAGCCTGCAACAAACCGAATTGACCTTATCTAAAAGTTCACATTAAATCCAAGGGGTTTAGTTTGCACACATTTTCAAATACATGCGCCAGTTATAGGTTGGGGCTGTTGTGATTTTTTTTTGTACTGTTGGTAACTGTACTGTATCAGATGTGCAAGCTTTTGTTCACTTAAAGTGCGTTTACATTCCCATACAAGTCTATAGGAATGCAAGACCTGCTTGCAGCAGGTCAGAAAGAGTCCAACTGCAGTTTAAATGCATCTGTTAATGAATTCTGAATAATCCCAGAAGCATCCCTAAATTGATGCCATCAACACAAGTCCAATGCCCATTAAAGGGGACCTCAAAATTATCGTTATTAAGCCCCATAATAAATCTTAGTCATCTAATTTAGTCCCTTTTTAACTCCTTTATTCACTTTCTAATTTAGCTATTTTTGAAACTGTTATATGTATGCTATGCTCAATTACACAGGGTGGACTCAGTTGCTCTTTGCCTATTGCCAGAGATGTCTAGCATTGCCCAATTTCAACACCACCACAGGCACAAACCTGGAAAGATGTTTTGCAGGGAGGATTTAGATATCAGAGTTCTGCTGGAAATGATGAGCATGTGATCATGAAATAATAACATTTCATGCAGGGCTTTGAAAGTGGCCTTACTATTACCTGAAAGCAAATAGCAATTCTTTGTCTTTTGCAAAGCCCTCTAGAATCTGTCCATGAACTTCTTACAATGCAGTCATATTTCAGTGTTATTTTTTTTTTTACGTCTGATTCATTATATTCTCAACAGGGGAAAAAAAATATCAATGAGCAATATTGATGGAAACTGGAACAATGTGCTTTGAGGGGGTTCACAGATATACAACTGGCCTTGAATTAGGACGGTGAACAGCTACAGCTTTGTGAGTGAAAAGTGAACACAGGCCGCATGAAACATTATAAAATGCAAGAAGAAGTCATTGTTTCTGCTAGCAGGGTGCACTTTTTAATGTAGTCACTGATTATGTGTGGGAAGCATTTGCTTTGAGCTCACTTTATGAATTGTAGAATTAGAGTTTATCAGCAAGAGAACAGTTTTAAAAGTGAATTATTATGCCATCTAGTGGTTGTAAAGCAGACCCATACTAGTTCCCATATCATAAAATAGCTAAAGACTATTTAAACCCACCATTGTATATTCCTGGTATGTATATATAGTTACATAGTTTGTCTGGTTGAAAAAAGAAAAGAGTCCATCTAGTTTAACCAATAAAAAAAAACATACAAACCTATACCCACAGTTTATCCAGAGGAAGGCAAAAACCCCCCAGCAAAGCATGATCCAATTTGCTCCAGCAGGGGAAAAGATTCCTTCCTGATCCCCCGAGAGGCATTGGGATATTCCCTGGATCAACCTTACCTATAAATGTTAGTACACAGTTATAATATGAACCTAAAATGTATGTGCCTGTTATACCATGTACTTGTATGAAAATGTATCATATTCTCTTTGTATTGCTCCTTTTGAGTGCAATCCCTGGTGTCCTTGCCAGTCCTTCTGCTTTCCTATCAAAAATATTGCTCTTTCCCAGCCTGTCTGCAGGGAAACATAAGCAGGAGGAGCTTCTAGTCCTTTGCTGCTGGCCACATGTTTGAAAAACAGTGTAAAAATAAAAAAATAATATCAATAAACTGTAATATACTGTATATTTCAAATCAAATCATTATTATTTTGTGGAAATAACATGGTGTGGGTGGATTTCTGCCAGTCACAGGCTATGTTACGCCCCTCCAGCCTGTGTCCTAGAATAAGAGGGAGGTGAAGTTACTATTAATCTACATCTAATATCCTGCCCCCAATGTGTTTAGCTGGTTAGTGGGCATGGAGGAGGAGGGAGGGAGTGGGTTGTCATTTACCATTGTGTATACACTAACATGTGTGACTATAGTTACATGAGATGCTGAGATGTGATAGGGAGGAAATGCTTAGCATAGAAACTCACTGAAAACTGAAGATGTGCACAATTGCCACCACAGCTGTAAAATCCCTAGCTGAACTGGAGACATGAACAGAAGGTGGAGATATAGAACAGCAGGATCAACCAGGTTTTTTGCAGAATACAGAAAATAAATATCAGTGACAGAGTGAGTATGAACAGCATGTAATACAACATTTATTGAAGGTTTGTATGATGTAGGTGTAGTAACACCTTAACCACTTCAGCCCCGGAAGGTTTTACCCCCTTAATGACCAGGCCATTTTTTGCGATTCGGCACTGCGTTGCTTTAACTGACAATTGCATGGTCCTGCGATGCTGTACCCAAATACAATTGATGCCTTTTTTTTCACACAAATAGAGCTTTCCTTTGGTGGTATTTAACCACATCTGCGTTTTTTCTTTTTTTGCGCTATAAACAAATGAAGAGCATCAAAACACCAATATTTTCTACTTTCTGCTATAAAACATTCCCAATAAAAAAATTTTAAAAAATCTAATTTTTTTTTATCAGTTTAGGCCAATTTGTATTCTGCTACATTTTTTTGGTAAAAAAAAAAAATCCCAAAAAGCATATAATATAAATAGTTTGCGCAAAAGTTATAGCGTTTACAAACTACAGGATAGATTTATGGACTTTTTATTTTTTTTTATTAGTAATGGCGGTAATCAGCAATCTTTATCGCAACAGCAACATTGCGGCGGACAAGTCTAACACTAAGTGACACTTTTTGAGGACCAGTGACAATAATAGAGTGATCAGTGCTAAATAATATGCTCTGTTACTGTATAAATGACACTGGCAGGGAAGGGGTTAACACTGGGGGTGATCAAGGGGTTAAAGGTGTCCCCTATATGTGTTTACTAACTGAGGGGGGGTGGATAGATTGAACAGAGACAAAGAGAGATCTGTGATTCAGCTTAGCTGAATCACACGATCTTTCCCTGCCTCTCTCACAAGGGAGCTGTCTTGCATTGTTTACATACCAGACGGCTCTCCTGTCAGTTTTGCCGAAGATTGCGGTAGGGTGGCAGCAATCGAGCCTGCTCCTCCCATGGTCTGCCTCCCGCTGTGTCTAATCACAGCGGAAGTGCGGCTCCGGCGGCGCACGTGTGCCACCAAAACCACATAATCATATAGATCTACGTGATTATGTGCAGCCGAGCTGCAGTAAATCTGCATGGGTTGGTCGACAAGTGGTTAAGATTGTTGCTTACACTTTTTAGACTGGCTGTCTGCTACATCGGTCTCTGGTCCTACTGGATTTTTCCCTACAGACCAAACCATTGACTTGCTTCATGCTTTTATATTTATCTTTTTAACTTAACTTAACTTAACTTAACATTAAACGTTATCATACATCACAGGACACAGAGCACCTCTATTATTCTTTACTCATGGGATTTTAGGCCACTTACAGGTAACTGGACACTAGCAGAAAGAAAGTAAGTTTCCTCCTGTATAACTCCTCCCATACAGGAAGGTCCTCCATTTTTTGCTAGTGTCTGAAGCTGATAAGCACTGCTGTGCAATTCTCTGCACACTAGAGGCCAGACTTTCTAATGGTTCTGTAAAGATTCAGGAGTCTGGTTGGTATCCAGATCCATCCCTATTAGGACTAGTGCTCAGCAGAATGGTACCCAGACCTCGCACCAGACAGAAAAGACGCAAAGTGGGGATGGACTGTAATATTGCCGTACGGCACTGGACCTTGAATAGGGTACAATAGCAGTACAGAGCAGTGAACCCCAGTTGGGGGATCAAGTTCCTGAAGGCCCTCTGAGGCACATCCCGCCATGATGGGTGAAGGCTGGATCCCTGGTGAAAGAAATGGGTCCTGTGGTGGAAATGGTAAGTTCCCCTGGTAGCCTACTGGTACCCCTAAATGGCAATGCCCGCTCCCCATCTCACCCCTTGGGGCAGATGCCAGATACTGCTGTATGTTGTTTGCACTGTGCCTCTGATGTGTCAGCTTCAAATATTGGTGTACTACTATGCTTGTTGTGCTGTTCACATCTGAGTTAGTGGGGTGAAGTGGCAATTGCACTTCCTCCTCCCATTGGTCGCATCGAGTCACTGCACTCCAGAAGGGAGCTTGTTACTTTTCAAGACTTAGGGGAAGTAACACCCCACCCTCCACACTGGCCAAGTTGGCGCACAGGGCACAGCTGTGATGCCAGAGGGGCCAAGTTTCACGATGATGACCATATTGCCACCTAGTGAGAAAGCTGATCTGTAGCAGAGGCAGCGGCGGGTGCAGCACAAGCAACAGATACAATGGCAGCAGTCACTGCTCTGGTGATTTACTCAGGGCACACAGGGCAGACTCCTCAGCTATGAGGATCCAGGGGAGCACTGATAGCTGAAGTCAATTCCTGGGGTAACCAGTGCACTTCTGCTCCTGCACAGTGTCTTTTCAGCTGACTGGGATTGCTAGCTTGACACAAGTCCCATTATGGGGGGAGAATATCTCATAGTTACATACTGTAGTTAATCTGGTTGAAAAAAGAAACAAGTGCATCCAGTTCAACCAACATTGAAACAAACCACACTCACAAATAGAAACAATTCTATGGCCACAGTTGATCCAGAGGAATGCATCCCCCCCCCCCATCCCCCCAAATAAAGCATGATCAAATTTGCTGCAGCAGGGGAAAACGTTCCTTCCTGATCCCCGAACAAGCTATCGGTTATTCCTTGGATCAACTTTACCTATAAATATAAGTATCCAATTATGTTATGTGCATTTAGGAAAAATTCCAGGCCTTTATAAAACAATCTACTGTGCTGGCCAGCACCACCTCTTGAGGGAGTCTATTCCATATTTTCACAGCTCTTACTATAAAGAACCCTTTCCGTATTTGGAGATTAAGTCTCTTTTCTTCCAGATATGAAGAGTGCCCCCTCTGCCTCTGTGATGACCTTAAGGTGAATAGCTCTACCCCAATTTTACTGTATGGGCCACTTATGTATTTATACATGTTGATCATATCCCTCCTTAATTTCCTCTTCTCAAGAGGAAATAAATTCAGTTCCTCTAATCATTCCTCATAACTGAGCTCCTCCATGCCTCTTATCAGTTTGGTTGCTCTTCTCTGCACTTTCTCCAGTTCCCCAATATTTGTTTTGTGAACTGGTGCCCAAAACAGAACTGCGCATTTCAGATGAGATATTACTAATGATTTGTACGGGATCAAAATTAATTTTCTCTCTCTGCTGTCTATGCCTATTTTAATGCAAGAAATGACTTTGCTCACTTTGGAAACCGCTGCTTGGCATTGCATGCTAATATTAAACTTACGATCCACCAGAACACCTAGATCCTTCTCCACCATTGATTCCCTGAGTTGTACTCTGCCTAGTATGTATGATGCATGCATATTTTTAGCCCTCAAGTGCATAACTTTACATTTTTCCATTTGCAACACTGTTGTCCAATTAAACAATGCATTGAGGTTGGCTTGTAAGTTGGAGACGTCCTGTAAGGATGTTATTTCACTGCATAGCTTGATGTCATCTGCAAAGACTAAAATAGTACTTCTAATCCCAGACTCTGTATCATTTATAAATATATTAAAAAGTAAGGGTACCAACACTAAACCTTGGGGTACAACACTAAAAACCTTAGATCATTCAGAGTATGTGACATTAACCACTACTCTCTGAATACAATCTTTTAGCCAGCTTTCTATCCATTTACAAACTGATATTTCTAAGGCTGTAAACTTTATCTTACACATTAGTCATGTGTGTGGTCTGTGTCAAACACTTTTGCAAAATCCTAGTTTACCACATCAACAGCCACCCCTCTGTCCAAGGTTTTACTTACCTCCTCAAAAAAGAAATCAAATCTCCTCTGTGCTTCACTGAATGTATTGCAATGTAGATCGCATTACAATACATTCTTTCTTGGCTATGTTAGCTGGGTGACCCGGAAGTGACATCATACATGTTGCTTTCTAGGTCACCAACAAGGAGACGAGAGCGGACATGTGTCTCCTTCTTCTTCCTCCCTCCACCCACCGGCATCCCCCATATCAGTCTCAGGCCCGCAGATGGGCAAGCAGAGCCTGGAATACATGGCGTGCAGAGGAGGGGTGCCATTATCCGGGGGGGGGGGGTGTGTGGAAGCAATCATGTGGCAGCATAGATGCCCGAATGCTTCCACCTGACAAGCAGAAGTCTGCTTGTCAGTTTTACACACAATCCCAGTGGCTGCAGCCATTGGATTTGTGTGAAGCCACCCCCACCCAGTCAAGTACATATGACATATGGACCTGGCAGCGAAAGGGTTAAAGAGTCCACAAAAATTAGAAATAATGGCTTTGAAATGACAGAGCTCAATTTATTTAGGATCCATAGGAGTATTCCATCTGGTCCAGCTGCCTTACTGACCTTTATTCTGTCTAAATATTTCTGGTTCATATCAGTTTTGAGCCATAGTTAATCATTTGGGGCTGTGACAATACCATCCCCATTATTGACATGAGCTCCCCCATGCTCCTTTGTATACACAGAGCTGAAGAATTTGCCTTCTCTTTGTCCCCAGTCACCTACTCTAGATTATTTTGTAACGGACCTTCTGTACATGCTCAGACCTGACCTTTTTACTATTAATATATTTAAAGAATGTATGTGGGATTGTCTTGTTCTCTTTTGCAATGTGTCATTTGTTTTGAATTTTTGCAGCCTTGATTTTCTTTTAACGTTCTATTATATTCCTTTTAACATTTAAATGATGATAGTGTTCCTTCATTTTTATATTTTTTTAAAGTTTTTTTCTTATTATTTATTGCCTTTTTAACTTTGGCCTCCCTCCCCCCATATTTCCCCATTCCACCCACCAATAGGGACTGACCCCTGTCTTCCCCATTATAATCTGATTAACCATCCCCCCTCAATCTAGTTAACATACTCCTACATATCTCTTAGGTCAGGAAAGTCCTTTCCCTGGTACAGCTTCCCTTGGGGATTTGGGTGTTTGCAGCAGTTCTGACGCCTCTTCTCTTCTCTTATTTTGGCTACCTCTGGGGCTCTTTATTGCTAAGCAACTAAGAATGATTTGTCACCTGCCTTAGCAGAGATACAACAGCAACTCTCTGTTGGGCCAGGGTAATCACAAATGAAGGCAACATCCTTCTCCTCCCTCCTCCTTTTTTTAAGAGGAGGATCTAGTGGAGAAACTCGTGCATGTATTCCTGCCACCACTACTGGCGTGAATTCCATTTAGCAAAGCTTCAGAGAACAATGCTTAACCACTTTACCACTAGAGGATTTTGCTGTCTTACGTCTGGGCCACTTTTTGCGACTTTAACTGACGCTGTGCGACTTTAACTGACAATTGCGCTGTCGTGCGACGCTATACCCAAACAAAATTTACGTCCTTTTTTTCCCACAAACAGAGCTTTCTTTTGGTGGTATTTGATCACCTGTGCGATTTTTACTTTTTGCGCTATAAACAGAAAAAAGAGCGTAAATTTTGAAAAAACAACAATATTTTTCACATTTTTTATATGAAATTCCCCCCCAAAAAATGTAAAAATCAAATTTTTTTAAAATTTTTGGCCAATTTGTTTTCTGCTAACTATGTTTGGTAAAAAAAATTCACAATAAGCGTAGTTTGCGCAAAAGTTATTGCGTTTACTAACTAAGGGAAAGATTTCTGTCATTTTTGGTGTTTTTTTTTAACGAGTAATGGCGGCGATCTGCGATTTTTTTTGCGGGACTGTGACATTGTGGCGGACAGATCGGACCCTTGACTGACATTTTTGACACTTTTGGGGGTACCAGTGACATTACTGCAGTAATCAGTGCTATATATATGCACTGTTACTGTAAAAATGACACTGGCAGGGAAGGGGTTAATTTTATTAGAGAGGGAGGGGCGAATGTATGCCTGGTGCTTACTGACGTGTGTGGGGGGAGGTGACTGTGTGACACAAGGACAGATCCAGGGCTCAGCGCAATCTGACCCTGCCTGTCACTTAGATCCCCGACGATCGGGGAAGACCAGCGGCGATCGCCGCTGCTCCTCCCCTGGCCCGACTCCCGCTGTGACTGAATACAGCGAGAGCGAGCCTCCGGCAGCGCGCACGCGCCGCCGAGAAAGGGGAGTGTCTGATGACGTAGATCTACGTCGTCAGACGATAACAGACCACTTTGCCACAGTACTATCAACGTAAGCAGACGGCAAGTGGTTAATAGGATTATACTACTGTTCCCATAGATGTGAGGCTATCTGCAGGGAAGGAGCCATGCAGTTTCCACTATGGTGATCAAGCACAGTAGAAAGACATGAGCGTATATCCTTTCATAAAGGCAGATAGATATCAAAACGATATTGACTCCACACCACAATACACATAGATCTATACCGGCAAACAGGTCCACGCATACCGCATGGAGTGTTCGCCGGCAGAGATGTCTATGTAGAGTGAACACGTCTGCACATCTAAGGGAAGGTTTTCACTAACAGTAGTCTTTGCCAGTTCACCCGTACATGCTCTGATGAGCGTATTGCAAGCAAACCAACAACAGGAGCCATAATCACAATCTAAATAAAACACATACTGAAAAATGTCCACACTAGTCCTAATAAAATTTCCACAACCAGGGCAAAGCCTCGATCCCAGTTCCATAAGAAGTCCTGGGTCTCCAAGCCTGCAAAACTTGACTCTTAGGGCCAGTTCACACCACAGAAATGCAGTTCGGATGCATTCAGGATGCTTTTCTGCATATGTGTTTTTGACACGTTTTCCATGCCTTCCAGTGTATTTTTGATGCAATCCAGTGCATTTTCCCCTCTTTTTCATCACCTTAAATAAGGACGTGTGTTTCAGTGCATTTTTGGTGCATTTAAGTGCATTTTGGTGCGTTTTTAAAGCGTTTTGCCGCGTTCCAGTACAGTTCAGTGCAGAAAAAATCCAGCATGTTTTACTTTTTTTTCTGGAACTGGAACGCACTGGAACTGACCACACTGGTGTGAACTACAATGATGTAAACGAATTTATGCAGCGCTAGCTCCAATAATATCAAATTATCATAAACATAAAGTGCTAAGTGCTGAAATAATCATATATGCAATAAACAATATATTATAAAGTGCATAAATCCACATAAGTGATTATAAATAAGTCCAAGTAAATATTTAGTGCTTGAGAAGAAAAGTCCTTAGTGTGATCCAAATAAGGTGCCAAAGTGCCAAGTAATCAAAGTGCTTGCAAAGTGATAAGGTGCCCCTCACGGTTCCCCACTCACCAGATTGCCAATATAAAAAGACCTTGGTAATTATTGCACACTGGCCCGGGATCTTTTGAAACCAAAACTTCTCCTATGCAGCCTTCAAGATTAAATGGGTCCGCTTCCGCTTCCACCATTAAATGAAAAGATGGCCATACATGGTGAAGTAAGTTTAAACCAATTTATTGCCATAAAAAAGTCAAATGGATACTCACAAACGAATATAGTATATAAGCGTGTACAGTGAACTTGTGTGGCGCCGCTCTTGGCGTGCGTTCCACACATAGGAAGTTCCTGACCGGAAGTGACGTTCCGTCTGGTCCGCAACCGGAAGTGCGTCAATGCGTTTCGCCGTCAATACAGCGTCTTCAAAGAGGGAAATGTCTTGCCTTAAAAGATCAGATGTTTTTTTTCTCAGGTCCCTGTGTTACCATTACCCTTCACCCCTCTATGAATACATCTAATCACAATTTCCTCATACCTCTGTAGTAGATTCATCTTTGTATGAGGGTTTTGGGACTGATGGTTGTTTTGTTCAACAACATTTCCTTTGCAAACTTTTATTCCAGACCTCTACAGAAGAATGTTCTGATGGTATGGAACAGGAGGACACAGTCATTGGACTCACTAATGTCTTTACATCCCAGCACTCTGCAGACACTGGACTGCTGGATGTCTCCCCCAATAGTTGGTATAGCGAAGTCCTTTCGCCTTTCTTGGAAAGTGCTGGCAATGGACACCAGCCTAACAGGTTGGAGGGGAGTGATGGATTGCCTTTTGATGCAGGGAACTTGGTCTCCACTGATGAAGTTACTACCTATCATGATTCTGAAACTATAGGCAATCGGCCTAGATCTTCTGTATTGGTCGTTACAGCTTCAGGGTCTCCCTGTAAGGGTTCAGTCAGACAACATCACAGATGTGGCATATATAAATCTTTGGGTAGGCACCAGGAGTCCAGTGGCCCAGGAGAAAATGGACCTCATCTTGTCTTGGGCAGATCTTCATTTCCGCACTCTGTCCCCAGTTCACATTCAAGGAATAGAGAATTGGCAGGTGGGCTTCCTCAGCCACCAGCAGTTGTCACTGGGCAATGGGCTATCCACCCGAAAGTGTTCAGGGCACTCTGTTGGTGGTGAGCTACACCAGATGTGGATCTGTTGGTGTCCATATTCAATGCAAAACTGGACAGGTTTGTTTCCAGAACCAGGGGAACTCAGAATCTTTTCAGCGGACGTTCTGGTGACACTATGGGATTTCCCTGATTTATGCTTTCTCTCTACTGCATGTCTAATCTGCATCTGGCTTTAGGTACAATCAAGGGCAGATTTTAACCTAAGTGTCATGATCAGGGGGTCGGACTCCAGAAGTACCACCGATCAGCAGGATAGGTACACAGGCAGTCATCCTGGTAAATGACGCAGGCTCACCTGAGCAGAGTCTGAATAATAACCAGTGTTCACCAGAGCTCTTGATGGTGTAAATGGATTTTGGTGAGTGCTAGTACCAAGTCGCCGTCCTCAGGATTGCCCCACAAGGGGGTGAGCAGGCCGGGGTCCAGTAGCAGATAAGCAGGTAAGGATAAAACAAAAGCATAGTCAGTAAACAAGCCAAAGGTCAGTAACAAGTAGTTACAGGCTGGAATCAGGCAGAAGCATTGTTGAGAAAAAAGCCATGGATCCATAATAAGTGGTAGCAAAATATGGACAGCAGCAGGGAGGACAGAAGCAAGATACTGGCTGGAGAGAGCACAATAATCTGGCAAACAGGAAGTGCATAGACACGGCTTACATTTAAGAAGTTTATAGGAGGAGCAAAGAGTTCAGGGTTCAAGACAAGCAAGTTTCAAGACAGGATTATTCAAGGAATTGTCCCGCAAACTTTCCAAAATTCCAGGTAGCTCAGTAAGAAGAGATATTGCCTGACACAGTAGAGGTTGTGGGTTCCAATCCAGTCCTCTTTCAGAGGGCAATGCAAAGCAGGATAAAAATAGGATGTAGGGCAGGTAACAGAAGAACACTGAGGGCTCTTTCACACGGCCGCTCCGATTTTTTATTCTGCTGCGGCACTTTTTTATTTTTTTTCACGGACACGGATGACACTTGTGTCAACCGTTCCGTATGTCCGCATATCATCCCATCCGTTTGTGGATGATATACGGACATATTGCATGTCTATGGGGATTGCGGATGTCAGCGGATGACACCGCTGACATCCGATTTTGCTTCCTTTCCGTTTTTTAAAAAATCAGAACAGAACTGAAAGGACAAAAATCAGATGTCAGCGGATGGTCATCCGCTGACATCCGCAATCCCATTGACATGCATTATGTCCGTATTTCATCCGCAAAAAAATGGGATGAAATACGGACATACGGAGCGCCCGTGTGAAAGAGGCCTGAGACAAAACATTAATTAGAGTCCCACAGAAGGGTACACATGCTATTGAGATGTCCCAAACTGCATGGATAATTGCAGCAAATCATCACTATAATCAACAAAGTTTTCACTTTGATCATAGGGCCTTACCCTAAGTTGTGCCTTTTGAACTCTCTTGACCTGCCAGATCTTGATCAGTTTACTGAATTTTACATTATCTATAACTCTTTTCTGAGCCAGAAAAAATGATGCTTTGAAGCCGCTATCCTCAACCCCACCTACGCTGCGGATAGATCTTCACTGCACATTCACAAACATTAGAAAATATCTGGTAGGCCTGGTCAACTACCCCAGGCCTCACAGAATTTAATTTCTAATATGCTACTGAGTAATTCTTTACAATTCTGGTTGATATACTCTACTGTACTACCCCAACATGGAGAGGCCATAATACTAAAGGATTATGAGTCACAAGGTCATAAGCTATGCACAATTGAATTGTGGTAAATAACGACATAACACCATTGTACAGTTGATACATTTTTATGTTTAATTATCAGCATTTCTGAAATTATAATTATTACAATTTAATTTCTGAGTCTTTATTATGCATGGGAAAACTCATAGTACTGCAAACACATCAATCTACTACATTGATACCAAGAAATACTGTGTTTCCTTAAATACTATATTTTGACAATAATATTACCATAAGATGTGAAAGATTATCCCTATAACCTGCAGGGACTTCACTAATTGGGTGCCTGTTATGGCCAGAGACAATGTATGTTACATCTGGTTTTGTATGTTATAAGTGTATATATAATTTGCTGACTCTATGGGCTATACTGTACACTACCTACTACCCTACTATATGTGTATAAATCAACTATGCACTGTGTGTCCCAAATCGAATCAATCGGGGAGGTTTGATGAAAGATCTGATGACCTAAGCTCTAAAAAAATAAAATAAAATCACCATCACTTTAAATTTCTATGGAATAGATGGCCCATTGAACCACAGAGAGTTGGATACAATAGAATGTATATCAACATACATAAAATTATTATATTAGGATTTCAGTATAGAGTGGTCAGCAACAAAGTGCGTTTGTCAGATTAGGATGTTTACTGTTTATGGCCAAAGTGGTGTTACATAACAGGTGTTTCAAAAACTGGTCCCCTTCAATGAATAATTATTTTTAATATAGGGCAAAAGAATTTAATTACAAGTATCTCAAAAGGACAATGTACTGTGATGAATACATTTGTGAAATAACTAATTTCAGTATAAATAGGTTCATTCCACAAATAGCAAGTAGAAAGTAAACCAATATTTGTTATAAAACAATTCAGTTTTTTAATTATTTCTTAATAGCAATACTTAAAAAAGATGTAAACTGATTCAAATAGTAAATCTGATAAAAAATGCATATGATCTCTTGTTTACTAGTAAGTTAACATATATACAGAAGTTATACGTACGTAGTAAATTTCAATGGTGTTGTGTTCAGTAAGTGAATTTTTATAGAAGATGCATATATTAAAACAACTTCTCCTGAGATGGGTAAGCTGTCATTACTGATCTTTTTTAAGGAAAATGCTACCTGACTGGGTAGCAGTTTGCTCTGTGAATCAGACGTTATTAAGCCAAAGCCAGGTGACAAGCATTTAGCAAAAAGGGTCAGCAAAGGCAGATCCTATATTTCTCCCTTGACAAGCTTATTTTAATTAAAAATGAAAATTGTACTTTATTACTCAGGACCTAAAGAACACATTTATTATAAAGGTGAAAAAACATTTAAAAAAGAGCCCTCTTCCTTTAATCTGAATATCTGTTTGTCTGGCAAACATTTGTAAATTACCTCCTTAGAAGCACAGAGACACACAGAAAGCATCATCTGCTTAACAAGAATGGTAATAGCAATGGTGTACTGAAGTATAATAGGTAGGGCACTGTTTCCCAAGCCTATCCAAAAATACCACCAACAGTGTATTGTAAGGTATAGGCACTAGTTCAGACTCTGATCTACGGCACTGCTCATCAACTTTAGCAGCCATTTTTCAAAGCTGCTTTATATTCAATAGTACTTTTGCGCCCTCAGCAAAATTTAGACACTGGACAGACTGGCCAAGCTTAATATGTCATGTGCATCTAGGGACTGCCAACAACAGCAGTACTAATCCCAAAGGTTCACAGAGCGTAGTTAGTAGGGGTCAAGACACATCAGGTGTTGATGTAGTTATAGGAGACAGAAGCAGGGAGCACAGGTGAGATCAGGAGGAGTAAGTTGAAGGCAGAAAGAGACCAAGGAGGTTAGGACAAGGGAGGAACCAAGGACGTGTGGAATACTGAACGGTTTGGAGGCTGCAGCACTGGAATGATAGGAAGGCAGGAGAAAAAGAGGTATAACCAGGGCTTTTTTTCAGCAGGAACGTGGGAAAACGCAGGTTCCGGCACCTCCAGCACTAAATGTATATAATGGCAAGGGGTGTGCTGTAGGGTCTACTAATGCTGGATGCTGGGGAAACCATTGTTTCTTTAGGGGATCTATTTATGCAAGGTGGTCTATTGTTGCTGTGGAGGTGTATTGTTGCTGGGGGGGGTCAATTGTTGCTGGAATGGATCTACTGGCTTTTGGGAGATCTGTTGTTGCTTTCAGGGGTCTATTGTTACTGTGGTGATATTTTGTTGCAGGGGTCGACTGTTGCTGGGGGAATCTATTGTTGCTGGGGGGTATATTGCTGCTGGCTGCAGGGGGATCTATTTTACAGCTTTTCTTGTTCTTAACAAATTCCATACAAATTACCTAGCACAGCAAAATTATAATTGGCTCTGTATTCCCTAAATTAGGTGGTGCTTGGAGGTGGGTAGGGGTGGAACCAAGGGATGGCGCTTTGAGGTGGGTAGGGGCAAAGACCTGAAGTGACTCAGAAGGGGGGGGGGCAGTTCAAGTACCTTTATGCTGAGAAAAAAAGCCCTGGGTATAAAAAAAACAGTATAACAGCTCTTCTGTATATCTCAGTATATACATTTACTAGACCCAGGGATCACTTCTAAAGTTATTTCAAAGCTGTCCACACCAGTTCTTTTCTGTCCTTGTACACTCACTCTTAAAGACTTCTTGGCATCCTGTTTGAGATCTGATGGCTTCATCTCTGAAGCATTACCTGTTTGTTTAGCATAAGGCAAAGCTGTGAGTACATCATGGCGACATCTTGGATAGTGTTTGAAACGTTCAAATGTATCTTTGCACTTATCACACGGGAAGTACTGACATCCTTCTTTTGATGTCACTGAAAGACAGATTGATCTTCTTCGTCCAAACAGTTTTTGGAATAGCCCAAGAAGTGATACATGATGACAAACATTGACATGTTTCATGCACAGAGAGTGAAAGGCACAAACTTTGTGTAGAACTGTAAAATGCTTGGCAAGAATATTTCGGAAATTAGGCTTCAACAGAAGATAAATCATGGGATTGTACATTGTTGATGATTTTGCAAATACTGCAGGCACTGCAAATGCCAAAGGAGGAATGATATCAATAGACCCAAATGCTGCCCACATAGCAATAATAGCATATGGACTCCATGCTGTGAAGAAACCAATGCACACAGCGATGCTTAGCTGAAAAGAAAATGAGAAGACATTGTATTAGTTAGGAAACAGATATATATATATATATTTTTTTTTTCCAAAGGAAACAGATATATTTATAATTATTAGGGCTACCAAGAACTAACATTTTTCCTATGATGCCCATTTATATACATAAATGTGATATGTGAAAATATAGAATCTTCTAAGTTTTTGCTTTGATATGCAAATTATCATTATTAAATTTGTTTTGTTAAATAATGCTGAAGATTTTTTATTTAGCCTATATTGTAAAGACAGTGAGGATCAGCAGCATGGACAGCAGGGATGGTAAGTATTAACCCTTCTCTTTGCAGGAATGTCCCTTATACAGAGAATAAAGTGACAGTGTCACTTTATGTTAACGGTTTTATTATGATCAATAAGTTTTGATTGTTATATGTATGGCTAGCATAGATAAATCATACTGAAAGGCGGTGAGACAAAGTATGTACTGCTTGTACATTCATAGCTGGGACTCATTAGTTCTGCCAAGTGCCATAAAAGTTTAACACTGTTTCCCCCTTTAAGGGGAGGTGTTATTGGTTGCAAAGAGATTCCTGAACATGTTGTCCCACTGCACTGTCACAGAAATGCAACTACCACTATCATTAATCAAAGTCACTCCTTTGCTGGGCAAATGCTGCATAATCTCAATTTATAACTGTTCTGGTAAAAACATGGTGTTAAGGCTCGTACACACTATAAGAAAATCAGGCGAACATTTTCGTCCAAAGAATTTTCGCATGATTGACGCATAGTGTGTACACAACTTTCGGCAGCGGATTCTGAATTTTCATACGAAAATTCTCTGAGGAACAAGCTCCAAAATTATTCTCGTATGGAAAAAAACTAACGATTTTCATTCAATGTGTACCGTTTTCAGATTATTTTTGTACAAGGCAAATCAGAAAAGAAAGTTTGCGCATGATCAGAAGTAACAAACAACAACAAAAAAGCCTTTTTGTACGAATTTTCATTCATCGGTTCCGATTTGCTGTGAAACGACGAGGAAAATCAGAACAGTGGTAGATATCAGAGTAAGACTCAGTGATATCAACTACCAGGTACAGTATACCAGCCCAGAAAAAGAAAGCCCCTCCAAATATATTATGTTAACCTAATAACACCCTGGAATGATTGGAAGTCTCTCTTAGTAGAGAGTGACCCCTAAAGTATTATCAGCAAGAGGTATACCAAAAGTTAAGATGTCAGAGATTCTGTCTGCTACTCAGATTCAAGAGGTGAGAGCGTTTTCAAGAGTTCTTGAAAAATCAAGAGGTGTTTTCAGAATTATCTGGCTAACCTAACAAAATGTACCTTGACATTGAAACTGAGCCTCACATCAAAGTAAAAAGAAAGGCCTTATCAGGTACTTTAACCTCAGAAAAAAAATCTATTTCAGATTAAGTTCAGAGAAAGGGTTGGGTTATAGAAGAATCTAACAGTGAGTGGACCCACAATGCTCATCCCTAAATTGCATGGAAGCCTGAGTTTCTTTGATGACTTTAGGAAACTAAATGAAATATTTATATTCAGGGGAGTGAAAATCTCTTGTCCAAAGGACTAAATTGGTGTTCTATTTTATCTACTTGTTTCTCATGACAGTCTACTTGTCCTGGTAAAAAAAATGTAATCAAAACGATATTTAAATCTGATGTGCTTTTAGGAATGTCTGGGGGTTTAAAAAGTAAAAGGGGCTTTATAGCAACTTACATTTTAATGTTTTATAACATAGCGCTGTTTATCTCTTACTTACCTCCCTGCCTGTCTCCAGCATTGCACCCAGGGACTAGCAGGGACGAGAGAGACCTTGCAGTGTGATGAGCAGCGATTTACCACAAAGGTCTAGGAAATGTAAAATGTCAGTAAAAAACACTCCAATGTTAATTTTAGGGGGCACAAAAATGCAAAAAAAATTACCCATTTTTTTTGGTAAAATTTAAAAGCTGAGTTTGCACTAAGTAAATACACACCCAGCAAGTCAAACCCTATAGTGGTAGTAAAGGCCACTTTGTGATTTTTACCTACAGGTAAGCCTAAAATAAGGTTTACCTGTAGGTAAAATAATTATCCCCAAATGAGCACCGTTTAGGAGATATTCACACTGGATGCAGCCAGTGAGGTCACCAACTCATGTGCTCTGAAGGTCCAGGAAAGTATGCAGAGCACCGCGCTGGATTCGAAGGCTCTCGCCCCAATGCGTGGGAGTGGCAGCATCGTGGCTCTGACCACTGACACAGCCGGAGTCCTTGAACCCAGAAGGAAGATTGGGGAAAGATGGAAGCTCTGTCAGCGCTCCTCCGGAGGGCTTCGTTCTAAGGTATTTCATAATGTGCTAGTATGTGATGCATATTAGCATATTATGCAATTGTCTTACAGGGGAACGTTTTTTTCATTTGTTTTTTTACTGCAGTGGTTTACAACCCCTTTAAATTTGGGTGCGCCTATGAAATAGCAACAAACTTTAGTATACTTTATTTTCTGTAGGTGGCTCTTTAAAAACCCCTATAGGTCATCAGTTTAGGTCTACGGAGGAAGTCTGGTGCTAGAATTGTTGCTCTCTCAACGTTTGCAGGCATAGGTGCCCCGATGTGTGCATTTACGTTTGTGCGTATATGTGGTGGTGGGCTAAAAAAAAATTTTGAGGGGGGATTTTATGTACGTGGGTGTAACTTTTTTACAATTAGAAAAATTGCTGGCCCAGGGAAACTGTCAACAGGGACCCGGAAGTAACACCATACACATTAATTTCAGGGCAGGAACAAGAAGGGGAGGAGGGCACTCTCCTGCCTCCCCTCTAGCCAGCGGTACCTGCTTTTCTGGTCCTGGGCCTGCAGCTAGCAAAGCGGAGCCCTGAACATATAGCAGGGGCGTGCACAGGGTGGAGCACTTTTACGGGGTGTGGAAGTATTTAGGCAGCAGCACAGCCCCCGAAGGCTTCCATCTGACAAGTAAACCCTGCCGCTTGCCCGCAGCAGGGCTTAATGTTAACAAAACTACCTACGTGACACCCAGAACTGCATATCCCTGATGTCGGGGTCCTCCTTTTTTGCCTTATTTCAAAGAATGATCACCTGCATTCCTAATATACTTATGCTTTGGCTTATCTAGATTAAGGTTTTGGCAGTTCTAGCATTTAATTGTAAGGCAGGGTTAATAGCCAATCCAAAAAATATGAGCAATAGGCCTGGAAGAAGCCTGGTATCTGGGCGACAGCATTATTGGGAGGTCATAAAATCGCTAACGGGTAAGATTGAAGCAATTTAGAGTTGGCCCTAGCTCATGTTAAAAAAAAAAAAATAGTCCTTCCAAGGATTCTAGAATACTAATGGTGATTTGTGCTTAACTTTATTACTTTAGAAGGTCCACCTTCTGATCCCACCAAAAGGAGCAAGTCCACCATGGTTCATGGATTGAGCTGTTAGAATCTGCTGTTGTGTCAAAAGGCCCATAGAGTTCTACATGTACATGGAAGCCACACACTACTATTGAGGTACCACTGTAGTGTCTATCTGGGGTGTCTGCTCTAATGCATGGAATTTGTATACCAGATGACTAAATTAAAGTTAATGATACACGAGTCCTCCTTAAAGCCATAGCAACACATGAGACAACCAAATTTACATACAGAAAGCACTAGGCAGGGTAATTATAGCTGAAGAGCTTGTTTTTCTCCCTACCCCAGTGTGTGATCGACAGTGTTGCTCATCTTACTTTAAAAAAGTAATTAGTTACAGTTACAAATTACTTCTCCCAAAAAGTAATTGAGTTAGTGACTCAGTTACCACATTGAAAAAGTAATTAGTTAGTCAGCAAAGTAACTGTGACTTTTTTTACTATTCTATAATGCAATTACGTTCTTTAAGATCTTTAATAGTGGTGGCGGTGTGGCACACTGTGGGGGTCTGAGTCCTGAGTCCTCCTAACTGTGAGTAACTGTATTTTGTTTTGTTTTTTGGTACCTGCTGCCTGAAATGGTGGTGGCAGTGTGGTGGTGGTATGGCACACTGGTCGTGGTGGCGGTGTGGCACACTGGTGGTGGTGGCGGTGTGGAACACTGGTGGTGGTGGCGGTGTGGAACACTGATGGTGGCGGTGTGGCACACTGGTACTGGGACACTAGAGCAGGGTCCCCATAGATCCCACTTTAGAGCAGGCCAGGGTCATCATCAATCCCCCTTTAGAACAGGCCAGGGTCCCCATAGATCCCCCTTTAGAGCAGGGTCCCCATAAATCCCCCTTTAGAGCAGGGTCCCCAAAGATCCCCTGTAGAGCAGGCCATGCTCCCCATAGATCCCCCTTTAGGGAGGGATCCCCATAGATCCCCCTTTAGAGCAGGGTCCCCATAGATCTATGGGGACCCTGCTCTAAAGGGGGATTTATGAGGACTCTTTTCTAAGGGTGGATCTATGGGGACCCTTCTCTAAAGGGGGATCTATGGGGACCCTGCTCTAAAGGGGGATCTATGAGGAACCCTTTCTAAGGGGGATCTATGGGAACCCTTCTCTAAGGGGGATCTATGGGGACCCTGCTCTAAAGGGGGATTTATGGGGACCCTGCTCTAAAGGGGAATTTATGAGGACCCTGCGCTAAAGGGGGATCTATGAGGACCCTGCTCCAAAGGGGGATCTATAGAGCCCCAGGGCCTGTTCTAAAGGGGATCTAGGGGGACCGAGTTCTAAAGGGGATCTATCAGGGACCCTGCTCTAAAGGGGGATCTATGGCACAGATCCCTCTTTGGAACAGGGTCGCCATAGATCCATCTTTAGAGCAGGCCAGCGTCCCCAAAGCTCCCCCATAGATTCCCCTTTAGAGCAGGCCAGGCAGGATCCCCCATATATCCCACTTTAGAGCAGGCAAGGCAGAGTCCCTCAAAGATCTCCTTTAATTATCGTTTTTAAAGTTCTGGTTTTGCTGTTATAGGAGGACACACACTCACAGTGCAGAACGAATGAAGAGTTGACTTACATCTCTCATGAGAAGCTGGGACCCGGGCGGGCTGGACACACTGTGCAATGCTGAGACCGGCGGCGGGCATGGCAGGCACAGGCAGCAGGTTAGAGGAAGAACTTAGAAGTTGCTTCAGTTATCCTTCTCTGAGTCCTCCGCTCTGAAGGACTCAGAGCCTGGGGGGCGGGGCAACCAATGCGCAAGGTGCAACTTGAGCAGTAGTGCACCTGATTGGCTAGGATACCGGCACGGTCCTACCAACCAACAGGCAGAGGCACTTTTGTGTTTGTTTTCTCACTGGATGAAGGGTGTGAGTCCTTGGGCCTAATGTCTAGGGGGGGAGGATGCGTGGCCCTCAGGTTCCTTTCTCCCCTGCCCCTGGGGGGGATCTCTCTTCAGGAGAGCCCCTGGACCAAGTATTCGATGATCGGCTTCTTCTGACATAGAAGAACCGGGTCTGCCAGGCCTTCTGGCTAGGCAGACCATTGTAAGTCCTTTGTCAGGAGCCTTGCACCCCAGGGGATCAGGGTAGAGGTCCTACCCCTTCAGGGAGTGGACTAAAGCACACCCTTAAGTGCACTTTTTAGTGTGTGTTTCACATGCATGTTTTGTGTTTTGCTGTTTCAGGTTTTTGCACCACCGCTAGAGAAAGTGTCAACGGGTTATGAGAGTGCTGAATAACACACTAGTGTTCCTTAAATAACTACAAGTCCATCTGCCGCAGTGACAGACGAGACTTGTTTATTAATTCACATTTTGAAAGTGGCAGCACCTGCAGGGGAGAGGAGCACATGCACACTGCCATGTGGGAGAGCTTAGCAACATGAAGAACCCTAAATACAGATGAAACATATAACATGTTACTGAAGACTGAACCCTTTAAGAAAATTTGTGTTGAAAGAAAAATGTAGTCTGCCAACGCTGACCTCCATCTGAAAGTTAGTTTGCTAGTTGCTTGGACATTATTCTCTTCCAATAGCCACTTCTGAGTTATTGAAAATAACACTCAGAAAGCAAATCTGGATCTGCATAACTTTTGTAGCCCAGTGACTCTGTGATTGCAATTAGGGAGCATAACAGCCAGAAATATGAGCACTAGCAAGCTGTATATTTCAGCTATTGCACTAGTCTCCTTTAAAAGAGAAGTGCATATGTAAAAAACAAAAAAACAAATCATACTCACCTATGTGAGTGTCCCCTGCTGGCTCTAAGACCGAGAATCGAGCAATCAACTGACCGCTGATCAGTCAGTTCTCAGTCTTCACCGAGCAGAGAGCGGTTGACTGTCAGTTATCGCTCTCTGCTCTGCCTCTCTAACGCTCACTGGAGAGCCAAGCTGTGCAAGGGGCGGGAGCGGCTGACTGTCAGCGGCATGCTGAGAGGCTGAGCCAGCTGCTTGTCAGGCATCTGGGCAGATTCCAACATTATTGTTGGGATCCCTGCGGAGCCTGGACCAGCTCAGTAATGTCATCCTACGATGGGCTTTAGCCCGCTGTCAGCTGAATCTGCATCACAGGAATGCAGAACTAACATAGAAAAGTGTAGTCCATCAAGTCTGCCTGTTTTTTTTTTTTTCTTTTCAACTTTTTGTTCTACTGTATGTTTGTCCCAAGCATATTCTCCTTTAAATTACTTTTGTAATCTTTACTTATCAGCAAACAACCTATTGGTGTATTGACCATGTCCATGAATTGTGTAAATGTTTTTTTTTACGATTTTGTGCAATAGTGATTTTATTTGAATCTATCATTAGCTACTACTTGGTAAAAAACAGAATAGCAAAGGGTAAAGAGATGAACTCTATCAGATCCAAAGGCAATACAATTATCTAATAAAAAACACCTAATTCTGCAGATACGAAATAAAGGAATTAGTGAAACCAGGAATAAGCCAGAAAGCTTTAACAATTAATTTAGCTACAATTGCAGGAATGCATAGATATTCCATATGTGATGACACTGCCGCCTGCCACCTTGCATGTCCTTAATTTGTGATTGCATTTGATTTTCCTCAGCTGAGCCGAAGGCGATGACAGTAGCAATTACTTTGCTTTTTATATATTTCTTGATCGTAATGCTGTTCACATTAGTTGGACTTTACTGAACTGCTTAGATTACAAAGTCATAATACCAAATTCTTACTTTTTTCTAGATGCTACAATCTATATATTCTGTCTTTTTTTTAAATGCATTTTGATTAACCTGGCATGTTAAACATTTCTTTCACTGCAATCAAAAGAACAGAAACACATAATAATGTTAATTTGCAATGTTTGTTTGCAAAAAAATCAGAAATACAAAAAAGAGATTTAGAGTGACAAGAGTTATAGTGTATATACAATAAGTTGTCATATATGTTGACAGACAGGAATGTCTGAGCTGCATTGCTATAATTTCTACAATAATCCTATTCTCTTACCTCCGGTGGGGCCACTTGTACACAATACTTTGCCCCACATGGCATAAGTACTGGAGGTTTCTCTGAATGGGTAAAGTACAGGCTTCCTTTAAAGAGGACGTTGCACTAAAATACAAGGTTTACTTATTGAATAGTGGACCACCCAACATGAAGAATCCTTGTTCCTACTATAGAAAAAAAAACCTGTGGTAAAAAGTTAAAAAATATTTTTACCTTACACCAACATTCACCCTTTCACCCGCTACCGTTTTGAAACTGGGTACAAGGTACTTTGGATTATTGTGATGTTGAGTGGTTTACCTTGGATACTGACTGAGATCAACCATGTCGTTTTTGGGATTGTACCCCAGTACGGCTTTCCTCACTCTTTTGTTGACTATGAGCGCTACGCCATTTCTTCTGAGAAATTCTTGTCCACAGTAGTACATATAATAGTCATCTGAGTTGAATTCACATATTCCAGTCCATTTTAGTTCACTAATTCCCAATATATCAACGTTCAATCTTGCCATCTCCTGCTTGGTTACATGCAGCTTACCCTGATTCATTGATCTTACATTCCAGATTCATATACAGTATTCTTCTTTACAGCGTCAAACTTTCCTTTCACTCCTACCATCCACAGCTGAGAGTCCTTGCGGGTTTGGCCCAGGCATTTCATTAGTTCTAGAGCTACTTGAAATTGCCCTCTGCTCTTCCCCAGTAGCACAATGGACAATTTCTGGTCTGAGGGACTCATCTTCGGGTGACATGTCTGAGGGGATGATATCTAGGAGTTACTTCGTTCTCCTTAATGCCCTCTGGGATGCTTCTGCGTTGCCATGCAGAAGGAGTTGGAAGAGAGATTTTGGTACCATTGTGTCAAAAAGGTCAAAGAAATATCAAAATAATGTATATCTATAAGACCATGAAGTAACCAAGAGATGAGAGGCTGGTTTGAAGTGTGCAATATAACTCTTGATAAATAAAGCACATAGGCTGGTGATAGGTGAAAGATTTTGAAATATATGAAATCTCAGAGATGCAATTAATCCCCTGATGGATACTCAAACAAGGATTCAATCCACATCATTGGGATAAAGCACTTTGGGTGCGCTGGAACAAACAAAACAGCATGTGGCAATCATCCATAGAGGCAAATGAGGCTGCTGTGTGTATGTGGTCCAGAGGAGGCTCATTCAAACATCACTTGAAGACAGACTGAGCATATATAAGTCACTAGATCTATGTAGATATACCTCCCTCACACATCACAGAGAAAAAAGTAGCAGCAAATTTTATAGAAGTAGTCCTCATATCCAAAATGAATAATATGGAATGATTGAAGTTATATACTCATCCATTGATGGAGATCGGGTAGTTGTCCAGCAATGAGATTCAGGAGAAAACAAAGCTTTGAAGTCTTGATTGATCCCAGATAGAGTCCACCGTCCAGCCACAGGGAAGTAAGTGAAGCAACTCAGTAACTTTCAAACAGCCAAAAATCCCATGAAGGAAAGAGGGGGAAGATATGAGCAAGCAAACGTGCCGGTACACATAGACATCACCAGATGGTCAATGCAGAAATAAGATTGATTATATTCTCTGCAGCAAAAGATGGAGAAGCTCTATACAGTCAAAACAAGACCTGGAGCTGACAGTGACTCAGACCATGAACTTCTTATGGCAAAATTCAGGCTTAAATTGAAGAAAGTGGGAAACACCACTATCCATTTCAGACATAATGTAAATCGGATCCCTTGTGAATACTCAGTGGAGGTGATGAACAAATTTAAGGGATTAGATCTGATAGACAGACTGCCTGAGGAACTATGAAAGGAAGTGTGTAACATTGTACAAGACGCAGCAATGAAAACCATCCAAAAGAAGAAATGCAAGAAAGAAAAGTGGCTGATGAGGCCCTACAAATAGCTGAACAAAGAAGGAAGGCAAATGGAAATAGAAATGGAGAAAAGGGAATATATACCCAACTGAATGCAGACTTCCAGAGGATAGCAAGACGAGAGAAAAATACCTTCTTAAACAATCAATGCAAAGAATTAGAGGAAAACAACAGAATGGGAAAGACTAAAGAGCTTTTCAAGAAAATTTTGAGATATCAAGGGAAAGTGTTTTTGCAAAGATGGGCATGACAATAGACAAAAATGGCAAAGACCTGACAGAAGCAGAAGAGATAAAGGAGAGATGGCAAGAATAGCACAGAAGATCTGAATGTCCCATATAACCACAATGATACAATCACTGACCTTGAACAGGATATCCTGGAGAGTAAAATCAAGTGGGCCTTAGAAAGCATTGCTATTAACAAAGCTAGAGGAAGTGATGGTATCCCAGCTGAATTATTCAAAATCCTAAAAGATGATGCTGTTAAAGTGCTGTACTCACTATAAAAAAGCAATTTTGGAAAACAATGGCCACAGGACTGGAAGAGGTCAGTTTACATTCCAATACCAAAGAAGGGCAGCGCCAAAAAATGTTCAAACTACTGTACCATCTCGCTAATCTTACATGCTAGCAAGGAAATGCTGAAAATTCTACAAATTAGGCTTCAACAGCATGTGAACCGAAAGCTACTACAAGTACAAGCTGGATTTCGAAGAGGCAGAGGAACTAGAGATCAAATTGCCAACATTTGCTAAATCATGGCGAAAGCAAGGGCATTCCAGAAGAATGTCTACTTCTGTTTCATTGACTACAATAAAGCCTTTGATTGTGTGGATCACAACATGATGTGGCAAATACTGAAAGAAATGTGAATACCAGACCACCTAACCTGTCTTCTGAAAAAACTGTATGCAAGTCAAGAAGCAACAGTTAGAACAGGACATGGAACAACTGACTGGTTCAAAATTGGGAAAGGAGTGCAGCAAGGATATATATTGTCACCCTACTTATTTAACTTATATGCAGCGTACATCATGCGAAATGCCAGGATCGATGAATCACAAGCCGGAATTAAGACTGCAGGGAGAAATAGCAACAACCTGAGATATGCAGAGGATACCACACTAATGACAGAAAGTGAAGAACTAAAGAGTCTCTTAATAAAGGTGAGGAGAGGAGAGCGCAAAAGCTGGCCTGAAATTGAACATTAAGAAAATTAAGATTCTGGCAACTGGTTCCATCAGTCCTTGGCAAATAGAAGGAGAAGAAATGGAAATGGAAACAGTGACAGATTTTATCTTCCTAGGCTCCAAGATTACGGCAGATGGTGACAGTAGTCATGAAATTAAGAGATGCTTGCTTCTTGGGAGAAATGCAATGGCAAACCTAGACAACATTATAAAAAGCAGAGAGACCACCCTACTGACAAAGTGCCTTATAGTCAAAGCTGCGGTATTTCCAGTAGTAACCTATGGCTGTGAAAGTTGGACCATAAGGAAGGCAGAAACACCAAAGAATTAATGATTTTGAACTACGGTGTCGAAGAAGACTCTTGAAAGTCCCATGGATGGCAATAAGATCAAACCAGTCAATCCTGAAGGAAATCAATCCTGAATATTCACTGGAAGGACAGATCCTGAAGCTGAAACTCAAGCCACCTAACGCAAAGAGAGGACTCATTGGAAAAGGCCCTGATACTGGGAAACATCAAAGGAAAAAGGACGACAGAAAACAAGATAGATAGATAGCATCATTGAAACAATGAGCATGAAGTTAAGCAAGCTCCGGGAGGCAGTGGAGGACAGAAAAGTCTGGCGCTATGGTCCATGGGGTCAGGAAGAGTCAGACATGACTAAACAACTGAACAACAGCACAAGGTACTTTATATTTAAATTTTTATCTGCAGATGTTTTATATCTACAGGGGGAATAATGGATTTTCCATGGGGGTCCACTTATGAATAAACAAACCTTGAATTTTAATGCAACCAGCCCTCTTGCAGCTTAATGGGAGGTGTGTTGGGAGCGTACTTCCTGTACAAGGTGCTTCCAGTATCACCAATCACATTCAAAATTCCAACCCAGGTTTGAATTTGATTGGTGGCTAGAGGAAACCTCTTGCTGCCATTTTTTACATGAGGCGTTCTGCTTTTAAGAAAAAGAAACAGGAAGACTGCAGTGGTGTGTCTGAGAAATAATTAAGGTAAATTGTATTGGCTTTCTGAATATAGCAAAGTGATAGTTTTTTCTGGATAATATTAGCAGTTCATTGAAGGATTTTACATATTGTCTAGAGTTCCTTTTTTAAAACAAGTTGTTTTATTGTTTCCTATTCATTAATGGTCTGAAATGAAAAAAAGGAGCACTTTGTTTATAAACGTCAATTATTTTAAAGTCTAATGGCTTCATAACTACAAAAGCACCATTACAGTCTTTACTAATTGTGCACCAACTAAATAGGAAATAATGTCAGAGCATTGATATTCTTTATCTGAGGCAAGGCAATTTTGTTGGTAAAATGTGCTCATTAATGCTTTCATAAGACTTGCTTGTATGAACATGGAATTCTAATGGAGGTAATGAGGACAAAGAACACCAAAGAGATGTGGTGGGGAGATTTGCTGGTTTGTATAACTCACAAGTCAATGTAATAAAAGAAAGACCAGGAGTCTGATCGATGATCACTTACCACTCTAGATGATATAAGCCATATTTAAATATTCTTATTAAAGATTCTAAGGCTTTATACACTATGTGGAAATGCTACAATCATTTTACAGGGCTTTCAGAATGTTCTTTAAAATATTTGGGTAATGTATTGGTAACATACTGCAATACATTCATGTTTTGTGCTGTTAAATAATAAAACATTTTTTTTTTTTTTGCTATGATTTAAATTCTGCAGCTAGCACTGACTGATCTTGAATAATACTGCCTGTCATAACTGAAAGTGCAGTGTGGAACTCTGCGCCAAGAATGTATTGGTCCTGACAAGTTACCATTACAGCATATAAATCATGCGTAGCTTGACAAGTGACATTTCAATGTTATCACACTTCTGGGTTCCAGCATAGCAGCATTCCCCATATCCTACTGATCATGGAATTATGTTTTGTGGACAATATTATATATGCATATTAGGCTGCCAGGAATAATCTGCATAGCTCATTTCTAAGACTTCAGGGGTGGCTGATAGACAATTTAATCTAAGTTATATTATAGGAAGCGTGATCCAACACAAAACTGCACATTGCCAATCTTTAAAAAACATGACAAAACATGATATATCATTTTAAGAATAGCATTACATTGCAGCACCCCTCTGGAAAAGTAAGAAAAAGTGTTCATATAAAGCAGGGTTTTAATGGAGATTTCTTGAAAATGTATAAGATCACAGAACTATATTGTATTTATTATTCTATTAAATTTACATATGTAGCACTACCCCCGTAGGAGCTGCTGATTAGACTATTGGGTCTACGCCCTGCCTAACAACCATCGGAATTGGCTCGAACCCTCCCTAGGCACAACTGACCCAGAACAGGACTGGAATACCACATGGCTACACAAATTGTAATATAACACTTCAATAAATAATAATGACCTGTTATCTCTCTCCAGCTGTAGTCCTTCTGGGTGACACAATGGGACAACACACAGGATTGCGTTAAATTAACGCTTAATTTACTATGTATCAGAATGAAACAAGTGAGATACAATGAAATATGGCTCTTTAAGGAATTACATGTACCAACTTAGAAAGATAAAAGTACTCCCACACTCATGTATAATGAATGCCAGACACAGTACCAGACAGGTAGGCCTATCTGAGTCCCACATGTGATTCCGCTGTTTCTTCTCTATATCTTCGCTAGCAATGTTGGTGCACTCGTGATTTGTAATCCATATTGAGGATGGATGATCAATAGAGAAGATGGCAGCAAACAGTTAGTAATCACCGCGGGGTGTCTGTGCAGGTTTGGCGGTAAAACTTCTGTGGGAGATGTACTGGGCCACCCGATATATTGCCTTCTACTACTCTAAGGTTAATCCTAACTAAAGTTATTTCTTTGGTAGATAGAGTCAGTTTTTTTGGGCAGGTGCCCTCTCACCAACAGGACTGTCTCCCAGGAACTCTCCGCTGCTGTCTCATCTCCGGCCTCTGTCACCAGCCGCGCTAGGTATTAGTGGTGGATGATTGTGGTCTCTGCAAAACATCGATGGGACCTCCAGGAGGGATCCTCTACTGGAGATGAAACACTGCAACTTAGTCACTTCAGGCCCAGGAGTTTCGGCCTAACATGCAGCATCAGCCCACAGCACTGGCTTCCTGCTTGTCTCACTGTGTCTTTTCCAAGAGAGTGAGCCTGGCTCCTCCCTTCCTTTATAAAGCTTCCCCCAGAAGGCTGTGCGGTGAAGCAGTGCACCCTGGTACTCCAAGAGAATTATGGATGTTGTATTCTGTTAAACTCACAGACAGAAATTCACAGAACAGCTGCAATGTGTCATTTTGGCCACTAGATGGAGCCGAGTTCCTTCCACATGTCAAACAGTCATCTTTTTCGCATATGACACCTCGCTACACACTCCCCCCACTTGAGAAACTTTGGTCCCCAAAGAGGACAACAGCATGTACTCCAGTGCATATGTTGGCAGTACACAAAAAAAAAACATTAACATATGCATAACAGGGAATCATCTTCCTTTTCATAAGCAGAGTTCAAACTTAACAATTGCATATTACAACACAGGTTCGACATAGGAACCTCCCACCAATTGTCGGGGGAGGGAAAGTAATTCTGTTCACAGACCCTCGACACTTGAGTGGCTTGTACAGATGTGCCTGGGGGTGAGCTAGGGTTGTCCTCCACCAAATCTGCGGTGGAAGAACTAGGCTGATCAAGAGTTCGTTTGGAAGTAAAGATAGCTTCTTCCGAGCATTCACCCAATTGGTCATAGGTCAGTCTTTTGGGTGGGTGAATGACTCTTCTTTCCCTCTGTTCTTTGGGATGCACGATCTCAGAGGTACTAGGACCAGCCACTTCTGGGGATTCTTCAATGTCCTCCTCCTCATGTTCCAACACACAGGAATCTGATGTTTCAAGAGCGGTCAGTTCTTCTTCAGAGAAAGGTGCAACCTCCTCCTCAGGATCTTCATCATCAACTACTTCTTCTGGAAGCATGTGGAAAGGTATGAATTCGGGGGCTTCCGCCCGAAGGGTTCCTCTGTCAGCCAATTCGGATGAAGACAGGGAGGCAGGTGTGGGTTCTGATAACTGAGATGACCACATCCAGTCAGGTACCTCCTCTTCATCTTCCAGATCTTCAGATGGAGAATTTCCCTCCCTCACATCTGGGAGTATCGACTGAGATCTGGTGACTGGTCTGGACAGGCGAGAGGTCGAAGGGGTCTCTGGTGAATCTACGATAGGAGGCATGCGAACTGCTTCAGAGAGAGGTAGTAGATGGTTCCTATGCCAAGTCTTCAATGGACCCACACTTCCTTCAGGCCGAATTTGATACACAGGGAGGTTTGGTAGTTGCTTGCAGATAACATAAGGTTGGGACTTCCAGCGGTCTGCCAACTTGTGTTTTCCCGGGACACCCAAGTTCCTCAACAATACCCTGTCCCCGGGTTGCAAGTCCTGGATCCGAACTTTTAAGTCAAAATTCCTTTTATTCCTCAATCCACGTTGATCAGATGTTGCCTGAGCTTTATCATAGGCCGATTTCAGACTCTTCCTCAGTCGGTCCACATATCCCTTGTGTGATGCTGAAGAGGTGTGATCGGGCGAGATGCCAAAGGCCAAATCCACTGGCAACCGAGCCTCTCGCCCAAACATTAGACGATAAGGGGAATATCCAGTAACATCACTGACAGTACAGTTGTAAGCATGCACAATGGCAGCTACATGTTTGCCCCAATGCTGCTTCTTCTCTGAGCTCAAAGTTCCTAACATGTCCAAAAGAGTCCTGTTAAATCGTTCAGGCTGGGCATCCCCTTGTGGATGGTATGGAGTAGTTCTAGTCTTTTGAATGCCTAACAGATCTAACAGTCTCTTGATCAGTCTGCTTTCAAAGTCCCTTCCCTGATCAGAATGGAGGCGTTGTGGTAACCCATAGTGTACAAAGAACTTCTCTACAAGAACTTTGGCTACCGTTGAGGCCTTCTGATCCTTTGTTGGGAATGCTTGGGCGTATCTGGTAAAATGGTCTGTTACCACAAGGACATTCCCTTGACCACTCAGATCAGGCTCTAGGCAAAGGAAATCAATGCACACCAGTTCCATGGGTCCCTGGCTTTGCAGATGGCCCATTGGGGCTGCTTGACGTGGCAGAGTCTTCCTTTGTATGCATCGGACACAAGAATGACAGTATCCTTCAACTTCGTCCCTCATACAGGGCCAGTAGAACCTGTCTCAGACAAGCTGAAAAGTTCTTTCAGGTCCCAGATGGCCATGATTGTCATGAAGAGCAGCCAGAACTCTCTCTCTGTATTTAGCTGGTAAGAACAGTTGCCACTTCTCCTCCAGATCTTCGGATGGACCTCTTCGGTAGACCACCCCTTCTTGGATCTGTAGCCGGGTCCACTCTCTATGCAAAAGACGAGCCCCTTGAGGAGAGTCCGTTAGAAGTAACTCAGGGCACTGGATCTCCAATGCTTCCAAAAGAAGTTTCCCCAGAGGGTCTTCCAGGTGCTCCTTCCTCAAGTCCCTTTTGGACAAACAACTTGGGTCTGCAATAGTATTTGGGTACTCCAACAGCCTAAACCCCAATTTCTTCGGCTCTTGATCCTCCTCTGGATCGAAGTTCAGTTCCCTGATATAGGGCACGCACCCCTTCTGGAGCCAAATGGGTCCATTCTTCATCAGGTTCGTGTGGTGCATGCAACCTTCTGGATAGGGCATCTGCATCCCTGTTCCCGATTCCTGGCCGATACTTCAGGCTGAAGTTGAAGCTAGAGAGGGCAGCCAACCATCTGTGTCCTGTGGCATCCAGCTCGGCTGTAGTCAACAGATAGGTAAGGGGATTATTATCCGTCTTGACAATGAATTCAGCTCCGTACAGGTAATCTTTCAGTTTGTCGACCACTGCCCACTTTAAGGCCAGGAATTCAAGTTTGTGGGTAGGATAATTCCTTTCAGCAGGTAGTAGACTCCTGCTCACGTAGGCGACGTGTCGCAGGTGACCCTCATGTTCCTGGTAGAGTACCCCACCCAGCCCATCTCGGCTGGCATCGACATGTAGTTCATATGGTTTCGTGGGGTCTGCGTAGGCCAACACAGGGGCAGTGGTTAGATTCTTTTTCAACTGAATGAAAGCCCCTTCACATTCTGGGGTCCACTGATCCTGGATGGACTCCTTGGCCTTCCGGGGTCCCATGGTGGACTTCACTGGCTTGACCAGTTCAGGAACGTCATCTTCTTCGTTCTTTAGTAACTCATTGAGGGGTCGGGCAATCTTGGCGAACCCCTCTACAAACCTCCTGTAATAGGAGCAAAAACCCAGGAACGACCGAAGTTCGGTCACATTTGTAGGTCTCGGCCAGGAGGCGACAGCATCCAGCTTGTCCGGGTCAGTGGCCACCCCTTCTTCAGACACGATGTGGCCCAGGTAATGGACCTAGGACTGATAGAATTGGCACTTCTCAGGAGAAAGTTTCAGGCCTTCTTCATGTAGCCTCTTCAGGACCTTTTCCAACCTCTCCTCGTGTTCTTCCAAAGTTCTGCCAAACACGATAACATCATCCAAGTATACCAGTACCTCTATCAAATTCATATCTCCAACGGTCCTTTCCATCAGCCTTTGGAAGGTAGCAGGGGCCCCTGACAACCCCTGAGGCATGCGATTGAACTCAAAGAACTCCACAGGGGTGATGAAGGCTGTCTTCTCCCGATCTTCAGGGTGCATGGGGATCTGATAATACCCACTCTTTAAGTCCATCACACTGAACCACTTCGCCCCTGACAGGCTCTGTAGGGCGTCTTCCATTCGAGGAGTGGTATACTGGTCTGGGATGGTTCTTCTGTTCAGCGTTCGGTAGTCAATACAAAGCCTCAGAGATCCGTTTTTCTTCCGGACTACCACTATCGGAGAAGCATATGGGCTCCTGGATTCTCTGATAATCCCGGTCTTCTTGAGTTCTGCCAGCTGTTGACGTAGATCTCTAAGTCACCTAAGGGGATTCGCCGGACTCTTTCCCTGAAAGGTTTGTCCTCACTCAGGCGGATCTTATGAGTGGCACTCCTGGCACATCCCACGTCAAACTCGTCCTTAGAGAATATTTCCCTCCATCGAGCAAGTTGTGCCTTGGCCCTCTTCACCCATTCCGGTGGGAGGGCAGCGTTTCCAGAGCAGAGCTCTTCTATGACAACTTCACCCCTTTCCTCCTCTTTAAGATCAGATGGGACAACTGGGGTAGCCGGGTTAACTTGGCCCAACAGCACTCTGGCCGGTACCTTCACCGGTGTAGTAGAGGTGTTTCTGACACTCACTAAAACCCTTCCACGGTTTTTCTGTAACACTTTCAAAGGGATCACTTCAGGAATTACTTCTATCCCTCTCTCCTCTTCCTGTGGACCTGATTCAAAGATGATAAAAGGGCCCGGCTGTTTCCATGTGAGTTTAACGGAAGCTTTCAGACAAGCCACCTCTCCTGGCTGCAAGACCTTCCGTTCTGCCCAACTTCCAGAGTCTTCCAACTCCTTCTGCAGGAGTCTCTTGCTCCAATACTAATCGTTGATAGGCCTGCCGTAGCATGGGGTGAATCCTTGGCGCTGGAGCATCCTGTCCCTGGACCAGCTGTGTCAGGAGGCGCCTTACCAGGTCAGTGTTGGTCCCTACGATGAGAGAGCTTTTGCTGGCCCCTGGCGGACGAGGACAGACCACCGCTAGGGTGTCGAAGGTTTCAGCTTCACCAGCCACTGATGGGTCAAAGGTCAACTTGATTGGCAGATACCCGTCATAGGGAAAACTTTGAGTCCCGATACCCCATATCTCTAGATCTTCCAGTTTCTGCAGAGGTAGATGGGTGAGGTGTTTATCATAAAAATCTCTGTACAAAAGAGTCACTTGAGCCCCAGTGTCAAGGAGGGCTCTTGTGTAAATTCCTTCTACCTGGACGGAGACTACAGGGGAAGGCCCGACCAAGTTAGTTGGGAATTCTCTTGGAGTGGCCTTGTAGTCTGATTCAGTTCTCTGCACCCAAGCTCTTTTCTTCTTGTTTTTTCTTCTGGACTTCAGTCCCCTCTGGGCCCGATGTGCATTGATTTTCCTCCTCTCAGTAGCCTGGAGTATAGAACTAGGGGCGTTGTACCTGGATCTGACTCCCTGACTCAGATTCCCTGAATCATTGAGTCTCTTGGAGTCCCTTGAAACTGGCGGGCACCCGGTCGACTCCTTCACGGGTGCCCTCTGAAGTTTTTCCGCTGGCTTGCGAGGTTCTGAGGCGAAATTTCCTGGGCTGGGACATACTCCTCTAACATGTCCTACTCCCCCACAGTTGAAACAAGTTAGCGATCTCCTAGGTCTTGGTTCCGGGTCTACTCTAAGGTTAGAAGGTTTATCCGGCTTCTCTGACGCGTTCCCATCAGGTAGAGTAGATGCCTGACTAGTCAGGATGGACACCATTTCTATCAACTGGGACACCTGGGTCTTTAGGAGTTCAACTTGCGAGTCACTTTCTTTTGCACTTATCACTCTGACACGAGCAGTTGAGTCAAACTGCCGACTCTTCCTTTTGTTGTCCAACATGACCTCTTCTTCTCTGACCATTCGGATCAGGTCAGGGTATTCCAGAATGCCACCATCTTGGCCAGTTCGCAACAGTATGGCAATGGGATCTAAGGGTTGAGCCCCTCTCAGCACCTGCCGTGCACGAGTCTCATCTACCTTCCGGGGGTCTATCCCTTTCTTTAACAAGATCTGGTGGATGATCTTATCCAGGCGTCTAATAAATTCGGACAACTTCTCTTCCTCTTCTTGGTAACAGTGGTCTAACTGGTAAAGAAGTTCAGCCACGTTCTCCGTCCGACCAAATACATCTTGTAGAATGTCTAGATAATCCTGTGCAGTACAGTTCTTTTTGCTTAGCTTGAGATTACGTACGGCCTCTAGTGCAGGTCCCCTTAAACTTTCTGTGATTCTCTGTTTCTTGTGCTGTTCTGGTACCTCCCACTCTTCCAAAGCCTGAGTGGCGGTATCTAACCACTCTTCAAACCCATCTTCTGTTGAAGGCACAGGCTGTTTCCCAGAGAATGTCCTGAGCTTCCTATATCCAGTCATCAGATAGTTTGGGGAGTCCTTACTACATTTTGCTACGATTTACCAGAGAACAGCACACAGTTCTGAGCTAAAGGTAGACAAAGGTGGTGACTCTGGACTCCCTTCTTGGACACCTTTTTCTTTGCTGGATCCCCCAGGAGTGGTGGATGAGGGACCTTCAGTAAGGACTTCTGGATGTATTAAGAAAAGTTCTGTTTGGTCAGTAGTCTTTACACTGGTTCCCTTAAAGTAATTAGGGACCCCCTTCCTCCACTCACACAATGCATACGTATGTGGAACGGTGGTGTCTGTCTTTATGTCAGTCACCCAGAATTTCCTGTCTGTGGACAGTGCCCTTAAAACTGGGAGGAGTTTTTCCTCAGTCCAGACCTCTCCCTTGATTTCAACCACCAGGCCATTTTCCACTACAACATTCTCTTCCCTGCACCACTCGGCTGCAGCGGTAGGATCCATTTCTGCGTTGAGGGGGATTCTGTGGCTGAGATGGTTGTGTTGCAGGACTGTAGATATCCCGGACGAGCCCCCACGTGTAGCACTACCCCCGTAGGAGCTGCTGATTAGACTATTGGGTCTATGCCCTGCCTAACAACCCTCGGAATTGGCTCGAACACTCCCTAGGCACAACTGACCCAGAACAGGACTGGAATACTACATGGCTACACAAATTGTAATATAACACTTCAATAAATAATAATGACTTGTTACCTCTCTCCAGCTGTAGTCCTTCTGGGTGACACAATGGGACAACACACAGGATTGCATTAAATTAAAGCTTAATTTACTATGTATCAGAATGAAACAAGTGAGATACAATGAAATATGGCTCTTTAAGGAATTACATGTACCAACTTAGAAAGATAAAAGTACTCCCACAGTCATGTATAATGAATGCCAGACACAGTACCAGACAGGTAGGCCTATCTGAGTCCCACATGTGATTCCGCTGTTTCTTCTCTATATCTTCGCTAGCAATGTTGGTGCACTCGCGATTTGTAATCCACATTGAGGATGGATGATCAATAGAGAAGATGGCAGCAAACAGTTAGTAATCACCGCGGGGTGTCTGTGCAGGTTTGGCGGTAAAACTTCTGTGGGAGATGTACTGGGCCACCCGATATATTGCCTTCTACTACTCTAAGGTTAATCCTAACTAAAGTTATTTCTTTGGTAGATAGAGTCAGTTTTTTTGGGCAGGTGCCCTCTCACCAACAGGACTGTCTCATCTCCGGCCTCTGTCACCAGCCGCGCTAGGTATTAGTGGTGGATGACTGTGGTCTCTGCAAAACATCGATGGGACCTCCAGGAGGGATCCTCTACTGGAGATGAAACACTGCAACTTAGTCACTTCAGGCCCAGGAGTTTCGGCCTAACATGCAGCATCAGCCCACAGCACTGGCTTCCTGCTTGTCTCACTGTGTCTTTTCCAAGAGAGTGAGCCTGGCTCCTCCCTTCCTTTATAAAGCTTCCCCCAGAAGGCTGTGCGGTGAAGCAGTGCACCCTGGTACTCTAAGAGAATTATGGATGTTGTATTCTGTTAAACTCACAGACAGAAATTCACAGAACAGCTGCAATGTGTCATTTTGGCCACTAGATGGAGCAGAGTTCCTTCCACATGTCAAACAGTTATCTTTTTCGCATATGACACCTCGCGACACATATTTTATGTTTATGTTTTTTTTTTTAAGTTAAATATCACCACCAGAAGAAAGTTGGACTTTTTTGGCCATGGAACATCACTCTCCAGATGGAGTATTGACACGTATGTCCTAATCATCAAGTACTGAGATCTTCATCAGTTAAAGGCCTTGTTCACATTGGAGCGATTTGTTAAGCGATATGACAGGTCAAATTGCATGACAAGTCACAGCCTATTGCAGGAAATGGCACCGTTCCAATCTGTCAAGGTGAACCCATATTGGTTTATACAGTATATCAGAATAAGAGCAATGCCTAAAGTGTTGGGTGGCTCACTTATGTACACTGCAGTCTTTATTGAAAACCCCCCGCATGACTGTGCTTAAAACAAAATTTAGTAAAAACAAAAACCAAAATATCATGATAAATTTCTTTGTTTTAAATGGAAGCTCTGACGGCCTTACAATATGGTTTGAAGCCCAAGTCGAGCCTGGCAAAAAAAAAAAAAAGCCTACTATAAAATTTGCGCAACATGGCGAAACTCCCTGCTGTCAACTATGTAAATGTTATTATGGGATGCGACTCCTTTTGTTTAATATCAAGTGTTTGCTGTGAACCACTTACAAAGCACAACAGGGGTAAGGGAAGTTAAAGATTCACAAAGGTCACTGTCTCGCCAATGATATGATGAGGGTGTATGTACCTAAATGAACTAATGTCAAAAATATGTCAGCCGTATAGCACAAATTGATAAAGTAGGTAATAAAGACACCCTTGCTGTTAAACCGCTTGCCGCCCGCCCGCCGTCATATGACGGCGGGGCGGAGCGACCATTATCCTGGGCTGCCGTCAAATGACGGCGGCACTTTAAGTAGGGCAGGCGCGCGATCGCGTGCGCGCCGCCCTGCACTGCCGGTGTCGGGGTGTCCCCGGGACACCCCCCGTCACCGGCAGTGGGGAAACAGCCAATGGGCTCGGCTGTGTTCCAATGACACAGCCGATCACAATGAAGGCGCCCACCAGATGACCGCGCATGCGCGATCGGGAGCGCGCAGCGCGGTCATGTCGGTGGCACTGTGTTCCGTAGGAACACAGCTGTCACCGGCGGTAGTAAACAGTCACTGACAGTGACTGTTTACTATGTGATCGGCTGTGAATCCATTCACAGCCGATCACAAAATGTAAACAAAGAGCAGTAACTCAGTGTTACTAGCTCTTCTCCCCTCATACAGTTTCCAGTATGAGGGGAGAAGAGCTAGAAATAGTGAGTTACTGCTCTGTACACATGTCACAAAGTAAAAATCACACTAATAAAGGTCCCCACACAGTCCTCAGCCCCCCCCCAATGTCACCTGTCACCCAACAGTCACCTCATCAGTGCCCAGAAATTGACACCCATAACGTTCACATGTGAGCGTAGCAATCGCAGGCAGAATCACTGCGATTCTGCCCGCGATCCGGAAATCATTGCAAATCGCGGGACACCTGTGCGTTGCCCCTGATTTGCAATAGCACCCCAAACGCTGTGCGATGTTGCCGCCATTTCCACCTGCCGAATCGTGGTAACATCGCGCAAACATCGCATGACGCCCAAAAAAGGTACAAGAGTTTCTTTGGAGCGTCATGCGTTGTTTGCGTGATGTTACCTCGATTCGGCAGGCGGAAATCGCAGCAACATCGCACAGCGTTTGGGGTGCTATTGCAAATCACGGGCAACGCACAGGCGCCCCGCAATTTGCAATGATTTCTGGATCACGGGCAGAATCGCAGTGATTCTGCCCGTGATCGCTACGCTCACATGTGAACGTAGCCTAAAGTTCACCGGTCACCAGAGACTGCCATCAGTACCGCCGTGCACCATCGCCCGTCACCTGTCACCCATCAGTGACCATCGCCCGTCACCTATCACCCCATCAATCACCGTCACCTGTCACCCCATCAGTCATCGTCACCTGTCACCCCATCAGTCATCGTCACTTGTCACCCCATCAATCATCGTCACATGTCACCCCATCAGTCATCGTCACCTGTCACCCCATCAGTCATCGTCACTTGTCACCCCATCAATCATCGTCACATGTCACCCCGTCAGTGATTGTCATCTGTCACCCCATCAATCATCGTCACCTGTCACCCCATCAATCATCGTCACCTGTCACCTCATCAATCATCATCACCTGTCACCTCATCAATCATCGTCACCTGTCACCCCATCAGTCATCGTCACCTGTCACCCCATCAGTCATCGTCACCTGTCACCCCATCAGTCATCGTCACCTGTCACCCCGTCAGTCATCGTCACCTGTTTGCCATATACATGCAATCACTTACTGACCGCCTAACGACTATATGCGTCGGCCATTAAAAGCTAAATACTGGGGTTATGGCAGCAGATAGCCCCCATAACCCCGGTATTTTTTGAAACGGCGGGCGGTCGGCTTTCAGATAAGGGTGGTCCCAGTGGCGGATTCGCCACGGAATTACCCTTACGGTGCAGGGGAAGAGGTGCCCCCCCCCTCCTGCCGCGTCCCAGACGTTTTCCCAGCTTACCGGACCCGCCGGCAGCGGGGAAAACTATCCGGTCCCGGATCCTCAGAGACAGGAAGTCGAGTGAGGGCAAGATGGCCCTCACTCAACTCTATGGTCTTGGAGGACCGGAGCTACGTCAAAAGACGTTGCCTAGCAACCGGTTTAAAGGGCCGCTTTTTTTTTTTGCTTTTTTTTTTCCTCTTTCAACAATTTTTTTTTTTTTTTTTGCTTTTTTAGTGTAGTTGTGAGGTGTGAGGTCTTTTTGACCCCAGATCTCACAATAAAGAGGACCTGTCATGCCTATTTCTATTACAAGGGATGTTTACATTCCTTGTAATAGGAATAAAAATGATCAAAACATTTTTTTTTTTAAACTGTGTAAAAATAAAAAAATAATAAATAAAATAAATAGGAAAAAAAAAAAAATTAAAGCGCCCTGTCCCCGTTAGCTCGCGCGCAGAAGCAAACGCATACGCAAGTCCCGCCCACATATGTAAACGGTGTTCAAACCATACATGTGAGGTATCGCCGCGATCGTTAGAGCGAGTGCAATAATTTGAGCCCTAGACCTCCTCTGTAACTCTAAGCTGGTAACCTGCAGAAATTTTTAAAATGTTGCCTATGGGGATTTTTAAGTACCAATGTTTGGCGCCATTCTGTGAGCATGCGCAATTTTGAAGCATGACATGTTGGGTATCTAATTACTCGGCATAACATTATCTTTCACATTATGGAAAAAAATTGGGCTAAATTTACTGTTTTCTGATTTTTGAGTTCAAAAAAGTGAATTTTTTTCAAAAAAATCGCATTTGGAAGACTGCTGCGCAAATATAGTGTGATAAAAAATATTGCAACGATCTCCATTTTATTCTCTAGGGTCTCTGCTAAAAAAAATATATAATGTTTGGGGGTTCAAAGTAGTTTTCTAGCAAAAAAAATGATTTTAGCTTGTAAACACCAAGTGTCAAAAATAGGCCCAGTCTTAAAGTGGATAAATGGACAACTTTGTGTAAAGCGCTACTTGGATGTGAGGCCTATGTATGTGGCCAGGCTGTGAAAAAGTGTTACACATGTGGTATCACCATACTCAGGAGGAATAGCAGAATGTATTTTGGGGTGCAAGTTTTGCTATGTACATGCGATGTGTTAGAAATATTGCATAAATGGACAGCTTTGTGTAAAAAAAATGTGTTTTCATTTTCTTTCCACATTTTCCAAAAACTTGTGGAAAAAAATGACATATTCAAAAGACTCATTATGCCTCAAAAATTATACGTTGGGCTGTTTGCTTTCCAAAATGGGGTCATTTTATGGGGGTTTCCATTGTCCTGGTGCTCCAGGGCCTTCAAAAGTGCGATAGGTTGTCAGGAAATGATATGTGTAATTTGTGCTCCTAGAATGCCGGACGCTGCTACTTGGATGTTAGGCCTCTGTATGTGGCCAGGCTGTGAAAAAGTCTCACACATGTGGTATCGCCATACTCAGGAGGAGTAGTAGAATGTGTTTTGGGGTGTAGTTGCAAGTATACATGTGCTGTGTGAGAGAAATAACCTGTTAATTCGGCAATTTGTAAAAAAAAAAAAATAAAAAATAAAAATCTTCATTTTGCAAAGCATTGTGGGAAAAAAATTACAACTTCAAAAAACTCATCATGCCCCTTATTAAATACCTTGGAATGTCTACTTTCCAAAAAGGGGTCATTTGGGGGGTATTTGTACTTTCCTGACCTTTTAGTGTCTCAAGAAATGAGATAGGCCTTCAGTACATCAGGTGTGATCAAGTGTGATCAATTTTCAATGAATAGCACCATAACTTGTTGACTCTATAACTTTCATAAAGACCAAATAATATACACTTATTTGGGTTTTTTTACCAAAGATAAGTAGCAGTATAAATTTTGGACAAAATTTGTGAAGAAAAATGACTAATTTGCAAAATTTTATGACAGAAACAAAGAAAAATGCATTTTTTCACGATATTTTCAGTCTTTTTTTATTTATAGCACAAAAAATAAAAAACCCAGTATTGATCAAATACCATCAAAAGAAAGCTCTATTTGTGTGAAAAAAAGGACACAATTTTTGTATGGGTACAGTGTTGCATGACTGAGTAATTCTCAGTCAAAGTGTGAGAGCGCTGAAAGCTGAAAATCGGTCTGGGCAGGAAGGGGGTGAAAGTGCACTGTAGGCAAGTGGTTAACTAATACAAATTTACAAAACTTTATTAATGACTAAATTTGATTAAAAAACCTTAGTAAGGTAAATACCTATAGTCACACCTTCCAGTACAGGGGTAAGGATATTGTCAGCCCTTATATTCAATCCGGATAGCAGCCAGATTCAATCCAGTTTGCTGGGAACTTCATTTCAAATCCCTGTAATGAAGCATTAGAGCTTACTATGCTCTTTTTAAACTGGGGATCCCCTTACTCCTATAATATTTCCTGTTCCTATTTTAGGATGATCATCTTTCACAGAAATTCTCAACTAATTGAAACTCTTTAAAAGTGTCACCTTGAGGTACTCTGTATTGGCTGCTATAATTTCTCCAGGTACTGTTTCCCACAGACTCCCCTGCTCACCACCCCAGTGCAACTTCTCTTAATAACTAAATGATGCCAGTCTTCATTAAACCCACTTACTTCCTGGCCCTGCCCCTGCCCTGCATGTATAGGACAATGTTGCAGGGAACAGTGTGTGTATATATATATATATATATATATATATATACAGTGGGTACGGAAAGTATTCAGACCCCCTTAAATTTTTCACTCTTTGTTATATTGCAGCCATTTGCTAAAATCATTTAAGTTCATTCTTCTTCCTCATGAATGTACACATAGCACCCCATACTGACAGAAAAACACAGAATTGTTGACATTGTTGCAGATTTATTAAAAAAGAAAAACTGAAATATCACATGGTCCTAAGTATTCAGACCCTTTGCTGTGACACTCATATATTTAACTCAGGTGCTTTCCATTTCTTCTGATCATCCTTGAGATGGTTCTACACCTTCATTTGAGTCCAGCTGTGTTTGATTATACTGATTGGACTTGATTAGGAAAGCCACACACCTGTCTATATAAGACCTTCCAGATCACAATGCATGTCAGAGCAAATGAGAATCATGAGGTCAAAGGAACTGCCTGAAGAGCTCAGAGACAGAATTGTGGCAAGGCACAGATCTGGCCAAGGTTACAAAAAGATTTCTGCTGCACTTAAGGTTCCTAAGAGCACAGTGGCCTCCATAATCCTCAAATGGAAGACGTTTGGGACGACCAGAACCCTTCCTAGAGCTGGCCGTCCGGCCAAACTGAGCTATCGGGGGAGAAGAGCCTTGGTGAGAGAGGTAAAGAAGAACCCAAAGATCACTGTGGCTGAGCTCCAGAGATGCAGTCAGGAGATGGGAGAAAGTTGTAGAAAGTCAACCATCACTGCAGCCCTCCACCAGTTGGGGCTTTATGGCAGAGTGGCCCGACGGAAGCCTCTCCTCAGTCTAAGACACATGAAAGCCCGCATGGAGTTTGCTAAAAAACACCTGAAGGACTCCAAGATGGTGAGAAATAAGATTCTCTGCTCTGATGAGACCAAAATAGAACTTTTTGGCCTTAATTCTAAGCGGTATGTGTGGAGAAAACCAGGCACTGCTCATCACCTGTCCAATACAGTCCCAACAGTGAAGCATGGTGGTGGCAGCATCATGCTGTGGGGGTGTTTTTCAGCTGCAGGGACAGGACGACTGGTTGCAATCGAGGGAAAGATGAATGCGGCCAAGTACAGGGATATCCTGGACAAAAACCTTCTCCAGAGTGCTCTGGACCTCAGACTGGGCCGAAGGTTTACCTTCCAACAAGACAATGACCCTAAGCACACAGCTAAAATAACGAAGGAGTGGCTTCACAACAACTCCGTGACTGTTCTTGAATGGCCCAGCCAGAGCCCTGAATTAAACCCAATTGAGCATCTCTGGAGAGACCTAAAAATGGCTGTCCACCAACGTTTACCATCCAACCTGACAGAACTGGAGAGGATCTGCAAGGAGGAATGGCAGAGGATCCCCAAATCCAGGTGTGAAAGACTTGTTGCATCTTTCCCAAAAAGACTCCTGGCTGTATTAGATCAAAAGGGGGCTTCTACTAAATACTGAGCAAAGGGTCTGAATACTTAGGACCATGTGATATTTCAGTTTTTCTTTTTTAATAAATCTGCAACAATGTCAACAATTCTGTGTTTTTCTGTCAGTATGGGGTGCTATGTGTACATTCATGAGGAAGAAGAATGAACCTAAATTATTTTAGCAAATGGTTGCAATATAACAAAGAGTGAAAAATTTAAGGGGGTCTGAATACTTTCCGTACCCACTGTATATATCATATGTAGCACTGCTTTCTGCAGCATTCAGGATCAGCCTACTGCCAGAGGAAGACGAGGGTGAAGATAACCTGTGATGTCCCCGTACTGAATAGAACACATTTAGAAAAAAGTTTAGATTTTTTTTTTCTGCAGAGCAGATATGCTTCAATGGTTGGGGAAGGAAAGAGGAAGGGGGAAATCCTAGCCCGAAGTTTGACATTAAGGCCCCTTTCACACAGGCGGACCGTTCAGATCCGCCTGTCCGTTATTTTGGCGAATCTGAACGGTCCCCCCATGCATCCCTATGGGGCATCGGATGTTAGCGGAGACATGTCCGCTGACATCCGATCCGATTCGATCCGTCAAATCTAGACAGATGTAAACCCTATTTTCCATCCGTCCAGCGGATGGGATCGGATGAGAACGGACCGAGGGTCCGTTCCCATCCAATTCCCCCATAGAGATGTATGGGGAATTGACAGCTGTGTTTCCGCACATAGCGCGGAGAACAGCTGTCATCCTCCTGCTCAGCGGGGGATCGGTGGATCGATCCCCTGCTGAGATAAACGGAGTCCGTCCGACAGACGGATAGTGTGAAAGAAGCCTTAAATTTCAGCACCTCTTTTACCTAGCCTCCATAGTGATCACCAGTGAAACATTTTGAAAGGAGTAATTTTGACCCAGATAATGCAGTGTGTAATAGCTATCATGACCCAGAATATGTAGAAACTCTTGTTTTCAATTAATTTTGGCGTTATAACAGGCAAAATACTAATAAACAATTAGCTTTTCTTTCAAAGAGTGCATCCAAAAAACAAAATGCAGACGTTAAGTTAAACAGCTTTCCTTTATGATTTATGCATTGCCCAGTTTGTATTTCTAATATAAAGTTACTATAGGCAGAAGATAGTGGTTGTACATTGGGGTATGATTTAGCTGTCACAATACCTTTTTTTTCTTTTTGCAACGGTTGCATAACCAGGCTTGTTTATACATCTTTGATGCTCAGACATGCATGTTCATGTGTAGACAGAAGACTACAATGACTATGCAAACCTGTGTTATAGGATAAACAATAATGAATTCAGCTATGTATTGAAATATTCATCCAAGAAAAAAAAAAACAGGGCTGCCTGTGATTACCCAATAAAGTTATGTTATTATTTTGGGTTCCTGATGTGATAAAAGCAAATTGGTTGGTATGGGCAACAGCACCGGTTGGGATAAAATCTGTCTTATCCCTTTTTATTAATTCCCCCCTAGGTGTCCCTGGGGACAGAGAAAGTGCATACTATAGGCCATGCTACTAAGATTGATCCAAGTTTCTGAGTAATTTACCTTTACAATGGTGATCTGTACATTGCTCATCCTTGCAGGAACTGAACTATGACGGTCCACAGCTTTCCGAGACTCCTTCAATGTTATCAATATAAGCGTAAATGAAGTTATTATAATTCCACAAGGAATTAGGAAGCAAAACACAAAAAGAGCTATAGTGTAAGACATGGCGGATTGGCTCACGTTAGAAGAACGCCAGTCGATGCAGCAAGCTGTGCCATATGGTTCTGCTCCATAATTGCCCCAGTGAATTAAAGGTGAAGTGGCAAAAAGAGCTGAGTATGCCCAGGCGCAGCAAATGAGAATGCTTCCATGTTTATGGCCAAATCTATTTCCTAAAAAAGATGAGTTTTTGTTAAAATTACAATTCACATACCAAGATATATACACAAAATGAGCATTTTACTTTGCATAATCTAATAAGAGAGGGAAATGAAACGTTCTCTGACCTAATGACTAAGCTTCATCAGCTGCCATTCCCATGACTGCTTCAGTAGGCAGCAAGGACATTGTTATAGAAAAAGGTTACAAATCAGAACCCAGAAGTGTTTTTTTTTCTGGTTAATACAGTTAAAATGCAACATGTTTGATTCACAAAGCTTTACACAAGTATAAGGATTTTTATTTTCATAGGAACAAGAGGAGAAGGCCCAAGGGACTTTAAAGAGACAACCACACAAAAAAATATAAAATTACATGAGTTTTATTCTACAAAAAGATAAAAAAGACAATACATAATGTTACATATAACAAACATAGTACTCAGCTAAGAACATTGTACATAACCAATATGTATAGAGATACTTAATAATCCGTTTGAACATCAATCGTATCGATGGTCTATGCTTGCTGGATCTCGACGCGTTTTGCGAAGACACTGTTTCGCTTCATCAGGAAAAAAGCACAGATAAACTATAGGCAAGAAAACGTAGCAACATGAGACAAAGACCCAAAAAAAAAAAAGTATTTGTTTCATGTTTTCTTGCCTATAGATTATCTGTGCTTTCTTTCTCCTGATGAAGCGAAACTGTGTCTTCGCGAAACATGTCAAGATCCAGCAAGCACAGACCATCGATACGATTGATGTTCAAACTGATTAAAAAGTATCTCTATACATATTGGTTATGTGCAATGTTCTTAATTGAGTACTATGTTTGTTATATGTAACACTATGTATTGTCTTTTTTTTATCTTTTTGGAGCATAAAACTTAAGTAATTTTATAAAAATAAAAGGGTAAATAGGATCAAAGGACCCAGACCACCAGGCAGCGCTGATAAATCATATATACATGGTAAATCTGAATGTGAACTATATTCCAAGGACACCCATGATATTAAATCCAAAAATAAAATAAAATACACAATAAATAGAATTTGCAGTATTGGGATAAATTATAGTACAACAATAAACATGTCTATAAATGCTCTGTAAATGCTCTATAAACAAGTCCAATTAATAGGGGATTAATTAATTAGACTTGTTTATAGAGCATTTACAGAGCAATTATAGACATATTTATTGTTGTACTATAATTTATCCCAATACTACAAATTCTATTTGTTGTGTATTTTATTTTATTTTTGGATTTAATATCATGGGTGTCCTTGGAATATAGTTCACATTCAGATTTACCATGTATATATGATTTATCAGCGCCGCCTGGTGGTCTGGGTCCTTTGATTCAATTCACCCTTTTATTTTTATTGTCATTATTTGTTAGGTGGCAGCTCATTACTTAGAGATTATCTTCTTACATCATTGGCGCAGGGTGGAGACTTCTTGTGATTCTCATAGGTTGTTCTTCCTTTTTTACTTTATGTAATTTTATATTTTTTTGTGTGATTGTCTCTTTAAAGTCCCCTGGGCCTTTTTTACCTCTTGTTCCATTACAATACTTTTTGGGACTGAGACACACCTGTCTTCCGTATATGTCAGCCCAGCTCTTTCCCGATTTTTATTTTCAGCCATTTAACTATAATGTGAAATCTATTTGGACTTTAATTTTTGGAAAATAAGCATTTTTATCATGTTCTCTTTGCTTTGTGAATTAAAGCTACATTGTGGTGTCTAGTAGTAAGTGAGATGCTTTCACTAATATGTTAAAAATGGAGTAAAGGCTCATTTGAAAGGGTGGTTCCACATATTTTTTGGCAAAGTAGAACAAGGTTTTATCCTGTGAAAGCTTTCTACTGCCAGACTTCCACTCCAGTATAAGACTTGCCCCCATTTATACGAGGACGGGCATACTTTAAATGGTGTCACAAAGCATTATATCCTGAAGGCAAAAAGAATGCTAGAAACCAGTGTAGTAGTATTTAGGGATGATCAAACTTTTCAAAAGTTTGGTTCGGCCAGAACATCCGAACTTCCCGAAAGTTCAGCCCGGATATCAGAACCCCATTGAAATCAATGGGACCCGAACTTCGGTAATAAAAAAAAACACAAATTTGAAGCCCTAAAACCCAATAAATGCCCCTTAAAAGTGCCTAGGGTTCTGGGTCATGCCCCAGGGACTATTAATCACACAAAAAAAAAGGTCTTAAAAATTGTCATTTTTGATAGAGAGCCAATTATTGAAAAAATGTAAAAAAAAAAATGGATTTAGTGTCTGGGGGGTCTAAAAAGTGTACATGTGAAGTTTCAGCTCTGTAGCATGTCCAGAACCATATAAAAAAAGATTGTTTGTATTTTGTCACTTATAGAACAGGGATATGGCTCCGCTCTTTTCACACCTTGCCGGTTTAGTATCAAGCGTTTTTTTGGGCATTTTTTGGGGGTGTTGGAGGCAGGCAAAACATCTGAACTTCTGTATAGGGGTATATATACACACACACTTATATGTACAGTATATATACTCATACACATATATAGGTGTGAAAGTAGCAGAACACTATACTTTTGCTAATGAAAAAATTAAACTAATATGGCTCCGCTCCTAACACACCTATATATGTGTAAGTGTAAAATACATACAAGTGTGTGTGTATATATATATATATATATATATATATATATATACCCCTATACAGAAGTTCAGATGTTTTGCCTGCCTCCAAAGAGCCCCAAAAAAGTGCCCAAAAAAACGCCTGCAAGAACAAACCTGGGCATTTTTTTTGGCGCTTGCATTTTTTTGGGTTCTTTGGAGGCAGACAAAACATCTGAACTTCTGTATAGGGGTATATATATATATACACAAACTTTAATGTATTTTACACTTACACATATATAGGTGTGTTAGGAGCGGAGCCATATTAGTGCTAATTATTTAATTAGCGCAATTATAGTGTTCTGCTACTTTCACACCTATATATGTGTAGGTGTGTATATATACCCCTATACAGAAGTTCAGATGTCATGCCTGCCTCCAAAGAACCCAAAAAAATGCCCAAAAAAACGTCTGCAAGAACAAACCTGGGCATTTTTTTTTGGCGCTGGCAATTTTTTTGGCATTTTTTTGGGTTCTTTGGAGGCAGGCAAAACATCTGAACTTCTGTATAGGGGTATATATACACACACACTTATATGTATATATACCCATACACATATATACAGTAGGTGTGAAAGTAGCAGAACACTATACTTTTGCTAATGAAAAAATTAAACTAATATGACTCCGCTCCTAACACACCTATATATGTGTAAGTGTAAAATACATATCAGTGTATGTGTATATAAATACCCCTATACAGAAGTTCAGATGTTTTGCCTGCCTCCAAAGAACCCAAAAAAAGTGCCCAAAAAAACGCCTGCAAGAACAAACCTGGGCATTTTTTTTTTGGTGCTGGCATTTTTTTTGGCATTTTTTTGGGTTCTTTGGAGGCAGGCAAAACATCTGAACTTCTGTATAGGGGTATATATATATATATATATATATATATACACACACACTTATATGTATTTTACACTTACACATATATAGGTGTGATAGGAGCGGAGCCATATTAGTGATAATTATTTAATTAGTGCAAGTATAGTGTTCTGCTCCTTTCACACCTACATATGTGCAGGTGTATATATACAGACGTGTGTGTATATATACCCCTATACACATGTTCAGATGTCATGCCTGACTCCAAACATGTCCTCAAAAAAGCCCTATAAATGCCTGCAGCAAAAAGAATGCTGACAGGGGCGAAGCCATATTAGTGCACTGAATGTGACACAAGAGAAACAATCTTTTCTCTATAGCGGTCACCCTGATATGGAAGGGTTTTGTCACCCTTCCATAGCAGTCACAGTCAGTTAACCCTACACTACACTACGGTCCCCTTACACTTAACACTTTCCCTACAGAAACTGAATAATTAAAGCTAACTATAGTGGAAAATAGCACCCTAACTACACTAGATATCCCTTTCCTCACACTAAAAATTGCTAAATGACACTTTGTAACAGAAGTCACAGAACTGCTTCCACTCTCTTCCATGTCCCTGTATAACAATGCTAGGAATTTGGCGGGGGCTATCTTATATACTGGGGGGCGTATTCACTAATGATTGGCCTATGGACCCCCTAGTCACTCCAATCACATTCCTAGCATTCTCCTGCCCCCTCAATTGGCTTTTACTGATGGTTCTGGTCCAATCACGGGCTTTTAAAGCCCATTTCCTGAACCATTTCATTTTGGTTGGTTCTGGTTGCCGAATTCCGAACTTTTTGAGCAAAAAGTTCTAAATTCCGCCGAACCTCGAACAGCCAATGTTCGGGTCGAACTGATGGTTGACCCGAACCGTTCGATCATCCCTAGTAGTATTAGGTTTGTGCTCTTTTACTAACTGGCTTGGTGTGAATAAGTACCTTTTTAAAGGCTTTACATTTTCCTCATATCAAGAAAACTGCTAGGACTGCAAAAACTTGAAACAATTTCATATGGTTTGAATGACATGCTTTCAGGAAATACTTTCCCTACTTTTGATCTAGGCAGTACAAAATCCATAGAGAGCTGTTTGGCATGGAATAAGGAAGAACATTTTTTAAAAGCTTGTCTTGAAAAATGAACTGTTAGTATAGATAACAAAGTATCGGTTACATTGCTCAACTATGTTTTTACAAGTGAGTGGCTACAGTCACCTGAGGGCCCATTCACACTTGATTGCATTAATGCACATTCCGGGTAAATGGGTCCTAAAGTATTTCTACTGCAAACTGTGTGACTGTCAATAAGTGAACTTACCATAAGTAGGAAAACAAACTTTCAAGCAGCACACCGTACTTAGTAATGTTACAGTTGACAAACTACATATTCCAAACAGAACACCACAGAAAGCATAAAACAAACAAACATGTGTTCCATATATCCACCTAGAAACAAAGACAGAGAAATGTGATTAATACAGTAGGACTGTCAAAATTACAAAAATATTACGATATATAGAAAAGCTCATTCATGCATACTTCACATACACTATATTACCAAAGGTATTGGGATGCCTCCCTTTACCCGCTTATGAACTTTAATGGCATCCAATAGGGTTCAATATAGAGTTAGCCCATCTTTTGCTGCTATAACAGCTTCAACTCTTCTGGGAAGGCTGTCCACAAGGTTTAGGAGTGTGTCTTTGGGAATGTTTTACCATTCTTCCAGAAGCGCATTTGTGAGGTCAGGCACTGATGTTGGAGAGAAGGCCTGGCTCACAGTCTGTGCTCTAATTCATCTCAAAGGTGTTCTATCGGTTGAGGTCAGGACTCTGTGCAGGCCAGTCAAGTTCCTCCACCCCAAACTCGTTCCCCCATGTCTTTATGGACCTTGCTTTGTGCATTGGTCCAAATCATTTGGTGGACAGCGGATTATGGTGTGGGGTTGTTTTTCAGGGGTCGGGCTTGGCCCCATAGTTTTAGTGAAGGGAACTCCTAAGGTGTCAGCATATGAAGACATTTTGGACAATCTCATGCTCCCAACTTTGTGTGAACAGTTTGGGGATGGCTTCTCCCTGTTCCCACATGACTGCACACCAGTGCACAAAGCAAGGACCATAAAGACATGGATGAGAGAGTTTGGGGTGGCTTGACTGGCCTGCACAGAGTCCTGACCTCAACCCGATAGAACACATTTGGGATGAATTAGAGCGCAGACTGCGAGCCAAGCCTTCTTATCCACATCAGTGCCTGACCTCAAAAATTGTCACGTACCTGGTCTTGAAGCTGAAATGCTGAGAGGGCTCTCCTTGTGGCTGAGTGCTCAGTGTCCCTGAATGTGGAAACAGGGAACACAAAGCCCATAGAAGCAGGGATTGCCGACTGTGCCACAGATGAGAGATGCAGGTGTGGCGATCTCTCCGTAGAAGGATACCAGATGAGGTGAGCAGTAGGACCCAGTGGAGCTGATGATAGTGCAGACTGCACACAGCAGAAAACAGGTTGCAGTGGAAGGCGCAGTAAGCTGGATACAGCAAATAGGTATTGCAGGCTGGAGCAACAGGTAAGTACTGCAGGTGGGTACAGCAGGCTGGGTAAGGCAGGTAGGCACCAGGGCGACTCACAGCAGACAGGGTGAAGCAGGAAACATAGTCCGAGATGGATGCCAAGGTCGGTAAGCCAGTGGTCAGCAGACAGAAGAACAAGGATGTGGTCAGGCAAGCCAAAGTCATACACAGGACAGGAGACAAGAGCAGATCCATGGGCAATCTGAGGTCAGAGCTGGGGTAGAGACAAGAGGTATCCAAAGGCAGGCTGGGTAGATAACAGGTGATCAGAAGCATAAGCACACACACAGGAACAGGAAGCAGGAAGCTGAAGACCAGTCATCAATGTCCATGTGCTACAGTCACTCTTTTAAAGGCCAGGATCTGACAAGCATTGCGTGAGCCAGCACGCACATATCTTTGCCGTGGTGAACGTGCGTTCGCAATATGTGTGCACGCAATTGCCCACCATGCCAGGCCTACGGGCAACTCTCCTCTGGCTAGTCTCCTGATACAAATGCGCTTGTGGAAGAAAGGTCAAACATTCCCATAGATACACTCCTAAACCTTGTGGACAGCCTTCCCAGAAGAGTTTAAGCTGTTATAGCTGCAAAAGATAGGCTAACTCTATATTGAACCCTACGGACTAAGACTGGGATGCCAATAAAGTGTGTGTAAAGGCAGGCGTCCCTATACTTTTGGTAATATAGTGTATATTTCTTCTCCAAATGTGTGTTAAAGTATATGTAAAGACAAAACTTTTTTTCCACTATCTCTCAAGAAAGCACACCTGAGTGACCACCCACCTGCGGGGGAGACTACTTTAGTGATTTCCTGCCCCTCCGGGGCAGGATCAGAGGGATTTTTTCCATAGGACCCCAGGTGGGAGTTCCTGTGGGCTCCATTTCAGTGTCTCCCTTTTCAAGCTGGTTCCAACTTCTTCCTTACTGGGGTAACTTGCGAGGGAGGGAGCCAGTCAGGGTCCCAGGCTGAGGAAGATGCAGGAGGCTGGTTGTACAGGGTGATAGGGAGGCAAGTCCTAGGCATAAGTCGTGGAGAGGACAGGCTTTTGCAGCGGGCTCCAAGCATGAGTTTTTGCTAGCAGTAGTTCACCTCTCTTTCTTTGCATGGTGGCAGAGAGCCTCAGCAGCATCCAGATGCAGCTGTGTGGCATCCCAGATGTTTTTTGTCTACTTCTGGTTCTGTTACCACCATGGAACACAGGGCAATTCTGATAACACCACTACCAGACTGGTGAGTGTGTGGGGATTTTAAATGGTTTCTGCTTCATGTAAGGTAAATTTATCTTCTCTTTTTAGTTCATTGCTGACATGTTTTTTTTTTTTTTTTAGAGTCCTATTCTGTGATAGCCAGCCTGGTAGATTTAAAGAGGTGGACAGGGAGCAGCCAAAGGTGAACCTGGTTCTGTGGACAGTCTTTGATCTATTTAAGGTGTACTGCTGGTGTGGCTGAAAAATGAACGGGAATGGTGGTGCTGTTGCTACTCAGGAGATCAAAAATGCTAGGGAGGCATCTATATGGCCTGGTATGAGTATTCTCCTTTACTTTTCTACTACTTTCCTTCAAAAAATGAATGCTTGTACCCATTGCTTTTTTCTCTTGTGTTGTGTTTTCTTTTAGAAAAGTAAAGAGATCTTCCTCTATTCCTAGGGAGGGGGTTAATACTTCAGAAAAAAATGTACTGCTTGTATTTCTAAACTTCCAGGCTCCTTTTCCACCTGCTATGTTCCAAATGCAAAGACAAAAAAATTGCAGAGGAATTGCCATCTATTATGGAATCCTGTATGTAGGCAGGTGCAGTTTACTTTCTCCACTGCAGGTGATGCTCAACCCTAGCGGAATTGCAGAGAGAGAGAGAAAGTCAAGAGGATCTGGTTCCTTTATGGTTTCCTGGGTCACTGGGGAAGCTATCTGACTCTGGCAGCCACCTTGGGTCAGGCAGAGCCTATTTAACATCCTGGCTTTCAGGCTTGGCGCGCATTTCACGTGTGGGTAGTGACAGGGAGAGGTTACAGATGAGTAGGACAAGGGTAGGGTCACGCCATCCTTGAAAATTCCCCATTTGGGTATGGACTGGCCAGGCCAGGCTACATTCAGCCCCTCAAGACAAACACTGTCGGCACATCTGAGACCTGCTTTGCTACACTTTGCTGTTGCATATTGTGAGTATTCCAGGTCGGGTACTTTTCCACTGGGGTTGCTGTGAATTACTGGATTCTGCATTAATACAAGTTCTGTTCTCTGCAACTGGGCTGTGTTTTTACTGCTGCCACACCATGCTGCACCTCCCCACATGTAGGTCAAAGATTCAAAATTTGAGTTAAATTCCTTGTGCCAACTACTTTTTCCCAATCACATGCTTGAGTGTCCTCCCCCCATTTACTTAAACTGTCACTCTTAAAAGAAGAGGAGGAGATTAAAGTGGTTTAACACTTTTACTTGTTTAACTGTTTTCCAAAACACTTGCATTCAAGGCATGCTGTGACTAATAACTGTCACAGTTGCTTGTGTTCTCAACCAAACTGTCAAGCCATGAAAAGGTTTGTGCTATAGCTGATCACATGTGCAGCACCCTGCCAACTGCAGATCAAACAGAGGCTTTGATGGCAGCTTCCTTGGCTATAAAGAGGTGTGTAGCACAGTGATAAAATGCAAAAAATAGCCCGATGAAGTGAGTAAAACCTTCCGGAGGGAGGTCAAGTGGTTAATAACACAAAGTAATCCACTCACAGAATGTAAATAATCAGAGGCTTTACAACACTCATTGCAGAGCAGGGAGATCCGCGGCTCACCACCTCTTACAGAGTCAGGCTGTCGCTCAAGGGCTCCCTCGGTTGAGCTGCAAAATTCCCCAGGGAGAAGGCTCTCCGCTGGATGAATGTGACTTTCAGAAACTCCTGGTGCTCTGCCCTATGCATTACACAAATTTGGCTTTTTCAAGGGACTTGACTTAACCCAAATCACTGTATATTATTTAGTCTGTGTGAAAGTTATAGAGTCAAACTGTGGTATGTACTGCCTGTGGTATATAAAGACTGCCAATCTAATTTTTTGATGCCTAAATAGCCATGACAGTGCAAACAACCCACAAATGACCCCTTTTTGGAATATAGACCCTAGGCTGTGTATTCTCACACACAGCCTAAGCATACTTAGAATTATTCTCCAAAACACATTCTGCTATGCCTCCTGAGTAAAGGATACTACATGTGTGAGACTTTTTTTTACAACCTAGATGCATAGAGGGGTCCAAAATCCAAGGATCACCTTTGGGCTTTCAGGGAGCATAAATTACAAATTAAATTTCCTGACTACCTATCACATTTTTTGAGGTATTGGAGCACCAGGACATTGGAAACCAATGGCCCCATTTTGGAAAGTAAACACTCCTGGGTATTTGGTCAGTGGAAAGAACATGAAAATGATATTTTTACACAAAGTTGGAAACTTAATAAGATATTTCTCACACACAGCATGGGCATACTTAGAATTACACCCCAAAACACATTCTGCTACTCCTTTAGAGTATGACGATACAACATATGTATGTGAGACTTTTTCACTGTCTGGGCTGATTATATGCAGTCTCAGTTCCTATAAGCCAAGCAAGCCCATCCTACAGGTACGTGGCTGCCCCAGGAATGCCATGTTCATTGGCCTGGTGTCTAGCAGGAACATAGTCAGTGGGATGTGCAGATGAGTCAGTTCAGGCTACAGGCAGAGACATGGTCAGCAAACAGGCAAAGGATTGATCCAGGCAGCAGCCAGAAATGTGGTCAATAAACAGGCCAGGGCTGGTACAGGCAGCAGGCAGAGGCAACATTGCACTGGTGTGGCGGTGATCACGGACAATATGACTGGTGTGGCTGTGATTAGGGACAATATGGCTGGTGTGACTGTGAATAGGGACAATATGGCTGGTGTGACTGTGAATAGGGACAATATGACTGGTGTGGCAATGATCATTGATACTGGGACGGGTGTGGCGGTGATAAGGAACACTGGGACTGGTGTGGCAAGTGTAATTAAAGGGAGGGATCACCCGGTGATGTCACTGGGTAACTCTGCCCCCACGTTTACCTGTCATTTGTAAATGACACTCGCCCAATGAGAGCTAGACATAGGGACAGGGTCACCCGGTTAAGTCACCTGGGTAGCCCGCGCCTATGTTTACCTGTCATTCAGGTTTGTGTCCCTGGACAGGAACAGTAATGTTTGGTGTGCATCATTTTTTTTTGTTTGGGTCAGCGTTTTTATGTTTTTGGGTAGCGCTACACTGTTTTGTTTATTTACATCTTATTTATAAACTTTTTATTTATGGTTTTTGTATTACTTTGTCAGAAATTTTTAATCACAGACTTCTGTTTGCGTGAATTTTTTTCACATCCTTTATAATTAATCAAACACTCGTATTGCACTTTATTGATTTAGTTTTTTTATGGATTATACATTAGTATAAATATGCTTAGTAATTTGAAGCCCACATACAGTGCATTGCGAAAGTATTTGGCCCCCTTGAACTTTTCAACCTTTTGCCACATTTCAGGCTTCAAACATAAAGATATAAAACTGTAATTTTTTGTGAAGAATCAACAAGTGGGACACAATCATGAAGTGGAACGAAATTTATTGGATACTTCAAACTCTCTTAACAAATAAAAAACTGAAAAACTGGGCGTGCAAAATTATTCAGCCCCTTAAGTTAGTACTTTGTAGCGCCACCTTTTGCTGCGATTACAGCTATAAGTTGCTTGGGGTATGTCTCTATCAGTTTTGCACATTGAGAGACTGAAATTTTTGCCCATTCCTCCTTGCAAAACAGCTCGAGCTCAGTGAGGTTGGATGGAGAGCATTTGTGAACAGCAGTTTTCAGTTCTTTCCACAGATTCTCGATTGGATTCAGGTCTGGACATTGACTTGGCCATTCTAACACCTGGATATGTTTATTTGTGAACCATTCCATTGTAGATTTTGCTTTATATTTTGGATCATTGTCTTGTTGGAAGACAAATCTCCGTCCCAGTCTCAGGTCTTTTGCAGACTCCATCAGGTTTTCTTCCAGAATGGTCCTGTATTTGGCTCCATCCATCTTCCCATCAATTTTAACCATCTTCCCTGTCCCTGCTGAAGAAAAGCAGGCCCAAACCATGATGCTGCCACCACCATGTTTGACAGTGGGGATGGTGTGTTCAGGGTGATGAGCCGTGTTGCTTTTACGCCAAACATAACATTTTGCATTGTTGCCAAAAAGTTCGATTTTGGTTTCATCTGACCAGAGCACCTTCTTCCACATGTTTGGTGTGTCTCCCAGGTGGCTTGTGGCAAACTTTAAACAACACTTTTTATGGATATCTTTAAGAAATGGCTTTCTTCTTGCCACTCTTCCATAAAGGCCAGATTTGTTCAGTATACGACTGATTGTTGTCCTATGGACAGAGTCTCCCACCTCAGCTGTAAATCTCTGCAGTTCATCCAGAGTGATCATGGGCCTCTTGGCTGCATCTCTGATCAGTCTTCTCCTTGTATGAGCTGAAAGTTTAGAGGGACGGACAGGTCTTTGTAGATTTGCAGTGGTCTGATACTCCTTCCATTTCAATATTATCGCTTGCACAGTGCTCCTTGGGATGTTTAAAGCTTGGGAAATCTTTTTGTATCCAAATCCGGCTTTAAAATTCTCCACAACAGTATCTTGGACCTGCCTGGTGTGTTCCTTGTTCTTCATGATGCTCTATGCACTTTAAATGGACCTCTGAGACTATCACAGTGCAGGTGCATTTATACAGAGACTTGATTACACACAGGTGGATTCTATTTATCATCATTAGTCATTTAGGTCAACATTGGATCATTCAGAGATCCTCACTGAACTTCTGGAGAGAGTTTGCTGCACTGAAAGTAAAGGGGCTGAATAATTTTGCACGCCCAATTTTTCAGTTTTTTATTTGTTAACAAAGTTTGAAATATCCAATAAATTTCATTCCACTTCATGATTATGTCCCACTTGTTGTTGATTCTTCACAAAAAAATACAGTTTTATATCTTTATGTTTGAAGCCTGAAATGTGGCAAAAGGTCGCAAAGTTCAAGGGGGCCGAATACTCTCGCAAGGCACTGTATTTGCCCAACAGGGTTAAAAAACTTTAAATGCTGCAGCTATATATGTTTTTTTATTGTTTTCTGGTTTAGTTGATTGCAAAGATTCTGAGTATTTAATTGCTGTAAAGGCATCATTGGAGAAAATTTGCTTCACTGCCAAAACTGACGTCTTATCCATTTGTGGAAGAATGGATTAAATCCGGGTGAGGGATCTAAGGCTAAGCTCTGTGGCATCTCCTTGGATGGAGAATTTTTGTTTGACAAGACTCTGGAGACAATCTTGGATAAAGTGGTAGACAAACAGAAAGATTTTAAGAAGTAAAAGAAACAACTTAAAAAAAAAAAAAGAAAAAAAATTATCCCAGCTTATCCAAACCTAATGTATTGCGGTTTACCAATCCTTAAATAGTAGTGGCTGCACTAGTTCAGTTTTTTTAAGTTTTTTTTTTTGGTGATCTGGCCAGTAACACACTTTTTGTCTTAGGGTGGCTCCACTTCATAGAGGAGCAATGGAGCCACCCTTTGACAGCAGCATTGCCAACATGTAAAGAGGGTAGTGTTGCATTCACTAGCAAATTTAGAGGGACTTAACTTACAATTTCAAGTCAAATTCCAGCAAACACTTTATAAACAGTTACAGCAACAGTTTGTTTTTCCCTTTGGATAAACATTTTACATAAATGAATAAAAGCTAACGGTTGTAATCACTCCTGTCAGTCTTCATTTTTTTTTTTTTTTTTTTCTTAAGCCCGTGGCGTGTGAAACACACTCAAAAGACTTACACCCGGTGCATAAAAAAGTGCACACACGCAAACGTGAGAACACAAAAAGTGCACAGGGTGCGCGAAAAGATGGTCTCCCCTCCGAAGAGGTTGGACCCTAACCTTGATCCCCCGGGGCACAAGACTCCTGACAGGGATATAAGGTACTTATGGTCTGTCTGGCCGAAACCAGACGGACCCCGTTCTCCAGGGGGACTGCCGAAACAGCCCACCCCAAGTACTAGGTGGGGCTCCCCCGAAGGGAGACCCCATGAGAGAGGGCGAACTATGCCAAAAGGCCATATCCACCCCCTCCCAAGACTCAAGGCTGGGCCCGAGGACCCACACCCTACAAGTCGTGCAGTGAAAAAAGGTGATAGTAAAGTGACAAACTACAAAGAAAAAGAACACACAAACAAAAGGTGGGGAAGGGGAAGTGGAGAGGTGAATTAGTGCCAATGTGAAAATACAAAGGCAGGCCTTTCGGCCGGAATAAAAATTCCTCTGGTCGAAGCCAAAAGGCCTTGCCCAAGAGGCAGGTGCGGAAAAAGTGTGTATGGTGCAGTGACCAAGGTGCCAAAAAACTCAAGGCGAGCTGCCCCTCACCAGTGAGAATTAAGGCTCCCCTGGGCTGCCACCCCAGGGGCACGTACACCACGGGCTTTTTCTATCTCGGCCCAAGGCCAGACCCAGTGTAGCCCTATCCCATCAGGAGGCATCAGAACGTTGGACAGCTTAGGGTGAGCCTGCCTTCAACTGGGGACAAGCCTTTTGCAAGGCCAGATTCAACCCAGGAGGAAAGGCCCTCCCACTGCCATCCGCCATTCCTTACCAATCACATCCAGGAGCAGTACTAACCAGTCGGACAAGCTGGTTTTCTTGCTCCCTTCAAACTGATAGGGGCGGACCCATTCAAATCAGGAGGCAATGGACCCATCCGGCTTTCTCTGATGTGGCTTACTTCCCAGTCCCCCGGTAGCTCCGGAGCGCCCTGGTTCATTTCGGCCCCCACCGATACTAACCATCAGGTTCCATACCAACTGATAAGAACAGATACTACACTTGATCTTAGCCAAAAGGCAGAGAAGCTTTCTTTACACATAAACTTTAACATATTCCCAGTGCCATCTTAAGAGCATTATAGGGCCCCCGGGCAATGCAGTGCACTGGGGCCCTGCCTACACAATCACCCACAAGAATAAAAATGCTAATTATTGATAAGGCTATATTTATTGGTACAGCAGTGCCAGACTAATGACAGCTTCCAAGTTTGGTGGCTGGGTCCGGGGAACACACACACGGACGGGAGTCAGACTCGATTTTCCTGTCTGTGCCTGTTCCCATGGAGGTGGACAGTCATTCCTGCAGTTGTGGATTCCCCCTCCACGGCCCAAGTGGCCTGACAGCAGCACAGGGCTGACAGGCGCTTGCCAACTGCTAAGTTCAGCGGCTGGATGCACACGGGAGTCGGGACTAATGCTTGGCTGGGGCTGGGTCACTGGGTAGGTGGGGCCAACGGGCAACTGCCCAGTGTGCCCATTCGGTAAGACAGCCCTGCATATTCCACAATAAGATTGTTCTATTCTTCCTACATTCCTTCCTACAGACCCTTCCTATATTCCTAAGAAGACATCTTCCTATCACTCTACTGAGATTTCTTCCTTTTATCATGATCCTACTAATAAAGAAGAAGACTTTCACAAACTGGATGTAAGGAGGTGCTTGCTCCAGTAATTACAGGTCACAAAACTTAGGGGAAGAGACAAAAATATTTTAGCTCAGTTCCAAGGTAGGAATAAGGCAAAATGCCTCTAGAATCACTATAGCCTGACGGATTACTGAAGCCATCCATTGCAGTTATAAAGCCATCAAATTGAAAGCACATTTTTGCAGATTGAACTCCACCTCTTGGAGTGAGGCTGCCTCAGCAATGGTGGACCAGATATGTAAAGCTACAACATGGTCAAGTTTAAATACTTTTATAGGTCACTACAAGCTGGATGTGGATCTGGATCAGGACTTTGGACAGAAAGTTTTATTTTTAGTTTCCCACCCGTAACATATTTATCTGTTATATCTCTCAGGTGGGCTGCCAAGGGATGTAGTGGAATACACAAACCACTCTTACTGGTAATTCTCTTTCCATGTAGTCACCGGAACAGTACAGGCTTATTTCCTCCATTGGTGTTTATTTGTCCTCTTCTGCCTCTATGTTAGGCACTAAGCGGGTGTAGATTTGACCTAAATTTATTAACTCTCCCAATTTCTGATATCTCATTGGTGGGCAGGGATGCTGTCATAAAGACTATATGAAAAGGGAATACTGGTAAGAGTAATTTTGTGCTTTCTTTGTTTTTTAGAGTAAGGAAGTGTTGAAATCCCTGTTTTTATTGCTCTACATGTACCCACTTGGGAGATTCATCCCTTTATTTATACTGATGACAATTGTCACAAATGCAGGAAATGAGCAGAAATCCAAAATTTCAATTTGTATTCAAAACAAGAGGGTTAATGTTCCTATGTGGACATGTGGTCTGGTGACAGCTGTCTAAAAGGTGAATTCCCCTCACTATGGAGAGATTTTCTTTCACTTATTGTTGTGTCTGCATCACAGGATGAAAATGTTAATCTCTGCTGTGGGACACAAACAGCAAAAAGTAACCTGACAGGGTTTTAACCCTACCCTAATCTATCCAAAACTTAAATAAGGATTTACATACACTTTAATGAAAAAAAAAAAAATGATCCAGTATATTTATTATACACTGTACATCTAGACATATTTTGGCACACTTTGGGGCTTTTCTGGTAAACAAACAAGCATTATAAGCCATAGCAATCAGATTTCACTACTGAAGTCAAGCTAGTAAAAATGGATGAACACTACATTTTCCTCCTTGCACTGTTACAGAGTAAACCTGCATGTCTCCTCCCAATCATTATTTAGAAATAAAATCAGACTTAGTTTTCTGAAAATTACCGAGTACATTTACAGCCCTGGACTTCGATTGTGTAAAAATGCAGTAAACCTAGCAGCAAAGCTGCCTATCTTTTCAAGCATAGTGCACACTGCTAATTTTTTCTTTTTTTCAACCCAGCAGGCTGAACAAAAAAGAAGAACTGACAGCTCAGGTTGCCACTGTATTATAAGTCAGTTGTTAGTACAACGAACTCCCCTACAGTTCTATTGTGTTCTGACAGGGGGGCACCACCGCCCCCCCCCCCCCATTGATTGATCGGGAGCCGATCGGCAGGCCTTTTTCAGTCATGCCCTTTAGACAGATGGCCGGCTTCTGTGGGTCCAGTTGCAGTACACACGGGCTGTAAATGTCAGCCGGTTTCTATTGAACTGGCTGATGCCGCCCGACATTCGGCCTGTGCGTACGGGGCTTTATGCACATAAAGGTTGGAGCTCCTGCAACTGTAACACAGAAGTTACTAGGGCTAGCAGGACAGATGTCTGTCTCTCTACCTGCTCTTCATGGGGAACCGTCTAAGTATCTTTGGCCAGCATGACTTCTGCCAGTAATATGTTACAGGTTTATCACTGGGTATTCTAGTTTTCTTTAATATTTGAGAGAGTATTAGTGAGTTTACTGTATTCACCTCCAAGTCTGCAAACAGTTTGTCTATATGATGCAGAAAGGGACATAACGCTGTAAGATATTTTAAAGGCAGGGAACAATGTGAATAGTTTATGTGCACTATAATGGGCTGGAAAATGTGTCGCCAATATTATTATTACTATAATGGAATAACACAAAGAAAAAAATAGCTGCAGTCGTTGGTGAGTGGGCCTCTTTTCTGAAGGTGATGAGACATACGCCTGTGAATAGAATACTAAGGTCCTGGCTGTTAACAATAACTCATTTTATATAACAATACACAACTGGCTGAGTCTCTGAATACATTACTAGAAAAAAGAGACAGATGTATCCATTACTACAATGTCTGTGGCCATGAAACATCCTAAGTACAAAATAAAATGTGCATTTTTGAACAATGTGATTTTTCATTTATAAGATTGAGTATACAGGCTGTGATGTACATGGTGTAAATTAAAAAGAAATTTACTGGGGAAAAAGCATTAAATGTGTGTTTCTTATATTTTTTGTGCCATTTTATTTTCCAGCAAAAATGATCGAAATACAAAGTAATGAATTTTACTACATTAGCAAACAAGGTGATTGGTAGCACAGCTGCAGACCAACCTGTGTGCAAAGCTGGAGGTGATGGCCAGAGGGTACAGAACCACAGTCATTCCAAGGTCACTCAAAGCCAGATTCACTATGAAGTATTCTGCTGGCTTTAACAGCTGCTTCTTCTGGTAGGATATGTACAGCAAGATGCTGTTACCAAACAGTGAACCCAAACCTAAGTACAATCAGGAGACAAAACATGAGAAGTAAATATGGGATATCCATACAATAAGGTGACATAAGGGATATCCATACAATAAGGTGACATAAGCATATGACAGAACCATGTGTATGATTTCAGTCAGAAAGAGTGAGGATCGCATGTCTATGGCTACCATGCAACTGTGTAAGACATCTGCTGGCCTACTAGTCTTTGGTTTGAATTGGTTAAATTGAATTTTTAAAGTTAGTTATGTTTGCAAAAGATCAAGCAGGCACCAGGGGTATGTGCTTGGAAAAATAGCTGGAGACCTTACAACCAAACAATCATTTTTATAAACCATGGTTCAGTGGTAATATCATCTGACTACTATATTTTCTCTATGAACATCTTTTAATCCCTAAGTAATAGCTCTGTCTTGAGCCCACAGTAGCCCTCATGCTCCATTTTACACTTCCAATAACCTTTACACAAGCACAATTTGCATAATGTATGCAATTATGTCAAAATATACAACAAATTGTGTAGCGCTAACATCAGCAATGTTAACTATAAAAATTATATATAGTACACACAAAAAATATTATAAATATATGCAAATAATACCATATGTATAACAAAAACCGTGCATCTGTGTAGAAAAGTCCACGCCCCAGACGTCGTCACGTATGACGAAACCTGTCGGGCGGTACCTGACGCAACACTACCACACCCCCTTAGACGACGGCTCAGTTTCTACATGCGGGACGCCGCAATTTTATTACTCTGCTCGTTTTTAATGGGATATTGTAAGTGCAATTCAGATTAAACTTCCTTTCGTTTCTTTTACTGGACTACGCTATGTGTTCTTTATTTTCCTCCTACACATATGGTTTTTATTATCCTTGGAGTTAACTGCGAGAGTTTGTACCAGATACACATCTCCTCTCCTGATATCTGAAGGATTGATTACACTGCAGATTTACATCTAAGCGTTTGTGGCCTATCCATTAAGTTGGGGGCCTATGCTTCTGGTAAGCAGCCAATTTGTATATTCCTCACGGGTGTATTCCTGCTCCACCATCTCCTTGGGATATAAGCCATCTACCTATCATCGCCCACTCTGGGACTTGTGTTTTATTGATTCTTACATATTCCTTCAATGGACTTTTCTACACAGATGCACGATTTTTGTTATGCATATGTTATTATTTGCATATATTTATAATATTTTTTGTGTGTACTATATATAATTTTTAAAGTTAACATTGCTGATGTTAGCGCTACACAATTTGTTGTATATATTGGTTTTGATTTCTATAAGATTAAGTGTTTTAGCTGCTTTCACTATCACATATCTCACATTCAATTTAATTTTTAATTCCTAGCGCAGGATTTTTTTGATTTTTATTTAATTATGTCAAAATGTTCAATATAATTTTTAACAAAGGGTTTTTTTTATACGTTGATCACTGCTTGATGGGTGGCACCAGGAGGGTGCTTACTGGTACTTGAGCACCAGCAAATTTGCCCCAGCCCTCCTGTAGAAGCACCCCCACCAACAGAGTCTTTGGCAGCTGACAGAATTCAGGAAGGGATTGCAGCCTATGTTGAGAGCTGGAGGTTGCTAATGCATTGACAGCTTTCACCCTACGACCAGCACTGTAGGGCTGGTTGATCTATTAATTCAGTTGATTGACTGGTGGCAAAATTAGAAAATATAGAGAGCTCTATATTTGCCACCAGTCGACCAACTGAATCAGAGCAAAGAGGCTTGGCGGTGTGGAACAGGGCAATCTGTATCTCAGGTGAGTTAATAGTGCCCACTTAATACTTTGCAGGGTATTACTTGCCAATTATTAATGATAACAATTTAAATTATGCATTACATTATGTAACATCATGTATGCATTACAATATGTAAGGTATAAGCACACATTCACAACAAAGTAAGGGGAATTATCTTCCCATTGACACCAATGTAATGGGGCATTATTTTCCCCATTGCACCAATGCAAGGCATCCGTACAGACTGCCAATTTTTTCCCACTGACACCAATTTAAAGGGCAGTACATTACATTCTCTTGACCACCACACTTCTTTCTCCTGACTGTTAAACTCGGTATGTTATGTTGTATGTAACATAATGCTGACTGATACACTTGGGGGCCTTTTCACACTGGCTTTCCACCCACCGGACTCCGTTTTGCTCAGCGGGGATCGATCCGTCAATCCCTGCTGAGTAGGTGGATGACAGCTCCATCTTCGCTTACTTTTCAGAAACAGCGCTGTCAGAGCCCCGCTCTCCTCTATGGGAGATCGGATGATAATGGACCGCCTGTCCATTTTCATCCAATCCTATCCAATCCGATCCTCCAGATGGATGTAAAATAGGGTTTCCCTCCATCTGGATTTCACGGACAGGATCGGATCGGATAGCAGCGGGTGTCAGCGGTGTCATCCGCTGCCACATAGGGATGCAAGGAGCATCCAATTAGGTCCGCCTGAAAAAACTGACAGGTGGACCTGATCGGAAAGCCCATGTGAAAGGGGCCTTAAGTCGTGCTGCGCATTTTATATGTGTTCATTACGTGTGTTAGTTTTCTCAACAATTTTTGTTTGCCAGTGGTCCCCAAGTCCTAAGTAGTTTAATAAGGTTCTCCTTTAAGGTAGGCTGCAAATTGTTAGCTCTCTGTCTTTTTTTTGTGTGCAGAAAAGCATACAAAATGAAAGCTTTTTATATTTAAAAAAAGATAACCCTCTGTCTTGAGGTTTATGTCTGTGTTATAGATTCTCACCTGTTACACTGTAATTAAAGAATATTTGGTGGATAGAAGAACTGTGACAGCGCATACTACAAATAGACTCATGTTGTATTTAACTATACCTCTTTATAAGCTACATTCACCTTTAGGGGAAAAAAAATAAATTCACATATTTATGCTGGAACAAAAATGTGGAATTATTATTTTTTCTAAAGAAGCCTGCAAAGCATTGCACCCGCAATCAGAAAGCTGGAGGAAATGTCAATAGACAACAAGTGTGCTAATTAAAGCACTTGTGGTCCATTGATAACCACAAGCTGCTTTTTAAATCAGAACTTGCAGTTTATTTATTCACAGATCTCTGTAAATAAACTATGTGGCTGTGTGGACAGAGCCCTGCACAGCCACACCAATTTTAAATGTGACAGTGGCTGTGGGGTAGGAGAAACCCTGCATGCTGTAAAGGGGGCATAGGGGTGGCCAGGTGGGGGCTCAGGGGGTTGAAGGTAGGTGCTTGGGAACATGTTATATGTTGCACTCTAAATATTGGTGTAACATGTTCCTTAAGGTGACTTTAGTCTTCCAGCCACATCTACTGGTCTCTCTTCAATGTTCTCAAGGAAGCTTCAGTCTGTGTTTTTACACTGTGAGAGCTTACTTTATAACATTACCTTTTTCATTCTCTGACTAATCATTTCTTAGTTTAAAATGTCTGTTTTTACTATAATATGGAATATCGTATTAAGGGCTTATCTCCCCATCTATAATCATAGCACCCCGGCACAGAACCGGCAAAAAAAGTGGATTTAGCCACCACAGCTTTTTGGTATAGTGCAATGTGGCTAACAAGATGGTAAAGGTTGCGGACCTCTGCACTAGACTAGATGTTTGCCTTTTTGACATCTGTTAATTCAGCAATGACAATGTCCTAGTGTCCTGGAGTTCTGGAAGTGATGGTTTGGCTCCCACAGAGCCCTGGTCGCAACATCATGGAGTCTGTCTGGGATTACATGAAGAGACAGAACGATTTAAGGCAGCCTAAATCCACAGAAGATATGTGGTTGGTTCTCTAAGGTGTTTGGAACAACCTACCTGTCAAATTCCTTCACAAACTGTGTGCACAAGCACTCTGTGTGTACCTAGAAGAATTGATGCTGTTTTGAAGACAAGGGGTGGTCATGCCAAATATTGATTTGATTTGTATTTTTTTTTTTTTCATTTATTTTCCATTTTATTCATTGATAAAAAGTAAACATGCAGCTAATGTTATTAATAACTATCTTTAGTGTAAAGAAGTACAAGGGGACCTTGAAGTTATGGTTTGGCTCCCACAGAGCCCTGATCTCAACATCAGTCTGTCTGGGATTACATGAAGAGACAGTATGATTTGAGGCAGCCTACATCCACAGACAATCTGCGGTTAGTTCTCAAGATTTATGGACAATCTACCTGCCGAGTTCTTTCAAAAACTGTGTGCAATTGTACCTAGAAGAATTGATGCTGGTTTGAAGACAAAGAGTGGTCATGCCAAATATTGGTTTGGATTTCTCTTCTGTTCATTTTCTCCCAATTTTGTTAAATAATATAAATAATTTATTAACACTTCTATTTCTGAAAGCATTCTTATTTTACAGCATTTTTTTGCACCTGCCTAAAACTTTTGCACAGTGCTGTATGCCAAAGCACCGCTTGCACTCAGTAAAATGAGAGGCAAAAAATTTTGGTGGGTATGGTGGCTTGTGGGAGTGGATATTACCTGCTCGCAATAGGTGTGGTATTTGGAAGATTTATGGCTTATTTTGCACCATAATGAAGATTAATAAACATTTTGAGACATTCAATGTATGAACTTTAATATTTGTAGAGTTGAGAGTGACATCTTTTTTTTGCACCAGGTGAAATTTAAGATTGTTTATTTATTTTGGCACAATTGATTGCGCTACCTCTTTGGGGAATTTAATTTCATGTTGTTGTTGAGTCTCTAATCTTTATTTTTTCATGTCAAATAATATTAATCTGTCAAAAGCAATAATTTATCCTAAATCAAATCATTATTTTATCTTGTGGACTGTAATTTTATCACCAACTCAAACAGCTCCTTTTCTATTTCTCCTAAATAGACAGCTAATAAAACTCACAGTTACCACCACTCTGGAACTCGTATAATATTACATAAGTGTGATAACCTGTATGGTAATTCTGAATTGATTGTTACATTACATTTCTCGAAAGGGCCGATAAAAAAAACGGACTATATCATAAAAGAACTGGTAGTGGTAAAATGCAGAACTGACTATAGAAAATGTGAGATGCAAGTTTTTAAATGAGGTATGAGGTAAAAAAGGTATCAAGATTGATAACAGAAAGAGATAAGACCAGACAGAGAAAACACCTGAAAAAATGAAAAACAGGTTTCTGAATTGAGCCCACAATCTACTGTCTTGCCTTCAAAGTGGAACTACAAAAGCAGGGAGACAGGAAGGCGAAAGCATATAGTGCATTACCGCAAAAAAAAATATATATATATAGCAAGTAAAATTGATAAAATTTGAATACTTATAAAAGTGCAACTGGTAAAAACACATAGACCACAAGATCTCCTACAATGTGGGATATGTATGCTCTAATTGGTCAATAAATTCAGTTCAGCTCTGAGGAAGGGGGTAACATATCAGCTTGGCTATATAGAGGGATACAATTGGAGCATACGTATCACACATTATAGGGCATCTTGTGATCTATGTGCTTTTACCAGTTGCACGTTTGTAAGTATTTAATTTGCACTAGGTGCTTGCACCTTCCTGTCTCCTTGCTTCTGTAGTTCCACTTTGAATTCCCCTATCCGTGGAAGGCTGCATCCAACTAGCATTTGGGTTTGTTGTACAGTTCTATTCAACTGTGGGGGACCTCTGAGTGCTGGAAGTGATTATTTTGTACTGTACTGTCTCTCCTTCACCTACCCAAATTTAAAATAACGATGTAATTTACAAAGCATATAAGGCAACCACCATTTTACTATATTTATAGACATATATGTTTAATAAAGCTTACCAAATATCAAATAAACCACTCCAACAACAATATCAGCTGTTTTGGGAATATTTGAATAGTGAGAAATATTTCTTGCAAACTCCATCTGAAAAACAAAATTATCCAAAATAATAAAATCTAATACAATAGCATTTTAAGATTTTGGCAGACAAGTATAACAATACACCTCTCATCTAGAAGCCCTCATAGTTCCCAATGGATAACAATTCCTCCTTGTTCATCATGCTCAAGAAAGGTCCAAGTAATGGGCTGAAACGCATGCTTTTTTATGTGTTTTAAGAACAGGTAAGTCTACCTAGCAGAATGAGTGATCCTTAAACTGTCCCTTAAACCAGACATTGTGTACATGCCTACAAATTAGTGCTATTGTATCCATGAAAAAGCAGATTAAAGGTCATCTATCACTAAAGGTTTCAGGTAATTGTCATCTGGTAGGTTAATGCTAAAACTAACTTCTTCACTGATTTCACTGATACTTATGTACATGTGATTTTCTTTTTGTTTTTTATTTTTTTTTAAATTTGTAAAGATTTGTAACAAACTTCTTTAACATTGTTATTATGGGGTATTGTTTGTAGAATCTTGAGAAAATAATACATTTAATCCATTTTGAAATAAGGCTGTAACACAAAAAAATGTGGAAAAAGTGAAGCGCTCTGAATACTTTCTGGATTCACTGTACACTTCAGAAGTTTGTATTAGACCAGTGGTCTCCAAACTGTGGCCCATGGGCCAGATGTGGCCCTCTACTTACATTTATCCAGCCATTGAGGCACTGTTCTACCCACTAATATAATGCACAATTGCTTTCACATACACCAACAATGGGGCACCATTCCTTCCCCTGACACCAACAGTGGGGCACTATCACGTCCACTGATACCAACAATGTGTCACCAAACCTTCCCCTAACACCAACAGTAGGGCACCATCTCTTCCACTGAAACCGTTAATGTGGCAACATTCCTTCCCTTGACACCAACAGTGGGGCACCATCTCTTCCACTGACACCAACAATGTTGCGCCATTCCTTCTCCGGACACCAACAGTGGGGCACTATTTGTTTTACTGACAGCAACAATGGGATACTATTCCTCCTCCTGCTGACCACTATGTATTTTTTTTTTACTCCCACTGACTACTTTTAGAGTGATTCCCTGTTGCCCAATGTACATGATTCAAAGTTTCTTTGGGTTCTCTGATGTGTGTACTATACAAATTTCTGTACTTTGTGGAAAAAGCTGTAATATAACAGACCCCCTTCCTTGAAATTGGAGAAATTAGGCTCAATGTTCGTTAAACGGGCACTGACTAATTCTTTAAATTAATGCTCCAGGAATAAAAAACACTAACTGTGGAACTAGTTAACTAGCAAACTAGTATTGTACTTCCAATGCCCAAAAAAAAAATAAGGTAATACAGAAAATTCTGAGAAAATATGTAAAATCCACAAATAATGGAATGGAATACACAAGACTTTATGTAGATACATTTTACCAAGCACAATACATGTCAATATATGCTAATCAGAAAAAGAATGTCCCATAGCCGGGCATTATGGAGTGAGTCAGCTATAAAATAACAATATACATTCCGAAATTATCTGATGAATGAGATGTACACCTAGCAAGTTCATCAATGAAAAAGGTTTACAGAGAGATACATTGCTCTTAAATTAGTGGCATAGGTTCAAAAATTGCTTAATTTGTTTCTTTAAGGCTTTTGTCTATCCGATAGCTTCCAATTTCCTCAAATATTGTTTAAACCCTTGCAACTTTTCTGAAAACATCAGAACAAGCCAAGGCCCATCTCAACCCATCTAATCCTCACCACCAAATTGACTATATGTGAATATACACTGCTACAACCATATTTGATACTCACCCTTCCGTTTTAGGACCCAAAAAATAGACTGCTGGAAGCGCTGATAATATAAAATAACATTGGTCTTTAGTAAAATAACTTGTGCACATGGATTTTTTGGGAACCAAAGTTAATTGTGTAGGTCACTATTTTCTGAACATATCAAAGAAGATATTGCTTGTGTGAAGTTCCAATCTATGCTAGTGTCCATGTGTGTGACAACGCCTGAACGTAAACTACCCAGACAGCCAGTACATGTACAGTATCTTACAAAAGTGAGTATACCCCTTACATTTTTGTAAATGTTTTATTATATATTTTCAAGTGACAGCACTGAAGAAATGACACTGCCACAATGTAAAGCAGTGAGTGTACAGTTTGTAAAACAGTGTCAATTTGCTGTCCCCTCAAAATAAGTTAACACACAGCCATTAATGTCTATACCTCTGGCAACAAAAGTCAGTACACACCGAAGTGAAAATGTCCAAATTGGCCCAATTAGCCTTTTTCCCTCCCTGGTGTCATGTGACTCATTAGTGTTACAAGGTCTCAGGTGTGAATGGGGAGCAGGTGTGGTAAATTTGGTGTTATCGCTCTCACTCTCTCATACTGGTCACTGGAAGTTCAACATGGCACCTCATGGCAAAGAACTCTCTGAGGATCTGAAAAAAAAGTTGCTCTACATAAAGATGGCCTAGACTATAAGAAGATTTCCAAGACCCTGAAACTAAGCTGCAGCACGGTGGCCAAGACCATACAGCAGTTAAACAGGACAAGTTCCACAGAGAACAGGCCTCGCCATGGTCGAGCAAAGAAGATGAGTGCACGTGTTCAGCATCATATCCAGAGGTTGTCTTTGGGAAATAGAGGTACGAGTGCTGCCAGCATTGCTGCAGAGGTTGAAGGGGTGGGGGGTCAGCTTGTCAATGCTGAGACTATACGCCGCACACTGCATCAAATTGGTATGCATGGCTGTCATCCCAGAACGAAGCCTCTTCTAAAGATGATGCACAAGAAAGCCCACAAACAGTTTGCTGAAGACAAGTTGGCTAAGGACATGGATTACTGGAACCATGTCCTGTGGTCTGATGAGACCAAGATAAACTTATTTCGTTCAGATAGTTTTAAGCATGTGTGACAGCAACCAGGTGAGGAGTCAAGTGTGTCTTGCCTACAGTCAAGCATGGTGGTGGGAGTGTCATTGTCTGGGGCTGCATGAGTGCTGCCCGCACTGGGTAGCTACAGTTTTTTGAGGGAACTATGAATGCCAACATATACTGTGACATTCTGAAGCAGAACATGATCCCCTCCCTTCAGAGACTGAGCCGCAGGGCAGTAATCTACTGGAACCATGTCCTGTGGCCTGATGAGACCAAGATAAACTTATTTGGTTTAGATGATGTTAAGCATGTGTGGCGGCAACCAGGTGAAGAGTACAAAGAAAAGTGTGTCTTGCCTACAGTCGAGCATGGTGGTGGGAGTGTCATGGTCTGGGGCTGCATGAGTGTGGTCTGCACTAAGGAGCTACAGTTCATTGAGAGAACCATGAATGCCAACATATACTATTATATACTGAAGCAGAGCATGATCACCTCCCTTCAGAGACTGGGCTGCAGGGCAGTATTACAACATAACGACCCCAAACACACCTCCAAGATGACCACTGCCTACTAAAGAAGCTGAGTGTAAAGGTGATGGACTAGCCAAGCGTGTCTCAAGACCTAAACCCTATTTAGCATCTGTGGGGCATCCTCAAACGGAAGGTGAAGGAGCGCAAGGTCCCTAACATCCACCAGCTCCATGATGTCGTCATGGAGGAGTGGAAGAGGACTCCAGAGGTAACCTGTGACACTCTGGTGAACTCCATGCCCAAGAGGGTTAAGGCAGTGCTGGAAAATAATGGTGGCCACACAAAATATTGAAACTTTGGGCCCAATTTGGACATTTATATTTAGGGGTGTACTCATTTTTGTTGCCAGTGGTTTAGACATTAATGGCTGTGTGTTGAGTTTAGTTTGAGGGAACAGCAAATTTCCAGTTATACAAGCTGTACACTCACTACTTTACATTGTAGCAAAATGTAATTTCTTCAGTTTTGTCACATGAAAAGATATAATAAAACATTTACACAAATGTGAGGGGTGTACTCACTTTTGTGAGATACTATACGTGAGCAGCAATACCTATTTGTCAACTTGCCAGGACCTTCATAACTGGGAAAATTATGCTTTAAATGACTAGAATGCAGTTAGGTGGAGTCTGGAGAAGCAGTGGCATAGGTTCAACTGCCTCTATGCATAGGAGCATGGCTGCTCTCAAACAGCCCATGATGCTTATCCTATAATTCAACAGTATTATTATGTTTCAATTTGCTCCTAGCCAAGTAACATCATGTCTGTCTACCTCTCTTCTTTGAGTACAGCTTGTGAAGCAATTAAAGTAAATGTGTTGCATACCTGCAAATTGTAAACTAGAGGTTACCTTTATTAAACTCTGCAGGTCAAAAGGTGCGGAATGGTGGTAGGCTTCTTTCAAAAGATTAGTCTGCCCAAAAGTGATTTTAAAGTTAAAGTTATTGTGACTGCAGTCACTCGCTGTTAAGGAAGAACAATTGATCTTGGTGAAATTACAGATTTTTACAAAAATTGCAAATGTCTTTTTTATTTTTTTATTTTATTATTTAATTTTTTTAACAATATGCAAAATTATGTTTATAGCATATTTTTGTAACTGTTTTTGTTCTTACTGGGAAAAAATCAAATAACAAAATACAGTACATTAGGAAAAACATGAGGTGAAGGACTACTAATAAGGAGCACCTAAATTTAAGATGAATACAGAGCACTTATCACATGGGGTGATCTGAAGTGATTAAGTTGTTATGAACAATGTTGAAAAATTGAATTTTGTGTAATACTATATATTTTGAGTTTGTATAATTTTTTGAGTTTATATAATTCTTGCACTACTACACAATATAATAGGAGTTCAAGGTTGATCAAAATACAATCCTTGCAGCGCCTCAAAAAACAACATATATATAAATTTTTGGTTTCACCAAAATTGAAGGCAGCTGTATTATGATATTCAACCATAGGTGGCCTATTTCTATTACTATCCTTTATCTATTCTTAACTTCTGTTGAAAAAGATCACCATTCCTTGCTCGGCTCCTGCCAACATTTGAGATTTGGGTGGTCCTTGATATTCTTCATCACAGAAATTAAAAATCCAACAAAGACACAAGTTTCTCTTCAATGGAAATGGCAGCTGTGCTGGCCTGCAAACTCAAGTGCCAAGATCTTGCCATATGTGAAATATTAGAAATCACTAGCTTATAAACCCTTCAGCATCTACTAAATTGTAAAGTATCAATTTTGGATTGACAGGTCCTTTAATCGGGAATGTCCAGGAATGTCCAGGAACAAAGCAATAATTTGGACCATAAATGGTTAAAGCAAATAAGCGTATTATAAGAACCAGAGAAGTATTATTTGCAATTTGTCTCTAATAATATCATTGCTGGATTCAGTCAATGATAAGGATGAGTCAGAAGAATCACAGATTCATCACTTTTAGAATCTACAAAGTTTTTACCTGTTGCAGTTCTGTGTGACATACCTAATATGAACATAACATTGGCTCAACAACAATATTCCTTTCATTCCATTTAGCTTTATCACTTGAATGGTGCAAATAGTTAAACACACTTTCTGTTTAGACAATCCCAACCAAATGTTGTGTCAAGAAATTCAAACTCAAATAAATATTTTACAAATGACACTTGAATTCTGTAACTGAATCACACCCATACATAATACATGCGTGTTTTCCTGGGGCAGTGGCATGTTTTTAAATCAAGAACTCTTTTGGAAGAGGTGACGTCTGATTTCTTCTAAGCATTTTTATCTGCAGTGTTTGCAATGAATAATTCATGCATATATAAAGGGGAAATAAGTAAAAAAAAAGTCAAAATTCTAACATTTTTCTATGAACATTTAACAGTGTACATGTATGAAATATGTGAAAATATTAATTTATATTTATGTTATTAGTAAAAACAGAACTTTGGAGTGTAACTGAAATTATTTATATTAAGTCATGTTTCCATTTTGCATAGAATGGTAAGGAAGTAGAACACCTGCCAGGTTTTTATGGCTGTCTGTGTCCCCACTAGGTAGATTTACCCTTTCTATTTGTCTAGATGACCAATGTCACCAGGACAGAAAATGAGGCAAAAGCTACTATGTTGAGTTGTCACTGGAACAGTAATGGAGGCAATATTTTCTAGTGGGGACACATTTCACTGTCAGACAGCTGTGTACAGTAATCCTGCACTAATCAGCTGTATAGACATCTCTGAGATGCCCTTCAATTAGTTTATTAGTAAATATATTGACAGTCTATAGAAGTCTACGCAGCCGGCAAGCACTGGCGCAGTAATATGCTTGGCCATATGAGGCAGATCAGATCTGATCTGAGGTCTGCTTTTGATTAACCCTAGGTATAACCCTAGGTATTAGTAGGGAATTAGTAAAATGTAACTCATATTATCACTTCTGCTTCATAGCATGCCGAAAGGATCTCCAGCTAATCTCCAGTTGGGCCAGCAGGTGGGGCTATGAGGGTGGGGGGCTAGTAGACTTCTCTGAAACGGCATTATGAGTCAACAAGTACCGTATTTATCGGCGTATAACACGCACCTTCACTTAGGAAGGAAGTTTCAGGAAAGAAAAAGAAACAATTAAAAATAATAGTACATACCACCTTTCATTATATAGCCCCCCTTTACATTACACAGTTCCCCCCCATGCAAAGTACATACCCCCTTTTATTATAACTAGAGTTGAGCGGACACCTGGATGTCCGTGTTCGGCGGGTTCGGCCGAACTTTAAAAAAAAGTCAGAGTCCGTGTCCCGGACTTTTGCCGAACTTTTCCCGGACACCGAACCCCATTGAAGTCAATGGGGACCCGAACTTTCAGGCACTAAAATGGCTCTAAAACACCAATGGAAAGGGCTAGAGTGCTGCAAATGGCAGCAAAACATTGTTAAGAGCATGGCAAGTGCTCTGCAAACAAATGTGGATAGGGAAATAACTTAAAACAACAAAAAAAAAACAGAAAAATAAAACAATGTTCTTCATCTCTGAAGGACGAGGCCCATATGGAGTAGGAGGGAGGTTGAGGTGGTGGTGGATGTGGCGGTCTCATAGGCGTGCGCACAGGGTGTGCCGGATGTGCCTGTGCACACCCTAATCACCTAGGGCACATAGCATTATCGCTCTGTTTGCCAGTGAGGAGATGGGAAAGATCTCCCTCGGACCTGCTCTGCTCTATTTCTCTTTGCCAGCAGGGAGAGTAATGTATCGGGGCCATGTACATGTAGGCAAACACATGCATGTGTATTTCAACTTTGGGGTGCACACCCTAATGCAATAGGCTGCGCACACCTATGGGTGGTGTAGGTGGAAGCGGTGGTGGAGGAGGACCAGGGCCGGATTAAGAGCATCATGGGCTTGGTGCTGAGGATTTTGAAGGGCCTTAAGGGCCGTGCCTTGGCATGCACCCAGAGGAGGAAGGGTGCAGCCATGCATGCCTAATTCAACATGGGATGCTGTCTCTGAAGCCCATAAACACATCCATGCCTCGGCAACTGTTCCTCCTTGTCCCGTGGGATCCATGCCTGGTTCATTTTAATGAACGTGAGCTTGTCCACATTGTCGCTGGACAGGCGGCTGCGCTTGTCTGTGATAACGCCCCCAGCCGTGCTAAATACCCGTTCAGATAATACACTGGCTGCAGGGCACGCCAGCATCTCCAAGGCGTAAAGGGCAAGCTCAGGCCATGTGCCCAACTTGGAGACCCAGAAGTTGAAGGGGGCAGACCCCTCATTCAGTACGTCTAGGCGTGTGCACACATACTGCTCCACCATGTTGGTGAAATGCTGCCTCCTGCTAAGACGTTCCATATGAGCTGCTGGTGCTGCTGTTTGTTGTGGCGTGCTGACAAAGCTTTTCCACATTTCGGCCATGCTAACCCTGCCTTCTGAGGTGCTGGAGGTGCCCTGGTTGCGTTGGCGACCTCTTCCTCCTCCTCCTCCTCCTCTGCCTTGTGCTTCCACTGTGGCCCCGCTGTCAGGTGGGAATGCCAGCAGCATCGCATCTACCAGCGTGCGCTTGTACTCGCGCATCTTGCGATCGCGCTCCAGGGAGTGAATTAAGGACGGTACGTTGTCCTTGTAACGGGGATCCAGCAGCGTGGCCACCCAGTAATCAGCACAAGTTAGAATGTGGGCAACTCGGCGGTCATTGTGGAGACACTGCAGCATGTAATCGCTCATGTGTGCCAGGCTGCCCAGAGGCAACGAAAGGCTGTCCTCTGTGGGAGGTGTATCGTCCGTGTCCTCTGTATCCCCCCAGCCACGCACCAGTGATGGCCATGAGCTGGCCTGGGTGCCACACTGCTGTGAACATGGTTCCATCTCCTCCTCCAGCTCCTCCTCCTCATCCTCCTCATCCTCCAGAACTGTGCCCCTGCTGGACAATTGTGTCCCTGGCGTTTGTGTGTGCAGGAACCCACCCTCGGAGCCCCTTGCGAATGACTGCCCTGAAAGCCTTGGAAATGTTACCTCTTCATCCTCCTCCTCCAGCTCCTCATCCTGTGCCACATCCTCTTCCATAGTGGGATAGTTAAGCTGAGAACGGCGTCATCGACACTGGCCATGTTGGTGGAGTACCCAAAACAGTGCAACAAGGCTCACAGGTCTCGCATGGAGGCCCAGTTATTGGTGGTGAAGAGGTGCTGTTCCGCAGAGCGACTCACGCGTGCGTGCTGCAGCTGAAACTCCACTATGGCCTGCTGCTGCTCGCAGAGTCTTTGCAGCATGTGCAAGGTGGAGTTCCACCTTGTGGGCACGTCACATATGAGGCGGTGAGCGGGAAGGCCGAAGTTACGCTGCAGCGCTGACAGGCAAGCAGCAGCAGGGTGAGAACGCCGAAAGTGCGCACAGACGGCCCGCACTTTCTGCAGCAGCTCTGACATATCGGGGTAGTTTTTAAGGAACCTCTGCACCACCAAATTCAGCACATGCGCCAGGCAAGGGATGTGCGTCAAACCGGCTAGGCCCAGAGCTGCTATGAGATTTCGCCCGTTATCGCACACCACCAGGCCGGGCTTGAGGCTCGCTGGCAGCAACCACTCATTTGTCTGCTGTTCCATGCTCCTCCACAACTCCTGCGCGGTGTGTGGTTTGTCCCCCAAACAGGCAAGTTTTAAAACTGCCTGCTGTCGTTTACCCCTGGCCGTGCAGAAGTTGGTGGTGAAGGTGTTACGCTGTCCGGATGAGGAGGCGGTAGAGGATGAGGAAGTGGAGTAGGAGGAGTTAGGAACAGGAGGCAAACTTAAGCGCCCTGCAATCCTCGGTGGTGGAAGGACACGCGCCAAATTGCTATCCGCCTCAGGCCCATCCGCCACTGCATTTACCCAGTGTGCTGTTAGGGAGATATAACGCCCCTGACCGTGCTTACTGGTCCACGTATCGGTAGTTAGGTGGACCTTGCCACAGATGACGTTGCGCAGTGCACACCTGATTTTTTCCCCCCACTTGGTTGTGCAGGGAAGGGATGGCTTGCCTGGAAAAGTAGTGGCGGCTGGGCACGACGTACTGTGGGACAGCCACCGACATAAGGTTTTTAAAACTGTGCGTCTCCACCAGACGGAATGACAGCATTTCAAAGGCCAAGAATTTTGAAATGCTGGCATTCAGGGCCAGGGATCGCGGGTGGGTAGGGGGGTACTTCCTCTTCCTCTCAAGTGTTTGGGAGATGGAAAGCTGAACGCTTCCACGGGACATTGTGGAGATGGTTGGTGACCCAGGTGGTGGTGTTGCTGACAGAGCCTCTGTTTGCGGGGTGGCAGGTGCCGGTATCACTACAGATGTGGCTGGAGCGGCCGAGACTGCAGCAGAAGAGGAAGCAGGATGAGCCAGAGACGTTTCTTGGTTTTGAAGGTGTCTACTCCACTGCAGCTCGTGCTTTGCACTTAGATGCCTGATCATGCAGGTTGTGCTCAGGTTGAGAAGGTTTATGCCTCGCTTCAGGCTCTGATTGCACAGGGTGCAAACCACTTGTGTCCTGTCATCAGCACATTTTCTAAAGAACTTCCACGCTAGAGAACTCCTTTGAGCTGACTTTGGTGCGCTCGTTCCCTTGCTACGTTGGGCAGTAGCAGGCGTAGTGTCTAGGGCACGGCTGCTCCGCTTCTGCACCCTGCTCCCTCTTCTGTTGTGCTGGTGGCTCTGTGCGACCACCGCCTCTTCCTCCAAACTACTCAGGTCACCTGCATGACATTCATTCCATGTGGGGTCGAGGACCTCATCGTCCTCCACATCATCTTCCACCCAGTCTTCACCCCTGCCCTCCTTGTCGGTCTCCACAATGCTGAACGCCGCAGCAGTTGGCACCTACGTTTCGTCATCATCGGAGACGTGCTGCGATGGTCCTTGCATGTACTCATCTTGAGAAATAAGTGGTTGGGCATCGCTGCAATCAATCTCTTCCACTTCTGGGGCAGGGCTAGGTGGATGGCCCTGGGAAACCCTGCTGACAGAGTCCTCAAAAAGAACAAGAGACTGCTGTATGGCTTGGGGCTCAGACTGCTTGCCTGATTTGCAAGGGGGTGAGGTGAAAGACGGTTGGACATCGGCTGCAGGTGCCAACTCTGACCTTTCTGCAGTAGACTGGGTGGGAGACAATGTGAAGGAACTGGAGGCACTGTCAGCAGCAAACCAATCTACTATCGCCTCTCTGTGTTCTGGCCTCATCACTTCTAGAGGCGTATGATGCCCTACCAAATACTGATGCAGGTTCTGTTGCCTACTAACACTTGAGGAAGGTGTTTCACTTGTGCGTGTAGCTGGCACAGATCGACCACGTCCTCTCCTTACAACAGGAGCTCTACCAGCAGCACCACGACCCAGGCCACGGCCCCAATTTGACGGTCTCCTCATATTTCTGTAATTTAAGATCTTGCCCTAGAAAGGTGTTTATTGAATAGCGGAACGAAACAACAACAGTATCGCACGGGTGTATTTCACAGTCAAATATGCAAACTATGCCGCAATTTAATGTTTTTTACCCCAAAAGGGTGTATATTGAATAGCGGAATAGGATAAAAAACGGTGTATCTCACACTTACAAACACAGACTAGGCCCCGATTAAAATTTTTTGTACCCTAAAGGGAGGATGAGGAAGAGGAGTAGGAGGAGTTGGGAACAGGAGGCAAACTGAAGCGCCCTGCAATCCTTGGCGGGGGAAGGAGATGTGCCAAACAAATTTAAAAGGTGTATCTCACACGTACCGATACAGACTATGCCGTAATTAAATTTTTTTACACTCCAAAAGGGTGTATATTGAATAGCGGAATAGGAAAAATGTTATAATACGGTGTATCTCACACGTACAAACACAGACTAGGCCCCGATTACAATTTTTGGTACCCTAAAGGCAGGATGAGGAAGAGGAGTAGGAGGAGTTGGGAACAGGAGGCAAACTGAAGCGCCCTGCAATCCTCGGCGGTAGAAGGAGATGCGCCAAACAAATTTAAAAAGGTGTATCTCACATGTACCGATACAGACTATCCCGCAATTTAATTTTTTACACTCAAACAGGGTGTATATTGAATAGCAGAATAGGACAAATTTTACAAAACGGTGTATCTCACACGTACAAACACAAACTAGGCCCCGATTACAATTTTTTGTACCCTTAAGGCAGGATGAGGAAGAGGAGTAGGAGGAGTTGGGAACAGGAGCCAAACTGAAGCGCCCTGCAATCCTCGGCGGTAGAAGGAGATGCGCCAAACAAATTTAAAAAGGTGTATCTCACATGTACCGATACAGACTATCCCGCAATTTAATTTTTTACACTCAAACAGGGTGTATATTGAATAGCGGAATAGGACAAATTTTACAAAACGGTGTATCTCACACGTACAAACACAAACTAGGCCCTGATTACAATTTTTTGTACCCTAAAGGCAGGATGAGGAAGAGGAGTAGGAGGAGTTGGGAACAGGAGCCAAACTGAAGCGCCCTGCAATCCTCGGCGGTAGAAGGAGATGCGCCAAACAAATTTAAAAAGGTGTATCTCACATGTACCGATACAGACTATCCCGCAATTTAATTTTTTACACTCAAACAGGGTGTATATTGAATAGCGGAATAGGACAAATTTTACAAAACGGTGTATCTCACACGTACAAACACAAACTAGGCCCTGATTACAATTTTTTGTACCCTAAAGGCAGGATGAGGAAGAGGAGTAGGAGGAGTTGGGAACAGGAGCCAAACTGAAGCGCCCTGCAATCCTCGGCGGTAGAAGGAGATGCGCCAAACAAATTTAAAAAGGTGTATCTCACATGTAGCGATACAGACTATCCCGCAATTTTATTTTTTACACTCAAACAGGGTGTATATTGAATAGCGGAATAGGACAAATTTTACAAAACGGTGTATCTCACACGTACAAACACAATCTAGGCCCCGATTACAATTTTTTGTACCCTAAAGGCAGGATGAGGAGTAGGAGGAGTTCGGAACAGGCAGGAGGCAGACTGAAGCACCCTCAAATCCTCGGCAGTATGAGATGCGCCCCAAAAATTGGAAAGGTGTATCTCACACGTACCGACACAGACTATCCTGCAATTTAATTGTTTATACCCAAAGGTTTTGATTAAATAGCGGAATAGAAAATATGATCAAAAAAAGTGTATGTATCTCACACGTACAGAAGCACACTAGGCCCCAATTACTATTGTTTGTACCCCTAAAGGCAGGATGAGGAGTAGGAGGAGTTTGGAACAGGCAGCACCCTCAAATCTTCAGAAGTATGAGATGAACCCCAAAAACTTGGAAAGGTGGATCTCACACGTACCAACACAGACTATCCCGCAATTGAACTGATCCCCAAAGGTTTTTATTGAATAGCGGAATAGAAAATATGATCAAAAAAAGTGTATGTATCTCACACGTACAAAACCACACTAGGCCCCAATTACTATTGTTTGTACCCCTAAAGGCAGGATGAGGAGTAGGAGGAGTTTGGAACAGGCAGCACCCTCAAATCTTCAGAAGTATGAGATGAACCCCAAAAACTTGGAAAGGTGGATCTCACACGTACCAACACAGACTATCCCGCAATTTAACTGATCCCCAAAGGTTTTTATTGAATAGCGGAATAGAAAATATGATAAAAAAAAGTGTATGTATCTCACACGTAAAAAACCACACTAGGCCCCAATTACTATTGTTTGTACCCCTAAAAGGCTGGATGAGGAGTAGGAGGAGTATGGAACAGGCAGCACCTTCAAATCTTCATAAGTATGAGATGAACCCCAAAAACTTGGAAAGGTGTATCTCACACGTACCAACACAGACTATCCCGCAATTTAATTGATACCCAAAGGTTTTTATTGAATAGCGGAATAGAAAATATGATCAAAAAAAGTGTATGTATCTCACACGTACAGAACCACACTAGGCCCCAATTACTATTGTTTGTACCCCTAAAGGCAGGATGAGGAGTAGGAGGAGTTTGGAACAGGCAGCACCCTCAAATCTTCAGAAGTATGAGATGAACCCCAAAAACTTGGAAAGGTGGATCTCACACGTACCAACACAGACTATCCCGCAATTTAACTGATCCCCAAAGGTTTTTATTGAATAGCGGAATAGAAAATATGATCAAAAAAAGTGTATGTATCTCACACGTACAAAACCACACTAGGCCCCAATTACTATTGTTTGTACCCCTAAAAGGCTGAATGAGGAGTAGGAGGAGTATGGAACAGGCAGCACCCTCAAATCTTAAGAAATATGAGATGAACCCCAAAAACTTGGAAAGGTGGATCTCACACGTACCAACACAGACTATCCCGCAATTTAACTGATCCCCAAAGGTTTTTATTGAATAGCGGAAAAGAAAATATGATCAAAAAAGTGTATGTATCTCACACGTACAAAACCACACTAGGCCCCAATTACTATTGTTTGTACCCCTAAAAGGCTGGATGAGGAGTAGGAGGAGTTTGGAACAGGCAGCACCCTCAAATCTTCAGAAGTATGAGATGAACCCCAAAAACCCCAAATATCATTCAGCTCTGCTGCAGGCCACAATTTAATTTTTTTTAACCCAAGGCTGTATATTGAATAGTGGAATAGAAAAAAAGTGTATGATTTTTGAAACCACTCAATAATAGCACATGTGAACTGAACACAGCAGTGTATGATCAGTCAGCACAGCACAGCTGAAGGAAAAATGCTGCACACAGTGACTGATAGAAAAATACTTTTCTCCCTCCTCCTCAGTGGGCAAAAAAGATTGTGTTCACTGCACCCCAAAAAGATTGTGTTCACTGCACCCCACACACAGCAAAATGGATGTGGACCACTGACACCTGCCTATCTTCAGCCTCTCCCTAAAAGGATTGATAAGATCGTAGATCGGGTGACTGCAAACCCCCTGTCAGAGACTCAATACCCTGCGCAGGCGCTGTTAGGAATGCTTCCTGAGCACACTGATGTGCTGTCATGAGTCTCCTAAAGGGTTAACCTAGAGCAGACTAATTGCAGTAATTGGCAAACAGGCTGCCTTATTTAAACAGCCCAGCAGTACTGCACTTTGCTTTGTTGTCTTCAGCTCTCCTGTATCCTGTGCCTGTTATATCTGCTGTTCCTGTTTACCTGACCCGGCTTGTCCTTGGATTCTGATTACCTGCTGCCCGCCCTGACCTTGGCTTGTCCTGACTATCCTCCTGTCTCGTCCTGATCTGTTTACCTGCTACCGGCTATTGGTCCTGGATCTGTTCCTGGCTCTCCCAGGGAATCCGGGGGGCCGCGACCTGGTGTTAGCAAGCAGCCAAATCCATCCCCACCTTCTGGGGCCCTGGTGAAGACCGGCTTACACTTAGACTCCGCGCCTCTGGTGAACCTGTGCCACGCCAGTTACCCGGGAAGCCACTCCTCTTACGTCAGGCTCTGCCAAGTTACCCCGTGACAGTACAACACAGCCATGACTGAGCCTGCTAGAGGAGCCTCTCCTATGGATGACATCTGCCAGCACCTTGCGGCCCTTACCCAGGCCGTTAAGTCCCTGCAAGAGGGCTATACCCAGCTGGAGGGGCGTGTTCAGTCCCTGACCCCCTCCACGGACCCTACAGTTTCTGCTGCTTCCATGGCTCCCTCCGGTCCGACGGTGGTGATGCTGCCTCCTGAGCCAAGGGTCCCTACGCCGAAAAGGTTTTCTGGGGATCGGAGCAAGTTTAGAGCCTTCCGCAATGCCTGCGAGCTGTACTTCTCCCTGCAACCCCGAACCTTCTCCTTGGAAGCAACCAAAGTGGGGTTCATCATATCCCTGCTTCAAGGTGAACCTCAGTCCTGGGCTCACCGCCTGCTTGAAGAGCGCAATGACCAGCTGGACTCCATGACGGCTTTCTTTAACGCAATGGCGCAGTTATACGAAGACCCGCAGCGCACTGCTACCGCAGAAACCACGCTCACTTCGCTTCAACAGGGCCGTAGAGCCATAGAGGATTACGTCACTGACTTCAGGCGTTGGAGTACGGACACTCACTGGAACGACGCAGCTTTGCGACATCAGTTCTGCCTGGGTCTTTCAGAAAACTTGAAGGATGAACTGGCCCGAGTGGGTATACCCGAGACCTTGGAGGCATTAATCACCCTGGCCATACAGATAGACCGCCGGCTACGTGAGCGTAGAGCAGAGAGGTCCACGCAGCAGACCCGCCCAGTCTGGATGTTGCCACGGGTTCCTAATCCCGTCCACACCTTCTCCTCTGGTGCCCGTTCCAGCAACACTGCTCCGCTTATTTCTGAATCGGATACGTCGGAGCCGATGCAACTTGGGCTTATGCGTCCTTCCTTATCAACAGAAGAACGCTCACGACGATGTCAGAACAACCTGTGCCTGTACTGCGGAGAGGCCGGACACTTTGTACGCTCATGCCCAGCAAAGATGCGTAAGCGTCTTTCTATATCCCCCTCAAGTTATCCAGTCTCTGTCAACAATACCACTCACCTGGCTCTCTCTATCTCATTTCAGCTCCCAGAAGGCCCGATCCCGGTCACCGCTATTATTGATTCCGGGGGATGCAGCTGCTTCATTGACCTTACCTTTGCTGCCCATCAACGCATCCCACTTTGACCCAAGTCACAGGGACTCTCCATCTTCCTAGCAGATGGGTCCCACATCAAGTCTGGGCCAGTTACCCAAGAAACCCCTCCATTGCCTGTGGCCACTCTCGAAGGGCACAAGGAGTTGTTATGCCTGGATGCCATCTCTTCTCCCTTGTTTCCCGTTATTCTGGGGTTACCCTGGTTTCAGGCACACAACCCGCAGATTAATTGGACTTCTGGAGACGTCAAGTTCCAGTCCCCTTACTGCCAGAATCATTGCCTGCCAGTACGCCATAGTGCTCCTAGCACCCTACTCTGTATGGACGCTGATAAGGAGATACGTTCCTCTGTCCCAGTATCTTATCACGAATACTTGGATGTCTTCAGTAAACAGGGGGCTGAGACCTTACCCCCCCACCGCCCCTATGATTGTCCAATTGAATTGCTTCCGGGGGCCGAGATCCCTTTCGGACGTATCTTTCCTTTATCGGAACGAGAATTGGGTACCCTTAAAGACTATGTGACGGAGAATCTAGAGAAGGGATTCATCCGACCCTCTACTTCTCCGGCAGGAGCTGGGATCTTTTTTGTGGAGAAAAAAGACCATTCACTTCGGCCATGTGTGGACTACCGTGAGTTAAATAAAATTACGGTCAAAAACCGGTACCCCCTACCCTTGATTCCTGAACTCTTCCAGAGACTAAGAACCGCCTCTGTATTCACCAAACTGGACCTACGGGGAGCCTACAATTTGGTCCGTATTAGGGAGGGGGATGAATGGAAGACAGCATTCCGCACCCGATTTGGGCATTATGAATATTTGGTGATGCCTTTCGGGCTCTGCAATGCCCCGGCCACCTTCCAGCACTTTGTCAACGACATCTTCAGAGACTATCTGGACATCTTTGTTATTGTCTACCTGGACGATATCTTGGTCTTCTCTTCCTCCCTGGCCCAGCAACGAGAACACGTTAAAAAGGTACTCCACCGACTCCGGCTACACAGGCTCTACGCAAAACCAGAGAAATGCGAATTTGAACAGCAGAGTATCCAATTCCTCGGGTTAATAATCTCCTCTGAAGGGGTCAAAATGGACCCTCAGAAGGTCTCCGCCATCCTGGATTGGCCCGCATCGGTGGATAAAAAGGGGATTCAGCGTTTCATAGGATTTGCAAATTTCTACAGGAAATTTATCAAGGGGTTCTCTTCCATCATCGCCCCTATTACCCTACTCACCAAACAAGGTACCCGCTTCCACTGGTCTCCCGAGGCGCAAGTCGCATTTACAGCCCTGAAGGAGCTGTTTACGTCTGCTCCTATCCTCAGCCACCCGGATCCCGCCCTGCCTTACATCCTTGAAGTTGACGCCTCGGAAATCGCAGTAGGAGCAGTCATCTCCCAGCGTCAAGGTCTCAAGGACCTGATTCATCCGGTAGCTTTCTTCTCCCGTAAGCTTTCTCCTGCGGAGAGGAACTATGATGTAGGGGATCGGGAGCTCCTTGCCATCAAGACCGCCCTGGAGGAGTGGAGGTATCTATTGGAAGGGGCGGCACATCCCATACTCATCTACATGGATCATAAGAACCTGGAGTATTTGAGGACAGCCAAACGCCTGAGACCTCGCCAAGCAAGGTGGGCACTTTTTTTTTCCAGATTTACGTTCCATATAACGTACCGACCGGGTTCCAAGAATACGAAACCCGATGCTCTCTCTCGAATGTACGACAGTTGTAAAGAAATCATTGTACCTGACACCATCTTAACCCAAGGTAACTTTCTGCTATTACAGTCTGACCTTCTTACCGCTCTGAGACAAGCCACAGTAAATGCTCCCCATCCTGCTGGAACTATACTGGTACCCAGAAATGGACTGCTATGGAGAGGGGATCAAATTTTCGTTCCAGAAAGTGCTCGTGTGTCCATCCTAGGACTGTGTCATGACCACCCGATGGCTGGTCATTTCGGGATCCATAAGACCCTGGATCTTGTGCAGCGCACGTTCTGGTGGCCCGACTTGGAGAAGTGTTGTAAACAATATGTTTCCTCCTGTACTGTTTGCACACGAAGCAAGGCAACCCGAAATAAGGCATGGGGCCTGCTCAGACCACTACCAGTCCCTGACAGACCATGGAAGATGATTGCCATGGATTTCATTGTGGAACTTCCTCCATCAGACGGTTATTCTGCAATCTTCGTGGTAGTAGACCGTCTGTCGAAAATGGCTCACTTCATACCACTAAGAGGTACACCCTCCGCGCTTGAGACGGCGCAGGTCTTCATCAGAGAAATTGTAAGGCTTCACGGGGTCCCAATGAACATTGTGTCGGATAGAGGTGTCCAATTTACTTCTCGCTTCTGGAGAGCTTTATGTGATTCACTGAAAATCAAGCTGTCAATGTCCTCCGCATACCATCCCCAGACTAACGGGCAGACTGAGAGGACCAACCAGACCCTCGAGCAATATATCCGATGCTTCACCACCTTTGTTCAAGATAACTGGGTCTCGCTACTTCCATCAGCAGAGTTCGCATACAATAACGCCAAACACTCGGCTACAGGTCAGTCTCCATTCTATGCCAACTACGGGTTTCACCCATCTTTCTTGCCCTGCTTTATTCCTGAATCTACAGTGCCAGCAGTCCGGGATATCTTGGAGTTCCTTAAGGAGAACAACAAAATCTTACAGGATGCCATGACCAAGGCTCAGACCTCCAATAAAGAGTTCTTTGACAAAAGAAGGAGAGGTGAGTTGGTTCTCCAGCCCGGCAACCTGGTATGGTTAGCCACCACCAATCTCCGATTGGCATGCCCTTCCAAAAAACTGGCACCCAAGTTTATTGGCCCGTTCCCTGTGAGGAGAAAATTAAATGAGGTATCTTACGAATTGACGCTTCCCGATTCCCTCAAGATCCATCCAGTCTTCCACGTTTCACTCTTGAAACCTGCAGTACCTGACTCCTTTCCTGGTAGAAGTTCGGAACCACCTGCTCCTGTCACCATCAACGGGGACGAAGAATTTGAGGTGGAGGCCATCCTAGACTGCAGAAGGCGGAGGAACCAGCTACAATACCTGGTTAAGTGGAGGGGCTACGGCCCCGAAGAAAATTCCTGGGAACCGGTACAGAATTTCCATGCCCAGGACTTAATCCGGAATTTCTTCCGCAACCATCCCCACAAAAGGAACCTTTTGGGCACCCGGAGATTGCCCTTAAGGGGGGGGGGGGCAATGTCAGAGACTTAATACCCTGCGCAGGCGCTGTTAGGAATGCTTCCTGAACACACTGATGTGCTGTCATGAGTCTCCTAAAGGGTTAACCTAGAGCAGACTAATTGCAGTAATTGGCAAACAGGCTGCCTTATTTAAACAGCCCAGCAGTACTGCACTTTGCTGTGTTGTCTTCAGCTCTCCTGTATCCTGTGCCTGTTATATCTGCTGTTCCTGTTTGCCTGACCCGGCTTGTCCTTGGATTCTGATTACCTGCTGCCCGCCCTGACCTTGGCTTGTCCTGACTATCCTCCTGTCTCGTCCTGATTTGTTTACCTGCTACCGGCTATTGGTCCTGGATCTGTTCCTGGCTCTCCCAGGGAATTCGGGGGGCCGCGACCTGGTGTTAGCAAGCAGCCAAATCCATCCCCACCTTCTGGGGCCCTGGTGAAGACCGGCTTACACTTAGACTCCGCGCCTCTGGTGAACCTGTGCCACGCCAGTTACCCGGTAAGTCACTCCTCTTACGTCAGGCTCTGCCACGTTACCCCGTGACACCCCCCCCCCCACACACACAGCAATATCGATTGTAGTTTTGTAGAACACACTGTCTGACCCTAAAAATCAGCAGACTCTCTCCCTAAAAGGATTGATAAGATCGTAGATCGGGTGACTGCAAACCCCACCCCACACAGCAATATCGATTGTAGTTTGTAGAACACACTGTCTGACCCTAAAAATCAGTAGACTCTCTCCCTAAAAGGATTGATAAGATCGTAGATCGGGTGACTGCAAACCCCACCCCACACAGCAATATCGATTGTAGTTTGTAGAACACACTGTCTGACCCTAAAAATCAGCAGACTCTCTCCCTAAAAGGATTGATAAGATCGTAGATCGGGTGACTGCAAACCCCACCCCACACAGCAATATCGATTGTAGTTTGTAGAACACACTGTCTGACCCTAAAAATCAGCAGACTCTCTCCCTAAAAGGATTGATAAGATCATAGATCGGGTGACTGCAAACCCCACCCCACACAGCAATATCGATTGTAGTTTGTAGAACACACTGTCTGACCCTAAAAATCAGCAGCAGCCTCGCCCTAAAATGCCTACAACTCGCCCTGCCTAACACACTCAGACCTGTACCTCAATTCTATCCGGACACAAAAGTTTTTTTTTTTTCCTGTCTGTCCCTAATCAGCAGCCAGCACGTTGATGTGTGCTCTGTCCCTGAACTAAACAGCAGAATGACGCCGCAGCGGTGCTGCCTCGAACTTATAAAGACTTGGTCACATGCTTCAGATGGCCAATCACAGATACTAATACATTTGTAGGCATGGCTGGGATGGCTTAGGCACACCAGTTAAAAGCTTGTTGATTGGCTGTTGAAAGCCCGCCATGAAAAGCGCGCCAATGCATGCAAAACCCGGAAATAAAACGACCGAACACGGATTTTTACCCGAATATACAGTAAAGTTTTCGGGTCCGTGTTCGGGTAACAAAAATCCAATTATTTGGTACGAACACGAATAATACAGTCCGTGTTCGCTCAACCCTAATTATAACCCCCATGCACTCCCAGGAGACCCTCAGTCTCCTGGGACAGCCCTGCCAGCGTACTCTAAAGTAAAAAAGAAAAAATCACTGCCAGCCCCTTTTCATAGATGCTTCCTACATTCAGTGTCATTGTAAATCTATGCCTCTAAATAGTTGTTACCTCCGTTCTTTCATATCCGATCATGTGACAGCTCTCCTGTGACGTTTACTGGCCGGTCATGTGATCGCTCTCCTCCTCCAATCTGAAGCTACACTCAGAGGAGGAGGAGCAGGAGGAGGAGAGCGGACAGAGAGAAGGAAGCTTACAAGGTATTTAGAGGCACCGCTTTTAAATGACAGTGATGTGATATGATATAATGTAGGAAGGATCTATAAAAAGGGGTTGGCGGTGCATTTTTCTTAACTGCAGAGTATGCTGGCAGGGCTGTCCCAGGGCCAGGAGAGGCGGGGCAGTCAGCCTGACACCCCTACTCCAGACTGCCAATCGCCACCCCCCCCCCCCTCCCCGCACATTGGTAAAAAAAAAATATCGTCGTATAACACGCACCAATTGTTTGCACTATATTTTCAGGGGAAAAAAGTGTGTGTTATACGCCAATGAATACGGTAATCTAAACCGCTTGTGCCCAGCCAAATCAGAAATACCACATTTCATCAGAGTTTGTAGAAGAGTCAAAAATTATCCACACTCAATTTCTATAACTTATTAGAACAACAGTAAAGAACGTACAGTTACATAATTTTCAATATAGTCCCCTTGTATTTTAACACATTTGTTCCAGCATTTCACAAGCTTATATATACCCTAATAAAAAGGGTTTGTCCCTCAGCCATGCATACACCACTTTTTCCTCATGGTGGTCTGTGGCAAATTGACGACCTCTTGAGGCATCTTTAAAGTGGTTGTAAACCCTGACATATACCTAATGAAGTGAACAGCCTCAGATGATACACAGAGATGAAACAAATCTTTCTACATAGGATTTACTTGTTTATCTGCAGGCTTCTTGTCACGGAACCATGAACCAGACGTACAACAACAGATAAGTGAAAATAAGAAGGCTTTATTGAAAATCAAGCTGTAAAGCAAAAGTCCAAACGGATGGCGAAACCGAGGCAGAGTCCTTGCGAAGCCAGAGGTCAGGAACCAGGAGGGTAGTCAGACGAAGCCAGGATCAGGAACCAGCAGGGTAGTCAGACGAAGCCAGGATCAGGAACCAGCAGGGTAGTCAGACGAAGCCAGGATCAGGAACCAGCAGGGTAGTCAGACGAAGCCAGGATCAGGGACCAGAAGCAGCAGCAGTCTTAGAAGCATGTGAACACAGGAGGACCAAGCAAGGAACTGAAGCCACAGACCTCCTATATATATGAGCTAGGCATCCAGCTCCTCCCAGTGGGAAGAAGGAGCCGCAGGGTGGGAGGCTACAAGAAACCCAGAAACCAAGATGGCCGCCAGCACATGTCAAACGAAGGAGAACAGCAAGAAGGTAAGACCATGACAGTACCTCCCCCTCAAGGGCCCCTCCTCCGCGGAGTAAAGAACGGTTTCTGAGGGAAGCGTGCGTGGAAGGCTCGGAGCAAGGCAGGAGCATGAACATCTGCGGAGGGAACCCATGAACGCTCCTCTGGACCATAACCACGCCAATGAACCAAAAACTGCACCCGACCGCGGACAAGGCGTGAGTCCAGGATATTGCTCACCTCATACTCCTCACGATTGCCCACTTGGACCAGACGAGGCAGAGGAACCGAGGAAGTGAAACGATTACACACCAGTGGCTTCAACAGGGAAACATGAAACACGTTGGAGATCCGCATGCCAGGAGGAAGCGCAAGGGCATAGGCTACCGGGTTTACCCTGCGAAGCACTCGGAAGGGACCAACAAAGCGAGGCGCCAGCTTGGGAGTGGGCACTCGAAGGTTGAGGTTGCGGGTGGACAACCATACACGGTCTCCGGCCTGGTAGGAAGGAGCAGGCGCTCGTCTGCGATCAGCCTGGAGTCTCTGGCGCTGCGCAGAGACCTCGAGGGACTTCTGGATCTGTACCCAAGAAGCACGTAGGACGGAAAGGTGATCCTCCACAGCCGGAATATCCTGGGAAGAGAATACCTCCGGTAACACGGCAGGTTGGAACCCATAATTGGCCATGAAGGGAGACGTCCCAGAGGAAGAGTTCACCGCCGTGTTCCTGGCAAACTCAGCCCAAGGCAGGAGGTCAACCCAATTGTCTTGGTGATCGGAGACATAGCAACGAAGGAATTGCTCCAAGGCCTGATTGGATCGTTCTGCGGCCCCATTGGACTGAGGGTGGTAGGCCGAGGAGAAGGAGAGATGAATCCCCAACTGGGAGCAAAAGGCGCGCCAGAACCTGGACACAAACTGACTCCCCCGATCTGACACAATCTCCTTGGGCAAACTGTGCAACCGGTAGACCTCCCTGGCAAAAATCGTGGCCAACTCCTGTGCAGAGGGTAACTTCTTGAGAGGAACACAGTGGCACATTTTGGAAAATCGATCCACAATCATGAGAATGACCGTATGGCCTCGGGATGCAGGGAGGTCCACAATGAAATCCATCCCCAGGTGTGACCATGGGCGCTCCCCGGTGGCTATGGGTTGCAGAAGGCCCAACGGAAGGTGCCGAGGGGACTTACTCTGGGCACAAACGGAGCATGCCGCTACATATGCGGCGATGTCGGAACGTAGGGAAGGCCACCAGAACAGACGTGAAACAGCCCAGGACAGCTGATTCTTTCCAGGATGCCCCGCGGTCTTGGAGTTATGGTAGGTTCGCAACAACCGAGTGCGCAGCTCCTCAGGCACAAAACATCTGCCGTTGGGTCTCCCAGAGGGAGCACCAGATTGAGCCGCCAAAATCTGCTCACCCAGGGGAGAGGTCAGGCTGGTGCGAATGGCGGCCAGGATCTGATTCGGAGGTATGACCGAAGTCGGAATCGACTCCTCCCTGGACAGGTCGGAGTACTGCCGTGATAAGGCATCCGCCCTGATGTTCTTGGAACCGGGTAGGTAGGAGACCACGTAATTAAAACGTGACAAGAACAGAGCCCATCTGGCCTGACGTGGTGTCAATCTCTTGGCCTCAGAAAGGTAGGTCAGATTCTTGTGGTCCGTCAGGATGAGGACCGGAACCACCGAACCCTCGAGCAAGTGCCTCCATTCTTTAAGGGCCTGCATGATGGCCAATAACTCCCTGTCACCAATCTGATAGTTGCACTCCGCGGAAGACAGTTTCCGGGAGTAAAACCCACAAGGAAGCAGAGGACCCTCTGGTGTTCTACGCTGAGACAGAAGGGCGCCTACTCCCGTCTCAGACGCGTCCACCTCGAGGACAAAGGGCAACCCAGGGTTGGGATGCGACAGAATCGGAGCCGACACAAAGGCGGACTTTAGAGCCTCAAAATCTTGGATGACCTCGAGCGGCCAGACCTGGGAATTACTGCCCTTCCTGGTCAGATCCGTGAGAGGCTTGGCTAGCATGGAAAAGTCCCTGATGAACTTCCGATAATAATTGGCGAAGCCCAAAAAGCGCTGCAGGGAGCGAAGACCACTGGGCTGGGGCCACTGTAAGACAGCCGAAACCTTCTCAGGATCCATGGAGAACCCCTCAGCGGAAATGATGTAACCTAAGAAGGTTACCTGGGATCGGTGAAATTCGCATTTCTCAAGCTTACCGAACAGCTTGTTCTCTCGTGACCGTTGCAACACTCGTCTGACATCCAGAATGTGGGTCTCCATGGATTCAGAATATACCAAGATGTCATCCAAATAGACCACCACACACTGCTGCAACAGGTCACGGAAAACATCGTTAATGAATTCCTGAAAGACTGCGGGCGCATTGCACAACCCAAAGGGCATAACCAAGGATTCATAATGACCGGTCCTGGTGTTAAACGCGGTCTTCCACTCATCGCCCGCCTTGATCCTTACAAGGTTATATGCCGCCCTCAGGTCGAGTTTGGTAAAGACCGTGGCCCCTTTAAGGCGATCGAACAGCTCGGAAATCAAGGGTATCGGGTAAGCGTTCTTGATCGTGATTCGATTGAGACCCCTGTAATCGATGCAAGGCCTCAACTCACCGCCCCTCTTTTTCACAAAGAAAAATCCAGCCCCTGCCGGGGACGAGGATTTGCGAATGTGTCCGCGTGAAAGCGCCTCCTTCACGTACTCCTCCATGGCCTCATTCTCCGCTACCGACAGTGGATAGACCTTGCCACGAGGAGGAACGGCACCAGGTTGTAACTCGATGGCACAATCGTATGGGCGGTGCGGAGGTAGGGCAACCGCGCGCACCTTATCGAATACATCCCGGTACTCCTCGTATTCAGGAGGCAACAGAGAGTCCGAGGAAGTACACAGCAACTTGACAGGCCCATGGATGCAACTAGCCCCACACTGCGGTGACCACGAGAGGATCTCGGCCGATCTCCAATCGAAAGTCGGATTATGCTTCTGGAGCCAGGGGTACCCCAAGACCACCGAGTAGTGTGGAGACGAAATAACCTGGAAGCAGACCGACTCTCTGTGAAAGGCACCAATGGCTATCCCCACTGGAAGGGTCTCATGAGTCACGTGTGGCGGCAGAAGGGGTCTGCCGTCTATCGCCTCAAGAGCCAGTGGAGAACCTCGGGCCTGCAGAGGAATGGAATTGGCGGCAGCGAACACACTATCAATGAACAAACCACCAGCACCAGAGTCCACCAACGCCTGGGTCGTCACAGAGCCCCCGACCCAGGAGAGGACAACAGTGATCAGTGGTTTGTCAACACGGGAAACCGGGGACGAGGAGACTCCACCCAAGATCTGCCCCCGACAGGATCTCAGGTGCGAGCGTTTCCCGTACGTTCGGACATGCCAACCGAAAATGCCCACCGAGACCACAGTACATGCATCGACCCTCGCGTCTTCGGAGTACCCTCTCCCCCTCGGACAGGCGAGCAAAGCCCAGCTGCATGGGTTCACCCCCAGCCAAGTCATCCCCAGGAGGCGTGGGAGGAGAGGGAGGCACGGGTGGGACAGCAAAGGTAGGCGCCAATCTGTTAGGAGGCCTCCGCAGACTCTCCTTAAAGGAAGGTCTCTCCCTGAGTCTGGTGTCAATCAAAATCAAGAAAGAAATAAGAGACTCGAGCTCCACTGGTAGGTCCTTAGCTGCAACCTCATCCTTCAAGGCATCCGAGAGACCATGAGAGAAAGCAGCGACCAGAGCCTCATTATTCCAGCCCACCTCTGCTGCCAGGGTACGAAACTCAATGGCGTATTCAGCTACGGATCGTGAACCCTGTCTGATGGACATAAGGAGCTTCGCAGCAGAGGCAGCACGAGCCGACACATCGAATACCCTCCGAAGAGAAGCAACAAAACCGGAAAACTCGGCAACCACCGGATTGTTGTTCTCCTATAAAGGGCTGGCCCAGGCCAAGGCCTTGTCCGAGAGCAGCGAAATTAAGAAGCCCACCTTTGATCTCTCAGTAGGAAAGGCATGTGGCAGCAACTCGAAATAAATGCCCACCTGGTTAAGGAAACCTCGGCACTGAGTTGGCTCTCCCCCAAAGCGCTGTGGAAGGGGGGCAGAACCGGTCATACCCCGAAACACCGCAGGCGCAACAACAGGTGTCGGGGTAGACTCTGGCGCAACAACCGGAGCGGCAGTAGGAGTGGGCCCAGGAGCGACAACCGACCCATCGGCAACGGGAGCGAAATGAGCCGTGCGTTCAAGCAGGGTTTGCAACGCCACGGCGAACCGACCCAACAGGTGATCCTGCTGATCAAGTCTGGCAACCAGCGTGGGTAGCGAGGATGGCCCTGTACCGTCAGAATTCATGGCTTGGTCCTAATGTCACGGAACCATGAACCAGACGTACAACAACAGATAAGTGAAAATAAGAAGGCTTTATTGAAAATCAAGCTGTAAAGCAAAAGTCCAAACGGATGGCGAAACTGAGGCAGAGTCCTTGCGAAGCCAGAGGTCAGAAACCAGGAGGGTAGTCAGACGAAGCCAGGATCAGGAACCAGCAGGGTAGTCAGACGAAGCCAGGATCAGGAACCAGCAGGGTAGTCAGACGAAGCCAGGATCAGGAACCAGCAGGGTAGTCAGACGAAGCCAGGATCAGGGACCAGAAGCAGCAGCAGTCTTAGAAGCATGTGAACACAGGAGGACCAAGCAAGGAACTGAAGCCACAGACCTCCTATATATATGAGCTAGGCATCCAGCTCCTCCCAGTGGGAAGGAGGAGCCGCAGGGTGGGAGGCTACAAGAAACCCAGAAACCAAGATGGCCGCCAGCACATGTCAAACGAAGGAGAACAGCAAGAAGGTAAGACCATGACACTTCTCCTCTCTACACCCCTTCAAAAGGGCATATTGTGTTAAAAATATTTTTTCATCTGTCAGGAGCAGACAGGAGGGGGCGGACTGCAGTTACAGTCTGTGAGAGCTGTTTGGAGGAAAGACACACCCCCCTCCACACAGGAGAAGAACTGTGTTCTGAATAGACAAGCTCCATTGTGAGCTCTCCCCCCCCCCCTTCCTCCTGACACAAATTTATCTCATGTTTCGGGAAATTCTTGCTGATAATAGGGGAAAGAAGCATCAGAGAGAGACTACACTTAGCGCTTTGGAGAGAGATAAGTAAACACTGCAGATGTATGTGCTTTGTTCAGATTCCATGGCTGAGGTTTACAACCACTTTAGGTTTCACACTCTGCTGTGGTAAAACACTGTCCCCATATTGTGATGACAGCCTTAAATAGATTTTGGCTACTGGTATACCTTTAGACCACAAAAAACGTATCACTGATCGTTGTTCTTCTTTGATGCATATGGAGTGTGGTACTGCCATATTTACTGTGCAACAGTGGCAAAGAAAACTGAGTGATGAAGGTCAAAGATTAGATAAAGGCATGACATGCACACGCAGAAATCAGTACACCCAACCTAAAGCTTATTATAGCAAAAATGCAAATAATTAATGACTCCTCCTGATAAAATAGCTGTGTGAAAAGGCTTTAATGGAAGCATCTCTTCCGCAAATCATGAGCCATATAGTTTCTATGCAGCAATTGTTCACAGCATCACTAATCCAGAAGTAGCTTTGAATATATCTCCTGGGGATAATTTCTGCTTCCATCAGGGCCTTCTCACAAAGGTGCTGTTTCCCAACAGCATTCTTCTAATAGTTCTTTTTTCACCTTACAGATGATGCAAGTTTTAATTAAAATTGGTAAAATAAACGTAAATTCATGTATAAAACCTAACAACTAATAGTTATTAGCAAATATATTATTATATATTACAGAGCTTGTTAACCTTGCATTGTACTGGAGTGTGTAGGCAGGCACTTTATGTCTTCTGTGTCAGTCTAATCTGATAAACATGTCCTAGACTGATTTCCTGTGACTGAATTTTGCTAAATGCATTTACTGACACCTACATGAGAATTACTATATGTAAACATGAATGGTTTATGAAAAATTGTGATGCTTATAATAAATGTGTGGGATTAGATGTATCCCATAATTATGAGCTCCAAAAAATTGATTAGTAATACATATTCCTGATAAGTAATCACGTTCTCATACATAGTATTAATTTTATGCTTTTATCTCTATGTATTACAGGTGCAATTGATGGAACCATGTTATGCTCCCCAAAAAAAAAAAATCTGTATTCTATAGGATGTTAACTCTGTATTCTAAGATGTATTGCAAAAGTGTATATAATGATGCGTCATGTAAATATCAAGCAGGTATCAGCATGAAACATAAAGCATTCCCCCTAGATTCTTCCACCACCTAGAGCACATGTGTCAAACACAATGCCCGCGGGCCGAATCCGGCTCTCCAGGCCATTTCATGTGGCCCTTACACCTCTCCTGCAGCTGCAGGAGAGCCCTCCTCTGGTCCTCCCCCAGACCCTGTGCTTTTTGCTTTCCAGAAATGCCTACAGCTTCTTCCGAGCAGCAGCACAAGATAAGAGGGGAGCACTGTAAGGGATGGTGGGGGGCTCAATTTCTGATGGTGGAAAGGCTCTTGACACCTTACGTAAGGGTAGGGGATACTCTGGACATCTAGTCTTACAGATACAACCGGCCCTTTTGAGGGCAATCATAATGCTGATGCGGCCCGCGATTAAATTTAGTTTGACACCCTTGACCTAGAGTTATGCTCAGGCCCAAGCTTTAACAGATGAAAAATATATCTCCTTGAGATCCTATACATCAGCTATAGTGATGCCCAAAGCAGCACAGGTACTGGCAAAGGGGGGATCCAGTATCTTAGGCCCCTTTCACATGGGTATTCTGCTTGTTTGTTTTTCCCCCTTCTGTAGATTGAATGTAAAAACAATTGCCAGCAACTAAAAATTCTGTAAAAAACTGTGTCGGGGTCCCCCCAATCTATTCCAGGCCCTTCAGGACTGGTATGAAGTTTAGGGAAACCCAATGCCAAAGTTTTAAGAAAAAGTGGTGTGGGGTCCCCCCCAATTTCCCCCCCCCCCCCCAAAGCAATTGTTCCTACATTCAGCTGCCAGCAGGAAACCCCGCTGACAGCTGGTGAGTCATCGATCGTGAAGGATGTGGCGGCCAGCTATTCTGTGATTTGAATTCGGATCAATTTGAGACGGATTGAATTTTAGTCATTCCAAAAATTAGAAATTTGTTAAAAAAACTGATGCAAAAATGGAAGTACACAACCGATGTAAAAACTGTCTAGATCTGTTTTTCATCCAATTTTCTGACAGAACAGTTTCTGAACAGTTTACACACACAAATACTTTTTTCCTCTAGTAAAAATTCTCCAATCAGTGTATTACTTGGAAGACCTTAAAGAGAAACTGTCATTTCGACCATTCAGCGCAAAGTGAGTGTAAAAAAGACCCCCCCACACTTGTTATACTCATCATGCCAGCGTTCACCCATGTATGGAGGAACATTTTTCCTCCTCCAGTGTAAGTGCTCACATCTAGCAGCCAAACTGTAGGCCCAAGTACTGTCACATAACAGAAGGATGGAGGTCACCACTTTCCTTAGCTTCGGACACCTCCAGCTGAAAGAAGTAATGTTAGTTCCCGACTGCCACAATGTGGTACGGGAGCACTGATAAAATGAATAGCAGGATTTTAGGAGAGGGGAGTCATTGGTTTTCATCTGTAGGGACCCTGCCCCATGCTGTTATTTACCTTTTTCTAAGCCACGCAAGTCCTCCCTAAGCTCAGTGGGTTGATTTCCTCTCCCTTTTACTGTGAAAGAAGTACCAGTAGTCATGGTGAGAAGGGAGTTATGAATATGTATCTGACCTTTCCCATTCCTGAGAAGTTGCAAAAACAAGGTCCGAGGAACCCCAAAACGGAGTAAAAAGATGGGAAGTCGTACTGATCAAGGTGTCACCCTTAAATTTTTATTTTTTTTTTTAAAGATCCTAATTCAACAACTAAATCATACGATTGAACAGCTCAGATTCAGACTCCAGCAGGTCATAAAAATGCCATCAAACTTTCCTAGCAGTAGAATGGAAAATCCTAGCAGTATCATCAATTCTATTGAGCAGGGGGTTATCTAAATGCAGTTTAGCAAGTCTGCACTGCCTAGCTATAATCTTTTGTAAATTGCTAATGACTATCATGAGCAGTCATGGGCAAAGTCTGGTAAGCAAGACACTGATAGCCAGAGGCCTTTGAGTTTATTTTTAAAGAGATGTTAAACACTTCCGTTGTATGGTATATTCATAAATGGCTGTAAAGTTAGTTTGAATCAATCCACATTTGGAGTCTGACTTCATATGACCAGATAGTGCCCTTTTCAGACAACTGAAACCAGCCGTGTTTTAGAAGTCCTGTTCTGATAAAATTGCAATAATGACAAGCATGCACTGTACCTCTGACATGAAATATGAAGAAAGCATATCCCCCTATAGTGTGTACTTGTCTCAATCCAGAGCACTAAGTGTAATTTCTCTCTGCTGCCTTGTTCCTCTGCTATCTGCATGAGTCACTTCTGACCAGTTTTCCTGACACCAAGAGGTAAAAATGTGACAGGGGAGAGAGCTCCAGCACACAGCCTGTGACTGACAGCCTCAGCTCTGTCCCTGTGTCCTAAGTGAAGGGGTGCGTGTCCTTTCCCTCTAATCAGCTCTCACTGAGCTCTGCAGATTCTAACTTTAAATCTCTGCCCCCTGCTTTCTGAAAGCTCAGGAAAGCTGTATAAATTCTGCACTCTGACTGGCTGTAGAAAAGAGAACACGGCAGATAAACAGGTACAACTTACATAGGAGGATTTGTAATGGAAAAAGAACACAGAGGCACATCCCATAGTGTAAAAGTTTTGGAAACGAATGGAGGAATTGTTAATACACCAGTAACATGTACATAGAAATGCAGGAATGGCAGCAGAAGAAAATCAAAGATGACCGCCACAATACTTCCAGAGGATATGACATCACCAAGCCCCACTCAACATGTTTCGTCCATTCATAGACATCATCAGGGAATGCACCCTGAGGGTGTTGCTGGATACTACAAGCTACCTAGGCTGTGTCAGCCAAGCATTCTTAGATCTCTTTTCATTTAGAGATCCTACAGTTTCAGTAAGAGCATTTGCTGCACTTGAGGACACCTGTTGTGGCATTTTATATTCAGTGTTATTCAGCACTGTCTTTTTTGGGGACATTCACACTAATCTTTCCACATAAGTTGTGGTATTGATGTTTTTTCACTTAAAATAATATTGTTCAATCACTATGATTTGAGCACTTATGTTTTATGATTGTAATTAATTATTAGCACACCTTTACTACCGTTTTTATGGTTTAGGTCTAATATACAGACCACTAGTTTGCTGCTTTTTTATAATTTATGTTTCCTTTGGTACACTAAGGCTGGCCATACATTATACAATTTTCCTGCACAACTATCCTTTCAATTTACCAAAACCATTGAATATGAGGTCAAACCTAAACATTTTCAAATTGTATGCAATCAGGCAGGCTTTTGCACTACAAAGTGGAAGGTAAATCTAAAGGAAATTGAATAAAAAAAATTGTATAATTTATGACTACCTTTAGCACAGGAATCTTATATTTTTCAAAGATATATACGTTTTTAAATATAAAGCTGTTAATTAATGTTAATTAAAATTGTGCAACAGTGCAACAATGGTGCTAGGCAGAGTGATCTGTAAAGTGCTTTAGCTGCTCCACTCTCTCAGGTTCCGAGACTGTTGTTGAACAGGGAGTGGTAAAAACTAACCCTGGCAGTGGGTAGTGCAGCGGGCACTGGTCAGCACACAGTGAGTGAGGTGTTACATCCGTTGTAATATCTTAATATAATCATCAACATCCTCACAGTGCCTTATAATCTTTAGCATTAGGATAATCATTCACACAGCCCGGCAGGTGCTCTATGGCTGTATGGCTTTGTCAAAGTGTGTCACATAGCTGTTGGGTGCTGACTTTTTTCATTTATGACCTTACTGTGTGTTACACATTGTTACACAGTACAGCCATAGCAAAGTCAGCACCCAACAGCTATGTGACACACTATGACAGAGCCATAGAGCACCTGCTGTGCTGTGTGAATGATTATCCTAATGATATAGGGCCTCATGCACACAGGATGTTTTAAAAATGCTCCTCCTCTTGGCAGCAGCTTTTTAGCAGAAAAAACGCCTGACACTGTCTAACACTTTTACAAGCGTTTAGGAGCATTTTCAACCTTCAAGAACTTGGGCGTTAATGCATTTCATTGGCCAGAATAATAATTTATTCTGGTCATTGAAATAAATTAACGCTCAAGCACTAAAATCACACCTAGCGTTAACGCGCTTTATGTACATTTAAATGCGTTTAAATGTGGTAATCGTTTTTTCTGCCAAAATGCTGCTACTTCTAGACGCAGTTCCCCTGCGTTTGTTTTCCTGCTTTTAAATGCCCCTGCCACTAAAAGATTCTAAAAGTCTATGTGTGCATGGACACATAGGATAACATGGAGGGACGTTTCGAAGCAGTAAAAAAAAAAAAAATACCTGTGTGGTGTGCATGAGGCCTAAAGATCATAAGGTACCGTGAGATGCTACTTTACATTTGTGCTTTTGGGGAGGGAGAGGAGGACAGGAAGAAATGGGAAACCTTATGGGAATGCTGGAATGAGTTAGAAAAACTAGAGAATATACTAAAAGGAATGAAGGAGAAAAAGAAAATTAAGAGATAAGGAGAGAGGGTAGGGGAGTAGGGGGAGGGTGGAGGGGGGAAGAGGGGGATGGGAGGGGTGAAAAAGAAGTTTACTAAATTAATTGTACTTGTTTCTTTGTATTATACAGAAGTCTGGATTGTGTACTATTCAAGGTTTTTATTGAATTTTGTAATAATTAAAATATTGATAAATAAATAGTTAAAAAAAAAAAAAGAAATCACGAGGCCCCATACAGCCTACCTGACAGGGCCCCTTCCCCTCATCCAAAAGTGACTAAGGACATTATCATTTATCAGTCCCTTTCTCTGTAGCCTCAGCAGCACAGATGAATTAATAGGAAGTGCTCCGAAGCTTTCTGCTCATTCACAAACAGAACCATATAAAACACAGTCTACTATGCTTCTGTGATGAATGGACACAGGCATGATTGGTGCTGGTCACTAATTGCGTTCATTCAGGAAAGGAAGGAGCCAGTAAATTACATATTTACTGGCCCCTTTCCCCGCTCTCCATCATGAAACATCCCCCTGTGTGCCCGCAGCAGCTGCCAGTGGGAGAGGAGGGGAGGGCAGCTGGCAGCATAGGCGGCTCTCTAATTAGGCAAATTAGGCGGTTGCCTAAGGCCTCGCACCTACAGGGGCCTCGCGGACAGTGGCGGAGCGACAACATTTAGAAGGGCGCAGTCAGGGAAATCTCCCAAGTAAAAGATTGTTTTAAATCCTCGGAGATAAAAGTTGCAGCAGTGTGCTGCAGTCCTTTCACTGCGGCTGCCAGGTGTCTGTTGTCCACTGACACTTACCCCGCCTTCTCTGCCTGGGGATTGGCTGTCTGATAATGTAATCCTAAGATGTGGAGGAATCGGTGGGTGTGTACCTGCATCAGTAGGAAGTGACTGCCCGGTCTGCTCACTCTGCTATCATCGGTTGTTGCTCTGGGAGGAGAGCTCTGCCCTGGCCCAGGAACATACAGGTAACCAGGCCCCGACTTGTCACTCTGCAGGCTGGTCATAGATTTGTGGTGTCTACTACGCAAAGGGGGTGAGTAGCCCCAGGGAAGTTGGAAGAGTCTTAGAATAGTTGGTGGAGGAGGAGGAGAAGAAGAAGGCCCTGGGTGGCTGGGGGAGGAGAGGGTGACTGGAAGAGAAGGAGAGGGTCCCTGGGTGGCTGGAAGAGAAGGAGAGGGTCCCTGGGTGGCTAGGGGAAAAGGAGAGGGCCCCTGGGTGGCTAGGGGAAAAGGAGAGGGCCCCTGGGTGGCTGAGGGAGAAGGAGAGGGCCCCTGGGTGGCTTGGGGAGAAGGAGATGGCCCTTGGGTGACTGGGTGAGAGGGAGATGGCCCCTGGGTGGCTGGGGGAGAAGGAGAGGGCCCCTGGGTGGCTGGAGGAGAAGGAGAGGGACCCTGGGTGGCTGGAGGAGGAGAAGGAGAGGGACCCTGGGTGGCTGGAGGAGGAGAAGGAGAGGGACCCTTGGTGGCTGGAGGATGAGAAGGAGAGGGACCCTGGTTGCCTGGAGGAGGAGAAGGAGAGGGACCCTGGGTGGCTGGAGGAGAAGGAGGAGAGGGCCCCTGGGCAGCTGGAGGAGAAGGAGAGGGGCCCCTGGGTGGCTGGGGGAGAAGGAGAGGGGCCCCTGGGTGGCTGGGGAGAAGGAGAGGGCCCCTGGGTGGCTGGGGGAGAAGGAGAGGGCCCCTGGGCGGCTGGGGGAGGAGGAGAGGCCCCCCGTGAACCTGGGTTCAGTTGCCAGGGAAGAGAGTGGAGCTGAGCCAGTCCTGCATATCTGACATCAAAGCCAAGCATGGTGGAGCTGGAGCCCTTTGCCCTACACAATGACAACACCCGAGGTGGAAGGTGAGGGGTAGCGGGGATGTGACATTATATAGCATATGGACTCTGTACATTATTGGTAGTTTTGGTTGGAGTGGTCCTTTAGATGTTTAACTCTGTTGTTTTTCCCCCCAGCTGTGAGGGACTGAGGAATGACAGCCCACTATGCTGGGACTTATAGTGCCCTAGAATGTGGAGGACTGAGGAATCCTCAGTCCCTCACAGAGGGCACTACAAGTTCCAGAATAGCAGCCTGACATGCATTAGTCCCCACAGAGGGCACTACAAGTCTTAGCATAGCAGGCAGTAGTTCCTCAGTCCCCTACAGAGAGCAGTACAAGTCCAAGCATAGCAGGCTTCCATTCCTCAGGGAGGAATGGCAGTGCACTATACCGGAATTTACAGTGCCCTCTGTGGGGACTCAGGTATGGCAGCCTTCTGCAGTGGGACTTGTCGTGCCCTAGACTGTGGTGGACTGAGGAAGGGAAGTGTAAGGGGGTCTCTGGAAACTCTGATGCAAGGGGGAGCTTTGGTGACCACAGAGTTCCCTTTTACCCCAGAGTCCCCAGCTTTCCCCCTCAAATCAGGGTTTCCAGAACTCCTCTTACATCAGAGTCTTCAGAGTTCCCTCTTACAGTTTAAGGGGGAAACTCTGGAGACTCTGATGTAAAGGGGGCTCTGTGAAATTTGACTTAAGAGGGGGACTCGAATGTTAAGAGGCATTCTGTGGACTCTGATGTAAGGAGGATATGCTGGGGGGAATCTGATTTAAAGGAGAACTCTTATGTAAGGGGGGACACTGAACTCCGATGTAAGGAGGGACTCAGGGAATCATGACCCATAGGGAAATGCTGGGGACTGTGATGTAAGAGCAGACATATATATATATATATATATATATATACAGTATATATATATATATATATACAAACATACCCGATGTTTAATGATCTTTGATTAAAGAAGAATTGGTTAGAGAACATTCTAGAAACTGTGAGTTCATAGTACAAAGGTTAAGGCTCATAATATATGCAATTTATACAGTTCATTTTTATCGTTTTAATTATTTTTCCCATTATGGGCGTGAGTGGGGCCTCATGTCCAAGTTTTGCCTTAGGCCTCACAAAGCCTAGAGCCGCCTCTGGCTGGCAGTGCTGCAGGGGAAAGGGGCACACATGGGGGCCTAGACAGCAGATAGAAGGGGCACATGTGCTAGATCTGAGGATCAGTGTCTGCAATAAGACAGTACAGCCAGGCCTCCTGCTCAGAAGCTGCCCAGGCCCCCCTTTTGAACTTATGGAGCCCGGACCCAGTACAGGAGGGCTGGCTGTACTGTCTTATCAGTAGTCCTGCCAGACCCTTATCTGAGCATGCAGCCCGGCAGTTCAAGAAAGGGGAGGACGAGCAAGCGCCCCCCCCCCTCCTGAACCATACCAGGCCATATGCCCTCAACATGGGGGGCTGCTTTAGGGTAAGGGAGCTTTGCTCCCCACCCCAAAGCACCTTGTCCCCATGTTGATGAGGATAAGGGTCTCTTTCCCACAACCCTGGGCTGTGGTTGTGGGGGTCTGCAGGCGGGGGGCTTATTGGAATCTTGAAGCCCACTTTAACAAGGGGGTTGGCGGTGCAGCGGGCATGTCGATTGACGATGGATATAAAACAGGGGACATTGTTGTTTTATTTTTTAATAAAGGACTTGTCAAAAACTCCTGTACTGTCTTTATTCACTTTTACACTATTTTGGTGAATGGGTAGGGGTACTATGTACCCCATACTCATTCACATGGGGGGCCAGGATCTAGGGGGCCCCCTTGTTAAAGTCCCCTGCCCACAGACCCCCACAACCACCGCCCACGGTTGTGGGGAAGAGGCCTTTGTCCACATCAACAAAGGGACAAGGTGCTTTGGGGTGTGGGGGGCAGAGCATTATCAACACTATGCCACATTATCAAAACTTTACGGCAGTAGTTATTTACCGCAAAATTCTTAGTATCTTGAACATTTGCACAATTGTTTCCGCATGCGTTATTTCACCACATTTTATTCAGCTTTTTTCACCTCTTAGTGAATTGACCCCATAGAAAGAAAAAGACCTAGAGTATTACACGATTTGGAATTGAGCTTTGAATGTTGGGAATATATTTTGACCACTGTAAGTACCCTCTCAGTGACCCTTTCGCAGGCAGGCTGAATGCTGGAATAAAGTTGTTTGGCTATGAATGTATGTAACTATATCTTTTAAGCTGTATATTTTAAAGCTTAAAAGCACACACTTTTATTGTAAGGGCACATATTCATGCATCTCTTTCAGTTGGGTAATGAGGAAGAGGCACTTGGCTGGCTACTCTATCTTTGGCATTTGTATTTAATAAGTTAACACCATTTCAGCCTAGGAATTTCATTAACTCTCATAAAAGCTGACTTGAAAATTACGATTAGAAACATTGCATAATTTCTTCCTACCTTATCTGCTTACCGTTAAATTACTAAAGCAGAACTGATATATATTAAAGGCATACATTACAATGTGGTAATTAATGGATTTAGCAAAACCTTACTTCAGACTAGCATTAAAGGTGAACTCCTCCTAGCATTAAAGGGGATCACTCTCCCACCCACTGGGGACTGCGGGATGCGAGGGTGTTATAGATCATGGGGCCCCATAGCAGGGTTTCCAAACCCTGGCCTGCTACACTAGCTGCGTGGGCACTGACACTTCGTCATCCACAGAGGTAAGTATAGCAGGGACCAGGAAAGAAGTGGTGGGTGGCGGTGTAGGGTTTTAATTTACCTTCTTATTTTTCATGAAAAGGTGAATTTAAAATTTAAAGCAGATCACTATTAATGTTTATATTAGAAAGACAAATAATGTCTTACAGGCTTATTTAACAAAGGAAAGTAAATTCATCTATAGCAGCTATGTGATAGTGGAAACCTAACCATCACACCTTTATGGGCTTGTTGGACATCTTGTTCCAAAACCATGGGCATTAATATGGAGTTGCCACCCCCCTTTGCAAAGTGTATCAAAGTGTACTTGTGGGAACTGATCTCTGTTCAACCAAAAGAGTACATTTATGTAACTTTACTTAGCAACACTGATGCTGTGTCAGGACCAATTCAGCAATGCATTTATTCATACCTAAAGTAAATGTAACTTTGATGTTTTAATTTAGGTAGGGAACATTTAAAACTTTTTTATTTCCTGTATACCATTGGGACAGTTTCCCTTCACTTTCTGCCCTGGAAACATGACAGGAAGTACAAAAAAAAATAGCTGTTGATCTCCTGCATAGTCCTGCTGTAAGCTGAAAACACACAGCATTTTTGTGGAATAAGTGTTATCAGACATGCCCAGTTCCTTTGCAAAACTACTTAAACCCATGGGCAAAACTCTGCATTTGTATATATTATCTCCGAAGCATAGGTGATGAGTGATGACCATTCTGTCCTACAAGATAAGAAATAGGCTAATTTGACTCCTTGAAATAAACAGTAAGTGTGCACAGTACACAGGAAAGCACTGGTGCTCTGGCAGAGATAACAGGTTTTTTTTATTTTTTGCCTTGATCAGACTGTTATAACGCAATGCATTTAAAGCGTTCGTAACCCTAAAAAAAAAGAAAAAAAAAAAAAAAAAAAGAATCTTGTTTCCTTAAAGCACGAATAACAGCACAGTGCTTGTGTTGTGTAATTTGGCCCACTGTATAATCTAAAAACCTGGCTGATCCTGCCTGGTTCTGCCATCCCCTCTGTAAACTGACCACGGTTTTTCATGGCTGTTGAGCCCTGACACCTTGGTCCATTTATGTGCCTCCGTCACCTGTGTCAGTGCCCGCCCCTCCCCTCCTGCTGCTATAGCATACCTCCCAACTTTTTGAGATGGGAACGAGAGACATCTATTAGAAAAAGTATGTAGGCATAGGACACACCCCCTCTCATGCCCCCTTAAAAGAGAATTATACAAACAAAGATTAGGTAAACCTATATAGCCAAGCCAAGCCAGTATATATATATATATATTTAAGTTACCGTTCTAATGCAATTAGAGTGCTCCTTTAAGAGTCTATAAGGAGGATTGATTTTTCCCCGGAAATGAACAAATTGAATTGTGTGAGATGTAGTTTGGTGTGGAAGGTGGATTGCTACATGGATGGCAGGAGGGACTATACTCCCAGGGAGTGATAGGAGAGTGAAGGATTATGGGAGAGTGGATATATCTCTAGGCGGAGCCAAGCACGCTCTCTGTTGCTGCTGGGACTCGTGGAGGACGGATGGATCTGAGAGGTGCTGGAGGACACAGTCAGTGACGGAGGCCTGAGAGTGCGGCCTAGAGAGAGAGCGGAGCCCATCCTCAGCAGTGCGGAAGCTGGAAATCACAGGAAGGTGACGGATCCAGTTGAGCTGAGTGCAGAGCGGGTAATGCTGAACTGACTGGCCGAAACAGCGAGAGCCAAACATTCCCAGTGACGCAGCATCGTGAGGAGATATTCTGCCTGGGGACCGAATTGTCACATGTGGACGCTGCTGCTGTAAAAGAGTGCCTGTTGACATCTGAAATCGCAAGTATAAATCTGCATCCACCATACACTGATAGCAGATAGGATTTCATATACACCACTACATTTCCATTACAAATATCACACTAAAGAGTGATAAAAGAGCTCCAACTGCCGGCAAAGATTCTGCAAGGCCTTGCTAGAGCAGGAACTTCATTACTCACAATTCTTAAAGGGGACCCATTGACATAATGATAGATTCTCATTAGATAAACATGAGATATTGCCAGTTCTGGTTTTAGTCGAGGTTAATACATTCAATAGTATCCCTGACAGTTAAAGCTAATAGTTCTTTCAGTCACTCTCACTCATTGAATATAATACTTTGTTGATTAAGCATTTATTCCTGCAGTGTTGGTCTTTTGAGCCCCCTTTGTAGTAATTGGGGTTTAATAGAGTGACACTGCAATATCTGCTATTACAGAATCTTATTTGTTCTTATTAAGTTGTTTGATTTACCTTTTATCTCAGTAAACAGTCAAACTTGTATTTTTTGTGTCAGTGTATTTTTGGAGAACATATCTGAAATGTCTGAACTTATAGTGCCTAGCGGGTTGGATACTTCTCAGGGTCAGGTGAGTGCAGAGGAAGTTCCACTAACCAGCAGCCATCAAGGGGGTCGTGCTACACCTACAAGTGCTTTTTTTTTTTTTTTTCTTTGCCACTACTATTCCTTTATATCTGCTTTTGAAATTTTCAAATGCAGCAATTTAGAAATTGGATGAAAGGTTTAGCACTGAGAAACACTTTTTGAAAGATAAAAAGTGCATTTTATATACAACTATATAGATCAGACCAAAACGAGGGACAAATGAGGAGGAAAGAGGGACAGAGGGACTTTGTTCCAAATCAGGGACAGTTGGGAGCTATGCTATCGTTGTTTGGTTATATTCCTACAATAAGGCAGAAATCTTCTTTTTTTTTTTTTTTATACAGCACATACAGTGAGGCACATATCATTATCTAACAGAGGCGATTGTTTTATCATGACCAAGTGGCTTTAATTCCAAATAGCTCCCAACTGTCCCTGATTTCGAGGGACTGTCCCTGATTGGGAAGAAAGTCCCTCTGTCCTTCTTTCCTCCTGACTTGTCCCTCATTTTGGTCTGATCTATATAGTGTATGTAAAATGCACTATTTATCCTCCAAAAAGTGTTTCCAAGTGCTAAACCTTTCATCTAATTTCTAAAGTGATGCATTTGGAAAATTCAAAAGCTGGTATAAAGGAATAGTAGTGGTATTAAAAAAAAGCACTTGTGGGTTTAACTACATCCTGCCCGCCCGCCCACCGTCAATTGATGGCGGAGCGGTGCGGCTATTGTTCTGGGACGCAGTCATATGACGGCGCACCAGAACAACCTTTCTCGCACGCCCACGGGGGCACGCAGAGAGGCGATTGTGGCCGCACCATGTTGCTAAGACACGGCGTGACCCCAAATTTTGCTAAAGAGCCAATGACTTGGCTCTTTACCCATGTGATCAGCTGTGTCCAATCACAGCCGGTTACATGTAAATGAGGAAGTGCCGTTTATCGGCTCTCCTCGCCTCACACAGGCAGAGTGTGTGGCGAGGAGAGCTGATCAGCGGCTCCTCCTCAAAGGGGAACACAGAAAAGGTAATCAGGGCACTGATCATCAGTGCCCTGATTACATAAAAGCTCAAAAAGTGCCTACCATCAGTGCCCATAGTGTTTCCAGTCAGTGCCTGCTCATCTGTGCTGCCCATCAGTGTCCATCAGTGCCACCCGTCAGTGCCCATCAGTGCCGCCCGTCAGTGCCCATCAGTGCCACCTCTCAGTGCCCATTAGGGCCACCTATCACTGCCAATCAGTGCCGCCTATCAGTGCTCATCAGTGCCACCTATCAGTGCCCATCAGTGTGGCATATTAGTACCTCCTCATCAGTGCCACCTCATCAGTGCCCATCAGTGCAGCCTATCAGTGCCCATCAGTGCCGTCTCATCAATGTACATTAGTGAAGGAGAAAAATTACTTATTTTCAAAATTTACTGACAGAAAAATAAAAACTTTTTTTTTTCTTCAAAATTTGAAGTAAGAAATAAAAAACCCAGGAGCGCAATCGCGCTGTTTTTCTGCCATTTCCGGGACCGATTGATGCCGTTTTGAATAACACGGAAGCGGTAACCACTCGTGTCAATTTCGGATCCTGTGTTGTATGCCCATATATCTATCTATGATGTAAGTGTGTCCACTTTATTTCTTAATAAACTGCTTGAATGTACTTCACCATTTTGGCCATTCCTTCATTTTTATATCGCTGAGGAGCGTGAGGTGGCGGAGGAGTGTGAAGCTCATTTGTTATACAAGCGTTTGCGGAGTGGATACTCGAGGAGGGCTTGATCTTTCATTTTGGATTCTGGTCACTCTGATATCAGTCTGCTTGCATTGACCCCCTGTAATTAAGGGGTCGGTGCTTTCTGGTAAGCATTCCCACACACCGGGTGCCTATGTGGTGAATGGAGTGAAGATTTGTTTCATGAGGAAGAAACATCCCTTGGAGACTGCACCATTTATATTTATTTATTTATTCATTTATCTATTCATTGGTGCATGGGACTTTACTTATGATTCACGTATTCACTGATTATTGATGCACTTTATATTGGCTATATGCACTTTTCTTAAAACCATTTGATGCAATATTTATCTGGCTAAGCACTTTATAGTCATTATTTGTGTTTTATCTTCTAAATATTGGTTTTGCATTTTTTGATGCACTTTTTACTATATGCACCTTAATATTAAGCGGTTGTTGTTATTTATTGCACATTGCACTTTTAGGTGAGCGTGGCTTAGTACACCTTAGGTGTATCATTTATAATTAAATGGTGAGACTTAAAAATCTCAAAATACTACCAAAGAGACATAAAGTTCTGTATGTATCTGAAATACATACAGTACTGTATGTATGTGCCACTATGTGTAATAGAATTAATGTGAATGCCTCACCTATGCTACTTTTTTAAAGATTTAATCTTTTATTTTATTTTTTTAAATGGCTCTGCTTTGGTTATACTTGAAAATGCAGCCTTTATCCATGTCATCCCTAAAGCTGGAGGGACTGTGTTAACTACCGTCCAATCTCATTCATTAATGTGGATTTCAAATTGATGACTAAAGTCTTAGCGAACCAAATTAATACTTTTCTATCTGGATATATCCATCTGGACCAGGTAGGGTATGTGCCCAACCGACAGGCTCCTGACTAGATCCGACGACTAATAGATATAATATCAGTGTTATGGGACAATCGCAGGCCCAGGAAGGGTATGCTGTTGTCATTAGACCTTTGCAAGGCTTTTGACTCCTTGTCATGGGTCTATCTATTCTATGTATTTAAAGGCTATGGATTTGGCCCAGACTCTTTTTAGTGCACCCACTGCCAGGATCCTGGTAAAAGGATATAGCTCACAACAAATAGATATTCAGAGGGGAAGCCGATGAGGGTGCCCTCTATCCCCCATTTTATTTATACTAGCCCTGGAACCCCTAGCTATCAAACTTAGGTGCCATCCCAATATTAAAGGCATACATTGTATAACCCCCCATTATGGTTCGGTAGACTGTACACGATCAAGATGAATCGTTTGCCAAGGTTATTATACCTATTCAGATCACTTCCTATCTCAATCTGTATGCCGGATCTACACAAGTTCCAAAATAAGGTTTTGAAATTTATATTGAGGGGAAAAAGAGACCTTTGGTGAACAAACGCACCCTATACGCACCTATATTAAGGGGCAGCCTGGGAGTTCTGGACCTTGCCGAATATTTTTATGCAGCACAACTGGCACAGCTAATTCGCTACCATTCTTCATCATCCCAGCCTACTTGGATGAAAATAGAATCCTCCTTGTACCCCACAAGACTGATTAGTCACTTAATGTGGCTGAGGCCCAAACACAGACCGATCATGCTGTTGTCCCACAATACCATTCTCACTAAACGTATGGGACAAATTAGCAAAACCTTATGGTTTCAAGTCCCCACACACTCCCATTGCTCTCTTAGTGTGTAAACCTGATTTCATCAGAGGTCTTAATCCCTACACTTTTGCCTGGTGGACAAACAAGGGATGATACATATAGCTGACTATTGCGATCATAGAGGGATCTTATCTAAAGAAACCTTATGAGACAAACACCAGCTCCCAAACTCTGAATTTTTTCATTATGTTCAAATAGTACATTTTTTGAAGTCCCTTCAGTGTACGTCTGATCTTACCACCTCTACCTCAATAGAGTACTTGTGCAGGTCCTACGATAAGCACACTGGCCATATTTCCAAAATTTACAACATATTGACTTCTGAGTCAGAAAAACTCTTTTAAATAATGAAGTGGGAACAAGACATAAGTGAAACGTTCAAAATAGATGAATGGTTCAGGATGACTCAGTGTACTTCAAAATCGTACATAAATACTTCCTTGATCAAAGAAAATGATAAAGTCTTGAAGAGATGGTACATGGTTTCGGTGAGAGTGGCGACGTATGTTACGGGCTTCTTTCTCTTGCTTTCGAGGTTGTGGTATGAAAGGCACAGTAAGACATACTTGGTGGTCCTGTCCAAAAGTAAAACACTTCTGGATCCGTATTTATAATTTTGTTTTTTCACTTACACAGGTGAATCTAATTAAATCACCACAGCAAGCTCTTCTGGGATGTCCAGTTAAAGGAACACCAAGGCAGACAGGAAAACTCAAAGCATTTATTTTTACAGCAGCTAGGTTAGCAATAGCAATAGCTAGGTCCTGGAGGACAACCACGATCCCTTTTGACTTGGTGGAAATCAAGTCGTCATGGATTATGGTGAATTAATGCCTCTTAAAATAAACAAGCTATTTTTGATAAAGTCTGGGAACCTTGAATCAAATACTTGCCTGACCCTTTGTAAGTTGTCAGGAATCAGACAGGTACATACCATGTAGCACACTGTTTTTCTCTTGGTACTCTCTTCTTCCTTTCTTTTTCTTCCTTCTCTTGGCTTACTCCTATCCCTGTGCTCTCCCTGTAGAGCCAGGGAGACAGATGTTACTAAATTCATAGTAATGAATGAAACACTGAAGAGGAGGCTATGGCACCCCGTTCAGTGGTATTCTTTATGGATTGTCTTACTAGATCTCTTAGATTACACCATAATTGGGAAAGAGGACACCGGCCTTATGGCCATATTAATATGGTCCTCCCTCTCTCCCCCTCATATAGTTCTTGGACGAACGATAGGGAAAGAGCTACCTTTTGTTACTTACATGGTACAGTAATGTTATCTTGTTGTTTCTTCTCTGATACGGCTCATCGAGTAATGAGCAGTAATAGAAGTGCAGGTCAGAAGATGTTAAAATACTCTTTCTGAATGTTCATTGTACAATGATGCAGATCTATGTAATATTGTTAAATCTCTTACTGTATATGTTTTTCTGTCTTGAAAATTTCAATAAAAACCATTGAAACAGACGGAATGTGATTGTGAATATGATTAACTGGTATAATTAAATTCCGCAGTAAGAACAAGTTTAAATGTAAAAGCCACTGAAAAACCCTTTATAGCTAGCAGGAATTATTGTAATTAGACACAGGCCAACATTCCCTCATTAACTATGTGGTATACTGATATATTCATATGGTTAGGATTATAAAGGAAAGCGTTGGAGGAAGGCCAAGCAATAAATAGTTTGGTTGTAGTGCACAACAATGTGGGTGTAAGTAAGTGAACTCAAAAAATTGGTTTAGACTGCAGTGATTTTTAAAGGCCAACTACTCCTTTGGTTTAAGAAAAATATTACCCAGCAAGAAAAACCTAATTTCCCACAACACTATAGACTCCTGGACACACCCAGGAAAAATGAAGTTCTCTGTTTTTCTCCCTCAGCAGCTCAGACAGGCCACACCTGATGAGACAGAGGTAGCTGGGAAAGTGATCTGCAACTAAGTGAGCAGTCCTCCATTGTCAGAACCAGTGTGTGCACAGTCAGGCAGGATTCTAATAGTATGAAGCTTCACCAAAATACCCAGTACTCAGTACTACAGAGTTCAAGTGGGTTGGCCCTTGTCTTGGGCCCTGGATCCCTCCAGCTTTTGCGCCTGTGTTAGCTAGTTTGTTTTTTAAAAAAATATGGTTTGAGAGACTCTATTCTGAAATTCTATATAGGGCAGTGTTGAAGTTCTCATGCATTGGTGATTGCTGTAAAAATGTGCTATCCTAATTTCACAGGGGGAAAGGAATGAGGATGAGTAGCACCTCTGATTCATTCAGTTGTATGTACATTTGAGCTTGAGCTATTGAACACTGTAAACAACAGGTGTTCTTTTTAGTAAAGCAGTTAAAGAAAGCTTGACAAATGTGAAAAGGAACTCAGATTCCAACCTGCTAGCTGTAATAGTAGATTTGAAATATACATAGTTATCTCTAATATATATATATATATTAATTTGTATATAAATTTATTTTAAAGCCTGCTAATTTGCTATTTTTGCTATTTTTTATTATATAAAATATCTGATATATTTTCTAGCTTGGCCATACAACTACAAAGAGGGCATGCATGTGTTAGTAAACTGAAGTGCACATACTACCATGCAATTATTCATACTGTATCTTTCCAACTGGAAACCTTGTGGCATATGGAGATGTTCATGTGCCTTTGTATTTAGTGGTTACATGCTCTGTTTAACAGCAAAAGCAGGTGGATGTTCAACAGCATGCTGGCCTATTACTATACTGGGAGCTCTGCTATTGATTTCACATGGACGATGCTTTAATGTTTTAAATCGCATTGTTTTTTTTTTTTTTTCTCAATTACTGTAATTTACTTAGACTATGTGCCATTGGGAAATTTGTAAGTTTGCATTCGATTTTAATGTATTTCTAAGGTCAACATTTTTTCTGAAATATAGAATAGTTTAAAAAAAACAGTCTTTTTTTCCTTTTTTTATTTTTTATTTTTTATTTTTTGGTACATGTGTACCGTTGCTATATGTTAAGGCTCCGTTCACATATTAGCGTTCCCGGATCGCGGGCAGAATCGCGGCGATTCTGCCCACGATCCCGAATCACAGAAAATCGCGACACGCATGTGTGATTCCCATCACTTCGATTTGCCATAATTCGGGATCGCCCTGATTCTGATCGCGATCCGGGACGCCAATGAACAGAGCCTAAAGGGAAGCTTTCTAAAGGGTGAGAGAATCCTCTTTAGACAGCTGCTACCTAAACAGGTGTCCTCAGTGCAATATTTTTCTATTTCTTTAAGAGCCTGTATTTCTGCTCAGATGACAAATATAACATTTGGATACTTTCTATGTCAATGACAGTTATCACTCAAACATTAGAAAGGATTACTGTCCCCAGCTGGAACACAAACAGTAATACAAAACCAAGATAGGTTCTATACCATCCCAACTTCACATTCTTTCAATAAACATTTTTTGGTTTTATATATACTTTAAATAGTTTGTGTTAAAACTATATTTATAAAATATAAAATGCCTGTGTATTCAGACACCAATATATTTAAAACAGAACTCTGGGCATTTATGAAAAAATTTAATTCTGTTATGTAGTCCTTAAAATAATTTTTTTTTTTTAAATACTACTAACTTAGATACCAGTATCTGTCCTTATATTCAATTCTTGTAAAATTGTACAGTTTCAGTCTAACACGGGGAGCCTATTGACAGAAAAGAGCAGACTAAGAAAAGTGATATACAATATATGATGCACTTTCTTCACCTGGTCAGCAGGTTGCTAACTGTTTACTATACTAAACTAAGTTATCTGGCAGGGAAGCCTACACCCCAGGCTTGTTACATAATTGCAAATGTAGCGCTACCCATGCAGGAGCCGCTTGGATTTTGGTGCCCGAGTTTCCCACCGATTAATCCACAGTCAGTCACAGGGTCTTTTCACACAGCCAAGTGCACACACTCTTCCGCTCCTTGTCTTAAATGACCAGTCTAGGGGATTTGTTTTATGTTTTATTTGGAGAACTTGGATAGGACAGGGGAATTAGTAGGATACTCCAAATAAACTATTTACAGTCGAGGACAACTCTCTCAATAGAACTGTGTAGCTGATCGTCGCCGGACCATACAGCAGATGTACGGAATGATCAAGTCCCTTTGTAGCTGAAGGAACTCAGAGAACCCTTAATTTTGCACCCAGCAGCTGACTTCTAGCACCCAGAGGGGATCTAACAGCACAAGTCCCAGCGATCCCATGTGGGGATCTTTATTCACAAGGCTCCTGAAGCACACACGGCAGCCTTCCTCAGTAGTACTAGACAGGATCCATGGACATCCTCCCTCAGTCGGCTCTCAAAAGAACTATGGGTTGCAGCTTTAGTGATTCAGGCCCTCAGGTCGCTCACCTGAGGCCGCATGGCAGCCCCCCTCCCCTCCTGGACATCTGTAGAGGAAGACGCAGAGCTCATGTGCTTTTCAGATGTAAATACAGTTGCCCAGCATGCGTTGGGGTACATCCCCTTCTAATTGGCCAGGGCTGTTTAGATATTTATGCTCTCATCTGCAACGTTTCCTCCCACTTTCTAGTACATCCAATAACTACCAGACCAGTATAAAACCTTCAAGACAGCATGAGCAGCACTAGGATACACTGAGCAGACTCTACGAATCACAGCTCTCTGTAAGGTAGACAGCACCTAAATTTGCCTAGCTGTCTCCCTGTTAAGCAGAGAAACCAAAAACTTTATACACTCACTCTATTACCTACCTAGGAGGGTGCTGTATAGGATAAGTCACATATATGTCCTTCAACTGCTGTTCCTCACACTATAAAAAAACTTGGGAAACTGCTTTAACCACTTAAGGACCAGGCCTATTTCTGACACTTGTTTACAAGTTAAAATCAGTATTTTTTGCTAGAAAATTACTTAGAACCCCCAAACATTATATATATATATATATATATATATATATATATATTTTTTTTTTTTTTTAAGTAGGGACCCTAGAGAATAAAATGGACATCGTTGCAATACTTTTTGTCCCACCGTATTTGCGCAGCGAACTTGTGGCGCTTTTCCACTGCGAGTACCGGCTCGGCTCCACTCGGCACTGCTTGGCCCTGCTCGGCTCGGTTTGCTTTTCCACTGCGTGGTACGAGTCGGCACCAAACCGTACCGAACTGTTCAAACACGTACCATGCGGTACCATGCAGTGGAAAAGTGCAAAAGCGAGCCATACCGAGCCGTACCATGCAGTAGAAAAGCGCCATTAAAAAACGCAATTGTTTTGGAAAAAAATACACTTTTTTTTAATAACAAAATAAGAAAACAGTAAAGTTAGCCCAATTTCTTTTTATAATGTGAAAGATAATGTTATGCCAAGTAAATTGATTAACCCAACATGTTATGCTTCAAAATTGAGCATGCTCCTGGAATGGCAACAAACATTGGTAACTACAAATCACCACAGGCTACGCTTTAAAAATTTCTACAGGTTACCAATTTAGAGTTACAGAGGAGTTCTAAGGCTAGAATTATTGTTCTCACTCAAATGATCGTGGCAATACCTTGCATGTGTTATTTGAACACCGTTTACATATGTGAGCGCGACTTGCGTATGCGTTCGCTTCTGCGTGCAAGCTCAGAGGGACGGGGAACTTTACATTTTTTTTTTCATGTTTATTTTACCTTTTATTTTTACACTGTCCCTTAAACAAAAATGTTTTTGATCACTTTTATTACTATTACAAGGAATGAAAACATCCCTTGTAATAGAAATAAGCAGTCATTTTTTTTTCACCAAGAAAAAAAATGGGCCCTTTAAGGCCGTTGGGCGGAAGCGGCTTATGACGTCGCTCTGGTCCTCCAAGGTCATAGAGTCAAATGGGGGCCATCTTCCCCTTACTTGACTTCCTATGTGGGACTGCAACGGAGCGGATCATTTTCCCCGCTACCGACAGCTCCAGTATGCAGGGAAAACTACCGGGAAGCGGCGGGGGGGGGGGGGCACCTCTCTCACCACCCATAAAAGTGATCCCGCGGTGAATCGGCCTCTAGGACCACTTTTATGTGAAAGAGGACCGCCGGCCGTGTAAGAAAATACTGGGGTTATGGCAGCTATCTGCAGTATTTAATGTCAAAATACCGTCGTAAATCTGCAGGCGGGCAGTCCGGAATTGGTTAAATGTGACTCATGTACCTTGAAGAATACATGTGTTAGATAAGAACCTTCACAGACTTTTAATTGTAGATTTATCTGTTGGTCTGGAGTTTTTCTTTTTCTTTCATAAGGCAGGCTATAGATTATGCAATTTTCTTTCCCTCCACCATTAGTGGAAGGAAAGAACATTTTTGATTGATTGCGTTATCAACACAGTGCTGATGGGGAATCCCTCCCACAGTGCTATTGTGTTCTGCTGGTGAGGAGCCTTCCCTGCTAACAGAACACAATGATTGGTTTTGCTTGCTACATCCGTCGGCACTTATAGTTCGGGAAAAACTCTACAGGCTGGTTGTAAAAAAGTTGATTTATAGATTGACTTGTGTACAACCAGGGTGCCTGTACATGGATCAAAATTCGGCCAGTTCTTGCAAAACTGGTCAAACTTCGATCCATGGCCAGCTTAGTGAGCTGAATTCATACATGGACAGTGAGAGAGGCTTTGTATTTCCAATTGGACCCCTCTGTTAGGTGAAGAGGGCAAGCTGCAGGAATTATACTTAGGTCAACAGATGTCAGTTGTTTAATAGCTGTGTTTTGGGCTGACAGAACTAATTAATGATTATGAAACTAGTTTTAAACTATTTTCATAATCAATTAGTCAGTCAGCTGACTAGTTGACCTGCTTACAGAATGCATTATTTGTTTACATATCAGAAAAAACTGTGCAGCACACACACAGCTCAGTACACCGACCCTACATGTCAGCAAGTGCCTGAGAACATGAAAATGTGTGAGGAGCAATGCCTTGTGGGACATATAGTCCTGGTCAGGTGAATGGAGTGATTTATTCTGCTTCTGAAGGCAGACGTTTTTTACCTTGCTATAAGGGCACTCTATACTAGGGATAGACCGATTATCGGCCTTGCCGATATGCACTTTCCACGATATATCGGCCCCAGAACTGGCCGATATTGCCGATATTTTTGTGACGTCATTCTGCCTTCCTAGGCCACCTCCCTCGCCTTGGACAGCCTCGTCTGGAGTCGGGACTAGTCTCGCAGGAGAGTATAACAGCCATACACCCACCCACAGCAGCCCGGTGCCAGCCAGCCACCCACATCCACGGGCCCTGTACCAGCCAGCCAGCCACAGGCACTGTACCAGCGAGGCCAGCCAGCCACAGGCCCTGTACCAGCCAACCACCCACAGGCCCTGTACCAGCCAGCTACCCACAGCCCCTGTGCCAGCCAGCCACCCACCACAGGGTACCAGCCAGCCACCCACCCACCACAGGGTGCCAGACAGCCAGCCACCCACCCACCACAGGGTGCCAGACAGCCAGCCACCCACAGGCACTGTACCAGCCAGCTGCCCACAGGCCCTGTACCAGCCAGCCACCCACAGCCCTTGTGCCAGCCAGCCACCCACCCACCACAGGGTGCCAGACAGCCAGCCACCCACCACAGGGTGCCAGACAGCCACCCACCACAGGGTGCCCGACAGCCAGCCACCCACCACAGGGTGCCAGGCAGCCAGCCACCCCCCCCACCACAGGGTGCCAGCAAGCCACTCACCACAGGGTGCCAGACAGCCAGCCACCCACCACAAGGTGCCAGCCAGCCACCCACCACAGGGTGCCAGCCAGCCACCCACCACAGGGTGCCAGCCAGCCACTGCAGGGTGCCAGCAAGCCAGCCATTAAGCATTAAACAAAAATTAACATGTTCAGTACCAGATTAGTGTCAAAAATTGTCCTTATTTTTCAAAACTTTAAATGTACAAAATATCAGCCCATATTGACCGATACCAATACATTGTAACCAAAATATCGGTATCGGCCCTGAAAAAACATATTGGTCTATCCCTACTCTATACCATACTTTGCAGTTTGCTATGGGGGCACTCTGAAGGCAGGAGGAGCCAAAAGCACCAGTGGGGGACCCCAGAAGAGGAGAATCAGGGCTGCTCTGTGGAAAACCATTGCACAGAGCAGGTAAGTATGACAAGTTGGTTGTTAAAAAATAAATAAAAAATCCAACGTTTACAATCACTTTAAAGGCTCTGTGCAGGAAAGATCAGTGTCTGAACCCAGAGAACCTGGAGGCTGATAGACTGGAGGTAATAAAGGGCATTATAATTCAATTTAAACTGAAAGTTTACTATTATATCTTAAATGATTATATCCGTGCAAAAAAAGTCTCAGCCTTTAGTACTACTTTAATATAAAAGATGTATTCCCCCCTCCCCCAAACCCTTCACTTAGCTTCATATCTGACTCCCAGTTAAAATACCCTGTATATCCTACTTCTGGGTAAGGGTAAGTGTAATTATATATATATACATTGTACTATAAAGGGTTATTTTGTGTTTTTTAACCCCATCATGACAGGTAATACAAAAAACATGCTGCTGCTACTAAATGTCTTATGCTGGCTATACACATATCGATTTTTGGATGAGAACATATAAATATTCATAAAAAAATTCTTTGTAAATCCGATGAATGGACGAATGTCATTCAAAAATTTCACTTGTTTTTAATATTTAATTTAAAACGAATGCAATTTCTGAACGAAAACCACATACACTGTATGAAAATGTGTTTGTTCGGGAAGCGTTTTCTATTCTGCTTCTTCGTATTTTGTTCCCTAACCATATAGCTGTTTATTTATAATTACCACTGCATAGATACATTCAAGAACAAATTGTCTTTTTTCAAACTTTACATATTAACTAAATAATACACCAAACTTTTTTTCTGATTTTTATCCAATTAATCGAAACAATAATCGGCCAACAAATTAATTATGAAAATAATCTTTAGTTGCAGCCCTAGTGGTCTTCACTTCCTCCCATAAAGATCTTAATTTGGGGAAGTACCAGAAGATATGGGATATTGTACCCACTGTCAGTTTCAAGCAGCAGGGCAAGTAAGTGTACAGGAGTTTCTTGTCCATTTTGTGCAACACATAAAGAAACCTGGTACCTGTGACGGGAGTCACTTTGGGCGCGGGGTGACCAGGAAACTGGGGGGAACTGGGGATATGGTTTGGATGGCTCCAAATGGGACAGTGATATTCAGGAATGATGTCTCTCTTGAAATATGAAGATTTTATTCCCTGTACATTGTGAGGTCCATGACCAGGAAGTACAACTCCTAATATGGGCATTCCAGGAAGTTCAATGTGGAGACTGACTGTCTATTGCTTAACGATGTTGCTTTTGTCTGAATAAGTAAATTGTGATATTCTTGTCTGTGGATGGCTTTCCATTCACCTATTGTTAAGTGTGCTAATGAACTCACCTGTTGTCTGCTAAGGGATGTATTGACACTCAGAGTACTGTGTATTGGGGGCTCATTATGTAACCATTGTGTGATGTTGGGGGCTGGATTTGGGTCATTGTTCATGTAGTGACTGCATTACTTCTAATGTGTATACAAAGCGTGTATTCCTTTTCAATAAACAGTCTGATTCCTGCTTGACCCTCAATACAGAGCCTCGTCTCATACTCGGGGGGGGGGGGGATTATTCGTATGGGTTTCTTGTTCCGCTGAGTGGAGTGTCCGGTAGCTGCCTTTGTGTTTGGGAATGAAATGTCCTAAACGACTGTAACCCCTTTCATACCCGGGGTGTCGTTAAAGTACCATCCGGAAAAAAATCTTATATCTTATTTCCTGGTACTTCTGTCTTCTTTTGATCTGACTACTGCTGAAAAGGTTACCAAACTTTTCTCAGATGCCCACCTATTCAGTTGTCCCCTGGATCCTGTTACCTCGTAACTACTATGGTCACCCTCTTCTATCCTATGCTCTCTTCAATCTCTCCCTCTCTGCTGGCATCTTCCCCTCATCTCTAAATCATGCATAGATCACCCTCATTCTTAAAAGGTCCTCACTGGACCCCACTAACCTGAACAACTTAAGACATATCTCCTTGCTCTCATGTACCTCTAAACTTTTAGAATGCTTACTCTACAATTGTCCAAGCTCCAACCTCACTGAAAACAACATTCTTGACCCCTTACAGTCTGGCTTTCCATTGCAGCACTCCACAGAAACTGCCCTACTTTTTAAAACTCACTAATGATTTACTTACTGCTAAAACAGTCACTACTCCATACTCCTACTACTAGACCAGTTATCCCTAAGTGGCGGACTGCAGTCTGGGTCCAGACCAAGTCAAATGTCCTATCCGAACCGCAGTGGTACCGTCATTTAGGAGCCATTTTGCCCAGAGCTGTTTCTGCCACTGCTGTCATTCTCATTCTCACAAAGCCCTCTGGCCATATCTGCTGTGCCTCCTGTCCTCTACCCTGTCTGTGTAAGGTAGGATAGGAGGGGGTGATGTGAAGAGGGGTTTAGGATATTAATGGGATTGCTGAAAACTATAATGGAGGGGTTCAGAACAGTTAAGGGGGGAGCTCAGGAGAGTTAAGGGGGGTCCAAGGGCAGCTAGGGGAGGGAAGCTCAGGACAGTTAATGGGAGGGGGGAACCCAGGACAGTTAAGGAAGGGCTCAGAACAGTTAAGGGGAAACTCAGGACAGTAAAGGGGGGAGCTCGGGACTGTAATGGGGGGGCTCAGGACAGTAATGGAGGGGTTGAGGACAGTAATGGGGGGGCTTAAGACAGTAATGGGGGAGCTCAGGACAATAATAGGGGGACTGAAGACAGTAATAGGGGGGCTGAGGACACTTATGGAGGGGACTGAGGAGAGTAATAGAGAGGACTGAGGACAGTTAAGGGGGGGCTCAGGACAGTGAAGGGAGGGGTTCAGGACAGTTAAGGGGGGGGTTCAGGACAGTAATGAGGGGGACTGAGGACAGTAATGGTCTGACTCTGGATAGTAAAGGGGGGACTGAGGACAGTAATGGGCGGACTGAGGACAGTAATATGGGGCTCAGGATAGTAATGGCAGGGTTTAGGATTGTACTAATGGCCTTAGGACAGTAATGAGGACTGACAGTAATGGGGGGCTTAGGACAGAAATAGGGGGCTGAGTACATTATTGGGGTCGTTAAAGACATTAAAAGAGAAGTTTGTTTTTTTTTTTTTTAATTATTACTTACTTAGGTGGATGCAGCATCGGCCCTATGCTGCATCTGTCCCCCGGCGCCTTCGCACTGAGCAATTGAACACCACTGATCACTGTCAGTCAGCAGCTCTCTGCTCTGCCCCCTCCTTGCGCACTGGAGCGCTGGGCTGTGGAGGGGTGGGGAGCAGCCGGTTCTGGCTCTCAGCGGCTCAAGAGGCTGAGCTGGGTTTCGGTCCAGGTACCTGGCTGATTCCGACTCCGTGGTCGTGATGACGCGGTGCCTGGATGGACTTCTATGACATCAGCAGAGAGCGGGCTTCAGCCTGCTCTCTAATGAAAACAGGTCACAGGAGTGCAAAATGAATATAGCTCCTGTGATCCAAAGGAGATGTACAGCCAAACGAGCTTTGGCTGTACATCTCCTTTAATGGGGGTCACTGAGGACTATAATGGGGGGAAACTGAGGACAGTTATAGGAGGACTGAGGACAGTAATGGGGGGGGGGGGCTCAGGACAGTAATGGCAGGGTTTAGGACTGTACTGAGGGTCTTAGGACAGTAATCCCCCATTAGGACAGAAATGGGGGGCTGAGTACATTAATGGGGTCACTTAGGACTTTAATAGGGTCACGGAGAACTGTAATAGGGGGAGCTGAGGACAGTTATGGGGGGGGGCTGAGGACAGTAAAGTAAGGGGGGCTGAGGACAGTAATGTAATGAGGGGGGCTGAGGTCAGTAATGTGAATGGGGGAATTTTGAAGTGAAGAGGAGTGACTGATGTGAAGGGGGGGCTGAAGATGCTAATGTAAAAACAGGATTGTGATATAGGGGTCTATTCAGATCTGTGCATTCGTGTTTTCATGCGCACAACGCAAGTAGTGCAGCCCATTTATTTTAATAAATTCAAGCTAGTGTAGAGGCTAACACAAGTAATGCCCCGCAGCCACCAAGAATTCAGAGACAGGCCTGTGGAGCCCATAGTGCCCTTCCTGATGCGCTAGCAAATTCTGATTGGGAGCTCACCACTTCTAGTCTACCTGGAATTCAGGTGGAAACAGCCCCATTTTACTCTCCTTGGTTTTTATGAGCTGTTTTTAATGGATTGATTGATTGTGGACCAAAGCACTTTATATGCCGATCAATTTATCGCCACAAACCCAAATTTGACAGAGAATTTGCATGGAAACTTATCACTGTTTCCCGAATTTAGAACACTTCTGGGCCTTTCCCTCAATATGGGCATTACTAAAAAGAGTGTGTTGCGGTCATATTGGTCCACTGACCCAATTCATAATTTTCTCTGCTGTCATGGCCAGGACTAGAAACGAGCAAATCTTGCGGTTCATGCATTTTAATGACAATGAACTCTGTAGTCCTTGGGGTGACCCTGGATATGACCAGCTCCACAAAATTCAGCCCCTCGTAAATCACTTTATCCCTGATTAAATTTTTGCGATACGGCACTCCGTTAGCTTACCTGACAATTGTACGGTCATGCAGCGCTGTACCCAAATAAAAGTTATGTCAATTTTTTCCCACAAATAGAGCTTTCTTTTGGTGGTATTTGGTCACCACTGCATTTTTTTTTTTAATTTTTGCACTATAAACATAAAAAGACCAACAATTTTGAAAAAAAAAATAACAAAAAAAAAACAACAATGTTTTTTTACCTTCTGGTATAAAACATATCCAATTAAAAAAAATAAAAAAAAAAAACATAATAAGCATCTATTGATTTGTTTACACAAATGTTATAGCGTCTTTAAACTATGGGATATACAGTATACTGAAATTTTAATAAATTATACTAGTTATGGCTGCAATCAGCGACTAATATTGCAGCGGACAATCGGACTAACTGACACCTTGACACCTTGTGGAAACCGGTGACACTAATACAGTGATCAGTGCTAAAAATATGCATTGTCACTGTACTACTGACACTGGCTGGGAAGAGGTTAAACATCTAGGGCAATCAAAGGGTTAGCTGTGTGCCTAGTCAGTGTTGTGTTTACTATGTGTGCTGCTTTTACTAGAGGAAGAGATGGATTATAGTTCCTGCTTTGCAGGAGCACAAAATTCCTCCCTTCCTGCCTGTCAGAACACAACTCTGCCTTGTTTATATAGGCAGATCCCCGTTCTGTGTAATTTACTGACTATCAGTGGGTGCCGGGGAACATCGAGTGCCCGACAACCACAGATTGGCTTCTGCTGTAAATAATCACAGCAGAAGCAGCCCGCCAGTGGCACACAACCACCCCTTGTAGGGAGAAGTGCAGGATCATGTATACAGTAAACCCCCCTCCATTGCGGGGGTTACGTTCCGGACCCAGCCGCGAAAAAGTGAAATTCCGCAAAATAGAAAAACCCTACTAAAATGCATTGTAGGCATGATTTTTTTACTGTCACTGTACGTGTAGAAGCATTTTAAGGTCTTTAAACACACTTTTAAAACAATAGAAACTCATTTAAACACATAAAAGATACTTAGAGACAGAGCAAGAGCTATGAAAAACACAAAAATCTTTCATTTTTAATGATTTATATAGTAAAATAACATTACAAAAAAAAACGCGAATTACCGGCACCGCAAAAACTGAACCGCGATGTAGCGGGGGATTACTGTATATCTATATATTTATATATACACATGATCCTGCGCACAGCTGCCGCCCTGTAGCAGTAAAACTCAGCAAGTGGTTCATTATTTACTTATTTATTCTAAAAAATCCACTTCAGCAGTGTCTTATCAATGCACTGCAGAACGGTGTGAAAATCATTTTTTACTATTTTTTGGCAGATGTAATGCTTATGTGATTTTTACATCCAAAATGTTTACCAAGTTAAATATTCCCTGAATCAGGTTTGAAGATCAGATAGGAATGTGTGCCTTAATGAAAATTTTCCTTCAAAAAACTCCAGGCATTAAAATACTTGAAACATATATTCCTTAATAGGACCTTATTAATGCACCTGCTGATAACACTTTTAGCATGCCCTGTGCTTCATGCATTGGACCCTTTGTGTGATAGTTAAGGCAGCTGTTAATCACAATAGCCTTGTTATAAATAGTCAGAAGAGTGGCAACAACAATGAAGGATGACCGACCCTTTTAGAAGGACACAGTTACGAAACATGCATACGTGGAAAGGAGAGAACTACAAATGCAGAGATGTGCCTACCTACTAACTGGTGAATCCTCCCTAGATTTTTTTATTTTTTAACAACAATAATACTGTAATAACTTCTTTTGTTCCCATATGGAAGAAAAATATATTTCCAATATATTTGGGGGGGGGGGGGGAAATGAATTTTTTTTTTTACAAATATATTTTAAATATATTTTTCTTCCATGTGGGTTGGTCCATACAATGAGCATCTCCTTGAGAATCTGCTTTTCTTGGAGCGCAATACTCTAAAAGCACTTATCTGTAATACATATATATATACATTTGTTTGTACATATAAAATTATTTGCATGAGCTGGGCTAATGCATATAGTGTAACATGAAAAATGCATGTTGTAGATGCTGCACATCCCCTGGGTGTTTCTTGATATCTATAGTTATTTGTATAGATAAAAACTATAATTAAAACTATTAGGTGTTCCTTAGCATTATGATGTGCTGTAATATAAACATCCTCTGCACTCATAAATGAAATGCTAATGAACTGCTTGCTGAGTCTAATTAAAAATGATGCTTACCTAATGTTTTCATTTGATGCTCCTAGAAATTTGTCACAGGTGAGATGGAGAACAGGTCCAAGCGGTTGTTGAAAAGAGCTATGCAGAGGGGTCCTATGATATGCTGTGCAAAGAGGTCCTTTGTAGGGAATTCTGAAACAAGCTCATTGCTATCTGTGCATATAAGCACATACATCAGGACTGGCTGCTCTGTTTCAAGCAATGAGAGGAGGATGCTGTGCGTGTGCGTGTCTCAGTGACTTGTTGCACTCTCCTACACTGTTAATTCACCAATGCAGAAATCAGATGGATAAGATATAAAAAAAACACCAAAGGAATGTTTAAGCAGAGTCATTTAAATGAAGGGATGGAAAAAGCATTCAGTTTGATTTCCTTTATTTTATTCTCTGTTAAAGTGAAGCATCCAACCCTTTCACTAAAACACAAATAAGCATGTATCTTTGCAATTAATGTGTTTTTATTGCCTGGCAGCGGCGAACTAGGATATCTGACAATCGGGACCACTCGTTTTTTTGAACACCCCCTTCTCCAAATGAAAACATTGGGAATAATTAAAGCGTTCCAAGCCCATATTTGCCACAGTACAGATCTCTCCTAATTTTCCTGAATATCCCACCCCCCTTATTCCCCAGCACAGACCCCTCAGTACAGACTGACCCCCACACAGCACACCAGTACAGACCCCTCAGTACAGAAATTCCTTCCCAGCACAGACCTCTTAGCAGACCCATCAGTAGAGGTATTACTTGCCCAGCACACATCTTACACCTGCCCTCAGAGACATCCCTTCTCAGCACATACTGTACCTCTCAGCACAGACCCACCAGTAGAGACATCTCTTTCCAGTGCAGACCGACTAGTAAAGACATCCCTTCCCAGCACAGACCTCTTAGTACAGACATTCTTTCCCAGCAAAGACCCCTTAGTACAGACCGACCACCCACACAGCACACTAACACAGACTCTTCAGTACAGATACCCCTCCCCAGTACAGACCTCTCAGTATAGACACCCCTTCTCAGCACAGACCCACCAGTAGAGACATCTCTTTCCAGTGCAGACCTACCAGTAAAGACATCCCTTTCCAGCATAGACCTCTTAGTATAGACATGCCTTCCCAGCAAAGACCCCTTAGTACAGACCGACCACCCACACAGCACACTAACACAGACCCTTCAGTACAGATACCCCTCCCCAGTACAGACATCCCTGTCAGTATAGACACCCCTTCTCAGCACAGACCCACCAGTAGAGACATCTATTTTCAGTGCAGACCCACCAGTAGAGACAACTCTTCCCAGCACAGACCACTTAGTATAGACATCCCTTCCCAGCACAGACCCCTCAGTACAGACTGACCCCCCCACACAAGCACAGATCCCTCAGTACAGATACCCCTACCAGTACAGATCCCTAAGTACAAACATACCTTCCCAGCACAGACCTCTTAGTATAGAAACCCCTTCCCAGCACAGACCCACCAGTAGAGACATCTCTTTCCAGTGCGGACCCGCCAGTAGAGACATCCCTTCCCAGCACAGACCCCTCAGTACAGACTGACCCCCCACACAGCACACAAGAACAGATCCCTATGTACAGATACCCCTCCCCAGTATAGACACCCCCTTCCCAGCACTGACCTACCAGTAGAGACATCTCTTTTCAGCGCAGACCCACCAGTAGAGACATCCCTTCCAAGCACACTCCTCTTAGTATAGACATCCCTTCCCAACACAGACACACAGACACAGTACAGATCCCTCAGTAAAGTCATCTCTTCCCAGCATAGACCTCTCAGTAAAGACACGCCTTCCCAGCACAGACCCACTAGTAGATACATCTCTTCCCAGCACAGACTGGCCAGTAGAGATATCTCTTTCCAGCACAGACCTCTTGGTATAGACATCCGTCCCCAGTACAGAAACCCCTCCCCAGTACAGACACCTCAGTAGACCTCAGATCTGGCAACCAACTTGAACATACCATTCTTCTCTACAAGATGGTGGCTGTCCCCTCCAGTACAACAAGCTGGTTGGCAACAGAGCTTAAGTTGGGCATGCACTGTACAAACTTTGGCCAATTCCTGAGTAACTGAAACTCCATCAGTGGGTGGCCCTGCTGGCCCTGCTCTGTCTGGCTTTTGTTGGAAAAACCTGCTGGAAAATTCAGCTGGCTCCACCACTGGGAAGATTCATTCATCCGCAGGCTGATCGAAAAACCTATCAATGTGTGGTCAGCCTAAAGACAGCATAGACCGACCAAAGTTTGATCCATGCATGCGCACCCCGTGTGTTTACAAGTAACACTAATCGTGTTCTACCAGTAGGGAAGGCTCCTTACTGGCAGAATACAATAGCGCTGTGGGAGGGATTCCTCCATCAATACTTACTGTGTTGATGGGGAAATTGAGTAATTTTCATATCTTCCACCCTTGGTGGAAGGAAAGAAAATTGCATACTCTATGGTCTACCTAACAGTGAACAGAATAAGGGAAGCTCATTTGGCATTATGGGAGGTAAACTTGTGGGTGGGGCCTATTCACCCTGCACATAGTGGCACCATTCCTCTGGTAAGCACTCACTAATGCCTGGAACGAGGCAGGACGCAGTCATGTGCAAATCAACAATAAGGCGGAATCCTGACTTAGAAGTGAACCGTACACCTTGCATAGCTGTGTAACAACATAGAGATCCCGTCTCTGAAACACTCTGTCCCATGTCACTGCACACATTGTCTTCTGAATGTAGCATTTAGCGGGGGACATCGCTGAGCTTGTGCACTACTCCAATAGTCCAGCTTTTCTCTGCCACCTCACTCCCAGTGACGGAATGAGTCCCGCCATGCACTAAGTGCAGACCCTAATGCGTGCACTTAATTAACTCCTTCTGCTTTCCTGTACCATGCGGCTAGGTCCATGGGGTCTCTATACCGCAGGTTCAATCCAGTTTGCTTTTGGGGAACCAAGCGCTGGGGAGGGAGCCAGAGCACTGACCCCCTCACTACCAGAGGACTCGTCACTCGAGCCTGGTACCACTCTCTGTGTCTGCTAATTCTTTTAACTTGCAGTTTAATAAACAGGTGTAGGTCAATATGGCAAAACAAGATCAGAACGGTAAAGAGAATGTATACACTGCAGAATAATTCAATACAGATAAAACAACTGCACAAACATGGACTTTTTACAGGAAAGTTTTTGTGGCTTAATTAGAGTAACATGGCTGCAGAGCATAGTCCTTTTAGGACTCTGTAGCAACAGAGAGTCTAGCTAAAAATAACTTCTTTGGTAAAAAAAGTTTAGAACACAAACAGCATCCCTCTCAGTGAAGTCCAGGGTAGCTTAGGTAATAGGCGAACAGCTGGAGGGATCTAAAACCTAAGGAAATAGGGCCACCCCACTGGAAATACAAAACACTGATATAAAGGAGCTTAATACAGTAGCTGGGTCTTCTGGAGAAGCTGCATGCTATTAGGCTCCTACCCAGCTGCCTGCACACTGGTTCTGACAGTGGAGGGCCTATCACCCGGCTACAGGTCTTTTGCTTAGTTACTGTACTTATGCTTCATCCTACTGAGCTGCTGAGAAAGTAAGCAGAGAAATGAATTTGTATCTGAGAATGGTGAATAAATAGGAAACCTACTACAGTATTCTTTAAGGAAGATCAGCAATGGCAGCCCTGTGTTCTTCTTGCTACAAGTTTCCTTGTTGTATAAGTAAGAAGAGGAGTTCAATAACTCATAGTCATGGAAACTTCTGTTTTACTGATTGGTTGCACCCTGGTTGCTACTTTAAATGAACAAAAAAACATTCCTTTCGTTATTCAATAGAACAAGTATTTTTTATTTTTAGTTTTCTTATGTTATGTGGCCAATGTAGGTGTTTCTTAAAGTGTCTCTTATTTTACCTACTGCAGCTTTCTAACTGTACCAAGAGCATTTGATGTTTTATTTTTTGTGATATGTGACTTTACATTATTCCATACCGCCACTGACAAGAGAAACACAGTGAATCATGTCAGCTGCTTACCATAATACATGAAGACTCTATCTATGAACAGAATGAGTAATGAATGTGTAATGCAGAAAAAAGAGTGTGATCTCAGCATTCACTTCACATATTCATTGGAACCTGATGTACAGAGGCTGACAACAGCATTAGTTCTATTATCTCTAATCAGCCAATGCTGACGACCACATAATAAATGGGCATTCTATAGCACACTCGCTGATTTGCCATCTTAAGCTGCTGATCTTGTAATCGAAGCTTTAATTGAAATGATAGCAATGTTTTATTGCTCCTAATGCATTAGATATAAAAAATATGTTTAATGCCTGATTCCCATGTTTGTGTGGCCCTAAAGATGGATCAATTTTGATAATGATCATTAGGGATGAACATTTTCATGAACATTCTGCAAAAACCAGAGAACCTTTACCATTTTGACAAAATACATTGGAGTGAATAGCATAGAGGAAAAATGAAAAGCTAAATTCAGGATTGTAATTCTTTCTAATTGCTGAATAAGGCAATAGATGCCTGAGGGCTGATAAGAAAAAGAAGAATGGGTTCCCTTATCCACACAAGTGAGGTGGATGGAGGAATCCTCCCTGCTGTGCTATTGTATTTTGACAGCAGGAAGACCCCCCCCCCCCCCCCTGCTATCAGAATACACTGATCAGCCTGTCAGTTGCAGTCGGCAGATCAAAAAAAATATTTCCAACAGACCCATTCAACAGAAGTCAATCTTTAAATCAACTTCTGTTGAGCCGGAACAGCCATAAATAGATCCAAATTCAGCTGAACCAGGCGAATTTCGATCCATCTATAGGCAGCTTTAGTGTAAAAAGATTCAAAGCTAGATAATTTATTTACTCACCTAAATTTGATGTCATGGGATGTGCCAGGTTCCAAATCTATCTTCTTCACTACATTCAGGCTTACTTTTGGCTGTATAGCAGCAGGGTTCAGGAGGCAAGGACTGCACCTAACTCCTCCGTATCTTGTGTACACATAAAGGATTATGCAAATACTGATCAAATACACAACAAAATAGGAAAAAAAAAAACCCCAAAGTAATAAATAAACTAAAATGTAATACCTAAACTACACTAAATAAGCTCCATTTCTTTTAGCTGTGCTAAGGCTCCGTTCACATGTAGGCGTTGGCGTTTTTCAGGCGTTTGTTTATCGTTTTTCAGGCGTTTTACAGGCGTTTTTATAGGCGTTTTTGCAAGCGTTTGCAAGCGTTTTACAGGCTTTTTTTGGGCGTTTTTAACAGGTGTTTTTGGTGACCAATGGAAAAGCAGAGTGTTTTTTTTACAACATTTGCAAAGGAACCTCCCAGGGTACTCCTCCTCTGCATTGGACCTCCCAGGGACCTCCTCTTCTGCATGATCTTTTTTTTTATGGTTCTGGACATGCTACAGAGCTGAAACTTCACAGGTACACTTTTTAGACCCCCCAGACACTAAAATTAAAACTAAATCCAAAGAAATCTTTTTTTTTTTATTTTTTTTATTTTTTTTTATTTTTTTCAATAATTTGCTCTCTATCAAAAACGACAATTTTTAAGAACTTTTTTTTGCCTGATTCATAGTCCCTGGGGCATGATCCAGAACCCTAGGCACTTTTTAGGGGCATTTATTGGGTTTTAGGGCTTCAAAATGGTGTTTTTTGATTCCATATATATATCTACTGTACATTACGGTCACCTTGGCATAGCAGAGTCAATTTACCCTAAACTACATTACGGTCACCTTGGCATGGAAGAGTTTGGTCACCCTGGCATAGTAGAGTCAGTTCACCTAAACTTCGTTACGGTCACCTTGGCATGGAAGAGTTTGGTCAGCCTGGCATAGCAGAGTCAGTTCACCTAAACTTCGTTACGGTCACCTTGGCATGGAAGAATTTGGTCAGCCTGGCATAGCAGAGTCAGTTCACCTAAACTTCGTTACGGTCACCTTGGCATGGAAGAGTTTGGTCAGCCTGGCATAGCAGAGTCAGTTCACCTAAACTTCGTTACGGTCACCTTGGCATGGAAGAGTTTGGTCAGCCTGGCATAGCAGAGTCAGTTCACCTAAACTTCGTTACGGTCACCTTGGCATGGAAGAGTTTGGTCAGCCTGGCATAGTAGAGTCAGTTCACCTAAACTTCGTTACGGTCACCTTGGCATGGAAGAGTTTGGTCAGCCTGGCATAGTAGAGTCAGTTCACCTAAACTTTGTTACGGTCACCTTGGCATGGAAGAGTTTGGTCAGCCTGGCATAGCAGAGTCAGTTCACCTAAACTACATTACGGTCACCCTGGTATGGCAGCAGGCTACGGTCACCTTGGTATGGCAGGGTCTGGTCACCTAAACTGCCTAAGCTGTTTCAGGAAAATGTGCTCACAGCAGAGGCATGCCAAGGGGGTGGAGACCTGGGTGGAGAGCTGGGTGGAGAGTTGTGCTGTTTGAGCTGATCAGGAGCAACTAAACGCTTGTAAAACGCCTGTGAAACGCCAAATATCACTTTACATTGAGGTCTATGGGACAAAACGCCTGTGATCTGCCCAAAAAGAAGCTCAAGTACTTTTTTGAGCGTTGGGCGTTTTCCTTAGGGCGTCAAAACGCTCAGATGTGAACAGGGGTCATTGCAATGAATGGGATTTGTCTTGTTGGGCGTTTTGAGAGCTGATTAGTGAGCAGAAAAACGCTCCAAAAATGCCCACATGTGAATGGAGCCTTCCAAAAGCCTACCTAAGGAAAACAAAATATTTTTTTATTTTATTTTATTACTTATTTTACAAATAAATCATTTATACAGAGGTCTTCTAATCTACGAGACTGATTGCAGAGCATACTGGGCTTTCTAATAAAAAAGCACAGAATTTCTTGCTCACTTTTGATTGCCTCTCTCAGACTGAAAATCCATTTTTTTTAGTATTAGAAGGAGAGAGGGAGAATGTATTTAGCTGTGTGTATTGTGAAGGAAATTAATAGCAGGAGGTCAGATTTCTCCAGGCTATTCACATTGTAGTGCCTTGGGTGAACCAGGTGCTTGTGGAAAGTGTTACATATGAAATACCCATATTCAGCATTTCATATTTATGTGAATAAAACAGAATCCATCCTGCTAAATTCTCCAGATGCATAGCTCTTCAAACCTGTGTTACCCTTCTTATCCAAGAAAGTGAAATTTATCAATGATGTTGCATAAATACCTAAATTTTAGCTAACTCCGCTTTTCTCCGCTTTTTCTTCTTTTTCCGCTTTCAAAAAACACCTACTAAACAGATACCTCTGCTACATAAAGAACGCCCTGGGCTTTCTTATCACCCAATCACAACCAACCCACAATCCTGATGTCACTACAGTGGACCTAGAACTGGGCCCCCAAAGCATTAAGAGCAACCTAGACATCCCCTATGCGCAGTGGCAACTCTAGGAGCAATATATGGGGGGGGGGGGGGCACATAAGATGCCACTGTCAAAACTGGGAGGGCCACAATAATTTTTTCCCACTAAATAATACCACAAAAAAAAAAAAGTAAGTATAAATAGGATTACAAAATACGAGAGTAATGCGGTATTAACCTAATGCTTAAAAGGCAAGCTTTCAACAGCTTTCCTTTCTTACTCCTTGCTTCAGACATCAGAGTATGTGCATGCGTGCGCATCTCTCTCTAATATTAAGTACCATCATTTACCAATTTTACACAGCCAGACACTTTCTACCTAATGAGACTTTTAAATAAAATAGGACTGTCAAGGTGCATTTATAATAAATAACATAATGAATATTATTTATAGAGCATTAGCTCATTCAACAGAACATTGCATTTAACAAAGAACTGATCTAAAAGTTTTAACATACAGTAGGTGCAGCATTGAACAAAACAAGCTCATTCACACACACTTGAGTAATAAGAAACAATCAGGTCTTTTCACTAAAAGGTGAATTTCCAAATCTAGAACAATAGATATGATTTGGAAAGTGAGCTAAATGTAAGAATTTGCTTGCTTCGGTTATTTTGACCTAGATTCTTCAATTCCCCTTTCAATTCTCCTACAATTTGGCTAGGAGAATTTCAGGAGAATAGGTAGGAGAATTAAAATGAGAATTGAATAATCTAGGTCAAAATAGCAGGATCAGGAAAATGCTCCCATACAGCTCACTTTTCAAAATGTCTATATTGGTCTAGAATAGATTTTGAAATTCTCCTACCAATTCTCGTGCAAATCACCCTTTAGCAAATAGATCTATAATTTCTTATCTTCTACTCTGTTAATAGCCCTCTGAAGCAAGCAGGAGCCCCCTGTATTTAGAAGAGCATACAGTATATGAATTTTTATGCATTGTTGCATACCTGTCAATGACTTGATCTATGTTTATCTTGGCTGCAAGCTTAAAGCGGAGTTCCGGCCTCAAAAACAACTTTGGGCCATCCGCTTGCTTTAAATCCCCTAAAAACAAATGGATACTCCCGATTTCTTTTTCTTTACTTACCTTGTTTTTGAAGAAAGTATATTTACCTTCCTTCTACTTTCTCCCTCTGCGGCCGCGGCCAGCGCCATCTCTTCCTGCTTGCATTGACTCCTGGGAGCCGAACATCATCGCTCCCAGGAATCAATGCGCCTCGTCAGTTCCGGTGCAGGTGCATCATTCCCTGCTAAACCGCTTCTGGGCATGACGCGCCTGCACCGGAACTGACGAGCGGGGCCGGTGCAGGGCATTCTGGGACGAAGAGTACACAGAAGAGGACTTAGAAGAGGACGCCCTGGCTTCAGCTGCCCACACCTGAGATGGCAGCGCTGGACAAGAAATTTTCAAGGTAAGTATTTCTTCTAAAAGGTAAGTGCAACCTGGGACAGTTCAGAGGCTATCCATTGTAAAATTGACAAGCCCTGACTGTCCCGGGGGTATTTTTTATAAAAAAAACGTTTCCAAGGCCGGAACTCCGCTTTGAACTCAATTGCTAGAGTGGCAAGATCTGACAGCCTTTCCTCTGTCATTGTCGTACGCAAATAGGATTTTATTCATTTCAGTGCTGAAAAGCTTGCCTACTCGTAAAACGCATGCAATTTTACACAGTCTGTACAGTTCAAAGAAGTGGACAGCATAGGGTTGCAGAAAGTTTGTGAACTCCAGGACAGTGTTAACTTTTATGCCATCTGATTTTTCTTTCCTCTTCAAAGTCACAAGAGCCTACTTGAGTTCAGATTCTAAATACTCAAAATTACAGCCATAGAGTTTTGCCATTGAGGTCAACTTTTAAAAATACAAAAAAACTATTTTCTTTTTGGTTAAAGCGGTAGTATCCCCATATTGATCATGTTTCTTTACATGAATAATAGCAGGCTATTGTATTTTTTATGCTCCTCTTACCTGCTTCCTTTTCGAGAAATTGTTGTTTTTTCTTTTAATGACATCACCTGCGCAAGCGTCGTTATTCCTTATTTTCCAGCAAGCTTAGGCTGCCGGGAAAATGCTGGGTATATGCCGGGGCTGCGCCATTTCCTTCTGTTGGCGTCAGCTCCGAGATCCCACGAGACTCCTTCCCCATTGACAAGCTACAGATACGGCGTGTAATGCGCATGCGTGGGATTATGACCAGGGAAACATACAGAGGGCGAAAATAAAGCACTGCAGAAACGCGGAAGACCATAGTTGTGATGTCGGTGGCTAGGAACAAGCGGGAGCGATCAGAATCTAGTGATTTCTAACAGTAAGAATGCTCTTTAAACATACCATTAGTGGGTGTTTAATTAAAAACAACTGATTGGATTTATATATTGCTTAAATGTGGTTTAATAGTCTGAGTATACTACAGCTTTAAAGCGGAGTTCCGGGCACAGAAGTCATTTTTTAATGAACATACCCCCGGGACAGTCAGGGCTAGCACATTCCACAATGGCTAGCCTCTGATCTGTCCCGGTTCGCACTTACCTTTTAGAAGAAATACTTACTTATAAAATTTCTTCCACAGCGTTTCCATCTCTCTTGTGGGCAGGTGAAGCCGGTGCGGTCCTCTTCTGTGTCTTCTTCCGCATCTTCCTGTCCCAGAATGCGCCTGCACCGGCCCCTCTCGTCACTTCCGGTGTGGCGCCGCATTCCTCCACAGCTTCTGGGCATGCCCAGAAGCTGTTTAGCAGGGGAATGCGGCGTCGCCCGGAAGTGACGAGCGGGGCCGGTGCAGTCGCATTGATTCCTGGGAGCGATGACGTTCAGCTCCCAGGAATCATCGCGAGACAGGAAGTGACGGGGTGAGCCGCGGCGCTGAGGGAGGAAGTACTCTGAGGTGAGTATTTACGATCTTCAATTACAAGTTGAGTAAACAAAAAAAAAAAAAATAACTATCCAATTCCTTTTCAGGTAATGTCGAACTAGCGGAGGGGCACAAAAAAAAAATATCGTTTTTGTGCCCGGAACTCCGCTTTAAGTGCTTGAATGCGTCAGTCGCACGAGGGAAGCTAGGGGGCGAGCTCCCACCCCCACTTGACAGCAGGAAAGCTGAGGCACAGGTCAGGCAGCTCTGATTGCCACCTGACACCGGCGATCGTTCCCCGCTGAGAGAGAAGGATGGTCAGCTGTTGTAAACACAGCCGACCGCTCTTCTCCCTGAAATAATCACAAAGCTCATGTGATCCTTCTATATAGGATCATGTCTCTATGGTCATCTTACAAGCCACGTCCCCCCACAGTTAGAATCACTCCCCTAGGCTCACATTTAACCCATTGATCATCCATAGGGTTAACCCCTTCCCTGCCAGTGTCATTATTACAGTAACAGAGCATATTTTTAGCACTGATTACTGTAGTAATGTCACTGGTACCTCCAAAAGTGTCAAAAATGTCAGTTAGGGGTCCGATCTGCCCGCCGCCATTACTAGTAAAAAAAAGCAATAAAAATGACATAAATCTTTCCCGTAGTTAGTAGACACAATAACTTTTGAGCAAACCAATCAAAATACGCTTATTGCAATTTTTTTTACCAAAAATATGTAGCAGAAAACAAATTGACCTAAAATGTTAAAAAATGTTGATTTTTAAGGTTTTTTTTTTTAATGAGAATGTCATATAGCAGAATGTGAAAAATATTGTTTTTTTTTTAAATTGTCGCTCTTTTTTTGTTTATAGTGCAAAAAATAAAAAATCGCACAGGTGATCAAATACCACCAAAAGAAAGCTCTATTTGTGGGAATAAAAGGGCATCAATTTTATTTGGGTACAGCATTGCACGATCGCACAATTGTCCGTTAAAGTAACGCAGTGCCGAATCATAAAATAGGGCCTGGTCATTAGGGGGCAAATCCTTCCGGTCTTAAAGTGGTTAAAGGTGGTCAGCGATCTCTTCATTTGCGAGGTGTTTCACCTCCTTCAGGATCAGACGTTTGTAATCTGCATTTAATGCACAAGTCCATAGTATCCACCCAAACCTTTCCTATTGTGGAAGATTGCACAGGTCCTGTAGGGCCGTCTTTTTCATTTCTTCCATGACATTCTGGACAAGAAGAACTGCTGATGCCAAATCAAGATTTTTTTGCTTGTAGCATATTGGATAACGTCTGTCTCCTTTTTAATATGTTTTCAAAAAGCACAAGTGATAGAATAATAATAGAAGTTTTTCTATTAGAAGCATTCCTTGCATTAAGGTAAAGGGTAAGGTTTCAGCATCCCCCCTCACCCCCCCCCCTTTTAGCTACCTGAGCCCTCATTCGATACAGTGCCCTGCAAGTCTGCAGCTCTTCTCTTTCCTCACTTTCCGGCCTTGCTGCCTTTGCTGTCAAAGCCAGTGATGGTCAATGGACGCAGCAGCGGGGCTTGGGTACAAGCACGCACGAGTGCCCCCATGGAAAGGGGCTTCCCACGGGGGCACTGGACAGAGGGGAGGGGCCAGGAGCACTGGCGGGGAACCGAAAAGAGAAGGCTTTTATAAAAAAATACCTTTAGGCCCCTTTCACACTTGAACGACCTGAAAGTTGTGCGACTTTGACGCGACTTCAACGTGACTTGAAGCAATGCCTGTGTAATCTTGAGGTCTATGGACCTCAAAGTCACATTAAAGTTGAACCAAAGTAGTGCAGGGACTACTTTTGAAGCAGATATGAACGGTACTCATTGGAAATCATGGGGTACAACTTGCCATGCGACTTTGCAGTTCCAAGTTGCAGGATAAGTCGCACAAGTGTGAAAGGTGCCTTACAATAACTTTAAGGGTTCCCAAGAGAGGCTTAAGTGTCTGGAGTACAGCTTTGCCCGCAGTATATTGGCATGTCCACCTTGTATCACTTAATTGTTGTAGCTTAACCACTTCTGGACAGCCCGCCGCAGATATACTGCGGCAGGCAGCCCCTCCTGCGCGAACCAACATGGGGTCACTTCGGTCGCGAGCCTGCAGCTAGGGGGCGAGTGTGCGCCACCAGCGGCAGTGGGAACTCCGATGCACGGGGGAGGTGGCTCTGATTGCCGTCTGGCACCCGCGATCGCTCTCCGCTGAGAGAGAAGAACGGTCAGCTGTTGTAAACACAGCTGACCGTTCTTCTCTCTGGAATGATCACAGAGTGCCTGCGATCCTTCTATATAGGATCACAGGTCTCTATGGTCATTCCATAAGCCCCGCCCCATACAGTTATAATCACTCCCCTAGGCTCACATTTAACCCCTTGATCACCCACAGTGTTAACCCCTTCTCTGCCAGTGTCATTATTACAGTAACAGTGTCAAAAATGTCAGTTAGGGGTCCGATCTGTCCGCCGCTATGTAGCAGCCCTACTAAAAATCGCAGATCGCCGCTATTACTAGTAAAAATAATAAAAAAAAACAATAAAAATGACATAAATCTTTCCCGTAGTTAGTAGACGCGATAGCTTTTGCGCAAAATACGCTTATTACATTTTTTTTTTTACCAAAATATGTAGCAGAAAACAAATTAGACTAAAATGTTAAAACATTTTGATTTTTTAATTATTTTTTTGGGGAATTTTACAGTATATAGCAGAATGTGAGAATATTGTTTTTTTTTTTTCTTTTTTTGTGTATAGCGCAAAAAAATAAAAATCACACAGATGATCAAATACCATCAAAAGAAAGCTCTGTTTGTGGGAAAAAAGGACATACATTTTATTTGTCTACAGCACAGGTGTCAAACACAAGGCCCGCAGGCTGAATGTGGCCCCCCATGCCATTTCATGTGGCCCTCACACCTCTCCTGCAGCTGCGGCACCCTCCTTGTCTCTGCCCCCACCTTGCCTCTGTAGTCGGTAGCAGAGAGGACAGAACTCCTTTGCCAGATCCTGCACTCCTCTGTGCAGCTGCAGAAAGGCTCGTCTTTGCCCAGCCCCCCTTCTTTGCAGTCTGCAGCAGAGAGGAGGGCAGAACTCCTCCTACATTTCCTGCACCTCTCTGTGCAGACACAACACCACCTTGTCTTTGCCTCATCTGGTCTCAGCATTCAGAAGAATCTGGAAGCTGACTCCAGCCCTCCTCTGGTTCTCCTCCAGACCCTGCACTTCTTCCCAGATCCACCTGCATCTTCTTCCTGCCAGAAGCACATGGTAAGGGGATGCATCGTGACGTAAGGAAGGGTGAGTGACTCTTGACTTCTGATGGTGGGGTGCTCTGGACATCTAATCCTACAGCTATAAATGGCCCCCTTGAGGTCAACCATAATGCTGATGCGGCCCCGCAATGAAATTGAGTCTGACACCCCAGGTCTACAGCATCGCACGTTAAAATAACGCAGTGCTGAATCACAAAATAGGGCCTGGTCATTAAGGGGGCAAATCCTTCCAGTCCAGAAGTGGATTTTGTTGACATTTCTTTCTGACCACTTTCAAACATTGAGTGAACCACAAATGTACTGGAAAAAACGTAAAGCCTTTCCAATTTTGCAAAAAATTCAGATGCTTCCACTACATTTTTAACAATGTCAACGACACCTAAATTAAGACAGTGATTCCTGCAATAGACAAATAGAGCAGTAGGCACCTCTTTTTGAATCCTTGCTTAAGCGCCATTCACCCTACCACTCATTACCGTGGCCCCATCATAAGCTTGACCGACACACCAATTTTATAAATCTCTAGTGAGGAAAGGAAATTTAATATATAATCTGTCAATGATGTAGCATCAAGGCTATCTGCTTCGCAAAATTTCAAAAACCTCTGATGGACAGCTTGATATAAAAAATATCTTACAACAGCAGACAGCTGTTTGGTTTTGCTATGATTATTTGTCTCATCTGCCAGGATAGGAAAAGGACTGTTTTTTAGGTCTCTGCTATGTCTTCTCTAACTAATGAAGCCATAACTGCTAAAAGTTCATTTTAAATAGATGGATGTAAATAATGAGCTTTTTTTTTTTTTTTTTTGATCCATGAAGTTTCTTTTCTACAATACAATCTTTTTTTTTTTTTTTTTATTTGCAACTTAATTTATTAATACGGTTCACAGCCTAGCAGTAAGTCAGCTTCATGAATGGAAAAGTACTTTGTAATGGGTTATAAAAATAGCATAAATAAAATGTATATATCAGTCTTTCTCAACCTTTTTATCCCAGATAACCTCCACTAACACCAATTCATTAGTGGAAAGTATGCCCCTTACAGTGGTGGTCAGATTGCCTTAGAGATAGTTAACCACTTGCCGACTGCCGCATGACTATTTACGTCGGCAGTCAGCCCCTCACAGGCAGAGTGACGTAGATCTACGTCGCTAGCCTGTGAGGGTCTGGAGAGCGAGCTCCCGCGCGGGGGGGTCCGTGACCGGCGGACCCGATGTCGGTGCAGAGGGAGAAAGGCAGGTGGCTGATGTAAACAAGCCGCCTGTCATTCTCCCCTGTGTACAAACACTGATCATACGGTTCTACTATGTAGGACCGTTGATCACTGTTCCTACACCTCAAGCCACAGCCAATCACAGTTAGAATCACGCCCCTAGGGACACACACCACCCCTCTCTCTCAAAAAAAAGTTAACCCCTTCACTGCCAGTGTAATTTTACAGTAACAGTGCATATTTATAGCACTGATTACTGTAGTAATGTCACTGGTAACCCCAAAAGTGTCAAAAATGTCAGTCAAGGGTCCGATCTGTCCGCCGCAATGTCGCAGTACTGCAAAAAAATCGCAGATCACCGCCATTACGCGTTAAAAAAAAAACAACAAAAATGACAAAAATCTTTCCCTTTGTTAGTAATAACTTTTGCGCAAACCAATCAAAATACGCTTTTTGCGATTTTTTTTTATCAAACATATGTAGCATAAAACAAATTGGCTGAAAATGTTAAAAAATTTTGATTTTTACATTTTTTTGGGGGGAATTTCATATAAAAAATGTGAAAATATTGCTATTTTTGCAAAATTGACGCTCTTTTTTTGTTTATAGCGCATGATCAAAAAATCGCACAGGTGATCAAATACAACCAAAAGAAAGCTCTGTTTGTGGGGAAAAAGGACGTCAAATTCGTTTAGGTACAGCGCCGCACGACCGACCAATTGTCCGTTAAAGTCACGCAGTGCCGAATTGCAAAATAGGCCCTGGTCACGAAGGGGTTAAAACCTCCCGGGGCTTGCCGTCGATTCTCCCCAAGTGATGCTGGTCCTGGAACTATGCAGGCATCATCAGACAGGAGGTAAATTAGCCACAGCTCAAGAAGCCTCTGCCAACCTCTGGAACCCTGGTTGAGAATGGCTGCTTCATAGGATAGAGTGCGCATAGCCAATAAGAAACATAACTTTGTATGCAGCATTTGCACCATATTACAACCATCCAGCATACAGCATCTATTCACATTAATATCAACATCATTTTGTATCAATGTTTTTTTTATAATATTGTTATTTCTTTTATAAACCAATAGACAGTAACATTTTATGATAATTGTGATCTCATGGAAAGTTTTTTTTTCCTCAAGCTAAAATAAAGGATTGGGTATTTTTTCCAATTCTATGAAAACAAGAAATATATTTTTTTATGCTAGGTTTCAGATGGGGAGAAGATATTTTATAGACTGCTACATAAAAATATAGCAAATGCATGCATATCTTTTTTGTAATTACCAAAGATTTTGGGACAGACAGTCCTTTTATTCAGCAAGAAAGTACAAGAGTTGTAGCAATGCTCTCTTTGTGCAATTTTGTTTTTTGCTGTTAAAAGAAGGACTTCAGCAATTGGATCATGCTTTGCTGGGGGGGGGGGGGGTGCCTTCCTCTGGTCTGGATCAACTGTAGGTATAGGATGGTGTATATGGGAAATTATATTTTTTTGTGTTTTTTTTTTTTTTTTGGTTGAACTAGATGGACTTGTGTCTTTTTTTCAACCTAACTATGTAGCTATGTAGCAATTGTCTTAATATAATAGCGGTTTTCTTCCACCTTTCTGGTATGTGCTTTACTTAGGCCCTTCATAATAAATGTACCATTTTCTTTGTTTCTTTTGAAATCCTGCCAGTTTACACAGGATTCTTTGTGGGAAGAAGACTTTTCATGCTGTGGCATGCACACAAATAAATATTACAGACCCTCTCTTCTTTGTAAATGGGCAAACTTACAAAATCTGCAGAGGATCAAATAATTATTGTCCCCACTTACTTGGACACAGAAAAAAAATCTACATGAAAAGCACTATGCTGCATACTGTGAAATTGATTATTCCAGCCAGTTGAATGACTGGAACCATTGAAGTCGGAAAGTTTGCTCCAAATTTTGTCTGTGGGTATTTTTTTTAGTATTGGTGGTTTTGGCTCTTCAGTAGCACACTGACTGATGTCACATGGCCCTGGTGGCTTGCTCTTGATGCCACCAGTTGGCCAATGTACCAAAGACTGATCATAATCACAGGCATGGGATCATTTGCCATTAGCACTGTATTGATGTGAGCTTGCTGATTGAAAACTTGATTCATCAAACTGTGGTAATAGCTCAGGGTCCTCCCCTTCTTCTTCAGCAAGATAAAAATCCCTGTGTGGGGAATCAGTTTCCACATATTTAATCCCTAAATTTGGATGTTTAGAATGCTGACTTTTGTCCTGTTGCTGCTCCTTTGCAGCAGAATCTCATGCCTGCTTTTTAGTAACAGATGAATAATAAGATCGTATATCCATCTTTAGATGTTATTTTCACCTTCTGCAAGTAAAATACAAGAGGAAAAGGAAAGGGCTGAAGGTCCTGCCTCGGTCCATGGCTCAGGTGCTGAAAGGATCATGCCCTAACACAAGGGAGGAAGCCTTTCTTGGAGGCACAGGAGCAAGAGAGGACAGAGTGAGTAGATCAGCAAGGGGGATAAATGAAGGTGTGTGGAAAACAGCCGATCCCTAGTTTGAAATACTTACCCACCAGTCTGCTAACAAACCAAATAAACCTGTCTAACGATGTAGGTTAAAATCAGGAGTTTAGTTAACACACATTTGCAAATGTATGCGGAAGCTGCAAGGCCAACAACAAGGCATCCTGTGTATCTTGCAGAACCTAATGCCCCGTACACACGTGCAGATTATCTGCAGACTTTTGTCTGCAGACTTACCTTTTCTATGTAGTGCAAGGGCCTGCCGGATTGCATACAAATTGAAAGTGTTTAGGTTTGACCTCATATTATATGGTTTTGGTAAGTCTGCAGACAAAAGTCTGCAGATAATCTGCACGTGTGTACGGGGCATAACACTAAATAACACTGCTCAACCTGAGTGTCTGAGTGTCTTCACAAAGGAAGGACATGATGCATAAAATACAGATTTTAACTTGTAAGCAACAAGTGTTATGCCCCATACACACGTGCAGATTATCTGCAGACTTTTGTCTGCAGACTTACCAAAACCATATAATATGAGGTCAAACCTAAACACTTTCAATTTGTATGCAATCCGGCAGGCCCTTGCACTACATAGAAAAGGTAAGTCTGCAGACAAAAGTCTGCAGATAATCTGCACGTGTGTACGGGGCATAAGAAAAAGGCTTTGTCTTTAAGGTTAAACTGCCCTCACTTACAGATGGAAGTTCATTCCTTAAGGCTAAGTTCACATGAAGGCGTTTTGGGGCATTTTTGGGGAGTTTTTCTGCTCTAGGATCAGCTTAAAAAACGCCCAACAAGACAAATCCTATTCATTTCAATTGCCCCTGTTCACATCTGAGCGTTTTGACGTTTTAAGCAAAACGCCCAGCGCTCAAAAAAGTACATGAGCTTCTTTTTGGGCAGATTACAAGCTTTTTTATTTTTTTCCTTTGGTTACTAGTCAACCTAAAAACGCCTGCACAAAAACGCCTGTAAAACGCCTGAAAAAACGCCTAAAAAACGCCTGTAAATAGCAATACCAAGATGTGAACGTAGCCTTAGTGCCGGTTCACAATGAAGCGGCACGACTTCGGGGGGCGATCTGTGAAGTCGCATGCACCGCTGTGCACCGCAACTTTGGCGCGACTTGCAGGGACTTCACATAATGGAAGTCTATGCAAGTCGCTCCGAGGTCGCCCCAAAGTAGTACAGGACCCTTTTTCTAAGTCGGAGCGACTTGTGTCGCTCCTTTTAGAACGGGTCCTGTATTACTCAATGGACCGCGACATACCGCGACTTGTCAGGCTGACAAGTCGCCTGACAAGTCGCGGCAGTGTGAATGGGCTCTTAATCTAAAAGAACAAAATTATACATTGTAAGGCTCGGTTTCCACTAGTGCGACTTGCTGTGCGACTTGACACATGTCAAGTCGCACAGCAAGTCAAAAGCCATTGATTTCAATGCAGCCCGTTTCCACTGCCGCGACTTGAGTTGCGGCGACTTCAAAAGTAGTTTGTGCACTACTTTTGAGCCGGCTTCAGTGCGACTTTCCTCTATAATGAGGGACAAGTCTCACTGAAAGCCGCAAACAACTTTAGCTACGAAGTCGCGCTAGAAGTAGCACGACTTCGTAGCCGCGGTAGTGGAAACCAAGCCTAAGCCCCCGTTCACACTGGGGCGACCTGTGAGGCGACCTGGTCGCCTCACAGGTCGCCGCAGGTCGCCTCCCATAGGGAAGCTGCGGACCCGTTCTGATAGGAGCGACACAAGTCGCTCCGACTCAGAAAAAGGGTCCGGAGCTTCTTTGGGGCGACCAGGAGGCGACCGCCATAGACTTCAATGTTATGAAGTCCGTGGCGGCCGCTCCGAGGTCGCGGTGCGAAGTAGCGTCGCCCCAGTGTGAACGGGGGGGCTAAAACATAGTGTTTATAGTTAACTAGCAACCCTAACAATGTTGATAAACATTTGCTGAGGCATTTTTTTTTTTTTGACAGCTGTAAGTGAGCAGAGACCAGCTCTGTAAGAATCGAGGACATGCCGTTTTAAGATCATGAGGAGAGGGGAATCGATATTGCAATTTATAACGAGTAATCGTGAAACTCTAGTATATAGACTGTATATAGGAAGATGTCCCTGAAAGTGTTAGCGAAGTTTTGCTGTAGTCATATGGGCATCCCCCTCCCATCCCTATCCAAGTTATTAATCCTCAATTAGTAACAAAAACAAAGTCAAGGATTGTTCTCTGACTCTGGGGTGCTTGTGAAAATTTGGTGTGCCTGGCTGTACAGGGGTTCAAATCAAAGTTCATTAGCAGTCCCTATGGGGGTGTGCTACACTTTTATTCCCTGTTCCTTTACTGTCCGTTGCACGTCAGAACTTCTTTTAAGCTGTGAAAAGTTCAGCTGCATAACAGAGGTTAGCAGGGATGGATAACCCTGTCCATCAGCACCTGGTTTCACTGTGCACTTCGGAAAGAAGGTGCACAGGTCCTTGGGCATACAGGAGGGGTCCCAATACTGCTTATGATTATGATAGCAGCAGGGCCCCATTCCACTTGTCGCCCCCCCCCCCCCCAGGTGGTGGAACGGCAGGGCCCGCTCGCTATGACCCTGGAAGTTCCACCACTACCTGGCAGCCTCATTTAGCGGGGTACATGGGAGGGGCAAGGAATAACTGAGGAAGGGCTATTGCCCCCCCCCCCCCGGCCCCCTGTATCAACACCACTGCCTATGTGAAGAAAGAAATATTAGCCTTATGCTCTGTCACAAGATAGTGTATACCATAGGTCTACAGCATCCACAGCCTACAAGATGTAAGTCACATTATTTATTTCCTTATTATAAATATACCCAAAGCTTTTTGGTTAATGTCTTTCATACAACTATACTATAACTATGCTACACTATAAGAGCCCTCTTATCTTCTTCCACTTCTCATTTTTGGGGCTACCTCCAAGTGCCACCACATTTACACTCTGGAAACCACCACCTGAGATACAAACCTGTTCACTTGGGATGTCTTTCTCAGATTGAGAATCCTTATGACGTGTATGAGAAAGTAACAGGGAAAATGCATTTAGCAGTGTTGTGAATGACTTTAGTAGTAGGAGGTCAAATTTCTCCAAACCGTTCACAATATAGCAGTAAGAATGACTGAGCAAAAGTTTGAAGAATTGTCTTGACTGAACCAATTGCTGGTGAAAAATACATAATAAAACATTTTACATTATGAGTACCCTGCAATCCACTGCATAAGAATTAAGCATATTTCCTTACATACAGTATGTCAAGTTCATATCTTCTCTCTTCTTTGCTTGATACATTAAACTTGTTCAAAATTACAAAGCATGTCGGAATCTACAATGTAATGAACAGTGGTAAAAGTGGGAAGGGCTTAAAGGAGTATGGTTCAATAAAATCTAGCTTACTCTGGTTCAATTTTGTGTAAGGGACAGGGTTCAGGGGTCAGGAGTAATGATTGCACACAGCGAAGGGGGTCAGGAGTAATTTATGTACACAGTGCAGGGATCAGAAGTAAATAACATGCAGAGTGCATGGGTCAGGAGTAAATAACATGCAATGTGCAGTAATTAGGAGTAAATAACATACAAAGCACAGGCATAAGGAGTACATAACATGCACACAGTGCATGGGTTCTGGAGTAATTTATGTACACAGAGGTAAGGAGTAAATAAGGTTCAAAGTGCAGGGGTGTCAGCTGCCGGTGTAACCGGAAATGTGTGGACTGCCACAGAGAATGTCAGGTACAAATACAGTGTAAAAGAATGCAATTTTTTTTTTTTTGAGGCTCGGTTCACATTTATGCGATGCGAGAAGGCTGCGAATTCGCAGCCTGTTCCCGCATCGCACACGCACCCCCGGCAGTTCACACTGCCATATGCGATACGCTGGGGGTGTCAATGTAATCTTAACGACACCCCCAGTTTGATCGCATATCGCAGTGCGATCGTGCAGTTCGCACAGGAGCGGATCGCACAAGTGTGAACCGCTGTGCGATCCGATCCTGATGCGGCTGCAAAAATGCCTCCTGTGCGTGTTTGCTCCGGGTGCGATGCGAATTTAGCCATACAAACTGTATGGCTAAACTCGCACCGCACAGCTGATCGCATGTAATGTCGGAGCAGTGCGCTCCGATATTACATGCGAACCCGGCACTCGCACAAATGTGAACCGGGGCTAAATAAGTGAACATAAATGTAAACGCACCTCCAATAAACCAAACACTGTAAAACAAACCAGATAACCAAACAAATAGTAACACACAATGCCCAACTGCCTAAACCAAATATATACAGCAAATGGGGAATGCAAGCGTAATCCTAACAGAGCCAGGGCCATACACTGGAGATCAAGCAGAGGGAGCTGGGAGCAAGAAAGGACAGGAAGAGGGTAACAGGAGATGGAGAAAGCAGGTTGGAAGGGATCAGGCTGCAGGATTGGGCAGGGCTGGACTGGGAATAAAATTCAGCCCTGGAAATAATTTCATACCAGCCCAACAGCATAATGTCATTATTTTCTTGTTCATAAAAGGGAAAACCATGCATTTTAAAGCACATTTGAACAGTGCATTATAGATAAGACAGATATGAAAGCATATAGGGCTCTATAAATAAATAAATATATATATATATATATATATATATATTTATGAGCAAATTCCGGTTAAAAGTGCGGACGTGGTACAGGAGGTGGTCATTGGCTGTGTGGGCATGGTACAGGAGGACATGTCAGAGGCTGTGGCATGGTATAGGAGATGCAGGGGCTGCGGGTATGGTACAGGAGATGCAGGGGCTCTTGACATGGTACAGTATTAGCATAGTGACAGGGGCACAGTGACAGGGGGCATAGTGACAGGGAGCACAGTGGCAGGGGCACAGTAATAGGACAACCACAGGGGGGCATAGTGACAGGGGCGCAGTAATATCACATTGACAGGAGGCATAGTGACATATATATCGAACCCTACAGACTAAGACTAGGATGCCATCAATGTTCATGTGCGTGTAAAGGAAGGTGTCCCAATACTTTTGGTAATATAGTGTATGTCACTGGTGCTGTATTGGTGAAAACATTCTTTTTCTTTTTACTAAACTTCACATTTAAACTTTCTACCTCCCACAACACATCAAATCCCCCTTTGAACAGAAACATGACAGCTGCCTTTACTGACTTGCTTGGCACTGTCATTTTTATATAGACAGGTTGGCAAGCCAGTGACCTGGAACAAGCATGAACATTTCAGGTGTCTGGATAAGAGTGATCACTTCAGAGCATACGGTATATCTTTAAAAAGAAGTCAGCAGTGGCAGTTCCCTTATCTTTGACCTAACAAATTCCTTTTATCTTTCCCATAAGCACATACGCTGCAAGTTTAGACCTCATGCGCACTGACACCTTGGGCCGTGTGACAAAACATTTGAGTGTATTTCCCAACCCAGGAGCTCCAGCCACCCAGAGAAAGCAATGGCTCGCTATAATATTCTGTGTCCATGGTCATACATTTGTGAGTGTGATTACGCAAGTACTGGCATACACCCATATACTGCTGCATGTAGCCATTGCTTTCTGTGGCCGGCTGTACAGAGCACTTGTGGCTCCTGGGGAAATATGCCCACGTTTTATGTCATATAGCCCAAGGCGGCCATGTGCATGGTGTCTTAAAGTGATAGTAAACACACACTGTTTAACTTACATTATCCCTGCTCTTTCTGTATATGGATGATGGCACTGTAACTATTTAAAAAAAAAAAAATCTAAGTGCCTTTTTCCAAATCAATATACAGCTGTCACCTGACCCAGATCTTTCCCAGCCTGTCTGCAGGGAAAAAAGGCAGCAGGAGCTTCTAGTCCTCTACTGCTGGTCACATGTTCAAAATAAAAATACAGAGTAAAAATATTTTTTAGTAATAAATTGTTTTAACCACTTCTGGACCGGAAAGGTTTTACCCCCTTAATGACCAGGCCATTTTTTGCAATTTGGCACTGCGTGAATGTAACTGGTAATTGCGCAGTCATACAATGCTGTACCCAAACAAAATGTATGTCCTTTTTTTCCACAAATAGAGCTTTCTTTTAGTGGTATTTGATCACCTCTGCGGTTTTTATTGTTTGCGATATAAATTAAAAAAGACTGAACATTTTGAGAAAAAATTACATTTTCTACGTTTTCTTATAAAAAATATCCATCAAACTCAATTTTTGTCATACATTTAGACCAAAATGTATTTAGCTGCATGTCTTTGATTAAAAAAAATCTCAATAAGCGTTTATTTATTGGTTTGCGCAAAAGTTATAGCGTCTACAAACTACAGTGTACTGTATGTACTGGAATTTACGCAGCTTTACTTTCTGACTGCCTATCTATTTTCTTGAAGTGCTAAAATGGCAGGGAAATGCAACCCCCTCCCCCCAAATTACCCCTTTTTGGAAAGTAGATACCCCAAGGAATTTCCTGAGAGGCGTGTTGAGCCAATTAAATATTTAATTTTTTTGTCAATTTTTTTACATAAAGGTGTCATTGAAATTATATGTTGCTCATGCTTGCCATGGATATATGTGGAATTACACCCCAAAATACATTCTGCTGCTTCTCTTGAGTATTGAGACCTTTTTGCAGTCTAGCCGCATACAGGCCCACGAAAACCAATCACTGCCTTCAGGCTTTCTAAGGGTGTAAATTGTTGATTTCACTCTTCACTACCTATCACAGTTTCGGAGGCCATGAAATGCCAAGACAGCATTAACTATGCATTAACTAAAGAAAACTATGGTTAACAATGAAAAACATAGCAACAATAAAACATTACATTATAATAGCATACAGTACAGTAGAATGGCGGGATCTGCAAAGAAAACTATGGTTAACAATGAAAAATAGTAACAATAAAATTTTACAGTATAACATTATATTATAAAGTACATTAAAAGTAGAAAGAGTAGTGTAAGTAGAGTAAGAACAGAAAATTACCTCAATAAAATGACAACTATTTTTGAATTTTTTATTTTTTTGTAGCTTTTTTTTTACACTTTTTTTTTACACTTTTTTTGTAACTGTAAAAAATTGTTCTAGACAAGGGTCTCTCAATATGTGAAAGCCAACATCTTTCGAGACCCTGTGTGAAATTGTGCCATGCTGTACCATGCCATGCTATTCTGTACCCTATACTAAAACTCTACTAGTGTGTGGTAGCGAGGGAAACAGTCCCCGATGCAGAGACCAGGTTGGCCAGGACAGGAGGGACAGAAATAGCGAGTGTCACGCCTATATCCTTGTTTTCTACAGACACACCTCCTTTGGGGTGCTCTTTGTGTAGGACATCTGGAAAATGCCTCTCATACAGCCGGTTCACTCACTCTGGATTGTGAATTCGGGCCACAGCACCTTCTGGATACAGAAGGGCTGTGATGATCTCTTCCTGGATTTTTAGGAAGGATCCACTTCTTCCTGATGCTTTGTATAGCACATAAGTGTTCAACAGAGCCAAATTGGAATAAGTATACAGACACTTTTTTATACCAGTGTCTGGTCTTGGGAGCAATTAAGTACGGCGCCATCATCTGGTCGTTGAAGTCCACCCCTCCAATGTTAAGGTTGTATTCATGGACACAGAGGGGCTTCTCAACAACACCAGTCGCCGTTGCAATTTGGACTGTCGTATCTGCGTGAGTGGAGGACAGAACGAAAATATTCCGTGTGTCCCTCTACTTCACTGCAAGCAATTTATGACACTTCAAGCAGGCTCTCTCCCCCTGTTTAAGTCGGGAATCTACAAGCCGTTGGGGGAAGCCCCGGCGATTAGGTCACACAGTGCCACATGCGCCAATTCCAAAATCAAAAAGAAGACTAAAAAGTGGCATGCTTGTGAAATAATTGTCTACATATAAATGGTACCCCTTTCCGAACAAGGGTGACACCAAGTCCCAAACAATCTTGTCACTGCTCCCCATGAAGTCTGGGCAGTTGGGGGGCTCCACATTGCTATCTTTTCCCTCGTAAACCAGGAAACTACATGTATAGCCTGTTGCCCTATCACAGAGCTTATACATCTTGACCCCATATCTGGCACGCTTGCTGGGGAGAAACTGTTTGAAATCAAGGCGGCCATAAAATGTAATCAGAGACTCATCAACGCAGACAGCTTGTTGGGGTGTATACAAGGCTGCAAACCTCTGGTTGAAGTGGTTTACAAGGGGCCGAATTTTGTGGAGCCGATCATATCCAGGGTCATCCCGAGAATGACAAAGTTCATTGCCACTGAAGTGCATTACCACAAGATTTGCTCATATCTAGTCCTGGCCATGGCAGCAGAGAACACAGACATATGATGAATTGGGTCAGTGGACCAATATGACTGCAACTCACTCTTTTAAGTAATGCCCATGAGGAGGAATAGGCCCAGAAAGGTTTTAAGTTCCATGCAAATTCTCTGGCAAGGGACAAATTTGGATCTGCAGCGATGAATTGATCAGCATATAAATTGCTTTGGTTCACAATAGATCTGTACAGATCTTTTGTGAAAAACAGCCCATAAAAACCAAGGGGCGTAAAATTGGCTGTTTCCACCTGAATGGGTTGGCTAGTGAATGGGGGAAGTACAGGCGTTGCAGAAATGGTGGGCTCCCAATCAGGATTTGAAAGCACATCAGGAAGAACACTATGGGCTCTACGGGCCTGTCTTTGAATTATTGGTGGCTGCGGGACACTACTTGTGCTAGCCACCGCACCAGCTTGAACTACACTTCTGGGACTCGCCACATCACCAAGTGTTACTGCAGTGCTGGTTTGACTAAGACCAAGGTTTACTAGGCCGCTGGTGCTTGACAGTTCATAAGTAGGTTGAGCGGCACTAGTACTGACACTCTGCTGTATACAAGAACCCTGCGGTTGTTGCACCTCAGCAACAGAAGAACAGGGTTCGGGTACGCCTGACCTCAGCAGGGACCACTAGTCCATCGTCAGAGCTATTTGTCAGGGTAGCGCTGCTCTCTACAGGTTTGAATACTGAGCCTGTTTCTGACAGTGAGGCCTCCCCATCACTCTCTTCTGTTATGCTCAGCATCGTGTAGGCCTCTTCACTAGTGTACCTCTGTTTGGGCATTTTTGCATAAAAAAATAGGTACCTAGTCTGACTCACAGGTAAAAAAGCACCTGGTTGTCAAGGACTGTTAGAACCGCTACCAAAAAATGTAACTGCTAGCGCTAGCAGAGATCAGGCCCAACTCTGCTAACGCTGCGGTTTAGTGTGCTGTGTATTGGAAGTGACAGTAATCTGCTGATTCTGCACTTCTCGGGGGGGGGGGGGGCAGGGGCTAAACATAGGTGCTGGAAGTTGTCGAAGCTTATCCTGCTAATGCTGCATTTTGGGAACACTATACTAAACTATTGGGGACACTATTCGGCGGGCAATCTGACGCTATCCTGTATTGACGCTAACTAACGGTAATGCTAACTGATGTCACCTGTGACACTAATGCAGTGATCAGAAAAAAAGATCTGTACACTATAATAGTGACACTGTGACAGGGCAATGTAGGGGTTAACTGGGGGTGATCAGGGGGTTAAATCTTTATTAGGGGATATATGGCCGGTACCCTAAACCTATCTGGGACTCCCTCTAACTACTACTAACTTTCTCTCACACTAACTGATGTCACAAATGACACTAATACAGTGATCAGTAAATTATCTGTATACTGTATATAGTGACGCTGTGAAAGGGTTAACTGGGGGTGATCAGGGGGTTAAATCTTTAATAGGGGATATATGGCGGGTACCCTAAACCTATTTGCGATGACCACTAACTGTCTCTCACACTAACTGAAGTCACAAGTGACACTAATACAGTCATCAGTAAATTATCTGTATACTGTATACAGTGACACTGTGACAGGGAGTGAAAGGGTTAACTGGGGAGTGATCAGGGGGTTGAATATGTGCCTATGTGTACTGGTGTCAGTGTAGTGCTTGTGTACTCATGGTAGATGTTCTCTCTTCTCACGCTGAAACCTAAAAGGGCTCCAGGAGAGAAGATTGCATCATTTTCTGTGCCTGTGTTTACATTACACAGGCATAGGATGTTCTGCAACTGGTCATAACTGATCACCAGGTCCAGGCCAAAAATCATTGGCCTGGACCTGATGACTGATCGGCTCTGAACCGAAACAGAACATCGCGAGGACAGCGCACATGCCCCCTAGCCCCGCGTGGGATCAACGTACAGTTAAGTCAGTTCGTGCAGCCGAGCCACCTTGCTGCAGTAAATCTGTGGGGGGTGGTCGGTCAGCAACAGGTTAAACTGTCATAGAAATATATCTTTGAAATAAAAACTCAAAACGTCTGTCTGGTTTTTACTGCTGTCTATGTCCCCAGGAGATTCACCCGCTCCATTTGTCCTGGGCATCATTAATACTGGATTTTCAATAAAATTCATCCATGGATCGAGGTTGGAGTCCACAGCCCCAATGCTGGATAGATTCCAACACTTGGCTCCAATAATTTACCTGTAGCTGAGAGGGAAAAGTTTAAAAACGTAATCAGATTTTCATTCCTGTGCACTTGTTGGGCAGACTCTTCTAACTTCTTATGTATCCACCAGGGCAGGAAGTAAGGATAATCTTCCCAGACTGGATACTAACTGCAGGAAAAACTGACAGTGGCTCCAGTGGCATATAGAACAAGAGAAATTCTAATGTGCAGTTTCTCATCATTATCTCTGGCAAAATAATGAGATGTATACCCAAGTATATAGGACAAGTGAAATACTGTTGTCCATATCCATATATGCCTGTATATTCAAGGAACAGATACTAAAATCCCACATGCAGGATAAGAGAAGTGCTACAGTGCAGCATCCAAATATATATAATAGGAAAAGATACTGAATATTACACCAAGCATACAGGACAAGAGAAATGTTCCTGTACAGCAGGGATCTTCAAACTACGACCCTCCAGCTGTTGCAGAACTACACATCCCATGAGGCATTGTAAAACTCTGACATTCACAGACATGACTAGGCATGATGGGAATTGTAGTTCCTGAACAACTGGAGGGCCATAGTATGAGGACACCTTCTGTACAGTATGAACACATATATAATATGAGCAAATACTGAAATTACACTCCACATACAAGGTAGTAGAAGTACTACTGTACTGCATCCAGGGGAGGACTGGGCCAGGGGGTAGGGGGCAATTGCCCCCCCGGGCCGTTCTGATGCCCCGTAAAAAGGCTGCACCGCTTCTGCCACAGACATGCCTAAATGATTCCTGGTGAAGAGAAGTAAAAAAGTCCCCACTGCTGGCCTACTGAGTGTAAGATGAAGACAAGGACAGAGCGCAGGCCTCCCCCAGCATGGACGGTGTAAACTGTGTTTGAGCAGAGGCCAGTTCTATGCCCCACTGGAGACTCTCCTCCCCCAGGCAGCCCCGACTGAGTTGTCCAGCTAACCCCAACTGCCCCCTGCTGGCCAGGTCAGGAACCTGGATTCAGCCGGTGATTAGAGAGTACCTGGAGCGGAGCTTTAGCCTAGAATAGGGGTCAGGAGGAGGCTGGGAAGAGGGAGAGTGGGAGCTGGGCCGAGTCACTGCACCACGGGCCTCTGGTTTGTACTTGCCCCCTAGGCTGAAAGTTGCCAGTCAGCCCCTGGCTGCATCCATATATGTATAATAGGAAAAAATACTAAAATTACACAATTTATACAAGAAAAGTGAAGTGCTACAATGCAATGGCCCCACATACTGTATATAATAGGTACACATACTAAGAGTTGGACCCAGCATACCTGACATGGCAGTTGCTTCACTGCATTGTTCAATCACATACAGTATCCCACAAAAGTGAGTACACCCCTCACATTTTTGTAAATATTTTATTATATCTTTTCATGTGACAACACTGCAGAAATGACACTTTGCTACAATGTAAAGTAGTGAGTGTAAAGCTTGTACAACAGTGTAAATATGCTGTCCCCTCAAAATAAATCAACACACAGCCATTAATGTCTAAACCGCTGGCAACAAAAGTGAGTACACCCCTAAGTGTAAATGTCCAAACTGGGCCCAAAGTGTCAATATTTTGTGTGGTCACTATTATTTTTCAGCACTGCCTTAACCCTCTTGGGCATGGAGTTCACCAGAGCTTCACAGGTTGCCACTGGAGTCCTCTTCCACTTCTCTATGACGACATCACGGAGCTGGTGGATGTTAGAGACCTTTCGCTCCTCCACCTTCCGTTTGACATGCTTGGCCTATCCATCACCTTTACCCTCAGCTTCTTTAGCAAGGCAGTGGTCATCTTGGAAGTGTTTGGGATGTGTTTTGAATACTGCCCTGTGGCCCAGTCTCCGAAGGGAGGGCATCATGCTCTGCTTCTGTATGTCACAGTACATGTTGGCATTCATGGTTCCCTCAATGAACTGTAGCTCCCCAGTGCCAGCAGCACTCATGCAGCCCCAGGCCATGACACTCCCTCCACCATGCTTAAAGCGGAGTTCCTGCCTCAAATACCTTTTTTAACTAAAAATACCCCTATAATACTGTTTCTACAACTTAACTGGAGTCCACCTGTGGTAAATTCAGTTGATTGGACATGATTTGGAAAGGCGCACACCTGTCTATATAAGGTCCCACTATTAACAGTCCATGTCAGAGCACAAACCAAGCCATGAAGTCCAAGAATTCATCTGTGGATCTCTGAGACAGAATTGTATTGAGGCACAATCTGGGAAAAAGGAACAGAAAAATCTCTGTAGCATTGAAGGTCCCAATGAGCACAGTGGCCTCCATCATTCATAAATGGAAGAAGTTTGGAAACACCGGGACTCTTCCTAGAGTGGGCTCTCTGGCCAAAACTGAGTGATCGGGGGAGAAGGGCCTTAGTCAGGGAGGTGACCAAGAACCCAATGGTCACTCTGACAGAGCTGCAGGGTTTCTCTGTGGAGAGAGGAGAACCTTCCAGAAGAACAACCATCCCTGCAGCACTCCACCAATCAGGTCTGTATAGTAGAGTGGCCAGAGGGAAGGCACACAACAGCCCGTCTGGAGTTTGCCAAAAGGCACCTGAAGGACTCTTAGACCATGAGAAACAAAATTCTCTGGTCTGATGAAACAAAGATTAAACTCTTTGGTTTGAATGACAAGCGTCATGTCTGGAGGAAACCAGGCCCTGCTCATCACCTGGGCAATACATTGAAGCATGGTGGTGGCAGCATCATGCTGTAGTGATATTTTTCAGGGGCAGGAACTGGGAGACTAGTCAGGATCAAAGGAAAGATGAATGCAGCAATGTGCAAAGACATTCTTGATGAAAGCCTGCTCCAGAGAGCTCTGGACCTCGGACTGGTGCGAAGGTTCATCTTCCAAAAGGGCCACAATCCTAAGCACACAGCCAAAATAACAAAGAAGTGGCTACTGGACAACTCTTTGAATGTCCTTGAGTGGCCCAGCAAGAGCAAAGACTTGAACCCGATTGAACATTTCTGGAGAGATCTGAAAATGGCTGTGCATCAATGCTCCCCATCCAACCTGATGGAGCTTGAGAGGTCCTGCAAAGAGGAATGAGAGAAACTGCCCCAAAATAGGTGAGCCAAGCTTGTAGCATCATCCTCAAAGACTTGAGGTTGTATTTGGGGCTTGGCTGTGAATACCTATGTACATTTGATTTTTTTTTCATTTTATATTAATAAATTTGCAAAAATTTCAAACAAACATCTTTAACATTGTCATTATGGGGTATTGTTTGTAGAATTTTGAGGAAAATAATGAATTGAATCAATTTTGGAATAAGGCTGTAACATAACAAAATGTGGAAAAAAGTGAAGCGCTGTGAATACTTTCCAGGTGCACAGAATATAATAGGAACAGATACTGACATTACACATAACATAAAGAACATTATAAATGCTACAGTGCAGCATCCATAGATCTCAAAAAGAACAGATATTGAGAATTACACCTGATACTGGTGATCATTTTTTAGGGTCCATAAGTATGAGCCCTAGCAGGGCCTTGGTGCCGTAAGGCAAAAGTGCTAACCAACCATTAATTCTTCATCCCACCCTAGGGACCCATAGGGACAAATGCCGGAGCTTTGCATGTGTCAGCCTTCACAAAAAATGTACAGTAAATCCCATTAATTAACCTATTTCTTTTTTATTCATTTATTTTAGACTTTTCTTATTTAGGAGGTCATGTAGAACATCTTGGAGGAGAAGGGCATGAGGAGAAATGAGACATGAGCGCCTGACTGATAGATGAATCATTCACAATAAACGTATGATGCAATTTAGCAATTCCTGAAAAGAACTGAATTATAAGAGCATTGAACATGTGTATACTGACATCTACACGGATTTCATTTGAAAATAATCAAATAACTGGGCAGAACCCCAGTTTAGAGTAACTAAAGCTTTTATGATTTCCAAGCAAAACAAAGTTGTTAGAATTGATTTATTAAGGAGCAGGAAATGTTCACTTGGAAAGCCGAAGCTGCCTTCACTTAAAGGCAAAACCATGTTTTTTCTTTAAACCATCTACACAGGATTAGGTATTCAAAATGAACGCTGCTTCATTTTGCTAAGTAAATATTTTTTACTTCTCTAGCCACTTGCCGACCGCCGCACGACTATCTACGTCGGCGGTCAGCCCCTCACAGGCAAACTAACGTAGGGCTACGTTGCTTGCTTGTGAGGGTCTAGGGAGCGAGCACGCGCCGCCGGAGGCGCGCTCCCGCGTGGTCACGGACCCCCCCCGCGCGCGTGACCAGCGGACCCGATGTCCGCCGGCCACTCGGCGATCGGCGGGGGAGAGGGAGAATGTCAGGCAGCTTGTGTAAACAAGCCACCTGTCATTCTCCTCGCTGTAAAGACACTGATCACATGGATCTACTATGTAGATCCGTTGATCAGTGTCCTTACAGCTCAAGCCACAGCCAATCACAGTAGAAAGCACGCCCCTAGGGACACACACAGCCCCTCCCTCCCAAATAAAGTTAACCCCTTCACTACCAGTGTATTTTTACAGTAACAGTGCATATATATAGCACTGATTACTGTAGAAATGTCACTGGTAACCCCAAAAGTGTCAAAAATGTCAGTCAAGGGTCCGATCTGTCCGCCACAATGTCGCAGTACCGCAAAAAAAATCGCAGGTCGCCGCCATTACGCGTAAAAAAAAAAAAACAACAAAAATGACAAAAATCTTTCCCTTTGTTAGTAAACGCGATAACTTTTGCGCAAACCAATCAAAATACGCTTTTTGCGATTTTTTTTACCAAACATAGGTAGCATAAAACAAATTGGCCGAAAATGTTATTGCTATTTTTGCAAAATTGACGCTCTTTTTTTGTTTATAGCGCGTGATCAAAAAATCTCACAGGTGATCAAATACCACCAAAAGAAAGCTCTGTTTGTGGGAAAAAAAGGACGCCAAATTCGTTTAGGTACAGCGTCGCACGACCGCGCAATTGTCCGTTAAAGTCACGCAGTGCCGAATCGCAAAATACCCCCTGGTCGGAATGGGGGTAAAATCTTCCGAGGCTTAAGTGGCTAGCAAACTGACCCCACTGAATGCATTATGGATGCTTTTAAACCCATCTGCAGACATTTTTTCTTTGTATGTTCCTCAGCCAGTTGAAAATACATTTAGCTCAGGTTGCAATATACACCCTCAATCTGAAGCTGTCCCCCACATTACTTTGTTTATGTCAGATGTCGTCTTCAGTCTTCCAAGATCAGGACACGGGGGGCCTAATTTATTAAACCTCCAGCTTAAGACTGCTTTGGCTTGTTTATTTCTAGCCGCATTCCAATCAATTAACTCCCGCAGTGGCGAATTGGACAGCGTGACAGCAACAATGAATTCCGCCTTCAGCGGCGTTGAGCTACGCTGAATGGTGATCGCGGCTTGTCAAATTCTCATACTTATGTCTATGTGCACAGAGTAGTCTCACATAGCACTGTGGTCTAGTGGGTTTGTGCACATATCCTCTGATTAATGCATCTGCCTCTGCCGTAGGTTTGAGGCTGACCATCTCCACCTAACTTCTTTTGTGTATTATTTTGGTTTGTTTAAAAACTCTAACGGATTGGATCATTTATATTGCTACAAAATGTACATCAGGTACATACACTGTGAAGCGCTTGCAAACTTACATTATGTTCAGCGATTTCATAATCTCATCTGTGTGTAGATTCGAACTCATGCTTGCACGGTGCAGAACAAAGTATTCTAACCACTACACCACTTCAGGTCCACATTAAAAACTCACACTTTTTCTGTGGTAGATTCCCTACAATGTTTAGTACTTTAGCTATATGTGCATTTTAGCCTTAACACACTCCTTTCTTTTCACCAAACAGCTCTATTCTGCAGAATAGCTAAGTGCTTTGCAACTTAACTACAGTTAACAACGTCATGGTTTCAAATCACTACACTTGGATCTCTTTTCACTATCATTTTTCTTTGGTTTTTGTTTGTAAATTTTTTTTTGGGGGGGGGGGGGAGGTCTACATAAATATACAGAGCACTAATGGAACAAACACAATTTTAACTGTATGAGTGTGATTCTATTTTCACGGAGCTTCAATTTTTTACACATTTACCATGGTTGTTGAATTTCAGGAACAACAAACATATGTGTCTGGTATTGGACTCTCTCCATATTTGAACAACACAGACCCTCATAGTCCTCCAACACTACACTTTGCTTCACACCTCAACACAACACTGTCCCATCCCTACCCTACATTCCAACCCCTCACATCACCAGTACAAGCAGCATACAAAGTGCAAAGCTCCGGCTTTGGCAGCTTAAGTCTGTAGCCACCCACAAAAAAATAAAGACCTTTTCTGTTCAAAAGTATTTATTTTTCATGGAATTACAGCATAAGGAGGGATGCAGCAAGGTAATATTAAGCAAAAGGTAGTGCATCGCTATCAGATATGGTGCAACCCATTTACTTAAAAGTGAAATGTTAAATAAATGACACTAAATAAACAGTGAACAACAAAGTCCATAAGGTGATAAAATGTGAATCCAAAAATAAAAAGTCCCAGAGAGGTGATAATAGACCCGAAGACTTGAATCCAAAGATAGAGGCAGGAGTACACCCGTGGAATATAGATAGCAGAGTGGCAGCTTACCAGAAGCTGAGGCCTCCAACTTAATGGAACAGCCACATACGCCAAGTAATGAATCCAAATGGATCGCCTCCTTCAAAGACCAGGTAATCAGGTATATTCCTCTACATCATATGGGAACTCCAAACGTGATGTCATAAGCGTATAAGGGGAAATATGCAGCACATAGCGTAATCCCGTTTGATTTGCACAAAGATTTATTAAAATTGCACTTACATAGGTATCTTGCAAATAGGCACATCAGAATCATCCAAAGCCAATGCAAAGACCGCGGTGTCCTGCGTGTGTGTAAAGCCGGCGTCTAGGGGGCGTGACAGTTGTGCGTCCAGTACCATCCCTTGGCTTTGGATGATTCTGACGTGCCACTCCCTGAACGTCCAATTGGTGTGTGATGCCAGACAGCGCATAATGAGTGCCAACACAGGTCACCCAGGGTCGTGCCATGATTCCAGGATGTTACAAGACAGTGCTCTCTACCGGAAGTTTGAAAGGGGCGAAATGCCAGAAGGGTGGCTTATTGGTAAAGTCTTATTTTGTGACAACAACATAAACTGTAAGGTTACATAGACATATGAATAAGCTACATCGGTGTACACCCTGATTAAAGCAAAGCCTACATAAAATGTATGTGTTATGAGTTGGCAGGCTGTTTGCACACAACCAGAATATGGCTCTGTGTCCCATGATGTACTCTAAGAAATTGATTTTACAGGTAAGCTGTAGAAAAAATCCATACTTTTATTTTCGGTCCCCTGTGCTTTATTGGCACAAGCTAAAGCACTGTAGTGGACCTATTGTGAATGGACCCTTAAGTGTATATAAACAAAAAAAAAAAAATCCTATTATGTTGCTGCACCTTGTGACCTTTAAAGTTATTTAATTTTTAAATGTTTGTTACTATAAAAAAAAAAAAATATTTCAGCCAGGCAATGCCTAGCACTTTTTTTTAGAAGTACAACATTGGCTGCCATTGGCTGCCAGCGCTGATCAGATGCTGGTGAAATGCCGATTTCCCACCATGCCCGTTTTACAGAAGCTGGTTGTAAGACCGGCTTCTGTAGAACAGGCAGCTGTACACAAGGACCAAAATTCAGCTAGTTCCTGCAGAAGCAACAGTTTCTGTCTAATTTTCAGCCTGTGTGTACCCAGTTTAAGCTGTTGCACAGATGCAAGACTCTTCAACTTATTGTTGAAAGAAAAGGGTTGAAGCCCAGCCCTAAAGTTGCACACCAGTGAATTCTCTTGCCATCAACATCACAGATAGAGGCACTTAGCAGTCATGACTGCTATAAAAAAGCTATTTTTTGGGGGGGGTTTTTTGAGACGCAAAGCAGATTAACTGATTAAGGCTGGGTTCACACTAATGCGAATTGGATACGGGTTTTCCCTCTATCCAATTGGCATGACAGGAGATTGTGCCCGGCTTTCAATGGAGCCGGTTCACATATCTCCGGAGAGGCTGCGGAGTGAATTGCACAGGGGTCCTGTGCGTCTTTGGCTCAGATTCTGGTCCGAATTCAGGTATCCGTCTGCAGTGTGAACCCAGCCTAAGGCTTTGAGTTTACATCTACTTTAAGTGGGAACCTCTTTTCTTCCAATCTTGGATTACCAATGCCTGCTGTTACATTCTACATTTCTCATTTTCTTCAGCCCTCACAAAAAAAATAAAACATACCTGCCACCATTACCAGTTCCTTCCACTGCCTAAAACTAATACGCAATACTTTTGCAGCTAGACCTTAGCTGCCACATTTCAAATTTTTGCATCACGGTAGGTCTTGTGTTGTGCCTCGAAGTTTGTAGACTTTTTTGGTGCATTGGCACTGTAAAAGTGCCACACAATTGGGTTGATTTACAAAAGACAAATAGACTGTTTACGTTGCAAGCAAATTACCCTGTGAATTTAGTGAATAAGCTTACTTCCATTCTCCCCTTATGTGCAAGCAAAAATACATTTTCATTGCATGTGATTGTATATTATTTGCAAAGTGAAACTTCATCACATGCACTAAGCTCTAGAGAAATCTCCCTTGCACATTGCATCTTCCCTTGGGAAGTGAACAGCCTATTTAACCTTAGTAAATCAACTGCACTGTTTCTTCAGCTGGACCCCAGCAGACAATGAAGTGTGGTACTGTGAAAAAAGAAGCTCAGAAACTATGCTATTAAACAGTTTTTTTCCACTGGCCAATGTGCACAGAGTTGAGGGTTTTATATTTATTTTTTTAAGAGTAAACTTTTTTAAAGCTTTTAAATCTGCTGTGATTTCTACTTTCACCAGTTAATTCAGGCCTATTACTACTTGATTACCCAACTGCCTACTGGGTACTTTCACCCCCTTCCTGCCTAGGCCAATTTTTAGCTTTCAGCGCTGTCACACTTTAAATGACAATTGCGTGTTCGTGCAGCACTGTAGCAAAATCCAATTTTTTATGTCTTTTCACACAAATAAAGCTTTATTTTGGTGGTATTTAATCACCGCTGGGTTTTTTATTTATTAAAAATTTTGAAAAAAAAAAATTTTCTGTCAGTAAATTTTGTAAAAAAAGTAATTTTTATCCTTCACTGATGTGCGCTGATGAGGCGGCACTGATCGGCTGTACTGATGAGGTGGCACTTATGGGCACTAGTGAAACTGGTAAATTACTCGTGCCTAGGTGCAGTAGTGTGTATGGGAAGCAGCAAGTAGTCAAGTGCACTATATATATTATAGTGATCTAAAACATGTGAAGTAGAAAGGTACTGCGCTACCCTTGTGCAATATAAAGCAATAGTCTAATAGACAATGATATGTGACATATATCAAATACAAAATTCAAACTCCAAAATGCACGTGCATACGTGTATAAAGTGACAACATATAGTGCTATAAATCGTATAGTGAAAAAATAAATAAATAAATGAATGTATAAATATATATGCAAGACAATAAATATATAAATAATTGGTGACTGTCCGTAGAATAGTGACGAAAAGGTGCAATAAGTGCTAGAATAGTCACTTGAGTGAGGTTGACAATAGGTGATATACTTCAGTGACCCTCCGTTTCACCACTCTGTGCCAGAAGGTAAGGTAGCTCACTTACCAGAAGTTGTGGATTCTTATGGCGTACGCCAAAAAGAATCTAAATGCGCTTGTTTTGCTGTTCCTCTGTGTATATGGACGAACTCCGTGGGATGCTGGTATGCACTCAGAATAGAAGAAAAGATAGGCTCCTCATAGTGTAAAAAGGTAACGACCTTTATTTGTGCAATTCACACGAACACAGTAAAAACGCAATCTCCATATAAAAGCATCCATTAAAAGTCCATAAAAAATCACTGCAGAATTAAAACTTCCATCACTCCAAATTAAAATATACGTGGGTATCACAGCAAAAAACAAACCGCGTTGTGGTCAAAAAGGTAAATATTCCACCGCTATTGAGCTCCTGTGTGGCCTCGCGGCTGGTGTGACAGGACGCTGGTTCTCTCCGCTAGCTGCGCCGTACCCGGAAGTGGGAACTCGGCGTGCGGTCCAGCTATCTGCTCAAAGCGAGGCAACGTGCGTACCAACTTGATGCGTTTCGTCAGAGATGTGACGTCTTCGGAAGTGGTACGTGCGTTGCGTGTCAGCTTGGTTATATGCGAAAGGATTCATTGGTACCCGCCTTTCATCCCACCCTTATTTCCAACTTTTTTCATACAGACCGGAAGCAATTCACTAGGTCCGCGATCTGATCTCTTGTATTATGATAAGTCCTGAATATCACTATTCCAGCGCCTTAGATCTCAGTATAGGAGACATACGGAATTTGTTATATATTAAAGCGTAATAACCCCCTATTATATATACCCTATCCCATGAGGATGTATATCAATTATGGTTCCGGGGTATCTATATTGCATCTATTTCTTGCAAAGAATTTATTTTATTTATTCATTTATTGGCCACCCATTATATATATCTATCCTACTTATTAGGTGTAGGTCAGATGTAAAACCAATGAGTTGCTTCCGTTTACATATTTTTATGCATTCTTTATCTTAACACCTAACATATATATTTGATGGGCTGTAGATGGCCCTAATATTAATAAATTGGTTATTTGTGAATGGTCGACCCTTCTATCTTGGTCCCATCATCTAACTTATTTTTCTTGGCCCATGGCCACCTCACTAATGAATTGGTTATATATATATTAATAAATAATTAAAAATAAAAATAAACATTAAATATGTGTTAGTTACACTAATTTAAAATTGTTAAAAATTGTTAAAAGATTACTATTGTATCTGCCACCTGCTTACACTAACCTTGGTTAAAAGTTGGAAATGAAACAATTAATATCAAGGTCTTTGTTCATTCCGCCAGGTTGTAGTGTACCTAATTCGCATATCCAAAATGTCTAATTTTTTGATATGGCTATTTTCATGTCCCCCCCCCCTCTCCAGTGGGGTTCTACTCTGTTTATCCCACAAAAGCGGAGAAGGGTGGGATCCCTATTGTGTGCGTCCTAAAGTGCGTAGAGAGACTGTGTTTTTTGTAGCCCTTTCTGATGTTGTTAAGGTGTTCCCCTATTCTTATGCTCAGTTTTCTTGTGGTGCGGCCCACGTACTGTAGGCCACATGGACAGGTTGCTAGATAGGTTACGTGGGTGCTGGAGCATGTAATCAATTTTTTGATTTGGTATTCTTTGGACGTGGTGTGAGATTTGAAAGAAGTTTGTTTTCTAGTTTTTGTTTTAACTGTGTTACATGCTTTACATTTTTTACAGGCATAGAAACCCTTAAAATCCAGAAAGGATGACACCATCCTCTTCGGGGGGTCAGGGATATTATGGGCCAATCTATCTCTCAAGTTTGGTACTCTGCGGTATATGAAGAGTGGCTTGGGAGGTAGAATAGTTTTGAGGGCATTATCCCTCATAAGTATATGCCAATGTTGTTTGATCACTTTCTCAAATTGTCTATGGTTTCTATGGTATTGTGTGATAAAGGCTAAATTAAAGTGACTGGTGCTCTGGTCCTTATTCTTATTTCTGTCCTCCAGTAAGGTTTTTCTATCCACAGTTTTGATGTGATCTCGCAATGTAACTAATTTTTGTGCATTATATCCCTTATCTGTGAATCTTTCTATAAGTGTATTAGTTTGCTCATCATAGTCTGTATCATCTTTACAGTTTCTCTTCATTTTTAACATTTGTCCCTTTGGGATTCCCTTGATCCACCGCGGGTGATGGCAACTGTGGGTAGGTGTGTATCCATTGCGATCTGGTAGGTATGTATACATTGCGATCTGTACTCTTAAAAAATGTTTTTGTGTAAAATTTGCCTTGTTTGATGTTAATAGTCAAATCTAAAAAGTTAACCTCTGTTTTATCATAAATACCAGTAAAAGTTATTTTATAATTGTTAATATTCATGTTGTGCATAATGTTTATTTTTATTTTTAATTATTTATTAATATATATATTAATGAGCAGATAGCTGGACCGCACACCGAGTTCCCACTTCCGGGTACGGCGCAGCTAGCGGAGAGAACCAGCGTCCTGTCACACCAGCCGCGAGGCCACACAGGAGCTCAATAGCGGTTGAATATTTACCTTTTTGACCACAACACGGTTTGTTTTTTGCTGTGATACCCACGTATATTTTAATTTGGTGTGATGGAAGTTTTAATGCTGCAGTGATTTTTTATGGACTTTTAATGGATGCTTTTATATGAAGATTGCGTTTTTACTGTGTTCGTGTGAATTGCACAAATAAAGGTCGTTACCTTTTTACACTATGAGGAGCCTCTCTTTTCTTCTATTCTGAGTGCATACCAGCATCCCACGGAGTTCGTCCATATACACAGATGAACAGCAAAACAAGCGCATTTAGATTCTTTTTGGCGTACGCCATAAGAATCCACAACTTCTGGTAAGTGAGCTACCTTACCTTCTGGCACAGAGTGGTGAAACGGAGGGTCACTGAAGTATATCACCTATTGTCAACCTCACTCAAGAGACTATTCTAGCACTTATTGCACCTTTTCGTCACTATTCTACGGACAGTCACCAATTATTTATATATTTATTGTCTTGCATATATATTTATACATTCATTTATTTATTTATTTTTTCACTATACGATTTATAGCACTATATGTTGTCATTTTGGAGTTTGAATTTTGTATTTGATATATGTCACATATCATTGTCTATTAGACTATTATTGCTTTATATTGCACAAGGGTAGCCCAGTACCTTTCTACTTATTGGCACTGATGAGGTGGCACTGGTGAGAAGAGAATAATATGCCGCACTTATAGGTGGCACTGATAGGCGACACTGGTGGGCGGCACTGATGGGCAGCGCAAATGAGCAGGCACTGACGGACAGCCACTGACTGGCATCACTAAGGGGCACTGTGGACACTGATTGGGGTCACTGATGGGCATTGATTGGTGTCACTGATGTACACTGATTGGTGTCACTGATGGGCACCTGCTGGGGCTTTACTGTAATCAGGGCACTGATGATCAGTCCTGGTCATCCCTTCTAGCAAGAGCTGCTGATCGTCTCTCCTCTCCTCACACTCTGACAGTGTGAGGCGAGAGGCGCGATAAATGGCACTTCCAAATTTACATGTGACCGGCTGTGATTGGGCACAGCTGATCACATGGGTAAAGAGTCGCGTCATTGGCTCTTTACCAAGATCAGGGTCGTGCCATGTTCCTATGTGCATGAGAGCAGCCATTCTGGGGCACGGTCATATGATGTCGTCCCGCTCCTGCCTGCCGTCACTTAAAGGGGGGGAGGCAGCAAGTGGTTAAAAAAAAAGTGTCACATGCAAAACTACCTGGAAAAGTTTTTTTTCCACGTTGAAATGAATCAGATTGGTGTGCTGCTACTGTATTTAGGCCAAGCTTAAAGTGGTTCTAAAGGTAAAAAACATTTTGTGTGCAGCTCACCCCCAAGCCCCCTATAATTAGCGCAATCTTAGCACTGTGCTTGAGAGCAGTGGCTCTTTGTTTCTTCTCTGGATAGAGATGTCATTGGCTCCTACTGCTGTCAATCACAGCCAGTGAGAGTAGAAAGAGGGCGTGGAGCAAGCCTGCACGAGTGCCCCCATACCCCACAGCAAGCAGTTTGCTATGGTGGCCAATCGGCAGGGGGGAAGAGCCAGGAGCACTGCTGGGGGACCCGAGAAGTGGAGGATGGGGCCTCTCTGTGCAAAACCAATATACAGAGCAGTGAAGTAAAACATAATTTTTTTTTTTAATTATCTTTTAGAATCACTTTAATGCAAAAGTTTAAAAAAAGTGGTGTTCCAGCTGGGCAAAAAAAAAATTAAAAGTCAGCAGTTACAAATACTGTAGCTGCTGACTTTTAATATAAGAACACTTACTTGTCCAGCGAGCCCGCGATGTTAGCACCCAGCCGATTTTCGGATTGGGCGCTGCCGCTGCCATTCCTTCTAAGGGAAACCGGTAGTGAAGCCTTTCTGATCCACAGCCGGCTCCCTACTGAGCATGCGCAAAGCGCACTGCGCATTCTAACTGGCCCGGCGTCGGGGGGAAGGAGGAGGGGGGTCAAACTTCCGAGGGACTGGACCAATCGGCAGGGGGAAGAGCCAGGAGCACTGGTGGGGGACCCAAGAAGTTGAGGATCGGGCCTCTCTGTGCAAAACCACTATACAGAGCAGTGAAGTAAAACATAATAGAAAAAAAAAAATTATCTTTTAGAATCACTTTAATGCAAAAGTTTAAAAAACTATTACATATTAAAGTGGTGGCAAAAAAAAAAAAATTAAAAGTCAGCAATTACAAATACTGTAGCTGCTGACTTTTAATATAAGAAGACTTACTTGTCCAGGGAGCCCGCGATGTAACACCCAGCCAATTTTTTGATCGGGTGACGGGTGCTACCGCTGCCATTCCTTCTAAGGGAAACTGGTAGTGAAGCCTTTCTGATTCACAGCCGGCTCCCTACTGAGCATGCATTCTAACTGGCCCGGCGTCGGGGGAAGGAGGAGGGGGGTCGAACTTCCGAGGGACTGCACCGCGGCACTGTCTCCCGGAAGTGAGGAAGGGTGCCTGTCAAAAACAGGACTTGATGTCCCTCATGCCGTCTGTGAAATTGCACTATTCTGCAACACCACATACAAATTAAATACATCAACAAAGCATGCAGTTTAAAGGTTTGGAATTTTTCCCATATTGCCCTCAAAGGCACATTAAAGGACCCTCTTCCCACTGTGTGAAATGTTTTAAAAACATTTTTTGCTTTTGGACAGTGCCCAGCCCCCCTTTTTTTACATTAGTTTGTCTATTACCTTCAAAATTGGACAGAATTTATCAGCAAGATTTGCTCTACAGTCTTCATTGAAATAAAGAAAGAAAGAAAGAAAATTCTCCCTGGGAATTTTAGTGCAGCCCAAAACAAGTGAAGGCAGTAAATATAAAAACTAACTTTTATTGGTATAAAAAATATAAAAGCCAAGTATAAAAACTCTGGACTCTATACACATAACGGAATGAACCCTCACTTAAATAGTCATATAAAATATCAATACATGTCAAGCAAGTTGTTCTGTAACAAGCCACAGAAAAGCTCCCAACGCATTTCAACTTCATTGAGATTTGCTGCAAAGATTGAGGTTCTCAGATTTTAGAATTTTTGATTCAGTCAAGGGCAGATTCCCTAATTCTTACTTTACGATCGCACACAAAATATGTTTAATATGTTTAATGCAATTATATGAATTGGTGTTGCTAAGTAACAATTTTCATTCTCAGGTCACCTTCTAATCTACAAGTGAAGAACTGACACATTAGTACCCTGTGTCATAAGTACTAATGCTAATGTGGATCTGTTTTGCTTAAAAATCCCTAAAATGATTTAAAGCAGAGTTCCACCCATTTTTAATAGGTTGGAATACATAGATCTTTGTAATCCCCTTTAAAACGGCTTTTACCAATGGAAACTTTTTTTTTTTTTTTTGCTAGTAAATACCTTAATTTCGGATTTATTCCTCCTCTCCTCACTTCCTGGTCCGATCGGCGATGACGTCATTCGGCGATCCGCAGTGTCTGCTGGGATGTATTCCATGCCAGAAATCTCAGTAGCTGTATCTGTACTGAGCCGTGCCTGCCCCGCCTCCGCCCCGCCTCCTCTCATTCAGTTGCATTGTATGAATGTATTAAGGCCGTTCTCTGCCCCGCCTCCACCCCGCCTCCTCTCATTGAGTTGTATTGAGAGGAGGCGGGGCGGAGGCTGGGCAGAGAACAGCCTTAATACATTCATACAATGCAATTCATTGAGAGGAGGCGGGGCGGAGGCGGGGCAGGCACGGCTCAGTACAGATACAGCTACTGAGATTTCTGGAATAGAATACATCCCAGCAGACACTGCGGATCGCCGAATGACGTCATCGCCGATCGGACCAGGAAGTGAGGAGAGGAGGAATAAATCCGAAATTAAGGTATTTACTAGCAAAAAAAAAAAAAAAAAGTTTCCAATGGTAAAAGCCATTTTAAAGGGGATTACAAAGATCTAAAGTTCCAAAAATGGGTGGAACTCCACTTTAAGCAAATTTAAACTGTGTAACATTACATAGGCTAAGCACTATGAATCATAAACAGTTGTACAGTTTTTTTGTTTTATAAGATAAGTTTTCATCTTTTTTTTTCCCTGAAGATTCTTCATGGCATTTGATGTTCATGAAAGCTGCAGATTTTGCATTAACCACTTAACGACCGGCGCACGACGATCTACGTCGGCACTCAGCCCCGGCCAGGCAAACTGACGTAGGCCTACGTCAGCACTTTTTGCCGGCCCTGTGCGCGCTCCCGCGCCCCGCCGCCGCCGCCGATGACTCGATTGGGTTCAGAACCGATCAGTCATCAGGTCCAGGCCAATCATTTTTGGTCTGGACCTGTTGATCGGTCCTGCCCAATCAGATCATCCTCTAAGCCTGTGAAATGTAAACACAGGCTTAGAGGAGATGTGCCCTCCCCCCACAACGGTCTTTTTGGATCCAGCGTGAGAGGAGAGCACATCTTACTGTGAGTATTGCACCAAGCACACCCACACACAGTTAGATAGGCACATTTCACCCCCGATCGCCCCCCCAATTAACCCCTACAGCACCTGACACAACACACACTATATACAGCATATAGCATATACCTATATACTTGTATAAGTGTGATTTGTGAACAGGTGTAGCCCTTGCGACCCCCCCCTTTTCCACTCAAATTACCCCCCACCCCCCCCTAATAAAGATTTAACCCACTGATCCCCCCTGAACCCCCCCTGATCACCGCCGTTAACCCCTACACCCTCTGTCACATCAGCACTAATACAAACGCAATATACGGTGTTATTGTATTTTTGTATTAGTGTCATTGTGATCAGAATTAGCGCAGGCGACTAAGTTTCTGTCCCAAGAAGGTTTAGGGTCCCCGCCACCCGACCAATAAAGATTTAAGCCCCTGACCCCCCCCTGATCACCCCTACACCCCCTGCCATAACACACACCGTATACAGTATATAGCATTTTGCTATATACCCGTATAAGTGTGATTTGTGGTCAGGTCTAGCGCTTGCGACCCCCCCTTTTCCACTTGAATTACCCACCACCCCCCCCTAATAAAGATTTGAGCCCCTGATCCCCCCTGATCCCCTCCTGATCACCGCTAGTTAACCCCTACACCCTCTGTCACATCAGCACTAATACAAACGTAATATACTGTGTTTTTGTATTTTTGTATTAGTGTGATTGTGATCAGAATTAGCGCAGGCGACTAAGTTTGTGTCCCAAGCAGGTTTAGGGTCCCCCCCACCCGCCCAATAAAGATTTAATCCCCTGATCCCCCCCTGATCACCCCTACACCCCCTGCCACAACGCACACTGTATACAGTATATAGCATTTTCTATATACCCGTATAAGTGTGACTTGTGACCAGGTTTAGCGCTTGCCACCGTTCCTTTTATCCTTAGGATACCCGCCAGTCCCTTCCAATAAAGATTTAAACCCCTGATCCCCCCCTGATCACATCCCGTTAACCCCTACACCCTCTGTCACATTAGCACTAATACACACATAATATACTGTTTTTACTGTATTTTGTATTGGTGTCATTGTGACTTGAGGTTGTGCTAGCTAGCTAGTTTCTTTCCCAAAGGAGGTTTAGGGTCCCCGCCACCCCCCCCAGATCCCCAGCGCATAGTTTAGAAATAACCCCTTGATTGCCACACACACACACGCACGCACGCACGCACGCACATACACTTCCATTTCTAGTATAGTGTTTGAACAGATCAATATCTGATCTGATCAGAACTATACTAGCGCCCCCATAGTTTAGGGTTCCCAAAACGCAGTGTTTGCACGATCAGCACTGATTCCTGCCAGCACCTGCGTTTAACCCTTTCACCCAGGTAAGTGTAGTAATCAACAGATTACTGTCACTTACAAAAAAAACACAAGACACAAAACCGCTGTGTTAGCAGAGTCAGGCCTGATCCCTGCTAGCATTAGCAGTTTTTTTGGTAGCGCTCGAAATAATCTTCGACAACCAGGTGCTTTTATTACCTGTGAGTCGCATCACTGTACGGGTAAATTTAGTTACCAAAATGTCTAAACGTTCGTACAGTGATGAAGCTATTTACAGTATAATGACCATGTCAGGTGAGAGCGATGGGGAAGCCTCACCGGCAGAATCAGGGTCAGTATACGAACCAAATGACAGCAGCGGCTCCCTGACAGATAGCTCCGACGACAGATGGGTCCCTGTTAGACCCAGGCGTACCCGACCCCATTCTGGTGTTGTTGAGATGCAGGAATCGCAGGGTGCTCGTATGGAGCAGAGTGTGGGTACTAGTGCCGCTCATCCTTCTGGCGACCTGGCAAGCGCCAGCGGCCTAGTACACCCTGGACCTAGTACAACCAGCACTGCAGTAAGACCTGGTGACGTGGCGAGTCCCCTAAGTGCAGTTGAAGCTGGTGCGGTGGCTAGCACAAGTAGTGGCCCGCAGCCACCGCGTATTCGAAGACAGGCCCGTAGAGCCCATAGTGCCCTCCCTGATGCGCTGGCATTTCCTAATTGGCAACCCACTGATACTACAGCGCCAGTACTTCCCCCATTCACCGCCCAACCTTGAATCTACGTGGAGACAGCTGGTTTTACGCCCCTGAACTTTTTTGAGCTGTTCTTCACGGAAGATCTTTTCAGATCTATTGTGGATCAATCAAATTTATATGCTCAACAATTTATCGCCGCCAACCCAAATTCGCCCCTTGCCAGACAATTCGGCTGGAAACCTTTAACGGTTTCCGAATTTAAGATCTTTCTGGGCCTTTCCCTCCACATGGGCATAACTAAACAGAGTGAATTGCGGCTATATTGGTCCACTAGCCCACTTCACCATATGCGCATGTACTCTGCCTCCATGTCCAGGGCGAGATATGAGCAAATTCTGCGATTTATGCATTTCAGCGACAATGAAATCTGTCGTCCTCGGGGAGACCCTGCATACGATCGGCTCCACAAAATTCGGCCCCTCATAGACCACTTCAATCAGCGGTTTGCAGCCTTGTTTACCCCCGAACAAGTTGTCTGCGTTGACGAGTCCCTGATTAAATTTACTGGCCGCCTTGCTATGAAACAGTACCTCCCCAGCAAGCGTGCCAGATACGGGGTCAAACTGTATAAATTGTGTGACAGGGCCACAGGCTATACAGTTAGTTTCCAGGTCTATGAGGGAAAAGATAGCACTGTGGAGCCCCCCAACTGCCCAGACTACATAGGGAGCAGCGGTAAGATCGTTTGGGACTTGGTGTCACCCTTATCCGGAAAGGGGTACCATTTGTACGTGGACAACTTTTATACAAGCGTGCCACTATTTAGTCACCTGCTCGAATTACAAATTGGCGCATGTGGCACCGTGCGACCTAATCGCCGGGGCTTCCCCCAACGGCTTGTAGATTCCCGTCTTAGTCGGGGGGCGAGAGCCTGCTTGAAAACGGACAAATTGCTTGCGGTGAAGTGGAAGGATACACGGGATGTTTATGTTCTGTCCTCCCTTCACGCAGACACGACAATCCAAATCACTACGGCAACTGGCGTTGTGGAGAAACCCCTCTGTGTCCACGAATATAACCTTAACATGGGAGGGGTGGACCTTAACGACCAGATTTTGGCGCCGTATTTATTTGCCCGTAAAGCCAGACGCTGGTACAAAAAAGTGTCTGTTTATTTATTCCAATTGGCGATGCTGAACGCCTTTGTCCTATACAAGGCGTCAGGACGAACTGGATCTTTCCGGGAATTCCAGGAAGAGATCATCCTTGCCTACCTGTACCCAGGAGGCATGCCTGCCCAACTTCCCCTTCCAGATGCAGTGAGCCGGCTGCATGAGAGGCATTTTCCTTATGCCCTCCCGAGTACCCCTACCCAAAGATGGCCCCAAAGAAGATGTCGTGTCTGTCGCAGGCGCGGATTTAGGCGTGACACCCGTTATTATTGTCCCAAATGTCCTGACCAACCTGGTCTCTGCATCGGGGAATGTTTTGAGCGCTACCATACACTAGTGGAGTATTAGTGTAGGGTACAGCACGACACAGTGTAGGGCACACAAACACAGGGTCTCGAAGGATGTTGGATGTCCATCGACATTTTGAGAGACCCAAGCTGGAAGAGAAGATCACAGAAGATCGCAGTCCCAAATCAAGACATGAAGAAACAGTTAGAAAGAAAAATAAAAGGATCCAAAAACTGTTGTTGTGTCAGTCATTTTATATGTCCTTCTACTCTTCTTACTGTACATTTAAATGTCCTTTGTTTGTTTTTTCATTCTTTTGTGACCTGTTTCTCCTGCAGGTACTCGTCGGCTACCACGCATTGATTTTATATATTCTGACACAAACAGTGTTTGCGCTCAGCATATATGGATACCTTTGCTGATAGCAGCTGTGGTGATTTTCTGATTTCAGCACTGCAGTTAAAATCCTATTTTGGTATACGTGGATAGCGCCGTGTATACCCATCATTAAATTCAGTGGGTGGTTGTTTGGGCGGTTAATGATGAGAATCCAAAAACTTTTGTTGTTGTCAGTCATTTTATATGTCCTACTCTTCCTAATGTACTTTTTTTTAATGTACTTTGTTTTTTCATTCTTTTGTGACCTGTTTCTCTTGCAGGTACTTGTCGGCTACCACGCATTGATTTTATATATTCTGACACAAACAGCGTTTGCGCTCAGCATATATGGATACCTTTGCTGATAGCAGCTGTGGTGATTTTCTGATTTCAGCACTGCAGTTAAAATCCTATTTTGGTATACGTGGATAGCGCCGTGTATACCCATCATTAAATTCAGTGGGTGGTTGTTTGGGCGGTTAATGATGAGTAATACTACGCATTATTCCTGTGCTGATTTCTGATAGGTTCTCTTTTTTTCCGTTCAGCCCACAGGCTGCATGAAAAAAAAAAAAACCTATATGCCAAACAAGGACTAGCAATGTACTGGTACGTTGCTGGACTTTGAGTGGTTATACCAGGATGATGCCTGCAGATTTAGGCATCATCTTGGTATCGTTTTTTACAGCCAGCGGTCGGCTTACATGTAAAAGCAATCCTAGCAGGTAATTGGCCGCTAGACTGCTTTTACATGCAGTGGGAGGGGCCTCCCCCCCCCCCACCGCCGCCTTCCGCAGCCTTCCGTGGTTTTTCTCGGGCTCTCCTGTCCCACCGGTTAACCCGAGAGTGCAGCCGGTGGTTCAGTTATCTAACCATAGAGCTAATTGAAGATTAGAATGGCTCCAATCATCTCTATGGCCTAAGATGCCGGAGGCTACGAGCATTTCATGACTTATTTTTCGCCAGAAATAAACAGGGCCATTGGGAAATTGGGAAAGTATTTTATCACACCAATTTTGGCGTGGTCAGAAGCATTAAGGTCAGAGGAGAGATCTAGAGTATAAAAGACCCCAATTTTTAAAAAAAAGAGTACCTGTCACTACCGATTGCTATCATAGGGGATATCTAAATTCACTGTGATAGCAATAAAAATGATTTAAAAAAAAAAAAAAATTAAAGGAAAGGTGTCAAAATAACATAAAAGAGCAAAAAAAAAAAAAAAATCGAGCTCCGCCCCCTTTCCCCCGTGCTTGCGCGCAATGGCACACGCAAGCGTTGGTCTAGTGTCATATGTAAACCGCAATTTCAGCATGCATGTGAGGTATCGCCGCGATCGCAGTAATTCTTGCAGTAGACCTCCTCTGTAAGTCTAAAGTGGTAACCTGTAGAGACTTTTAAAGGTTTTTAAAAATGTACGTACGTTTTTGCCGCTGCGCAGGTGTGCGCAATTTTTAAAGCATGTCATGTCAGGTGTCTATGAACTCGGCATAAGATCATCTTTTAAATTTTACCAAACAAATTGGAATTATATAGTGTATTTGTGCAATAAATTTAAAAAAAATGTATTTTTTTCGCAAAAATTGCGTTTGGAAAATCTGTGCGCAAATACCGTGTGACAAAAAAAATTGCAACATCCACCATTTTATTCTATAGGGCCTCTGCTTTAAAGAAATATATAATGTTTGGGGGTTCAAAGTAATTTTCTAGTAAAAAAAAAATATTTTTTCATGTAAACAAAAAGGCACAGAAAAGGCTTGGTTTTCAAGTGGTTAGAAGAGTGGGTGATGTGTGGCTAAGATTGAGCGTAAAATGCCGGGACTGTTCAAACACCCCCCAAATGACCCCTTTTTGAAAAGTAGACACCCAAAGCTATTTGCTGAGAGGCATGGTGAGTCCATGGAATATTTTATATTTTGCTACAAGTGTCGGGAAAATTATTATTTCTTTTTTTTTTGTTGTTTTTTTACAGAAAGTTGTCACTAAATGATATATTGCTCACACATGCCATGTGTATATGTGAAATGACACCCCAAAATACATTCTGCTGCTTATCCTGAGTACAGGGATACCCCATGTGTGAAACTTTTTTGCAGTCTAGCCGAGTACAGGTCCCCGAAAACCAGTCCCCACTTTCAGGCTTTCCAAAGGCGTAAATTGTTGATTTCACTCCTGACTACCTATCACAGTTTCGGAGGCCCTAAAATTCCAAGATAGCACAAAACCCCCCCCAAATGACCCCATTTTGGAAAGTAGACACCCCAAGCTGTTTGCTGAGAGGCATGGTGAGTCCATGGAATATTTTATATTTTGCCACAAGTTCCGGGAAATATATATATATATATATATATATTTTTTTTTACACAAAGCTGTCAGTAAATGATATATTGCTCACACATGCCATGGGTATATGTGAAATGACACCCCAAAATACATTCTGCTGCTTCTCCTGAGTACAGGGATACCCCATGTGTGAGACTTTTTTGCAGTCTAGCCGAGTACAGGACCCCGAAATCCAACCTCCACTTTCAGGCTTTCCAAGGGCGTAAATTGTTGATTTCACTCCTGACTACCTATCACAGTTTCGGAGGCCCTAAAATTCTAAGATAGCACAAAACCCCCCCCAAATGACCCCATTTTGGAAAGTAGACACCCCAAGCTGTTTGCTGAGAGGCATGGTGAGTCCATGGAATATTTTATATTTTGCCACAAGTCCAGGGAAATATATATATATATATATATATATTTTTTTTTTTACACAAAGCTGTCAGTAAATGATATATTGCTCACACATGCCATGGGTATATGTGAAATGACACCCCAAAATACATTCTGCTGCTTCTCCTGAGTACAGGGATACCCCATGTGTGAGACTTTTTTGCAGTCTAGCCGAGTACAGGACCCCGAAATCCAACCTCCACTTTCAGGCTTTCCAAGGGCGTAAATTGTTGATTTCACTCCTGACTACCTATCACAGTTTCGGAGGCCCTAAAATTCCAAGATAGCACAAAACCCCCCCCAAATGACCCCATTTTGGAAAGTAGACACCCCAAGCTGTTTGCTGAGAGGCATGGTGAGTCCATGGAATATTTTATATTTTACCACAAGTTCCGGGAAATATATATATATATATATATATATTTTTTTTTTTTTACACAAAGCTGTCAGTAAATGATATATTGCTCACACATGCCACGGGTATATGTGAAATGACACCCCAAAATACATTCTGCTGCTTCTCGTGAGTACAGGGATACCCCATGTGTGAGACTTTTTTGCAGTCTAGCCGAGTACAGGACCCCGAAAACCAACCTCCACTTTCAGGCTTTCCAAGGGCGTAAATTGTTGATTTCACTCCTGACTACCTATCACAGTTTCGGAGGCCCTAAAATTCCAAGATAGCACAAAACCCCCCCAAATGACCCCATTTTGGAAAGTAGACACCCTGAGCTATTTGCAGAGAGGCATGTTGAGTGTTTTGCAGATCTCACTTTTTGTCACAAAGTTTTGGAAATTGAAAAAAGAGGAAAAAAAATGCATTTTCCTGTTTTTTCTTCATTTTCCAAAAAAAATGAGAGCTGCAAAATACTCACCATGCCTCTCAGCAAATAGATTGGAGTGTCTACTTTGCAAAATGGGGTCATTTGGGGGGGTTTTGTGCCATCTTGGCCTTTTATGGACTTCAAAAGTGTGATAGGTAGTAAGGAGTGAGATCAACAATTTACGCCCTTAGAAAGCCAGAAGGTGCAGATTGGTTTTCCGGGTCCTGTACGCGGCTAGACTGCAAAAAAGTCTCACACATGGGGTATCCTTGTACTCAGGAGAAGCAGCAGAATGTATTTTGGGGTGTCATTTCACATATACCCATGGCATGTGTGAGCAATATATCATTTACTGACAACTTTGTGTAAAAAAAAATATATATATATATATATATATATATATATATTTCCCGGAACTTGTGGCAAAATATAAAATATTCCATGGACTCACCATGCCTCTCAGCAAATAGCTTGGGGTGTCTACTTTGCAAAATGGGGTCATTTGGGGGGGTTTTGTGCTATTTTGGAATTTTAGGGCCTCCGAAACTGCGACAGGTAGTGCAGAGGTGACATGAACAATTTACGCCATTAGAAAACCTGAGAGTGTTGATTGGTTTTCGCGGTCCTGTACACAGCTAGGCTCCCAAAAAGTCTCACACATGGGGCATCCCCATACTCAGGAGAAGTGGCAGAATGTATTTTGGGGTGTCATTCCACATATACCCATGTCATGTGTGAGAAATTTATCTTTTAGTGACAACGTTGTGTAAAAAAAAAAAATTAAAAAAAAAAATTTTAATTTTCCCGAAACTTGTGGCAAAATATAAAATATTCCATGGACTCACCATGCCTCTCAGCAAACAGCTTGGGGTGTCTACTTTCCAAAATGGGGTCATTTGGGGGGGTTTTGTGGTATCTTGACATTTCAGGGCCTCCAAAACCGTTATAGGTAGTGAGAAAATGCAATGAAAAATGTACGCCCTTTGAAATTCTGATGGTGGTGATTTGTTTTCCGGCTCCCGTACACAGCTACGCTCCCAAAAAGTCTCACATATGTGGTATCCCTGTACTCAGGAGAAGCATCAGAATATATTTTGGGGTGTAATTACACATATACCCATGGCATGTGTGAGCAATATATCATTTCAATGACAACTTTGTGTAAAAAAAAAAAAAAAAAATTATTTTTGTCATTTTTCAAACACCTGTGACAAAAAAATAAAATATTCAATGAGCTCAACATGCCCCTCAGAACATTCCTTAGGATGTCTACTTTCCAAAAAGTGGTAGTTTGGGGGGGTTTTGTACTGCCCCGCCATTTTAGCACTTCATGAAATGAGATAGGCAGTCAGAAATTAAAGCTTCGTAAATTTCAGTATTTACACCATAGTTTGTAGACGCTATAACTTTTGCGCAAACCAATAAAAATACGCTCATTGATTTTTTTTTTTGTCAAAGACATGTAGCTAAATATATTTTGGCCAAAAAAAATGACATAAATTGAGTATATTGGATATTTTTTAAAAGACAAAGTTGAAAATGTCATTTTTTTGCAAAATTTTCGCTCTTTTTTTATTAATATCGCAAAAAATAAAAAGCGCAGAGGTGATCAAATACCACCAAAAGAAAGCTCTGTTTGTGGGAAAAAAAGGACGTAAATTTCGTTTAGGTACTGCATTGCATGACCGCGCAATTATCAGTTAAAGTCACGAAGTGCCAAGTTGAAAAAAGGGGTCTGGACCTTTAGCAGCCAAATCCTCCGGGGCTTAAGTGGTTAAGATGTTATCTCCCAACACCAGTTCCACATCTTTTTTTGAAAAACAAACTGCATACAGTACATATTGTAAATCCTGCAGTCTTCTGGCAGATCACAAGAGGTCACATGTATTCTTCCTCCTCTGTAGCTTGGCTGTCCTGAATGCTGCAGAGAATGGTGCCTTCCATAAACCCAGGTCAGCTTGATGACATCTTAGGTTTACAGGAAGTGGGTAAATGACATTAAGCATCTATTTTTCTGGAAGAGGACCAGCTCTGGATTGCAGAGCAGCGAGCTGCAGGGAATAGCTCCAAAGATGGGGTGGGTTTTCCAGCACAAATCATTTCGAGATCTTGGCCTACTCTAGCTCCCCTGTTCTCGCCCGTGGACAAGCTTAGATAATTTATGATTGCCTCATTAAGACAAGGAAAAACCCTAGGGTTGTATTTGTAACACAGGCACCTGTGTGGTGAGTGGATAATAGTAAAGGTGAGTTACATCTCCAGAATTAAGACTATCGTCCTGATATCCTGCCAGTGACCACAGGGTTGGGCCCACTGGAGCATCAAAGGCCACCAAGACCATTACTAAGTCCTATTCTCCACAAGCTCAATATCGAGGTTTTGCTTCCCATAAAGGTTTTGGTTAGTTGCAGCCTTTTTGAACGTAAAGTACTGTACACTTTTTACCACACCATATGGGCTCTCTAGTCTCTCTCTTTCTTTTTTTTTTGTGGTTTCTTCTGGAGTGAACTACTGTAGACACCGCCTCATAGGATGAATGTCATTACGGTTGACACTGGGTACAATTTTACAAATATTCAATGTAGCCAAGTGGTGGCTATGTTATAATATAAACCAAGGGACACTACCAAGTGTAACTATGGATTAACCCTTTTTCCTCTAGTGCCAATTATTCAGATAATTACATCACTTCCTGTCAGCAGAGAGAGAGGGCTAATCTCCTTAGAAACAGGAGAGTGTTAAATGAACTACACATACCAAAGGGCTGACTGAGCAGAGAGGATTGTGGGAGAGGATATATATTTTGACTGCATTCAGTGAGCTAACTTTCTCAGCACAGAACTTCTGACATGACAGTTGGAGGCTGCCGTCATCACACAGTCACAGCGGACTTTCAGCAGCCTAGCCGCTTACTGTGACATTCAAGCCTGCGCATCTCCATACTGCGTTGCAGATCACTAAACCTGGTGCTGTTTCTGTCCATCTTCATTCAAACTTTTACAATCCATATCCACACTTCTGTTGTAGCTTCACCGCACTGACAGCCTGCTGGATGACCCTTCTTAAAATCTCAACTGAGACGCAAGAGTCTGCACAATACATTTTGTTTCTGCGGAAGCTGTATTCCTATCAGGATTGGTGAGCGGCGGACGCTTAACCGCTTTCTGTCATCCAACTGTTTACAGACACTGCATGCAGGCATTTTACACTCCAGTCACAGAGAAACCTTTGCTTTACACACTCCAATTCACTATCTGTTTAATATCACTGGCCTATAACTGTCTAACAACGTCTATGGGCCCCAACAATGCTAGCAGAAGACAATTTCTACCCTTAAGCTGAAATTATCTACCACACAGGATCATAAAAACACAATCTCTCTAGTTAAGGAAACACTCTACCCTTGTGCGTCATTATTAAATCAGAAAGGGTATATCAGTAATAGCTAACTCAGTGCGTCGGTGGTCCAGAGGGAGCTGATGAGTTCTTAAGTCCAGTGTTGCACTTGAATGGTTATTCTTAGTTGCACTTAACTGTTTAGCTAGATATACACTGCTATTTGATTATTTGGTATTGTACTCAGAGTTCACTATTTTTATGCTCTTTTTGAGACTGTGTATGTTGATTCAACTATTAATTGGAGCACATGCTTACCAGCATAAAATATAATAGTGCCACTAAAGAATTGTGTCTCTTGCTTTTGTTATCTTATTTTGCTAGAGAAAGTTTGAACCTAGAGTGTCAGAGGGGTCGATAGGCTTGCAAGGTCAGGACAACAACCGGGGACAAGCATAATCCAGCGGCCCCCTATGGGGGTAGTGCTACATTAATAATGTCTGGCTTCCTAATGTATGGATACACGTCCAAGTTTAAAATGAACGTTGTGGTAATGTGTGGAAATGCCACTTTATCTGTCCCATGAAGGACACTGTATTAAATGTAGTATGAAATTAAGATAGCATTTATGTCTTTGACACTTTATACAGTATCATTTACCTATTTAAATCGGGGAAACTGGTGTGCTGCTATGGTAAGCTAGCTAGTGATGACAACAAAATTGCAAACAAGAGTGTAAACTGCTGCTACTACCAAATCAAGCCCTCTGAGTCTTGAAATAATATACAACTAAAAAAACAGCGATGTGGTGCACTGTTCACCTAAAAATGTGGATGTACTTTCAATTTATATTAACATAGTAATATGACTCATAAGTGTGTAAAGAAAATCCATATAAAACAATTTACAAATCAAAAATGGCTAGAATATGGTGTAAAAAAATCAGTGCACAATGAACATGCATAAATAATGATGCAATTGAAAGGGAAACAGAAAAAAAATAGTCTTCTCCCAATAGAAAATTAATTAATAACGAAGTCCATGAATCATAGGTGCATGTGTGCTCTGCAGTGCACTTAAGTGATCCAACCACCTAGTATCCACCTCTAGGTGCAATGCGTGGTCACCTAAAACAAACAGATAACTCGCAATGTAAGCAAAGCTCGCCTCAAAGTAATCCTTTATCTTCCCTTTAGAACCTCTTCTATCCAGAGTAGTTAGGCTCCACGGGCACATTCAAACAAACAAGATAGGTTCATCATGCAGTACATTTTTAAAAAAAATGTATTTAGTTTAAAACTTCTTAATCCAATCCACACACATTAAAAAGGGCTTGTAATTCACCTTACGATATTCCCAAACATGAGGACTTGACAGATTATAAAAGCGGCTTCATCTCACAAACTTCCTAGTATGGGTCGCGGTGACACCGGATCTGACGTCACAAGCTCCTCCTATGCATTACGTCACTAGTCACGGGACTTCTTCAGGGTAGAAGCATGGTGACAGATGCCGGAACTATATAGTCCCCAGCTTGATTATGTGTAGTCATAGTAACATCACTCCGAGTTCACAAAGCAAAACAGTGACATTAACCAGATATGTAAATTGGTGAACCATACATTGCTAAGCATAAAGGGCATTTTAATTCACTGCTAACATTCATATATTCCTAAATTTATACATCACATTGATTAGAAAAATAGGATTACAAGCACTGGATATTTATAAAGAAAAAATATGACATAAACATTATATATAAAAAAATATTATTAAAATTAGTCGACTGCCCAAAGAACAATTTTTCTTTCTTTCAAGGAAAAGGTTTTTTTCCCCTGCAAAGGATGTTATGCCTGTCACAAATATACAAGACAAATATAAATGGAGTAAAATGTGATCAGTATACATCTATGACTACAGGGAGGCAATATCAGATTAAAGACTTCATATCTTGTAGAACTGAAGGAGTTGTATATGTACTCCATTGTCCATGCAAAAAACAGTACGTTGGTAGAACCCACGTGGAAAAGAATAAAAGAACATGTTCAGAATATTCGGAAAGGTTTCCTCAAGTGAATCATATTGGGTTTTTGAATTAGGTACACTGCAGCTTAAGGCACATAATATTGAGTTTGATTTAAATTGCTTTATTTCCAATTATTAGACCCCTGTAATACCTATAATAACCACTAGGTGGAGTAATCTTCATACATACCCTCCAACACAATTTTTAAATTTTTCATGTTGATCTTAAAATAATGAACCCCTTATTGGTTAAATGTAAAGTCAATTTAGAAGGTCAATACTGTACAAAGAATCCATCTTATTGATTTTTTCCTATTAATTCCAATTATTTTTAACAATTTTTTTAAATTTTTATATATATAATTATTTATATATATATTTTTTATGGTATATTTTTTCTTTATAAATATCCACTGCTTGTACTCTATTTTTCTAATGAATGTGATGTAGAAATTTATGAATATATGAATATTAGCAGTGAATTAAAATGCCTTTATGCTTAGCGATGTATGGTTCACCTATTTACATATCAGATTGTATGCCACTGTTTTGCTTTGTGAAATTGGAGTGACGTTACTATGACTACACATAATGAAGTTGGAGACTATATAGTCCCGGCATCTGTCACCATGCTCCCACCCCAAAGAATTCACGTTACTAGTGACGAAACGTGTAGGAGGAGAGCCTGTGACGTCACAGATCCGGTGTCACTGCGACCTGTGCTAGGAAGTCGGTGAGCTGAAGCCGCTTTTATCATCTGTCAAGTTCTCATTTTTGGGACTATTGTAAGGAAAATTACAAGCCCTTTTCATTGTGAGTGCATTGGATTAAGATGTTTTTAACTAAATAAAGTACTGCACAATGAACCTATCTTGTTTGTTTGAATGTGACCATGGAGCCTAACTACTCTGGATAGTGGAGGATCTTAAGGGAAGATAAAGGACTTCTTTGAGGCGAGCTTTGCTTACATTGCAAGTTATCTGTTTGTTTCAGGTGAGCGCACATTGCACCTAGAGGTGGATATTAGGTGGTTGGATCACACAAATTGGAATCACTCATTATCACTGAACATTTTAAGTGCACTGTGGAGCACACCTGCACCGATGATTCACGAACTTTGTTATACATTTTTTATTTGGAGAAGGCTTTTTTCTGTTTCCCTTTCAATTGCATCATTATTTATGCATGTTCATTATAAGATTGTGCACAGATTTTTGTACACCATATACTAGCCAATTTGGATTTGTGAATGGATATTTGTTGCAAGTTTTACATGGATTTTCTTTATACACTGTTATAAGTCATATTAATATATGAATATAAATTCATTGAAAGTTCATACACATTTTTTTATGAACAGCACACTACTTCATCATTTACCTATTACATCCAATCCCAATCCATCAGAGTAGCCTCTTTTTGAGATCTGGAACGAAGTCTCGTGTTCTCTTGTCAAGTGTTAAAATGTAACAAAATAAAACAAGTTCAAAAGCGGTACAAGACAATACTTTGTCAGCTCCTTAATGTAACTGAAAATAATGTATGTCTCGTTACATAATCATACGAATAGTAACTACAAAAGGTAATTCATTGTATTATTTAAAAGAGGCTGAAACCACACATGAACTATAAAAATTTGATGAAGTGTCAAGCTAATAGTAAGCTGTAAAAAACAGGAATATTAAAAAAAGAGTGTTAAGGGATTATTGCAATTGTGCAATATACAGGAGCATATATCAATAATTTGTAAAATTAGGAGAGAATAATTAAAGATACTGCTACTTGAACCTGATGGAAAAAAAAAAAAGAAAAAGAGGAAAAGGATTAAAGAGGGTATAATGGAAAGAAAAATAGAAAGGGAAGAGAAGGAATAAAATGAAGAAGAAAATCGTGAGGTGGGATCTCCGGGTCAATGTGTGGCACTAATCATAAGATGTTTATAAAAAGAATGAGAATGTGAGTAGAAATTACCAGGGCATCAACAAGGATTCATCAAAATTGGAAGATAGATAATATGTCACCCAAGGGAGCCATATTTTCTATATGGCCTCTATTTTGGCATGAATCATAGCTTGATTAATTCTGTTTGGTTTCAGTTAATAACAGGGTTGGGGATCTCCAGGCTTCAGCTATGGTTTGTTTCGTAGCTGTAGTGACCTGTTGAAAGAGTTTGAACTGAATACTAGAAAGAATTGTCGGTTTTCAATTTTAAAGCGCTATCAAAGGATCGGGTGAGATGGACACTGCAAATAATGTTGAGATCATGGGAAATATATATTTCCAAAATCTTTTAACTACCAGACAATTCCACGAGGTATCAAGGTATGATCCAAGATCAGTACAGCCTAGAAAGAAAGATGAGGAGTAATTGGGGGCAAATTTCCCAGTTCTGGCAGGTACCAAGTACCAGGGTGGGAGCACTTTATAGTTAGTCTCTAATGCAACTATGTTTTGCGAAGAGGATTAAGTAGTAATCCAGATCTCATCCCATTCGTCTGTTTTCAGCGAACGTCCAAGATCAGACACCCACTTAGCTACATACAAGGGTGGACAAGAATTAGGTTGAGAAATGAGTTGGGCGTAAAGATTTGAAATAAGTCCTTTTGCATGGGGGGGTCGTGTTTACATACATTCTCGAAGCTTGATAATTTATCAAGTGCGAGTCGTCCTTTGATATAGGGCATAAAAAAAGTTTTTTATCTAAAGATACTGGAAAAGTTCTGAATTTGGAAGTCCATGGCTTTTACATAAGTCAGGGGACGTTTTAAGGAAAGTAGAGGATATCAGATCATGTAGTCTGGTTAATTTATGATCCATATTTTAAAAGATTTACGAAAAGTCCAGGGTAAAAAAGAGGATTTTAAAAATAAACTATAAGTGTGGGATATGTGGAAGTTGAAGACCATGAACTGATTTAAATCTGTCCCAAATGGCAAGGGAATGTTTAGTGACTAGATTAGTGAGTCTTTTATGATCGGAAGGCCCCAACCATAAGAGATTAGATATAGATATTGGGTCACAATCCATAGATTTTAAAAGGTACCCAGAGTGGGATTTCGCTAGTTGCATGGTATTTGAAATTTTGTGCCAGATGAGCCGCATGGTAATAGGTGGATAAATTAGGGAACCCGAGGCCACCATTATGTTTTGGAAGGTAGAGGGTATGCTTAGGCAAACAGGGTTTTAAAAAAACCCAAACAAAAGCTGTCAATTCGCGCTGTAATATTCTAAAAATTATGCTGGAAAAGAAATGGGCAGAACCCAGAAAAGACAAAGAATTTTAGGTAATATAGTCATTTTGATAACATTATATTTACCTATCCAAGATAAGGTGAAGAGAAGACAATTAGTATTTGGCGCAAGATAGGGGGGAAATTGGCTGTAAAGAGTTCAGTAAGATTAGGCATAAGAGAGATTCCTAAATGGGGGAGGTGGGCAGTGGACCATGAGAAAGGACGAGATGCTTGTGCTTGTTGTACAGCTGAGGGCGGTAGCGATATATTCAGCGCCATGTTTTTTTTAGGGTTATTAGTTAGACCTGAAAGTGATCAAGTTTACGAATAAGATTAGGGGCAGAGATTTGCAGGGAGGACATAAAAAATAAAATGTCATCAGCAAACAGGCAAATTTTATGTTGATGTCCTACTAATTCAAGACCTTTAATTGAAGAGCCAGAGAAAATTGATTGGACAAGGGGTTTGATGAGCAAGGCGAATAAAAGTGGAGAAAGTGGACAACCCTGGCGTGTACCGCTGCAGATATTAAATGGATTTGATTTAATATCCTGCATATTTTACGTAAGCTTTGGGTTTATCATATAGAGATGAGATCCAACCGAGCAAATAAGGGCCAAATCCCCAACATTGTAGGATATAATGCAAGTAGGGTCACAAAGCCGTATCAAATGCTTTTTTTATATCTAAGGATAAGAGGCAAAGAGGAATTTGACATTATTTGGCAGCATGCATCAGTAACATTGCCCTATGTACATTAGCACCTGATGAAGCCCACTTGGTCTCTATGTACACTGCTTAAAAAACTTAAAGGAACACTTTGAAAACACATATCACAATGGGGAAAATGATCATGCTGGATATCTCTATACCTATTTGGACTGAGTAATGTGTTAGGATGCCACATTGTTTTATGGAAATTACAATTATCAACCTACAGAGGGCTAAATTCAAAGACACCCCAAAAAATCAAGGTAAAAAATGATGCAGCAGGCTAGTCCATTTTGCTAAAATTTCATTCCAGCATAACAAAATGGTACTCATTAATTTGTATGGCCCCCCACGTGCTTGTTTGCATGCCTGTCGGGGCATGCTCCTAATGAGAGGACAGCCCTGGGGTAATTCCTCCCAGATCTGGACTAGGACATCACTGAGCTCCTGAACAGACTGAGGTGCAATCTGGCAACTTCGGATGGACCGAAACATAATGTCCCAGAGGTGTTCTATTGGATTTTGGTCAGGGGAGCTTGGGGGCCATTAAATGGTATAAATTCCTTCATCCTCCAGGAACTGGCTGCATACTCTCACCAGAAGAGGCCGGGCATTGTCGTGCACCAGGAGAAACCCAGGACCCACTGCACCAGCATAGGGTCTGACAATGGGTCCAAAGATTTTATCCCAATAGCCAATGGCAGTCAGGATGCCATTGTCTAGCCTGTAGAGGTCTGTGCGTCCCTCCATGGATATGCCTCCCCAGACCATCACTGACCCACCACCAAACTGGTCATGCTGAACAATGTTATAGGCAGCATAACAATCTCCACTGCTTCTCCATGTCTGTCACATGTGCTTAGGGTGTACCTGTTCTCATCTGTGAAAAGCACATGATGCTAGTGGAGCACCTGCCAATTCTGGTGTTCAATGGCAAATACCAATCGAGCTCCACAGTGCCGGGCAATAAGCACAGGGCCCACTAGAGGACGTCAGGCCACCCTCATGAAGTCAGTTTCTGATTGGTCAGAGACATTCACACCAGTGGCCTGCTGGAGGTCATTTTGTAGGGCTCTTGCAGTGCTCATCCTGTTACTCCTTGCACAAAGAAGCAGATACTGGTCCTGCTGATGGGTTAAGGACCTTCTATGGCCCTGTCCAGCTCTCAGAGTAACTCCTGGAATCTCCTCTATGCTCTTAAGACTGTGGTGGGAGACAAAGGAAACCTTCTGGCAATGGCACGTATTGATGTGCCATCCTGGAGAGGAGTTGGATTGCCTGTACAACCTCTATAGCAGTGGTTCTTAACCTGGGTTCGATCGAACCCCAGGGGTTCGGTGAGTCAGTCTCCGGGGTTCGGCAGGGGGGACAAAGGGGCAATTGCTCCCCCCGAGAAAATATTACTGATTGTGAGGCTGAGCGCACCCCGGGAAATCAGAGCTGCGGTCGGGACGACTCACAGCCATTACACATAGACACTTGACACTCCGCCCCCTGTACCTCCCCCAGCAGGTTTCCAGCCTATCTCCTGCAGGTGCTTGCTGCGTGAGTGGGCGGGATGTACCTGACCACGGAGATCGCGCCCGCCTGGAAGAGGGAAGTGTGAGCAGCTGAGCAGAGGGAGCCGAGTGAATGTTCCTGGAGGTAGGCTCAGCTAGCTGTACATGGTGGATTCATTTACAAGCACCTCTATGCTACGTCTGCTGAGTTACTGCAGCTTAGCATAGAGGTGCTGTTAGCTGACAGATGGAAATGCATGTCCTTTTCATATAGCTCAATAAAGCATTGTGAATACCCCCTGGTGTGTGCCCTCCTGATACCCCATGGAATGCTCTCCCAACACCTCCCCCAAATGTGTGCCCTCCTAACACCCCATGGTATGCCCTCCAAACACCTCCCTATGTATAAATATATACCTAAATATATACCTATGTTTTGAATTTGAAAAAATCATATTTTATTTTTTCAATTAAGAAGGGTTCGGTGAATGCGCATATGAAACTGGTGGGGTTCAGTACCTCCAACAAGGTTAAGAACCACTGCTCTATAGTATCCAGGTATCGCCTCATGCTACCAATAGTGAAACCTCAGCCAAATGCAAAACTAGTGAAAAACAGTCTGAAAAGATGAGTAGGGAAAAAAAGTCAGTGGCCTCCACCTGTAAAACCACTCCTGTTTTGGAGTTATCTCATTATTGCCCATCTAGTGCACCTGTTTTTAATTTCATTAACACTAAACCAGCTGAAATTGATTAACAACCTCCTCGGCTACTTAAAGCAGTTGTTAAGCCACTTGCATTACTTTGTATAATCCTCTTTGTTTGCTAAGCCTGTGTACCTCTGTCTATGTGTTTTATAAAAAAAAAAGCTGTATATACCTGATTTTAGTGTGCTGCTTGTCTATCACGTGACTGGCCAGCTCTCTCCTCTCCCCGTATTACAGCTGCAGGGGGTGGGGCCGAGAATCCCATGCTGATGTCAAACTGGAGGAGAGGAGGAGAGAGAGAGCCAGATCGCCGAGAAACACACTGAAATCAGGTATATACAGCATATTTTTTATAAAATACATAGACATAGAGGTACACAGGCTTAGGAAACAAAGAGGATTATTTAAAACAACAGTTATTTTAGCAGGAGGAGGTGTGGGCAGGTCGTGACATGAAGCTGACAGGCAGGGAGGGGGGAGGAGGACAGAGGAGGATGGCAGAGATACTGACCACAGTGTCAGGGCTCAGCAGCCATGATACACCATGGTCAGTTTACAGGGGGGAGGGTAGAACCAGGCAGGATCAGCCAGGTTTTTTAGGTGGTACAGGGATTCAAATTACACAGCATAAGCCACTGTGCTGTATAACATGCTTTAAGGGAACAGGATCAATATTTTTTTTTTTTTTAGGGTAACAAACGCTTTAACTGACCAGAGCAATATCCCAGGAGTTTAATTGACTTGGTGCTATACGCTGATTAAAAAAAGTGTTCCTTTCATTTTTTCAGCAGTGTATTAAAGAGTTTATATTATTGTTTAAACTGGTTGTTAAAACTTTCACTAGAAGTTTAATGTCAAGGTTAAGCAATGAGATAGGCCTATAATTGGAGCAAGATGTTTCATCAGTGAGGTATGGGAATCATTGAAATAATTGTTGTTAGAGCTTTAGATCAGAAGGAGTGTTCCTCAAGGAGGGAATTAGGGGCTTCGGTCAATAATGGGGCTAGAATATGGGCAAATTTCTTGTAGTACAAGGCTGAGAAGCCACCTGGGCCCAGATGCTTATTTAATTTAAAGGATTTATTAGCCATCATAATTTCAGTAGTGGCAATAGGATTTTCGAGGCAATAACGATGGGCCAAGGGAATAGTCGAAAGTGTAATTTGTGAGAAGAAAGATTCGGCTGAAGCCTGGTCAAAAGGATCTTTCTTTTTGTATAAGGAAGCAAGATGTTTTTGGAAGGTATGAAGGATTTTCACAGGGTTGCTGGTGTATGTATCTTGGGATATTTTTAGACATATTGGTTTGGAAAGGTGATTTAACTTTTTGAGGGCTCGTGCTAGAAGTGTATCGGATTTATTGTCTTTGAGGTAAAAAGAATGTCTGGATTTACATAACAATTTAGTTACTGAGTCTGAAAGGAAAAGATCAACGTCAAGACGTGATTTATCTAGTTACAATTTAGTCATGGGGGGAGGATTCAATTGAAAGAGCGCATGAGATGAATTCAATTCAGCTTCTAGCTTTTGCTGTAGCAAACACTTTTCTTTTTTGTTGTTGGTCAGATAGTCTTTTAAAGCTTTTTCCAAATCTGTGGAATGAGATGGATGAGATAAAATGGAGTCATTAAATATGCCACGTGGGATCGTGTGCCTTAGGATTTAGAGAGGTAAATGTGGTTAGTACAGCACTATGGTAAGTCCATGTAAAGGTAATATTAGAAGAGGAAAGGAGTTTGGGAGTCCTGCCTATTTTAATCAATATATGATCAATCCAGGAAAAATATGAGGATGAGAACTAAAGGTGAATTGGCGTTTGCAGGGTTAGTTTTATGCCAAGAGTCTAGTAGGGAATATTGTTGGAGTAATTGTTGGAATGAATGTGTGTTTCTGGGGATTAGAGGTGATGGGAATTGGGAATTTATCTAAAAATGGGTAAAGCACTTGATTTGAATCTTCGCAAATTAATATTGTGCCCATTTTATGAGTTTCAACCACCTTTAGTAAGTGGGAAAGGAAAGATGTTGGAGTTTTGTTTGGAGCTTAGTGAGATGCTTCTGTGATTGGAGAGTTAGATAAATACCTTGTGAGTATAGGGTATCTCCATTCAGGATCCTTAATCTCTGTCTGAAGAGAAAAAGGTGTTGTGCGATGGAATGCCACCAATAATCCTCTTTGTTTGGTCTTAGCCGAAGCCGTGAAACCTCGAGGGTATAAAGAGCTAAAATATTTAGGAGTTGCCATCGTAGTAAGATGGGTTTCTTGGAGACACACTACGTGCGCTTTTGTTGATGTCAAGGAGTGAAAGGCTTTAGTACACTTTTGCGGTATATTAAGACCCTGTACGTTTAGTGTAAGTACATTCAAGGGGGTCATAAGAAGACCATAAAAATGATATGGTCTCAAATTGTATTTATGTACTGCGTAGCCACATATACCTCAGGGAGGGGCAAGGACCAGTAAAGAATTAGAGAAAATTAGAGAAAGGGTAGTAAGAAGAGGGACAGAGATAAGATTCATATTGTCAATAAACATTGAAGGTAATTATGCAAACAGCGGGTAAAAGTGCGGCGTGCTGGGTGCGCGGAAATCACGGACCCAGAGGCCAAATATCAGTCCGGGGAAGTCCAAAAGAACAAGTAGGAGGAATACCAAAGGATAGAAAGATGGGGAGAAAAGTGAAAGTCTCCCGAGACCACAACAGCCAAAATGTATATAAGATATGTAGAAAAAGGTTAGTTGACACCCAAAATCAGCGATAATCGGTAATGAATAAGGAAAATAAAAAGGGAAAGAGGGGTGGGTAGGAAAGAAAAAGGAGGGGGAAAGGGAGAGAGTGGAGGAATAACAAGTAGGAATACATTATATTTCAGTGTATAATATACATTTGTGAACTACTGATAACAGTAATACCATATGGATAAAAAAAAAAGGGGCATGGGAGGTAAAGAAGTTGTAGGTTTTAAAACACAAAGAATATATTTTCTGGGTTAAAAGAGGTAAGGGATAAGAATGAACTCTAATAATATATATTTTAGGTCAGGGGTTTAAGGATAAATTAGGGGTAATGATAAAAACAGTTACCAACAGATCAAAGATAATAGAACATTTAAGAAGTTCAGAATCGAGAAAGAAGAGTAAGAGAAAATCCGCCTATAGTATCTAGAGGGTCATTGTCTGGTGAATTGAAGCGACTACGCTTAGAAAATCTCTGTCGGCCTCGGTCATCTTTGGTGTTGGAGGACTCTCATGAAGAGTTAGGTGTAGCATGTCGGCAAGGCCCCTCAGAAATAGATGACCTATCCATGAGATGTATCCTGTAAAGTAGTTTGCAATTCATCAGAAGATCGGCAAGTATATTTAATACTTTGGTAAGTGAAACATACAGAAAACAGGAATCCCCATTGATAAGATATCTGATAGTGCCGCTGAAGATTTTGAAGCAGGGGTTTCAAAGCACGTCGTTTAACAACCGTGATTGGGGAAATATCATCAAATAGCTGATAAGAGTGCCCCTGGAAAGTGAGAAAATCCTTTTCATACGCTAGCGTCAGGAGTTGTGCTGTGGTGCGAAAATAATGGAATTTTGCGATTATATAACAAGGTGGCCCTTCAGATTTGCATGGTGTTAAAGCCTGTGGATCCTATTAAGCTATAAACGTTCTACAGGGATTGACAGCAGTAATTCTTGGAATTAGCAGTAGACTAAAGATCAACAATTGCATCAGGAATCCCACAAATATAAAGACTGGAGCAACGCACTCTATTTTCAAAATCCTCCAGACGTGTCTGCAGAGTAAGGTTTTCCTCCTCAAGATTCTCTAATTCACAGATATAGGACTGTATATTTGTTTCCACATCTTCTACCCTGTTTTCTAAGTCTGATGTATGTTGACCTAACTCACAGATTTCTCTAGTCAGGCTTTCTGTTATATGGTCGGAGGTCTGCCTTAATGCTTTTTGTAGCATCTTTTGAAATTGTTTCATGATGTTAGGATGTAGTGAGTCTCCTTTCACAGCTTGTGAGGAGGCACTACAGTCACAGTCAGATTCGGCAAAATCATCTTGAGGCTGCTGTTTGTTTAGCAGCTCGACATGTGCTTGCATGAGGAGAAGGGGGCAGCGCCATTTTAGATGCAGCCCTACGCAGAACCCTTCAGACGGCCTCGCCAAGAACCATAAAGTGGTCCCAGTACTTCAGGGAAGGTAAGCAGGGTGGGGAAAGCCGTTCAGGTGCCTTATGTGGCCAAGAAGTCCCGGGAGATACGGAGCTTCAGCAGGACATGTCTGTCTCGGCACATGCGCCCACCAAAGTCTCGTGTTCTCAACATTCTGATTGTTCTACAAGGGTTTGTTCATATATGAGGTGAGTATAATTGTAGCACCCTCCTAGGTAGGTGCTACAGAGAGAGTTTAGTTTTGGATATTTTCTGCATACCAGAAAGATTGCAAGGCAAATCTATATTGTTCTCTGCCTACCAGAGAGCAGGATCTGTTAGTGGGGTCTGCTCATGGTGCTCAGGTGCAGCTCAGTTTGTCTGAAGTGTTTCACACTGGTCCAATAGGGAGGCATATTGGACAGTGGGAGGAAACCTGACAAATGAGTGCACAGGCATTTAGTACAGCCCTAGTGATTGGCAGAGGAAAGTGCATTGGTGCATGCTGGGATGCTGCATAAATGCCAAGGTCAAATGTGCTCGGGGTCTTTCAGCTGGAGAGTGGAGTCCCCGGAGGGAGGGGGCAGCTGCCTCCTCCTCTGTAAAAGTTGCCATGAGGCCTCAGGTGGTTGACCTGAGGGCCTAAGGAGTAGAGAGGAACCGAACACAGAGGTCCTGCAGAGCTGACTGGAAGAGGGACACTGGAAAGGATCTGATTCTGAATACAGTGAGTACAGATCTGTGTCAAGGGGCCTGTCCTGAGGGGGGCCACAACTTCAGCTAGAAGAGTCAGTGGACGGGTGTCAGTAAAGGGGATGCTGGAGAGTGTCCTGAAGATAATGTAGTTCACCAAGTCTGTTGCTGGAGAGAGGGCAAGAAGACTTAATTTAAAAGAAGAAAAACTACCACAAGAGGACACAGTTTTAAATTAGAGGGGCAAAGGTTTAAAAGTAATATGAGGAAGTATTACTTTACTGAGAGAGTAGTGGATGCATGGAATAACCTTCCTGCAGAAGTGGTAGCTACAAATACAGTGAAGGAGTTTAAGCATGCATGGGATAGGCATAAGGCTATCCTTCATACAAGATAGGGCCAGGGACTATTCATAGGATTCAGATATATTGGGCAGACTAGATGGGCCAAATGGTTCTTATCTGCCGACACATTCTATGTTTCTATGTTTCTAACCCTTTCTATAAACGTGGCAGTTTGGGTAAAGCAGTGTGACTGCTTCCACAAGTAACCTGGTGAGGCCAAGTGAGAGTTGTCCTTGTCAACTGTAAAAAGCTAAAGTTGGAGTTTTCTGCTATTCCCTTTTCCCATCCAAGTTTCACAATAAATATCAAAAAACCAACACAGCGAGCCCTACGGGGACAGTGCCACATAATCAGAAAGGGTAAGAAATGACTAGGAACCATGTTCAAAGCCTACTGGGGAGAATAATTTTAAAAGTTGTGAAAACTAGGGACTATTCAAAGAAAGCTTATGATAAACCAGAACAGTGCACCACTGTGTATACGTTTTCTTTGAAGTATGTTGCAGTAGGCATGAAAAAAAATGGGTTCTGCTGCATTTTTTTGCAGCACAGCACACAGCCTGCCTTGTGATGCACTGTAAGGCAGCTGCATTCCAGAGATGTGCTAGATGCCATTCAAAAAAATTGCACCTCAATTCACTAACATATGCAAGATACACACGTGGTGATGTATGGCAAAATACAGTAATGTGACAGGGCCCTAAGTGGAAACCACATGTTAAAGCAATTCATAGTAGATCCAGAGATATAAAAGATGAAATTGTGTACCGATCTTAACTTTTCCTTCAACGGTTCAGCTCGACCCTGTCCCTTCATTCCTCCTGAACCTCCCTATCAGCTCTTTAATGTGAACTATAGCCACACTGACCAACAGAAAAAGTTGAGAGGGAAGGACCATGCTCACATTTAGGGAAATTTAAGGTTTGCATGTTATAACAGCTACCTATATCTCTGTTTTCTGACAAACCTAATCTGTGAATCTCATATAAGCTTTTTCAAAAAAATGTAATTTTAAAAGTCCATCCTTCTGAATATTTATCAAATCTGCATCTCTGCAGTATACGGGTGATGTTGTCATAATGGGTCCTTGTTTAGCCCCTTCCTGTTATGGGAGGACAATGCTCTTTTCCACTCTCCCAATTGTGCTCTTACAACGTGACACTTTCTCCCAGTGGAGACTATTAGTGGCCATGCCGATATATTGTACATTGCTCAGACTTGTCCAACTGTTGTCACCACTGGGAAACCCAACAACTGCAACAGTTTTGGAGTATTAGCATATAGGAAAAAGTGAATTCAAAAGGCTGCAGAAGATCAGCATCACTGAGATACAACAGAGGATAAAAATGGTAGACATTGTTTATTTATAGCAAAAAGTCAAATATTTATGATATACACACACACTCACAGTAATTTAGCAAACTTAATATCATTACGTTAGAATTTATACATACTATAACCATGTCCAGAATTCTTTTTATGCATTTTAAATCACAAAGATGTCCAAACTAAAATATACATGTACATGCTCTAAACCATGTTCTTTTAGTGATGGTACATCAACTCTAAGAGAACACAAAGCTATTTCCTGCAGGCTGCTTCCAGCCATTTCCCATTTAGTGAAGTGAATACAGTTTACACTTACATACATCACATATGTATAAAGCAGAAGTAATGTGTGTGTCTCTGAAGGTCATAGGACTCATGAATGACAGGATGATTTGAAAGTAAGGTCAATATTCCCCGGCTATAAATTGTCTAATGTATATCATACAATCATTTTTTGAATGTCCCCTAAACATACTGGATGCAGCACAAGGTTTTCTTTCATATGTTCTTGTACTGTATCTTAAAGAAAATATAAGTATACCTAAAGATGTGTAGGGAATACACAGAATGGTCATTAATGACATCCAAACAGAATGTATATAAATGGGATAAAAGCCAGAAAATTATATTATAGCTTAAAGCGGTTCTAACGGCTCAAGGCTTTTTACCTTCATGCTTTATATGAATAAAAGGTAAAAACCTTCTTTCTGCAGGAGCCCCCAGCCCCCCCTTCCCCCAATATTGACTTGCGCCTGTTGATCACAGCAAGAGAAGAGACGTGGGGGGCGAGCCGTAGCTGGGTGTGTGAATGGACATGCAGAGCAGCAGCTCTGGAGCAAGCCTGCTTGGGTGCCCCTATAGCAAGCTGGTTGCTCTGGGGGAACTTGGCAGGAGGGAGAGCCAGGAGCACCAGCAGAGGACCCGAGAAGTGGTTCAGGGCTGCTCTGTGCAAACCCACTGCACAGAGCAGGTAATTTTAATATTTGTATTTATTTTATTTTTTTTATTGCTTTTAACATCACTTTAAATCTAAATCAAAACGCAAAAAGAGGAACCCCAAAGTAGGATTTTACAGGCAGAGAATGAATGGAGTAATAGGAGTATAAAAATCAATACATTTTTTTCACATAGTAAAAAGTGACAATATGACATTACAAAGATATAAAAACAATTGACCATCTGTAGGAGTACACATGTACCATAGCTTCAGTCAGGGAAGCCAGGTGGGTCATAGGATGTAAATATCCAACCCGACATAGGTTTACACTCAGACATCTATACCCAACATGTTTCGGCACATAAAAATTCCTTCTTCAAGGGAAAAATGGGAACAGAGTACTCAGGTCTACAAATGCAAAGTATATACAGTATACAACGCTCACATTTTTGGAAATATTTTATTATAACTTTTCATGCGACAACACTGAAGAAATTACACTTTGCTACAATGTAAAGTAGTTAGTGTACAGCTTGTATAACAGTGTATATTTGCTGTCCCCTCAAAATACCGCAACACACAGCCATTAATGTCTAAACCGCTGCCAACAAAAGTGAGTACACCCCTAAGTGTAAAAGTTTCCAAATTGGGCCCAATTAGCCATTTTCCCTCCCCGGTGTCATGCGACTCGTTAGTGTTAAAAGGTCTTAGGTGTGAATGGGGAGCAGGTGTGTTCAATTTGGTGTTATCGCTCTCACTCTCTTATACTGCTCACTGAAAGTTCAACATGGCACCTCATGGCAAAGAACTCTGAGGATCTGAAAAAAAAAAAAAAAAATTGTTGCTCTACATAAAGAAGGCCTAGGCTATAAGAAGATTGCCAAGACCCTAAAACTGAGCTGCAGCACAGTGGCCAAGACCATACAGTGAAAAAGTACCACTTAAAAGAGGCGTACTCCCCGTGCCTAGGATTTAGTGTGCATTAAGTGTGTAAATAATTTAGTGATAAATCGTAATTTTAAATAAATAAATAAATAAATACAGCAGCAGCAGTAGTGTGGAAAAAAATCATAAAAAGGAAAAATAGTCCTACTATTTAGGACTATCTACAGCGCTTGCTAAAACAATATAAATATGTGCAATATTCTTACGAATATAGTGCAAAGGTGCAAATACTGTGCCAATTAATTAATCCAAAATTTTTCAATTTATAAATATATCAATAAAAGTCAATCCCAAAAAGTGCAAAATCTTAGAAGTCATAAAAATCAGATAAACAGTGTTCAGTGTTTGTTCCTTTTCCTGGGAACTGTGCAAGTGCTCGCAAAATTCAATGAGTGACAAAATAAAGTGCAGGTGCTGGGTGCCTTCTTCCCGTGCAGCAATTTATAAATTGGGTGACTTACCGAATATAGTGGGCCTCATATACCTTATAGTATTGCGGCCAATCTCGTTTGTTGGTTAGTCCCCTTTAAGATCCTCCTGTGCCGATGGTTATTTTCTTCCTTATCCCTCCATGAGGCAGTTCATGTTGTAGGATTTAAAGGATAAAAAGCTCCAGACAGTGTATTATTTTTTATAAAGCGGTTTATTCAAGTAAAAAGTATATCAGCCACCAATTTAAGCGGATCCGGGGATTCTTGCGGGATCCGCTTAAATTGGTGGCTGATATACTTTTTACTATATACTGCAATCGCTTGATTTATTCTCCCTGGAGAAGAGACGCCTGAGGGGGGATATGATAGCAATTTTTAAATATCTCAATGGGGATCTCAGCTTAGAAAATAAGCTGTTCAGTCGAAGGGATTGCATGAGGACTCGAGGGCACACAATGCGATTAGTGGAGAAGCGTTTTAACCTCAGGCAACGTTGGGGGGTTCTTTACTGTTAGGGCTACAAGATTGTGGAATTCTCTACCACAAGAGGTGGTTTCTGCGGGTAGTATGGTGGCTTTCATAAGACTCTTAGACGTACATCTCAAGGATCAGAACATTCAGGGCTATGTGAGATGTGAGATGATTACAGCCACACACACCTACACAGGTTGAACTGGATGGACTATTGTCTTTATTCAACCTCACCTAACTATATATGTTGTCATGGAGGAGTGGAAGAGGACTCCAGTGGCAACCTGTGAAGCTCTGGTGAACTCCATGCCCAAGAGAGTATAAGGCAGTTCTGGAAAATAATGGTGGCCACACAAAATATTAACACTATGGGCCCAATTTGGACATTTTGACTTAGGAGTGTACTCACTTTTGTTGCCGGTGGTTTAGACATTAATGGCTGTGTGTTGAGTTATTTTGAGGGGACAGCAAATTTACACTGTTATACAAGCTGTACACTCACTACTTTACATTGTAGCAAAGTGTCATTTCTTCAGTGTTGTAAAATGTTAGGGGTGTACTGTATATCAATATATATGATTTATCAAAACTGTATCATCATAACCAAATCCATACAGTCGTCATGGCAAATAAAGTGCTGTATACTCACACTTATACAGTCGGGTCAAAACATTGCAAGTTGGATCCTGGATACGTGCCCCAATATGACCATGTCCTAGTATGTTGCCCCAGACTAAGGCTGTATATGTCGAGACCAAAAGGATGGAGAGGGCTTGAAAGACCAAATGCTCAAAGGTTCTGCCACATTGTTCACCCACAAGGATCAAAAAAACGGGAGCCAGTCCTGATGAAAAAATAGTAGTAGTAATAATAGATGGGCATTGTAACATACCTGGTGTATATAAGAAGTAAGTATATAGAAAACATGAGGAAGAATCCAAGTGGTGCCTAGCAATAGATGCCAGGTCCATTAGAATTACAAGCATCCAATGCAAACAAATGTTCCCATAAGACGTACTTACATATACACTGTTGTGAGCAATACACAGCCATGTCCAAAGTGAAGCCTGCAGAGGGATAGGGAGCCCTCACATGTGCAGAACTACATTTATTAGGGGGTGTGGTAACACCCAACTCGCTCCCCTACCACATCAATTGGAGAATTATAAGCTGGTGTGCTTGTGGCTAGAAACACTATATTAGTCTGGGCAGTCACGTCCAACCATGCACCGCTCCAGGAACCTGGCATCCAAGTTGACCCCCAGCTCAGCGGTGCAGAGCTGCTGACATGCACAGGAAGAGCAGCGCCTGACGTTGCAGAGCTGCCGACATGCACAGAAAGGCCTCCAAGGAGGCACGTAAATGGAGCAAAAGAATGATTGATAGATAAAAATTTCCAAGGTGATAATACATAAGGATAATGTTAATAAATGAAATTACATAGATTCATCACAACCAATAGAAAACAAACAGTATTAAACAATGTGTGTTACAATCAATCCTGCAAAAATAGAACCAATGCATATAATGAGAACAGCACATAGACGGACAAAGATAGGGAAGAAACAAGGAGGGAGAGCAAATGGGAGGAAAATAAATTAAAGAGATAATATCAAATGGTGTTTCCACACCATTGGATACAGGAACCCAACAGAACTTTACCACATTCACCAAGCTGAGGGAAAATTTCCTTGCAAAGTAAACAGCCTATTTGCCTTTAGTAAATTAACCCCTATAAACCATTCACCTCACTTATGCTCAGTTGTAGCAAGCAGTCCAAAAAAGAATGATAGCATCTGAGAGAAGAGTGATGTACCCCTCAATGGTGAAAAGGATTTTACAGTGAATACAAAAACGTATTTTTTTGTATATTTCATGGAGGAACAGCTAATAAAAATTAAAGTGATACTAAAGTCTTGTTTTTTTTATAGGTAAAACATGTTATACTTACCTGCCCTGCAGGCCCGGATTGGCTAATCGGGAGCACCGGGAGGATTCCCGGTGAGCTGGTCGGCATTTTTGGCCGCGAGGGCCGCTGTCATGGCAGTGGGTTGATGCTGTCCCTAGGCTGCCTGCACTCACAGCAGCCCCACTCTTTTTTTATTTATTATATAACCACAGCGGCCCCATATCTCCCGGGGTGTCAAAGACCTGTGACCCGAGTGTTCGGCTCAGGTTATCCCGGGTCAGCCGTCACCTTCCAGCGGGCGGCGCTCGGCCAGTAGTAGGTAAGTTTTGCCGTGTCTCTCTCTGTTTGCAGCAGCAGCGTGTGCAGTGTGAGGACAGGAGAGACCGGCTGGATCCCGGGCTGTGTGTGTGAGAGTGTGTGCAGGTCCTCTCCTCTCCCTGGCCGCCGCCCTCCCTCCTCACCATGGACTATGACTTCAAGCTGAAGCTGGCAGGAGAGCGGGTGGAGGACCTGTGTTCAAAGCCAAGAGGAAAGATGGGTGAGTGACTGAGGGCCCTGATCAGGCCCGGGGGCCCCTGGTGAGCCATGGACGGGCCTGACCCGTGTGCAGGGGGCCACACTGAGCCCCAGGAAGGGGGAGTGGTAGAAGGACATCTCCATATTTTTTCAAATATACCCCATCATTATATATACACAATTCTCCATAATTATCCATACCCCATTCTATGTATAACACCCCATCATTATAGCTACACCCCACTATACATACATCAAATTATGCCCCACCATACCCATTATACCACATAGTTTATTATATATATATATACACACACACACACACACCCACTATAGAAAAACACCCCATAATAATATATATATATATATATATATATATATATATATATATATATATACACACCAATACACATAACACCCCATGATTATATGTATCCTACTATATACATTATACCCCACTATATAACTAATATCCTGTAAGTATATCTACACCCCACTATATACATAACCCACAGTGATATATACCTCACTATATACATAATGCCCCATAGTGTGTGCCTGGGCATCAGGCTTTTATTTTTGTTTCCTACTATATACGTAATACCCCAATACCCCATGGTGTTCCTGGACATTAGGGGGGATATCGTATTATATATTTTCACACCACACGCATGCATACATTGCTATTCCGCAATATTTTTTTTTTTTTTTACATACTATCCTATAATTGGTTTGAACACAGAACTGGTATATATCCCTCTACATATTCATGATGCCCCATTGTGTGCCAAGACAGACAGACAGTGACAGAACTGGCATATATTATATATACCATTCCCTATAGTGTAACTGGGCACAGAGCTAGCATACTGTATATCCTACAATATTAGGATCTAGTGCCTTGTGGTGTACTTGGGACACACATCTGGGTAATATGTTCCATTATAGAATGCCCTTTATTGTGTCCGGGCACAATGGTTGCATATATCCTACAATACTGTGTATACATAATGCCAGTGGTGGGACTCAAAAATTTTAGTAACCAGTTCCGACATTCCCAGCAGAATGACCAGTGTGCCCCCTTTCAATGCACAGTGACCAGCGTGCCCCCTTTTAATGCAGAATGACCAGCGTGCCCCCTTTCAATGCACAGTGACCAGCGTGCCCCCTTTCAATGCAGAATGACCAGCATGCCCCCTTTCAATGCACAGTGACCAGCGTGCCCCCTTTTAATGCAGAATGACCAGCGTGCCCCCTTTCAATGCAGAATGACCAGCATGCCCCCTTTCAATGCACAGTGACCAGCGTGGCCCCCTTTCAATGCAGAATGACCAGCATGCCCCCTTTCAATGCACAGTGACCAGCGTGCCCCCTTTTAATGCAGAATGACCAGCGTGCCCCCTTTCAATGCAGAATGACCAGCATGCCCCCTTTCAATGCACAGTGACCAGTGTGCCCCCTTTCAATGCACAGTGACCAGCGTGCCCCCCTTTCAATGCACAGTGACCAGCGTGCCCCCCTTTTAATGCAGAGAGACCAGCGTGCCCCCTTTCAATGCAGAGAGACCAGCGTGCCCCCTTTCAATGCACAGTGACCAGCGTGCCCCCTTTCAATGCACAGTGACCAGCGTGCCCCCCTTTCAATGCAGAGAGACCAGCGTGCCCCCTTTCAATGCACAGTGACCAGCGTGCCCCCTTTCAATGCAGTGACCAGCGTGCCCCCTTTCAATGCCCAGTGACCAGCGTGCCCCCCTTTCAATGCAGAATGACCAGCATGCCCCCTTTCAATGCACAGTGACCAGCGTGCCCCCTTTCAATGCCCAGTGACCAACGTGCCCCCCTTTCAATGCAGAGAGACCAGCGTGCCCCCTTTCAATGCACAGTGACCAGCGCTGCGTGCCCCCCTTTCAATGCACAGTGACCACAGCATTGCCCCCAATCATTGCAGAGTGCCACAGCATTGCCCCCAATCATTGCAGAGTGCCCATAGCATTGTCCCCAATCATTGCAGAGTGCCCATAGCATTGTCCCCAATCATTGCAGAGTGCCACAGCATTGCCCCCAATCATTGCAAAGTGCCCACAGCATTGCCCCCAATGATCATTGCAGAGTGCCCACAGCATTGCCCCCAATGATCATTGCAGAGTGCCCACAGCATTGTCTCCAATCATTGCAGAGTGCCACAGCATTGCCCCCAATCATTGCAGAGCACCACAGCATTGCCCCCAATCATTGCAGTGCGCCACAGCATTGCCCCCAATGATCATTGCAGAGCGCCACAGCGTTGCCCCCAATCATTGCAGAGCGCCACAGCATTGCCCTCAATCATTGCAGAGTGCCACAGCATTGCCCCCAATCATTGCAGAGCGCCACAACATTGCCCCCAATAATTGCAGAGGGCCACAGCATTGCTCCCAATCATTGCAGAGCGCCACAGCATTGCCCCCAATGATCATTGCAGAGCGCCACAGCATTGTCCCCAATCATTGCAGAGCGCCCACAGCATTGCCCCCAATGATCATTTCAGAGCACCACAGCATTGCCCCCAATCATTGCAGAGCGCCCACAGCATTGCCCCCAATGATCATTGCAGAGCACCACAGCATTACCCGGAATCATTGCAGAGTGCCAGCGTTCCCCCCGCGAGACCCGTCTACTTACCTCACGGACGGTCATCACGGCAGCTTCTCTTCAGTCCCGGCTCCCCGCGTCTCCTCAGTCCTCCCGCCTCCTCGGCCAATGGCCTGCTCCCTGATTGGACAGGAGGAGGATCCTTGTGACAATAGCGAATTTTCATTCGCTATTGTCAAAGAATGGGCGGGCTCAGCCTCGGGGCGCACTGCTCTGCTGCTCCCTGGCCGCCAGCTTAGAGGGATCAGCCGGTTCTGCGAACTTGCAGAAAGTTTGCAACCGGTTCCATAGAACCGGTGCGAACCGGCTGAATCCCACCACTGCATAATGCCCCAAACTTGACACCGTGCTGGTGCGTACATACAGAATACTAATTCCTAAAGAAAATAGATTCTGATACTGTCCTGTTATTTACTGTTCTAATAAATCTTCACTGTGAAGCAAAACTTAGGCTACTGTATTTGCACTGAATTGGAAATGATGATATTTTCTGAAAAATACAATGAATTACAAGGCTGTAGAGAACGGTGCGCCATTGCAAACTTATATGCTGAGGTTTTTAATTACATTGTTTTAATATAGTCAGTCGTGAACTAAAGTGGGCCGGTCTAAGGCATGAAACTCCAGGGCTGAAAATGAATCCCACTCCGGCCCTGCTGCCCTGTGTAGTGGTTTGGCACAGAGCAGCCCAGATCCTCCTCTTCTCGGGTCCCTCTACGATGCTCCTGGCCCTGCACTCCTGCTGAGTGTCCCCACAGCAGGAAACTTGCTATGGGGGCACCAAAGCCGAGCCGCAGCTCCCTGTGTCCATTCAGACGCAGAGCCCCGGCAAAGCCCCGATCCCTCCTTTACCTCATTGGCTGACTGACAGCAGCGGGAGCCAATGGTGCTGCGCTGCTGTCACAGCCAATGAGAAGGGAAGTCCCAGGCAGCTGAGACACTCCTGCAACGTCGCTGGATCTAGCTGGACCTCAGGTAAGTTTTAGGGGGGCTGCTGCACATAGGAGGATTTTTATCTCAAGGCATAGATTGCATTAGGATAAAAAACCTTCTGCCTTTACAACTCCTTTAACCACTTGCCGACCGCCGCACGACTATCTACGTCGGCGGTCAGCCCCTCACAGGCAAAGTGACGTAGGGCTACGTCACTAGCTTGTGAGGGTCTAGGGAGCGAGCGCGCGCCGCCGGAGGCGCGCTCCCGCGTGGTCACGGACCCCCCCGCGCATGTGACCGGCGGACCCGATGTCCGCCGGTCACTCTGCGATCGGCGGGGGAGAGGGAGAAAGTCAGGCGGCTTGTGTAAACAAGCTGCCTGTCATTCTCCCCTGTGTATGAAGGATGATCATACGGTTCTACTATGTAGAACTGTTGATCACTCTTCATACATCTGAAGCCACAGCCAATCACAGTAGAAAGCACGCCCCTAGGGACACACATAGCCCCTCCCTTTCAAAAAAAGTTAACCCCTTCACTGCCAGTGTATTTTTACAGTAACAGTGCATATGTATAGCACTGATTACTGTAGAAATGTCACTGGTAACCCCAAAAGTGTCAAAAATTTCAGTCAAGGGTCCGATCTGTCTGCCGCAATGTCGCAGTACCGCAAAAAAATCGCAGATCGCCGCCATTACGCGTTAAAAAAAAACAACAAAAATGACATAAATCTTTCCCTTTCTTAGTAAACGCGATAACTTTTGCGCAAACCAATAAAAATACGCTTTTTGCGATTTTTTTTTACCAAACATAGGTAGCATAAAACAAATTGGCCGAAAATGTAAAAAAATTTTGATTTTTACATTTTTTTTTGGGGAATTTCATATAAAAATATGTAAAAAATATTGCTATTTTTGCAAAATTGACGCTCTTTTTTTGTTTATAGTGCATGATCAAAAAATTGCACAGGTGATCAAATACCATCAAAAGAAAGCTCTGTTTGTGGGAAAAAAAGGACGTCAAATTCGTTTAGGTACAGCGTCGCACGACCGCGCAATTGTCCGTTAAAGTCACGCAGTGCCGAATCGCAAAATACCCCCTGGTCGTTTAGCAGCCAAATCCCCTGGGGCTTAAGTGGTTAAAGCGGAGTTCCGCCTCCCCCTCCAAAAATTAAAAGTCAGCAGCTACACATACTCCTTGTGCCAGATTCTGATCCCAGTGGGCCCCCCTTCCCCACATGCTGGCATCTGTTGTCACTCTTTCAATCAGAAAGGTCCATAGTAACCCTTTTGACAAGAGCAAATGATTTATCCACCAAAGGTTCCTTTTGATCCTGATGGGGATCTTTACCTTTGCTTCTAGGGTTTTTGGATTGTCATCCCAAACCTTCAGCAGGAAACTCTGGAGTGGCCTGAAATGGAGCCTTGCCCATTGAATGGCTGGCATAGTTGAGGTTAGGGTCCCTAGGGTTGACATAACCTTTTCTGACCGACAACTCCTGATTTGTCTGTAGCATAGATACTACATTCTGGATTTTGTTCTTCTCTTCTGGAAGGAAGATTCTATGCTCCATAGATTTTAACTGGTGACCCAGAAACTATACTAGCTGAGCTGGAGTGAAGTTTGACTTTTGAAGGTTCACATTCCAACCCAGGGTTTCCAAGTGACTGCGGGCTTTGTCCAGGTCTTCTTGCAATCTTTCCCTGGAAGGAGCAAAGAAGAGGAGGGCGTCCAGATATGGGATTACTGAGACTCCTTGAATGTGGAGAGGAGCAAGGCCTTCTGCCATTACCTTAGTGAAAATCCGAGGGGCAGATAAAAGGCCGAAAGGGAGGGCTTTGAATGGTAGATGCAGCACTTCTTTCCTCATATCCACTGCCAACCTCAGGGATTTCTGGGACTGAGGGGCTATAGGAATATGTATGTAAGCATCTATTAAATCGATGGCCATGAAGCACCCTTTGGTCAACAGATTTCTGACAGTGAAGATTGAGTCCGTTCGAAATCTTCTGTAAAGGACTGACCTGTTCAACAGTTTTGGGTTGAGGATGAGATGAAAACTTCCTGGTGGCTTCCTTACCAGAAAAATATGGAATAGAATCCCTGTCATTCTTCTGGTGATACTTGACTCACAACCCCCTGTCCTTTAACAGGTCCTTCATAGCCAGGGCTTTTGTTGTGTCCTTTGGGAGGTTTGTGACAAAATATCTTTCTGAAGATCCGAAAATTCTATTTGGTATTCCTGTTACAGTATGGCTGAAATATATTGATTTTCTGTCACAGCTGCCCAGCAGGGGAGGAATTTTTGAAGTCTTCCTACCAGAGGCAACAAATTGTCATTGTGTTTTGTTAGCTAATGTAGGAGTATGAAAAAGACACTTCCTTTTCCTTTAACCCTCTGCGCTGACCAATTCTTCCTTTTCCCTTGGGGCTTGCTATCTTGCTCGTGAGCCCTTTGAGGTTGAAAAAGCCGTTTAGTTGGTTGTTTTCTCTTCTTAACAGGGAATGATCTCTTTTTGTCGGCTGTCCTATCTAAAACCGAGTTTAAATCAGGACCGACCAGCAGATCCCCCATAAATGGAAAACCACAAAGCTTGCTTTTGGATGCTGCATTCACCTGGCCAGGTCTTCAATCAAAGAGCCCTTCTGGCTGAGTTAGCAAAGGCTGCAGATCTTTCTGTCATCCTTACGGATTCTGCTGATGCATCCACAATGTAGGCTATAGGCTACAGCTATTGACAGACTGGAAAAAGAATCAAGGATCTCTTGTTTGGGTGAATATGCAATAATATGCGTTTTGAGTTGATTCATCCAGATTTCTAGATACGCAAGTAGTCGTCATAGCTGGCTTGAGATTGCCTATGATGGATTGCTAACCTTTTTTAGGTTGTTGATCCATCCTTTTGTCCATGGGATCTTTTAGTATTCCCATGTCCTCAAATGCCAGGTCAGTTGACCCAGAAACTTGGGAAAAAGCTGCATCTAGCTTAGGTACTTTATTCCAAAGTGCCTCTGGGTCTTCATTAAAAGGAAACCTCTATTTATGGGACTTTGGGAAAAGTGTTCTCTCTGGTTCTGCCCATTCGTTTTTAATGGCCTTAGAGATAACAATGTATATAAAAGGTGCGACCTTTAGGCTCCCCCAGACCTGCATACATCCGATCATGCAGAGACAATTTTTTCTCTTCTCCCAAGCCCAAAGTAGCAAACTGCTTTCAACAAACCATCAACCTGATCTAAACACAGCTTGTATTTTGGGGGTATATCTTCTACCCCTTCCTCCTCTTCTACATCCAAATCTTCTTTAGAATGAGAGGGGGAAAGTCCCTCTTGGGTAGGAGGACCTCTCTCAACCTCCACCATAGGGTGTAACTGTGAGCCGTGAGAGGATTGTGAGGTAGATGGCTGACTTAAGGGTGGATTTGTTAGCGAAGAGCAAAGGGATTGAATTGTAGCATCCAGCTCTTTTTTATGTGATTAAATCTCTGCATGCAGTAGAAGCTTCCTTTTAACCAGGGAATTAATGCATGTCTGGCATAGTGTTTTCTTCCAACCTTCAGGTAGCTTTGCTTTGCATGAAGGGCATTTCTTTTTAGTCGTCAGGTCAGAGTTCTTAGTCTGTCATAATGAGAGAAAAAAACAAAAAACCCATCCCAGGGAGTCAACCATTTCTCATCAGGGTCACCCCAGGTGCACAGGAAGCATAAACAAAACTCCAAGTGCCCAGCGAGGCCCCCACCCACCAGGGGGGAAAAGAAAGGAGGAGAGAGACCCCAGAGTAATCAAGGCAAGATACACAATCCACCTCTTACCTGGGCCCTGCTGGTGCCTGTCCCACTTGCTGCCACGACCACGTCCATAGCGGTGTTGCAGTGTCGACACGTGGCTAGGAACAATGGTTCCAGACTCCAATAGCGCCCTGCGCCGGACCGGAACTGTGCACCAGCTCTGTTCCTCCCCTCTCCCCCTGCTATTTCCTGGTGGAAGTGACACCTCGTGCCTGCTCCACGAGCGTTGCCCCTCACCAGATACCTCACTTCCGTATGGGAGAGTAACTACTAGAATCCAAAAAAATGGTGGTGGCACCTGTACAAACAGACTGGTGGGCGGGACTAAGAAAAAAAGGAAGTCCAAAGCCGGTGTCTGCTGCTGCCAAGGAGCAGTGTTCATCTGAGCAGTACAGGCTCCCCTGAACACCGAAGGAGAAGGAGCCCAGTCAAACAACAACTCATGCGGTATGGGAGGAACGGCTCTCTAAGAAAACAGTAGGTATGGTGGAGCAGGAAGCCTGGTCTCTTAGGACAGCACCTAAGAGCTCCTGACTCCCCACCAGGTGTTCCTCTGCCGGAGGAAACACAAAATCTAATCAGCTGTGGGGAGAAGCCTCCCTTTAAAAGTTTGGTGGAAGTGGCGTTTCCTTTTGGCAAGTGGGAGGTGAAATCTCTCAAGGTGCTGTCCTGAAAGACGTTAAGGGACAGAGTGGTTTTGTCACCAGTTGTGCTTTAGATAAATAGAACTCCAGAATCAACCAGAAAACACATTGCTGCTCAAATACCATGCAAAACAGTTGCTTCTTATTCAAGAATTTCCCAGTCCAGCACTTCAAATCAGGTGCCCTTGCATGTGTACTGACATGAGAGCCAAACGAGAGCAGAATGAGAAGTGACAGCCAGGATGGGGGGTTTCCAGTTTTTTTTGTAAATTAAGTCACAGATCAAATGAGACTTTGTGACATGCTTCGACCTAGAACGGCCAAGCAGCAATAAAACGTGCCACTGCACCCATCAATTTCACTAATTTTAGGCCTCATGCACACTGGATGTTTTTACAGCTGCTGTTTTTGGCGTCGGACATTTTTTTCTTCAGCCAGTGAACTCCCCAGCATGTTCTCCTATGTGTCCATGCACACATAGGGTGTTATCAGCAGTTTTTGGCAGAGGTTTTTTCTGAACCCCAGAACTAGTGGGTTGTGAGGGGAGTTTTTCAGCTATAAAAACGCTCTAACTCTAAAAGCTGAAAAACATCAAAAAACGCTGAAAAGCACGGCTATTCAGCGTTTATTAACGTTTTTGAGTCAAAACCTTTTGTGGAAGTATAGTTTTACTAAAAAAAAAAAAAAAAAAAAAAAAAAAAGCTAAAAACCTCTACTGCAAAACAGCTTGAAAACTCCTTCTACAGCTTTCTACTGGCGTTTTGATAACGTCCAGTATGCATGAGGCCTGAAGCCCCATACACACGTACAGATCGTTGGCTGAACGATCGGCCGTCTTTTGTCCCCGGGCTGTCGTGTCCGCTGAAAAGTGCAAAAGACTGCACACTAATTTTGTCGGCCAACAACAGCCGACTGCAGAAGTGATGTCATGTGATGGTTAACTTTCCCTGTGTTTTTTCTTTTCTGAGCATGCCCAGTCTTGCAAATCTGCTGTCTGTCGGCCGAATTCTGTACTGACTGACGAACAATCGGCCGCTCTGGTGTCGGCATACAAAAATTTTAATGCTTGCACGACAGATTCTGTTCGGCCGAAAGTGCGCTGTCGGCTGTCGGAAGCATCATACTAACAAGCCGCAAATCGGCCGATCGGTCGGCGGCCGAATCTTTTCGGCCGACAATCTGCACGTGTGTACGGGCCTTAACACTGCACTCCTCAATTTCACTAATTGAGAGAACAAACTCAATAAAGCGAAAGCTTCTGTTGTTTGGGTGTATTAGCAACAGACAGAAAGCAATCTTACAGGATTCCTTCTTTTAGAGAGGGCATAACATCCACATCTGGTAATGGCTATGCATAAAGGTTCTGGCTGAACCAGAGAAGCTCGGCCATGTATGTGTTGAATGTAGAAGCAGAGGGAGAGGGAGGAATAGACGTTAGTGGTCCCCAGCTGAGACAGCAGTTTGCTTGCACATGTATAACAACTCCTATTCTACCTGTCTAAGTTGTTATGGCAAAACAAAATAAATCGACGTATTAAGATCCAAATATAATGCCCCAAATGTACTACAGTACCAAATGAAATAGTTGTAGCAATGCTCTGGCCAGTGCTGTGTCCACACAAAATACTGCAGTAAATTCTGGAAAGAGACTCCACTGACTCCAGAGAACATTAGATTCAATACCTGCATCTGGGTTGGTGCTGTAGTTTAGAAACACCCTCAAACATGAAGTCCAAAAACAGCCTTACTAGTTGAGCGAAGGACAGACCTTTAAAGTATTTACCTGACTGCTAGATGGCATTCACCTCAGGGAAAACCATGAGATTGTGGTCGGTTTACTCAGGGCTGAAGGTGTTGGCTGCACTAGCAGAGTCTCCTCTCCCTGTGCAGCTTGTCCAAAGGAGGAACAATTTCACCTCAACTTGACACATGAAGGTTGGAGATCTGCTAATTTGTGCTTTGAGTTTCTGTATTGCCGTGCATGCCGTCTACTGATTAGGGCTGCATCATTAAAGTGTCACTGTGACAGGAGTCACTTTGGTTGGGGGGCCTGTGGCACACAGCTTACCTAAGAGAGTTTGTGAAATCCCTCTCTAAGCCCCCTAGGCCCCTCTTATGTTTAAGTAACCTTGTGTCTATTAAGGACACAGGGTGACCCAGAAATGATGGACAGGTACTTAATGGACACTGAGAATATGGTTTGGATTACTTCCACTGGGACCTGCAATATTGATCAACCATATATCTCAAGAAACATATGAAGACTGCTTCACAGTCAGACTCATAGCAGATGCCAATATCATCAGCTCAACCACCTGTCTTCCACACATTGTTGAATATGCTGATTTACTCACCTGTCATCTACTGTGGGTTCTGTTTACACTTATGATAATGTGCATTGTACTTCAGGAGCTCGAGGACAGCAGTCTGATAGTTAATTGTCTCCGGTTGATTGCATCATTGTCATCTATTAGTTACTGGTGGAAAAGTAGAATACAGTTTGTGTTGGATGTTCCTTAGATATGCTAATTATATTTCTGTACACAATTTCATCTGCATATGATATTGTAATCAGAAACCTGACCTGGTGTGGTAATTTGATCAGTAGGGGGAGGTTTCCCTGTGCTGTATATATTGTGTGTGAGACTGTTCAAAAAGATTGTTGTTGGTTATACAAGCTAAGTTCTGTCTAGTTTTGTATGGGGGGCGGATAGAATATCTGATATCTATGTTCAAGACTGATCGAAGCTGTGTTCTGACAGAAGCCTACAAACACAGTGTGGGTCACGGTTCCGTTACATTGGTGGCAAGCGGTGGGATGCATCCTGCAGTCTGGGACATCCAAACCTCCACTGGGACCCAAGGTTCGGATAGCAGAAGAGGAGAGGTACAGATACCAGCTGCCATGGAAGAGGCATTCGGAAGGAGGTTGCGAGAGAAATGCGGATACAGCACAGGGGACCAGTGTCAGGGCAGGTCCTGCTAGGATAGTATGATTCAATTGGCTTAGAACAATTTGCAGCGACACCAGGGAAAAATCCTCCCCTCCATCAAGGAAAGGTGCTGGTCGCAGTATGGATTGCAGGTGCTGTTTTTGGGAGATAAACCGCACAAGGAGCATACAGCTGAGTTAAGCTGGTCTGGGAAGAGATGCTATTGGAAGAGAGCTAGAGCCCTCCGGTGGCATGTATCCCAAGCATGCCCAACAGAAGGCTTTGGCTATGGCAGCCTGGGACTGTTGTAGGGGAGGCTATCAGGGGACCCTAACTTTGGGAGCAATTTGGAGTGGTGGTTAAGAGGAAATTTTGGATTACAGAGAAGAGATCCTAAACATCTCGGAAGTGTTCTGGGCACTGGAAGATATGGAGTTTCTGGCTGTTCAGGAATGGGAGCTGGAGATGGCCTACAGACAGCTGCTGGACTCTGCTCAGTGCCAGGGCTGGGCTCCCCTTGCCTGGGAATATACAGAAGTAATAGCTGACAGTCCAGAAATCCTGACTGAAGAATAGACAATGTGGCACGGTAACCGTGTGCTTTGCGCACCTGTACCCACAGCTATGGAAGTGGAGCTCTTACAGCAGATGTTCCTGCACAGGACAATCTTGGATGAAAGAATGCATCGGTCAAGCAGCTGGATAAAGGTACAGGAGATGGAGCAGCCAGCTCATCTTCCCAGCTGCAGTTTAAGGGCTTGGGAGAAGAGGAAGCCGTCCTCATTTCCCAGCCATGGATCACAGATTTAATTGACTTTTCATCGAAAGGTGATGAGTCCCCTGCCAAAGTGTTGGAGCTGGGCCCAAGGGCCACCTGCCCGTGCCCTAAACTTTTAGCAATTCCACAGACTGGGGATTTAATAGACATTACTGCTGAGGAAGAACAATCCAGTGAACCTACAGCAGAATAGCGGGCTTCCAGGCATTGCGCTACTGACCTCTGCCTGCAACAATTGGTGACCCAGGAAGATGTGTGCAAAGGCCACTGACTTTTCAGTTTACTTCCCTGCGGAACAGCTGGCATCAGAGCCTAACATCACTGAGCTTTGCCCAACACCAACAGCAGCTTCAGCCTCCCTGAGAGAAAAGGCAGCTTACCTGTACAGAAAGGAAACCCTCTTTCGATCGGGACTTTATGGCAACACAACATAGTTTTAGGCCAAGAAAGGTCTATTGAGACAAAATTTCATAAAAATTCTTGATTTAAGAAAACAGTATCAAAATAATATCATACATCACATAAATTCATTAGCAAGAGTACATGTAGAAAAGTAATACATGCTGAGTTGCTAGTCAGTGGTAAAACATTCCAACGCGTTTCTAGATATAATGTATATGTATCTTCATCAGGGACTTGTAATACCAGTTCTGAAAACTACAACAGGCAATGAGCTACAAACTTTTCAAAAATAGATGTGAAAATCATATATACAGAAAAAGAAGAAAAGTACAAAAAAAAAAATACCATATAGCAAGAATACAGTGTGTATATATATATATATATATATATATATATATATATATATATATATATATATATATATATATAGCAATGTGCACCAAGTATCCCAGTTCGGTCCCAGTCATACCTGTAGCCCTCAGGTTGAACAGGACCATCCACCACCGCCTATTGATGCAAGGGCCAAAAATAGTAGGGAAAAGAGCCTCCTCTTGGAATGGATATCTGCATGAAAATATATATGCATATACATATCTAATGTTGCACATATGGAACCATACATGCTGCTCTCATGCCACTATACCTTACCTCTCTTTAAAGAGGGGGGCAAAAAGGAGGGCTGTTCTTAGAAGTGTCCTGTCGGTACTTGTGGTTCTGTGTGTATTCCCAGGGACTTCCTTCAAAACAAAGAAAGAAGGGGGAAGAGAAAGAGACCCATTGGAGACTACTATTTTAGTACTTGAAAGTATATAAGGAGGTAAAGGGCAGCCATTCACTCACCATGTAAGACAGGGGAGGCTTAAACTTACTATTCCTATAGCCGAGGGAGAGGTGAAAAGTTCACCTGTCTGAACTAAATCCGTCCTTTCGCCAAATAACCAGCCGTGTTGCACGTCTGGGGGATGTATGCTCCCGGCGTCTTAAATACACTGAGCATGCACGGGGCGCTGGTATGTTAAGGGCGTGAGGACATCATCTCCGCCTGGGATTGCCAGCAGGGACGACCGCTGACCAAAGTTTGGCCCAGGCCTCCACCGCCAGAGGGATTACTAGCGATGGCTCCCTGGGGACACCTCCTCTCCAGATTGTATTGGCGGAAAGATGTCGCGCAGGCTGACAGGGAAAGTGGACCCATATAAAATGAGAAACCACTATTAACCTCAATCCATCCACTCCCAGAGTCCGGAAATAAGGAAGACATATATCCATATATATATATACATACATACACACACATACACACACACACACACACACACACACACATATATATATATATATATATATATATATATATCACACACATATACACACACACACTGTATATTTGCTTTATGGTATTTTTTGTATATTATTTTGTGTAATTTTTTTTTTTTTGTACTTTTCTTCTTTTTGTGTTTATATATGATTTTCACATCTATTTTTGAAAAGTTTGTAGCTCATTGCCTGTTGTACTTTTCAGAAGTGGTATTACAAGTCCCTAAAGAAGATACATATACATTATATCTCGAAACACGTTGGAACGTTTACCACTGACTAGCAACTCAGCATGTATTACAAACTTTTCTACATATACTCATGCTAATGAATTTATATGTGATGTATGATATTATTCTGGTACTGTTTTCCTATATATAGAATTTTTATGAAATTTTGTCTCAATAAAAATACAAGGAATTTTTACAATAAACCTTTCTTGGCCTAAAACTATGTTGTGTTCGTTGCCATAAAGTCCAGATCCAAAGAGGGTTTTCTTTCTGTACAAGTTAATAGGGATGAAGGCAACCTCCATACCCCCCTCTATGTGGATAAGTCTATAAAAAAGGCAGCTGACCTTCTGCTACACCACTGACAGGGACATGGGATTTCCTGCCAGAAAAATCTGAGGAGGTACAAGAAACGTCTCCAGCTGAAGCGCTGACAACTGGACAGAGGGTTCAAGACCTCTGCCCCACACATGCAGCAGTTCCGGAGGCCCAGTGTGAGAAGGGAGAGGAGGTTGTTGTCCTCCCTCCCCCCCAACAGTCAGTCAGAGCGGAGGAAACTGTCTTCCCTCCCCAGCCAGGATCTGGGAGACGGTACCAGAGAAAGGTTGTCCCAACAGCCAGATGAGGGTAAGGAAGATGGAACAGCTGACTCCCCCTCCCAGCAGCAGGCGGCACCCCAGAATGACGACACCAACCCTGCAGAAGAGCTGGCAAGAGCAGAGTGCAGCTGGCCTCTGCCCTCAACTAACAAATAATGGCTTTCCTGATAAAAATGGATGGGACTACAATCTCCACTTGTACACCGCAGAGATGCTGGACAGTCGGCCCAGATCCCCAATGGCCTGACAAAGTGAACCCCACCACCCTGTCTTCTCTCCAGGCTGAAAGGACTCCCAGGAGAAGATCCAAGTTCACACTTCTCCCCAGCAGCGGGTATGTTCTACGAGAGAGGCAGAGGTTGTGTAGGTGAGTAATGCTCTGTTCGGGACACTTTGTTTGGGGTACTGTGTGGGTACAGACATTGAGGGACGGGAACTACAGACTAACTTCGAAGTCAACCCGTTTGGGGTCTCATCCTGTGGTAATCTCCTTCCAAAAGGGAAGAGATGTGACGGGAGTCACTTTGGTTGGGGGGCCCGTGGAACACAGCTTACCTAAGAGAGGTTTGGAAATCACTCTCTCAGCCCACTAGGCCCCTCTTGTGTGTAAGTCACCCTGTGTCTATTAGGGACACAAGGTGACCAAGGAAATGATGGACAGGTACCTAATGGACATTGAGAATATGGTTTGGATTACTTCCAATGGGACAGTAATATTTATCAACCGAATATCTCAAGAAACATTCACACAGTCAGACTCCTAGCAGATGCTAATATCATCAGCTCAACCACCTGTCTTCCACACATTGTTGAATATGCTGATATGTAGATTGTCATCTACTGTGGGTTCTGTGTTTACACTTATGATAATGTATATTGTACTACAGGAGCTCGAGGACAGCAGTTAATTGGCTCAGGTTGATTGAATCATTGTCATCTATTAGTTACTGGTCGAAAAGCAGAATACAGTTTGTGTTAATTGTTCCTTAGATATGTTAATTATATTTCTGTACAAAGTTTCATCTGCATATGATAATGTAATCGGGCACCTGCCCTTGCTGGTAATTTGATCAGGAGGGGGATGTTTCCCTGTGCTGCGTATATTGTGTGTGAGACTGTTCAATAAAGTTGTTGTTCCCTCTAGTTTTGTATGGGGGGTGGCTAGAATGTCTGATATCTTTGTTCAAGACTGAAGGAATCGTTGTTCTGACGGAAGCCCACAAACACAGTGTGGGTCGCGATTCCGTTACAGTCACTAAACCCACATAATAGAAAACTATCAGTAAATGCTGTATTACATGCTGTTCATACTCAGTCACTATGAGATTCGTTTTCTGTATTATGCAAAAAAATGGGGACTAGTTCAGCCAGGGATTTTTGAAGCTGTGGTGGCAACTCTGCACATGCAATTTTTTCCAGTGAGTTTCTATGCTGAGCATTTCCTCCCTATCACATCTGAGCAGCCCATGTGACTATAGGGACTAGGGATGTGCCAATTCTGTTTTTTTTTTTTTTTTCTCGGCAAGTACAGATGCTTTCGGTCAAGTACTCACCGATAACGAGTACCGATACTTTGTGGTGAGATTTGCGTCAATACAAAAGAACTGCAGGGGATGAAAAAGCTTGGCTAGGGAATGAGCTGCAAAAAGAGCCTGCTGGTTAGATGCAAGTGTAAGAGAGAAGGGGAGACCGTGGGGGGGGGGGGGGATTGGTGGAAACGAACCGGAACAGTATGTGAAAGGGGGGGGGTTCACGAGAGTGGGATGAGCCTGCCGGGGAGGGGGGGGGGCAGGACAGCTGCAGAGAAAATTTAGAGTGCTGTCAGCTGGATGGGGAGTGAACTGTCAGATGAGCCTGCTGGCTGTGCAAGTGTTCAATCAACAGAGCCGGCAACGACCACTGCACCCGGAAATTACAGCTGCCGTCAGGGCTCATCACTGCCGGCCGGGGGAAACGCTAGAAGAGGGCAGAAGTATTCCACTAGAGCTGGCGGTATCGGATTAAGCATTGGAGCATTTGCATGAGTACAAGTACTCGTCCAAAGGGGCATGACACAGCTTGTGACTGGCAAAAATCTGCCCTTGCAATGCTTTTATCACACCGTGCTATTTCTACAAAATAATAAAGAAGTTATTTCAAACACCTAGTTTTGACCATTTAAAACAGCTTGATATTAAATTTTTTTTTTTTATTCATGTGACCAGCAGCAGATGACTAGAAGGTCCTGCTTATGTTTTTCTGCAGACAGGCTGGGAAAGAGCTGGGTCCTGTGAGCTGTACAGGAAAAAAGTACTTCGATTTTTTTTTATTTTTTGTTAAATTAATTACAGCGCCATCATCCACATACAGAAATAGAAGGGAAAAATGTAAAATAAAGCGTGTTTAGTAAGTGCAGCTTAAAAAGGAAAGGAGGGAGAAAAAAATTGTTCAGGCAAAACACCCCCCCAAAAAAAAAACAACAGGTCCTAGACTGGCCCAAAATCCAAGTAGGAGCCTTTTCCGTATATATCCTGAGATAAAAATAAACAGTAGGGTTGCCCCGTATGGCCAACTTGCAAATGACAAAGTATAAAGCTAGGCCAGAAGCAAAAGAATTGTAACTCCATTACAAAATGATCAATCGGCTACAGTTTCTTCTGTAGCAAATGCCACCTTATATATTAATATCAAACAGAGGAAAAACCTCAAAACAGCACAAGCCTCCTAGGTGCCCACAACAAGTGTTCAGAGTTGGGGACAAGAACACCGCCACAGCCTTGGATCGTTAACATTAGATACAGTTGTGTTCAAAATAGTAGCAGTCCAACATCACTAACCAGGAAAATGAGTGTTTTTGGTATAAATTATATTTCTACATGGCAAAAAATTTACTAAAAGTAGTGAAGTAGTAGTGTAATAGAGTAATATAAAAACAACAGACCCTATAGTCATGACATGCATGCGGCTGATTCTGTGTATTTGAATCATTAATTGAAAGGAGCGTGTTCAAAATAGTAGTATAGCGATCAATTAGTGATTTCATTAAGTCTGTGAAAAAACAGGTGTCAAACCGGTGGCCCTTATTAATGGATGAAGGCAGCAAATGTTGTACATGCTGGGTATAGTGCATTTCTCTCTAAAAATCTCAGTAAAATGGGTTGTTCCAGACATTGCTCAGAAAAACACAGTACTTTGAATAACCGCTTGCCGACCGTCGCACGACTATTTACTGCGGCAGTCAGCCCCCTACAGTCAAACCGACGTAGGGCTACGTCGCTCGCCTACGAGCCTCTAGGGGGCGAGCGCGCGCCGCTGGAGGCACGCTCCCGCCCCCCGCTCGTTCACTGACATCCCCGCGCGAGTGACCAATCCATCAAATGGATTGAAGAATAGCCAAAATGGCAAAGACTCAGACAATGATCAACTCCAGGGTGATCAAGGAGGTCTAAAGATACCTGTGAGTACTGGAACAATTAGAAGATGCCTATGTGAAGCCAAGCTACTGGCAAGAAGACCCTGCAAAGTCCCATTGTTGAAAAAACTATGTGCTGAAGAGATTACAATTTGCCAAAGAACACATTGACTGGCCTAAAATGGCGCAACATTTTGTGGACTGATGAAAGCAAGATTGTCCTTTTTGGGACTAGGAGACACAAGCCACATTACACCGTGAAGCATGGTGGCACAAGCTTTAGGATAAGGGAATGCCTCTGACATTACAGTGTGGGCCTAATTATCGCATACCAGGGACCATGGATCAGTTTGAAAACGTCAAAATACTTGAAGAGGTCATGCTGCCTTATGCGGAAGAGGAAATGCCCTTGAAATTGATATTTCAACAAGAGAATGACACCAAACACACCAGTAAGCAAGCAGCATCTTGGTTCCAGACCAACAAGATTAATGTTATGGAGTGGCCAGCCCAATCCTCGGGCCTTAATCCAATAGAAATCTTGTGGGGTGACATCAGAAATGCTGTCTCTGTGGTAAAACCAAGAAATGCAGAAGAATTGTAGAATGTAGTGCAATCATCCTGGGCTGGAATACCTTTTTAACGCCATGCAACACAGTTGTTCTCAGAAACAGTGGTTATTAAACAAAAAAATTAGTTCAGGGATTCACAGGAAAGCTAAATCTTCAAGCATTTTTTTCAGTTTATACAGTAAATATTTGAATTTCTAAAGAAAAATGCACACACTACTGTTTTTTGGAAAAGCCAATATTTTGTTTTCTTCACTTTCTGTAAAGTAATAACAAATTTGAACCATTTTTCTTCAGGTTTTCATTTGCAATAGACTGTGCAGTGTTCCCAATGCATTTTTGTGTATGGAAATAAAAACCATTATAAGCATTTTGAGCTTTACTCACTTTTTTAAACACGCTATTATTAACACAACTGTATATTGGACTAACCTGATGAGTGCACAATTCTATGCAAACTAGACACATACTGGTAACACTGCCAACTGTAGGAACACCAGAGAAAGAACACCAGTATACTCAATGAACTGGTAAATCTTGTCAGAAAAAAACTTCCAAAAATTCAGGACTGTTCCAAAGAGAGAACACCAGTATACCAAAAGTGGAACGGCTTATAACTTATCTCTCCTTTAATGGACCAACGGTCCTCACTAACATATTCCAGGTGCCGAGCTGTGGCTATCTTCATTGGCCAGCGCAGGATGACATCGCTCAGTCATCCCGTCACACATGATATGTGCCAGAATGTAAACAGAGCTGTTTAGTTGACATTCTAAAGTATACTGCAAGCAGGCACTTTATTTTACTGCAGAATGACATTGCAAGTTACATAGTTAGTCAGGTTAAAAAAAGACAAGTCCATGTGGCTTAACCAATAAAAAAACAAAAAAAAAAAACAGTAATGAAAACTCAACCATACAATCCCATATACACAACCCTATAACCACAGTTGATCCAGAGGAAGGCGAAAAAACCCCAGCAAAGCATGATCCAATTTGCTACAGCAGGGGAAAAAATTCCTTCCTGATCCCCCGAGAGGCAATCGGATATTCCCTGGATCAACCTTACCTATAAATATTAGTACCCACTTATATTAAGGACATCCAGGAAAGAATCCAGGCCTTTTTTAAAGAAATCTAGTGAGCTAGCCAGAACCACCTCGGGGGGGGGGGGGGAGGGGGGGGGGTTGGTTGTGGAGTCTATTCCACATTTTCACAGCTTTTACGGTGAAGAAACCTTTACGTATTTGGAGACTAAATCGGTTTTCCTCTAGACGTAAAGAGTGCCCCCTTGTCCTCTGTGCTGACCTTAAAGTTAACAGCTCAACACCAAGTTCACTATATGGACCCTTTATGTATTTATACATGTTGATCATATGCCCCCCTCAAACTCCTCTTCTCAAGAGAGAATAAATTCAGTTGCTCTTATCTTTTCTCATAGCGGAGCTCCTCCATGTCTCTTATCAGTTTGGTTGCCCTTCTCTGCACTATCTCCAATTCCCCGATATCCTTTTTAAGAACTGGTGCCCAAAACTGAACTCCATATTCCAGATGAGGTCTTAGTAATGATTTGTACAGGGGCAAAATTATATCTCTCTCTCTGTAGTCCATGCCTCTATTAATACAAGGAAGGACTTTGCTTGCTTTGGAAACCGCAGCTTGGCATTGCATGCTATTATTAAGCTTAGGATCTACCAGAACACGCAGAACTCCGCTATGGATTCCCCCAGTTCTACTCCCCCTAGTATGTATGCTGCATGCACATTCTTAGCCCCCAAGTGCATAACTTTACATTTATCAACATTAAACCTCATTTGCCCAATGAAACAGTGCATTCAGTGCAGTCAGCTTGTAAGTTGGACACATCCTGTAAAGAAGTTATTCCACTGCAAAGCTTGGTGTCATCTGCAAAGACTGAAATGGTACTTTTAATCTCAGACCCTATGTCATTTATAAAGATATTAAAAAGTATGGGTGCCAACACTGAACCTTGGGGTACACCACTGATAACCTTAGACCATTCTGAGTAAGAATCATTAACCACTACTCTCTGAATCTTTTAGCCAATTTTCTATCCACTTGCAAACTGATCTTTCTAAGCCTGTAGACTTTACCTTACACATTAGCCGTGTTTTGGGAACTGTGTCAAACGCTTTTGCAAAATCCAAGTATACTACGTCCACAGCCACCCCTCTGTCCAAGGGTTTACTTACCGCCTCATAAAAATAAATCAGGTTTCTTCTGCAGTAAATAGCCATCCTGCTCATAGTTTTTAATCAGGGGACCTTAGGTTCCGCTTTAATGAACTGAGAAAACCTGTGCTGACTGGAAAGACTTCCAGGATTTCAGAATAAGGCCTGAATCCAACAGCAGCTGTTGATGGTAGAAAAATCATAGCTGAAGAAAAAACGTTCACTCTCCCGATGACACTAGTGAAAAACTGAAGCATGCTGGTAGTTGGCAGGGCTATCCAGTGCTGGCCTACTGTTTGTTTACCAGTGTCAATTTCTCCTGTAGGTAGCAGTAAAACCTAAAGATTGAGGATTTCCTCTATGCCTCAGTGGACAAGAAAACAAACATGATTTTCTGTACTTCTTGCAAAATCTTATGGTCAATTGAAGGAAACAGAAAAACAGATAATTGGCAGTTTTTTGGTAAAGCAGTACTATGGGGGTGAACAAAGATAGCAAGGAGCAGGACCAATGTTCCTCAATGGAAACCAAGAAATAGATTTTGCACTACTTACAAATATCCAATATTCTCTCATATTTATTGAGGGATACAGGAATTAGGATACAGTCAAGATGTTTAAAAGCAGTGGTGGACAACATAGCATAAAAACATTACAGGTCTCACTAGGAAGATTGGGACCCTCGGCAGCCCAGGAGCTGCCAGGAAGGACCACTGCTCAAATCTGAACGAATAAGGTGAACCCCCCTACCAGATAAGAAAACTGGACAAGGTGACAGAAGGTAAAGCAGGGAGAATCAAGCCTGATGCTCAACACCAGGATGAAAGGGGTCACTGCCAAAGGGAAATGACTAAACATGGAAGGAACACGAAACCTAAGCGAGAAGCTGAACAACCAGAACCCATCAAAAATAGTTGGGCCAATAAACTCTCAAAGCTTCATCACTGGACTGTCATCACTCATGGGACTTTCATTGAGGACTATATTTTGATTCTCTATATATTGTATTTACCACTATTTTATGTTAGCGTGGCAATTTTGTATTTTGAATAAAATATGTATAGAGGAGATGCGTTCCTGCATTCGACTGTTTCCAAGTCTTTTATAGAACAAGGTTTTTTTAACATGTACGCAATAAAATAATTGTTTTTCACATAGAAATTTGTGTCTCATGCCGTGCCTTCACAGTCCATCCTATATTTGTACAAGTATTCTTGTTTGTTCTTTCTCTGATGTGCAACTAAGTTTTGAGTGCCAAACATTTACAGCTCGGACCTTACCTTTCTGTATAGTCACAATCGATTCCGTGGCATTCAGAAAACTTGGAGACTGGTGTCTCTAGAATGATCCTTCATGGATTTAAAAAGGCTCACCACACATTTATCCCCTTTGAACTTTAGGAAAAGATGTTAGACAAGGATGGTTGTGTTTGGGACAGAAAAACGTGCGTATGTACCCTGACTATTCCTGCTGTACCACACTAGCAAACAAATGACCAATGACAGGGAAAAGCTCCTCTATCCCCACCCCCTGGCTCAGCCCACATTGCCACTTTTCCCTTTCCCTAATGAGAGTCATAAAGAGAGGCCAGATATATAACCCCTACAAATTCCCCCAGCGCTGAACCTCCCTGGAAGATGCAAACACTACTACAAACAAGATGACAGAAGTGCTGATGAAGTGGATTTTTAAAAACTACCAACCCCCACAATCGTCTTTATACAGACCACCATTTTTTCTAAAACATCACATGCATTAGAAGAAATAAGACAACATTTTTAAAAATATTACATTTGTTTACTCACAGACTTGTTAAAACTTTGAATGTTTTATATACATTATTTTATACGGTTAACATAATTAAGCAACAATATATATTATGGCCCTTGATAACAGCCTATTATATGCAAGAAAACTCTTTAAACAGCAAATATGGCGTACGTTTTATTCTATTTACAATACATTTGTTATAAATATAATACATCATCATTTATGGAAAAGCAGACTTTTAATCATACTGATGTAATCAACTCAAATTTTAAAGTTATGTAATAAAGCGAATAACTCAACTTGAAAGACAATGTAATGGAAGTGTAAAATAGTGCATTCAGTACTGAGATGAATTAAACTGTTAACAAATGCAATGCAAACGTCCATTAGATTTAGCTTTTGTCTACACACAGAGTGAATTTAAATTTTAAAACACTCCCAAATAAAGTCTAGCTGCATCTCCGGGGGGAAAAAAAGCTGTGAAACCAAAAGTGCAAATGACATATCTTACATGAAGGTGTGCAAGGACACTACACAGTTTGAAAGAAAGGATAATGCTTTAAGCACATGGTAACCAAATTAAACATTTTAATTTAGTACAAGGAACCTTTTACTTCCTTGGCAATATTTAAAATGAGTTAACTGTACAAAGCAGGGAAGTGATGTATCAGTTCCAAGTGTCTTGCATAAAGAAATATTATTCAACAGTCTTCATGAAATTCCTATGGGATCTCTGGTGCACTAGATACCGTAGAGGAAAAAGCGGTTAGTCCCAAGCTATGGGAAATCTAATGGTACACTTCCTCCAATCCTTAGTTGTAGATCACTCAGACATTATTGATGACAATTAGTGCTGGCATCGAGTTTTGTTGATTGGTTTCAAAGAGTGTAACTTGGTTGGCCAGCTTTGCAAACACTCTTGGCGTCCCAAGATTGTAGATTCCAGAGTGCACAAAACACGCTTTCAGATGCAGACCGAACACTTCGTGGCTTTTCAGCAGAAGTTTGTACTGAGTTTGTCCCAACCAGGTGAAAGATCCATGAATTTCTAATGCTTCAGGACTGTAAATCAAGTTAAGAATAATTAATAGGACCCTTTGTAATTAGGGGGAAAAAAAACAAAAAACTTATCTAAACGTTAGCTTTCTATCCACAATGTTCCTTGTGCGGAACTGATCTTAAAGAACAAGTAACCTTAACAAGAAGTTCTGCTGCTGGTAATTTTGAATACTTTAGTATGCTCAACCATTACCAATTTAGATTTTTTAGAATGTAAACTATAAAACATATATAGTTTTTTTGTTTTGTATTCTAGTAAATCAAGACAACTAAACACAAAACCCAAGTTTTGCTTAAAAAACCCTGTTGAATAAATTAAAGTGATTCTAAAGGCAAAAGTTTTTATTCTTAACCAGTTCTGGACCAGAAGGATTTGCCCCCTTAATGACCATGCCATTTTTTGCGGTTCAAGCACTGCGCTATTTTAACAAACAATTGCGCGGTTATGCAACGCTATACCTAAATAAAATCAATGTCCTTTTTTTCCCCACAACAAGGCTTTCTTTTGGTGGTATTTGATCACCTCTGCGACTTTATTTTCTGACTTATAAAACTAAAAAAAAGCAACAATTCTGAAAAAAAAAATGCTATGTAACATTCCCCAAAAAAATGTTTAAAAATCATTTTTTTTCATTCTTTAAGGACAATTTGAATTCTGCTATTTTTGTTAACCAAAAAATCGCAGTAAGCGTATTTGGATTGGTTTGCGCAAAAGTTATCGCGTCTACAAACTAGGGGAAAGATTTTTTTATCATTTTTATTTTTTTGAATAGTAATGGCGGCGATCTGTGATTTTTAGCGGGACTGCGACATTGTGACAGACAGTTTGGACCCCTGACATTTTTGTCACTTTTGGGGGGACCAGTGACATTACTACAGTAATCAGTGCTAAAAATATGCACAGTTACTGTAATAATGACACTGGCAGAAAAGGGGTTAACCTATGGGGTGATCAAAGGCTTAAATGTGAGCCTAGGGGAGTGTTTTTAAACTATGGAGGGAAGGACTTGTGAAATGATCATAGGGACCTGTGATCCTATATAGAAGGATCACAAGCACTCTATGATCATTTTAGAGAGAACAGTCAGCTGTGTTTACAACAGCTGACTGTCTTCTCTCTCAGCGGGGAGCGATCGCGGGTGCAGGTACAGGTTCAGCGATTCGCGCAGCCGAGCTAGCCTGCAGCAGTATATACGCGGCGGGTGGTCGGGTGGTTGGCTGGCAAGGGGTTAAAATAATAAAAAAAAAAGGTTATACTTACCCGCTCTGTGCAACAATATTGCACAGAGCCGTTCCTAACCTCTTCTGTGGTGGTCCCCTGTCCACTCCTTTCTGCAGGCTCCCCCATAGTAAGCAGCGTACTAAGGGAACACCAGTGTGAGAATGCAGTCGATCGTACTGTGTGCGTCCACAGACACACAAGGTAACTCGGCCATGCCGCTACGCCCCAACTGCTGCCTGTGTCTCCTGTGAGCACTGGATCCTGGTTTTAAAGGCTCAAGACTTTCTACCTTCATGCATTCTATGCCCCCAGCCCCCCTAATATGCAAATGAGCTCCCTCTCTTCCAGTGATGTGCATGAGAGCTGAGCTTTTCCTGGGTCTCTCATTCCTCATTGGCTCAGACAGCAGCAGGAGCTGTTGGCTCCAGCCAATCACAGCCACTGAGCCAATGAGGACGGCGCATGGGGGGGGGGGGCAAGGCCCAGCAGCAGCTCTGTGTGTCTTAGGAAAGCTTAGAATGGGGCTTGGGAGCTAGCTAGCATGCACCAGTGCCCCCAAAGCAAATAGCTTGCTATTGGGGGCATTGGTTGAAGAGGAGGAGCCAAGTGTGCCAGCAGGGGACCTGAAAAAGAGGAGGATTGGGGCTGCTCTGTGCAAAACCATTACACAAAGCAGGAAAATGTAACATGGAAGCAAAGATCCCACTGCTCAGAGGTGAGTCGGTCAGGCTGTACAATCCAAGCTGTGTAATCACCAGGGTGGGATGTACGCCCTGTCACTGCTGCAGAATGAAGATGAAAAAAAAAAAAAATCAGATGGCTGCACTCACACAAAACTATGGAATTCGGCTTTATTCAAATGATCGATAAAAGCATTGGTGGATGAGCATTCAGACAGGAGAGGAATAGGTTGACGCGTTTCACACGATAAACATGCTTTGTCAAAACTAAGTAAATATAACATGTTTGTTATTATACAGAAAAATTTTTTTGCCTTTAATGCCAGAAATGCATAAAGGCATTACAGAAAAAAAAAATGCCCAAAAACTTTTGGCTTTAATACCTTCAGAACCAATTTAACTGCAATTTTGTTTTAAATCATTAATCTCCTTCCCCTACCTCCACTCTTTATTGCCTTCAAAAAAGTAGAGGCGGGTGCCTATACTGTAATGCATATGTGCAGAGCCTTGCTCATAGAAATCGATAGCACAGTGTACTTAAGTAAACATAGACCTAGGTATTTATCCCCTCTATTTATTTCAACAGCTATAATATAGAAGTCTGGCCCCATTACTAATCTGAACACTGCCTGAAACCGAGTAGGCTGGGACACAAACCGCAGAGCTTCTGCATCTGTGTTCTCCATCAGGGAAAAGGAGATTCCTGACAATTTGATACAAAGAAACGCTATAAGGTAATGATTCGTCAGAAACTAAACCTGTGTGTTTTATAAATACGTATTTGACTTATCTTTTGTTCCTCTGGTAAAGTAAATCTGGTAATATGTAAGTCTTAATAACATATTTCTGTTTTTTGCTCCCTTGTTAGTCTGTTAAATTTACATTGACAGTGCTGTCCTGTGCAGTAGTATCTCAATTATCTTATTTTGTCTCTTTTTCATCCAATTTAGTTTAGCTGGATTACAGAACATCTCCATGTAATGGAGATTAGGAGTTATAGATGCTCTGAAGTCTTAACACACTACCTGTTCTAGGGAGACAACACTGCCACTTCCATAGATACAGTACAGTGAGTTAGTGTTGTCATCCTAGGAAAGGAAGTGTGTTACTGGTAGGATCAGGGAGCAAATATAAATGAAAGCCTTAAAAAGAAACCAAATGCAGCCACCAGATATAAAAGTATGGGTAAACTGCAGGATATTACATTTTTGTTTTTGGGTTTAGATACACTTTAATGCACAATTATAGTAACCCTTCCCAAAAAGGCATTAAATAAAACAGTAAAACGCTTACCCTGTGGTTTTGTGTCTTAGATCAATTATTACATCAACTTCTGCCTGAGAGCTATTGGTGAGCACAAGCGTGACTGGAACTAAACAAAGACTGTAGAGACAGACAAACCAAAAATCCAGATGAATAAAATGGCACAGAGGCTTTGTGGTAAATATAATCTGTACCAATTAAAATGCATTACATGTCTTTATACAGGATAATCATATAGGTGATCAATAAATTAGTGATATAATGCATACATTATAAAGCTAGCTCTGGTAACTTTGAAGTGGAACAAACACAGGCTGTATGTGTATGCTCTTTGATCACCCACATCTTCTGACTGTTTAAAGCAGAACTAAACAGAACTATGCCTTAAAAAAAAAAAAAAAAGAAGAGTGGGTAGTTTTTTTTATTGTGGGAAACATTACAAGGGGAATTGATTAAAACTGGAGCATGGAAACCAATTCGCTTACACCTTTCATTTTTCAAAGCTTAAAATGATTGAAAAGGGTATTTATTTTTTTTTATTAGGCCCCATTCACACAGCTTTAAAAAAAAAAAAAAAATCGTGATTTTTGACTTACCATAAAATCCATATCTCTGAAGTTCATTGACAGCTCCTCATCTTCTTGACTACATGAGCCCCTCCTCAACCCCTAGTGCTGATCCCCGGGTATTTCTCTTCCTGATCACTGCACGGTGTGTAGTTAGTTTGGTGCATTACGTTTTTTTGTGGGGTTCTCTCTTCCTCTCTGCTGTAGCAGCGGTAGTGTCCTGTGCTAGGTCTTGTGCCACCAGTGCGGTGGGGATTGTCCCTTGCAGTGTGATACACTTATTTTGTGTGGGTTCCCCTCTCCATTAATGAAATCCCTGGAGCTTATTTCACCCCGTTCCCCTCTTAGAGGCTGCCAGGCCCTCTGGGTCCCGACAACTGACTGCACTGTTGGCGGTCCTGGAGTCCTTGGTGTCCAGGGTAGATTTGGTCCTGGAAAAACTTGCTAGCAAAAAGCGCCCCCGCCCCCCCCTTCACCTGCATCCTCTGTCTGATCAGATCCTGAATCTTATTTGGCTGCCGCGGATGCGAGTTGTCCTTCTGGGTCTGCATCCACACACCCTGTAAATACGATTCCTCTGCTCCTCTAGTCGAGCATGAAAAGGCGCTAGTGGATGTGCTGATGTATCAGTGCAGGAAAACTTAAAGATAGGGGATGCAACTAACGCAGCATCAGAGGCACGGATCACCTTTGGCACCCACAGGTCCTCCAAGGCGGCGAAGGAGTTTCCCCTTTCCCGCTTTTTTTGAAAATATTGTCACAAAACAGAGGGGGTGTCCAAAACACACTTTTAATCCCTAAGCGTTTTGCAATCTGGAACCCTTATGAGGATTCCCTCCTTAAAAACTGGATTTTTTACATACCGTAAAATCCTTTTCTCTGAAGTTCATTGTCAGACGTAGCTTCATATTTTCTTGACCATTGGGTTATGCTCCTCCCTTCAGGAATAGGACACAAGGCAGGAAAAAGCTTTCACCACGCCTATGGGGCTGTCCCTGTAGGTATAGCCCCAAACACTCTGCTACAGTTTCGCTTCAAGCAGTGTTTAGAGAACAACCCCATTCCACTCATAATCCATTCATAGGGGCGGGGGCTACGTCGGTCAATGAACTTCAGAGAAAGGATTTTACAGTAAGTAAAAAATCCAGTTTTCTCTATCGTTCATTGACAGACACAGCTTCATAGCTTCTTGACTATTGGGATTTCCCAAAGCAGTATTTGCATGAGGGGTGGGAAAAACAACACAAAGAAGAACGCAATTCCCCAAAGGCTAAATGTAGCCAACAAGGTAACAAGGAGCTCAAACTGGAAAAACAGGAGCTCACCTAGAAAAAAAAAAAACATACACCCTCAAAGAGAAAAAAGTTCTCTTTTAAACAGCAGCCTGCAAAACCTTGCGGCAAAATGAGGCATCCGAAGATGCCAACACATCTCCCTTGTAGAATTTTGTAAACGTGTGTACTGATGACCTATTTGCCGCTTTGCAAACTTGCATCACTGACGCCTGATGGCGAAAAGTCCAAGAGGCACTCAGCGCTCTAGTAGACTGCGCCTTCACTGGGTAAGGAGGAACCTGACCCTTCAGTGAATAAGCCTGAATCACCATCCCCCTGATCCAACTGGATATGGTCTCAGAAGACGCAGCCAATCGTTTGAGGTCCTTCGGTAAGGACAAAAAGAGTCTGATTTCCTGAAAGATTCAGTAGCCGCCAGGTAAACTCTAATTAATCATTGCAATGATTAAGCACTATTGTGTGAAACGCGTCTCTGCTGATCGGTGTGTTGCCCTGCAAGTCTAGTGTCGGATCTTTTATTTTTCAATAAATACGTTTTCCTGCTACTGGAAGTGCCACATCTCCTTTCTTATTGATCGTCCAGCTACCCCAGTTCCGAAATCCCCCATTGGCACAGTAATGCCAACATCGGAGTCAGCACCTTGGTAAAGACCCTGGGGGCGGAGGCTAGACCAAAGGGTAACGCCGCAAATTGATAATGCTCCTCTCCTATAGTGAAGTGGAGAAAATGCTGGTGCCCAGCGTAGATTTGGATGTATAGACATGCGTCCTTGATATCTATGGAGGCCAAAAACTCTCCCTGGTGTAGGGATGCCACTACCGTGGAAATGTACTCCATTCAAAACCTCTGTACCCACAAAGTGGTTCAAAGCTTTGAGGTCCAGGATTGGACGCACTTTGCCTTCCTTCCTGGGCACAGTAAACAGGTTTGTATAAAACCCTCAAAAACCCTTTGCACCAGCAGCTCTTGTACCGCCTCTTGGAGATCCCTGAAATGGTCTGGAGATAGGCGCAGATTGAACAGGAAGAACCTGTCCGACTGTCAAGACTGGAATTCGATCTTGTACCCTGATCGGATCAGTTTGTGAATCCATTTGTTCTGAAACAAGGAAGTCCATGGTCCTGGAAAGAAGCGAAGATGTCCCCCCACCCCAGAATCGTGTGAGGGCGCCCCTTATGCAGACGAGGTTTACCTGACCATGTCTTCTTGGAACTCCCAGAAGACGTGAATGGCTTATCTTTTTCCTACAACCCGGAGGTACGAAAAAGCCGCCTAGGAGCAGTAAAAGAAGTCCCCCGTCTAGCACATGGTGCCTTGCCCCTTAGAGGATTGAGGGAGAAGAGTACTCTTCCCACACGCAAGGCCTTTGATCAACTCATCCAGGGAGGATCCAAACAACCTGTCCACCGTAAAGGGAAGGTAAGAAAGAGCCTTTTTGGAAGCCTGGTCCGTAGACCAGCTTTTTAGCCACACCATGCGTCTAATAGCAATCCCCACCGCTGACACTCTGGCTACCAGAGGAGCCGCATCCAGGGACGCATCACATAAATTACAGAAGTGCTAGAGTCATTTGATCCAAGAGCTCAATCAGCCCCGGGAAGAGCTGTTCCATTTCCAAGACACCTTTTAGTAACGTCACCCATTCAGTGGCGGTCTGCTTTTCCGCACATCGGCTGAGGAGGACATGTCCTCTTCGCCATCAGAATGTGATGACACAGAGCCACCAGGGTGGGGTGTTTCTGCGGCAGCCACATCTGCCTCTGAATCTGAAAATACAACGGAGGGAGGCGAAGGCAAAGGCGCTTACGGCTAGTGTTAAAAAGTAACACTAGGCTTTCCAAAACTGCTGTAAAAGCTGACAGGGGCTGCGACCCAGAAGGTTCCGCAGTCGCACTGAGGGGGTTTGTAGGTGAAATTTTTTCCTGGGACTCCACTAAATTTAAAGAGATGTAGTGTCACTTTAAAAAAGTTGTAAAAACACGATCGCACCGCTGCGCTGGTGGCACAGTAAGTCCCAGCCTAACAGTCTGTTAGCAGTGTGTGTGAGGAAACCCACAAGAGACCCCAAAAAACATTACCAAACCGATCAGGAGGCTTGCAGGAACGAACTGTACAGCAGAAAGAACGATCTGATACAGGAAGTGAAAGCACCTGGGTCGTGCCTAGAGTGTCTGATGCCTGCCTATGCTGTCCAGCACCATGAATCACGAGAAAATGGTCGCCCAATGCATTCCTATAGGGAAGATTAGAAAATGGCTGCCCATACATTACAATGAGGGATTCCGATATTAATGCAGGGCAAGTCTACAGCAAAATGGTGGCCCCCATGCAGTCTCCAGGACCTCCCGTAGGACCCCCCCCAGAGAAAACGCCCCCCCCCCCCCAGAACAGTCGCAGCAGCCGCAATATAGCCGCCCCTCAAAAGGCAGGAACCTGTTATGGGGGGGGGGGGACAGCTAAGGGGGGGCATGGTATACCTGAGAGGCCGGGGGAACTGAGGGATACCAGAGGGTCCGACTATTCCATGGAGGGGGCCCACGTCCACCCCGAGACTACCAGAGAATTGGGGGGACACTTACTCACCATACCACGGAATCAGGTGGGCCCCACTCTAAACAGACTACCTCCCACCCGGGATGGGGGTGCTGCCAGCCAAGGGTTACGCTGCGACTCAGGACGTTCTATATCATTTGCGTCCCAGCGAGATGGTCAACTCGCGGGCTTGTCCCCATCCATCAGGGCTCTGTCGTGGCGAGCCCTAGTGCTGGACTATACCCTGCTCACACTCGCTGGCCAAGCTGGGAGACCTTAAGGATCTAGAATATCCAGTCCTAAACCCAGCCGGCTGTTGCTTGTAGTCCTCCAGGAACTCTACTTAAGAATAAATTACAAAAAAAGGTTCCTAAAAAATAACAGCTAAGTCCGAAGTAACAGCAGGGAACTAGGTCCTACACCTAAACTAGGCAGAAACAAACTGAGGGCTGCACCAGAGTGTGTGGGGTTATGCCTGCAGGGACAGTCCCATAGGCGTGGTGAAAGCCTTTTCCTGCCTAGTGTCCTATTCCTGAAGGGAGGAGCATAACTCAATGGTAATCACTGGTTTCCAGAAACATGGACCTTCCTGATACAGAACAAGTGGGTCCACAAAGTCATTCGGTCCGGCTACAAGATCGAGTTTCGGTCTTATCCTCAGGAAACATTCTTCCCTTCCAACCTGCGCTTGACCCCTGATCGTTTAGGGGATCTCTTTTGAGCAGTGCAAGACTTGCATTTCAAGGGGTGATTGTTTGAGTTCCAATGATGTTTTTAAGGTTTTTACTCTAACCTGTTTACAGTTCCCAGGAAGGAAGGCAAGGTCGTCCAAATTCTGCACCTCAAGGCGCTAAACTGCTTTGTGCAAGTACAGAAGTTCCGAATGGAGTCCATTTGCACGGTAGTGGCATCCCTACACCAGGGGGGATTTCCTCGCTTCCATCGACGTTAAAGATGCCTACCTTCACATCCCAATGTGTGCCGGCCACCAGGGCTTCCTCTGCTTTGCCGTGGGCGAGGGGCATTATCAGTTTGTGGCGTTACCCTTTGGTCTCACCTCTGCTCCTTGGGTCTTCACAAAAATTTAGGCCCCGGTGCTAGCATTGTTGCGTCAGCGGGGGAACGCGGTACTGGGGTACCTGGATGATATGCTTTTGCAAGCAGTCTCCGACTGCTCTTCTGGACAACTTGGAGATTACTCTGCAAACTCTGCGTGATTTTGGTTGGATTCTGAATCTTCAGAAGTCTGCTCTAGTTCCGTCCACCAGTCTGGACTATCTGGGTCTGACTCTGCACTCGGCCTCAGCCAGGATGCATCTTCTCTGGAAAAACTCCAGAAATTGCAGGAGGCAATTCAGCTTCTGCTGTCCAGCAGACGGTCATCTCTTCGGACTTGCATTCGGGTGCTGGGTCTGATGGTGTCTACCTTTGAGGAGGTTCCGTTTGCTCAGTTCCACACGCGATCTCTGCAAAGAGAGATCCTGGCAAAATGGAACATGAATCCTCAGTCTCTAGACAATCTGATCCTGTTGAGCCGGAGTACGAGAAGGTCCCTGGTTTGGTGGCTTTGTTCTCTGGCACTTTGTCAGGGAAAATCTTTTCTTCTCCTTTACTGGACGGTCATCCCCATGAATGCCAGCCTGTCCGAGTGGGGAGGCGTCCTCAGCACGGATTGTGCTCAGGGGGGGTCTGGACTCAGGAAGAGTTAAGGCTACCGATCAATGCACTGGAACTCCAAGCTATCATACTCCTACACTGCAAAAAACATACACTACACTCAGATCCATTGCACAGAATCCAAACGTTTGAGTCTGAGGACATGTATATACACGTAAGCCAAAGAAAAAAAATGACAGGATAATTGTTATGCATTCTATTTACTGATCATTACACAGGAACTTTTGTTCCTGATCATTATGTTTTTTTACGGCAGTGTTACAGCTGTGTTGAATAGGCCTAAAATAAAAAAACAAAAACAAAAAAAAAAAAAAAGGTTATACTAACCTGCTTTGTGCAAAGGTACTGCACAGAGCAATCCCTAATCTTCTCTTTTTCTGTCCCCCATCAGCGCTTACTGATCCTCATTGCCGCAGGTGCCCCCTCAGCAAGCCAGGTGCTAAGGGCAGCCGTGCGGGTGTATTCCCAAGCCGGGCTGTGTGCATCCATATACACAAACACACACAGCACCGGCAAGCCATGCCCCCGCTTCACTATCATAAGCTCCTGCTGCTCTCAGTGTCTCCTGTGAGACCAGGAAGAGGGGAGTGGTGCTGCAGCCGGGACAGCGCTGGATCAGGTCAAGTAAATGCTTAAGGATGGGGTGGGTAGATAGGGTAGTGGGGAGTTTTTTCTTTTTTTTTTTTATCTTAACCAATTTAAAACTAGCCCCTTTCATACTTCATAAAAACTGTATTTTTTGCTAGAAATTTACTTAGAACCTTATTGCTTTATTGAGATTTCTACATCCATTTTGCTTATGTGGATGCAGGAGTCTGTCAGTTTTTTTTTTTAGTTTCTTTTTTTTAGCAAAAGCAGAGCCCATACCCTAAATACTAAGCAACTGCAAAGCTATTGTTGTGGTCAGTCCTGATGGTTTGTTATTGCACAACTCGAACACTGGCACATGTGTAATATAATTCATGCAAGGAGGAAAAGATTTGTTTTGAACAATGAAACAAAGGTCTAAGTGTCTTTTGAGATAATCTGCAAAAGTTTTTGTAGAAAACATTTACAGTCACGCTTCTGAATGATTTAAGTCTGTAGAATTACAAGTAGTAGGAGAATCTTTGATCCCAGAGTTTGAATTTCAATAGTTGCCTACGTTATTGCAGGCATTAACTCGGGGTAGAGGTCACTCAGTTTTTGTTAAAAGTTGACAGAACATATATAATTGTGACATAAGACATTTTGTGATAATTAGTTTTAAAGGCAAAAAAAATGTGTCTCTAAACTTCTAACCAGCCAGAGCGGATTGTCCTAATAAAAAAAAATGTAAATGTTGCTCATTTGTAGCTATGATAACTAGGGCACGCACTTTATTTGTACAGAACAGAAATGTAAGTTTCTGTTCATGTGATTGGCTTATTGTGTTTACCAATGATTTTTCTCGTGCTACAACATTGGTACTGATCATGAGACTACAGGAGACAGATTATTCTTCGCAAAAATGAAGAAGTGAATGTAGGGCAGATAAAGAGTCCAGACAAACAGCAAGAGGTGGGCTCCTGCAGTGACACTTGCCAACATCATTGTACAGTATAAAACCGTTATGGAGAAATCAATTTTCTGGAGTTTCATTTTACAATAACAAATATCACTTAGGCCCACTCTGAACAGAATTGTAAGGCTATTTTCACACTGCTCTGCTTCAAAAACGCATATGTGCATTTTGCATTCATTTCAATGGGGAGGTGCGGACCCACAACAGACTGATGTGAAGTGCTCCATAGGATAGAATGGTCATACATTTTTCTTTTGCTTTAAGTAAGACAAAAAGGGAAGAAAAACTGATCAGTGTGAAAGAAGCTTTAAGTGGTAAGAATTCCAAACTGTGGCACCTAGGAAAGTCGTCGTGAGCTAAGCACACCAAGAACAATTATTTCACAAACCTTTTTTGGTGGAACGGATGATTAAAAGATTCGGGGTAGTGAAGGCTTGTTTTTATTAGATTGGAAAGCTGCTCTGGTGATGGACGCACTGGTGCAGTTGTATTCTCAGACCTGTTAAATTTTAACAGTACCATCTCCGGCTGTTCCTATATGAACAGTTATAAAAGAACAAAGAGGATATGTTTATCAGCTATCAAGGCTCAAAACGAAATTTGGGGAAACAATAGGACCTAGGAAAACATGAAAGAATCACCTGTTTTTGAGGGAATGACATTGCTTCAGTTCCAACAGCATGTAAAGTCACATGATGTTGACCTTCCAAAATTAATTGCTTGTTATCTTCAATAACATATGCCTGAAAGATAAAATGAAGGCAAAGATGTCATGTTGGTGCTATGACCAGAGGCAGGGTACCCTGGACCAGTGCTTTTTAAAGGGTCAGCACATTTTAAAGTGTAAACCTGGGAAATACAAAATGATGAATACATGTAATCTACATATAGGCTGTTTTAATGAAAAGTGCATGTCAAAGCAAGCAGTCAATCTAAAGATACAGAAAGCAAAGTTAATATAAATATATTGATTTTAAATAGTGTGTGTAGTGTGTGTCAAACAAGGCTACCCTGAAAAAGACATCATCTGGATTGGAGCATGTGCTGCCCATTCCACACACAAATACACCCCATACCATCAGAGATGAAAGCTTTTGAACTGAGTGCTGATAATAAGTTGGAAGGTTCCTCTCCTCTTTATTCAGGAGGACTGCTTGCCAATGTTTAAACTGAGAAAATGTAGCATTTGCAAAAAAAAAAAAAAAAAAAGGAAAGTTATGGCAGCAACATGTCTCCAAAAAGTTGGGGCAAGGCAATGTTTACCATGGTGTACATCCCCTCTTCTTTGTAAACGTCAGGGAACTGAGACTAGTTGCTGGAGTTTTGGGAAAGGAATGTTGTCCTATTCTTGCCTGGTATAGGATTCTAACTGCTCAACAGTTCTGGTTCTTCTTTGTCATATTTTTCATTTCAAGATGCAACAAATATTTCCAAATGTTGAAAGGTCTGGACTGCAGGCAGGCCAGTTAAGCACCTGGACTCTTCTACTACGAAGCCCGTGCTGTTATCATAGATGCAGTACACAATTTAGTATTGTCCTGCTGAAACATTCAGGGCCTACCCTGGAAAAGACATCGTCTGGATTGGAGCATGTTCTGCTCTTAAACCTGGATATAACTTTTAGCATTGATGGTGCCTTTCAGACCATTTTAAATGAGCTTTGGCCCAGAGAAGATGGCAGTGTTTCTGGATCATGTTCAGATATGGCTTATTTTTTGCATGATAGAGCTTTAATTTGCATTTTTGGATGGCAAATTGAACTATGTTCACAGACAGTGATTTTTTGAAGTATTTCTAAGCCCATGCAGCGATGTCCATCACAGAATCAGGCGGTTTTTATTTTTAGTGCTGTCTAAGGGCAAGAGGATCACAGGCATCCAATATTGCATTTTGGCCTTGTCCTTTGCACACAAAGATTTCTCCTGAGTTTCAGAATTTTTTGATATTATGAACTGTAGATGATGATATATTTAAAGTCTTTGCAATTTTTTACGTTGAGGAACATTATTTTGAAATTTTTAGATGCAGCTTTTCACAGATTAGTAAACCTCAGCCCATCTAAGATGCACAATTTATACCCAATCATAGTACTGACCCGTTGCCAATTAACCTAATTAGTTGCAAAGTGCTCTTCCAGCAATTCCTTGTTAAGAGGGACTGGAATCTTTAGAACAACGTAAAGAAATCATAATTAGACCAGCAGATAAGGGTGGAGGGGTCATATTTATGAACAAGGAGTTTTACCATGCACAATTACAGGAAATGCTGGGTAACAATACTACGTATGTTCAGTTACCCTGTGACCCAACGCCTGGATTTAAAAAAGATCTTAAGGCATTGGTTGACCAAGGCTTTAAGAGTCGGGTATTGACAAAAAAAGAAAATAATTATCTTGTCCCCAGTTCTTGCCGGATACCCATAATCTATACGCTGGCTAAGATTCATAAGGACCCTAGTTGCCCTCCACCTCGCCCGATAGTCAATGGTATTGGGTCGGTAAATGCAAGACTTGGTCAGTACTAAGACACCTTCTTGCAGCCGTGTGTCCTTTCTCCTAAGGTATTTTTGAGGGACACCAAAGACCTGCTGTTGAGGTTGGATGATGTGTCCTTGAGGGACGACTCAACCGCTTTCTTAGTGACGGCGGACGTGTCGTCCCTCTATACTATCATCCAACATGATGACGCCCTCTTGGCCCTTAATTGGGCCTTGAGCAATCGTGATGAAGTACCGCATGAACAAAAGGTCTTCATCCAGAGGGCCCTAGACTTTTGTCTGGGCCATAATTATTTCTGGTACCAGAATAGGTTTTACAGCCAGAGAACAGGTGTCGCTATGGGCGCCAAATTTGCCCCCAGTCTTGCCAATATATTTATGGCTGAATGGGAGGACAAATTTGTATTTAATGTCAATAGACCTGCATTAAAATACTAATCGCAGGTTTATTGATGATATCTTTGTTTGGGATGGTCCTGAATCCTCGTTGAGAGAATTTATGAATCACCTCAACACCAATCAGAATATTATCAAATTAGACTTTCTGTGGAGTCAGGAGGCAATACATTTTTTGGATGTTGTCATTTGAAGGCAGGATACCAAGTTCACCACTAAAGTGCATTTTAAGCCAACTGATAGAGACAATTGAGTACTGTCCGTAATACTTTTTTATTTGCACTAACATACAATTTTTCAGGACAAGCTTTTGGGGTATGTCCCCTTCATCAAGAGTACTGCTTGGATCTTGATGAAGGGGACATACCCCAAAAGCTTGTCCTGAAAAATTGTATGTTAGTGCAAATAAAAAAAGTATCACGGACAGTACTCAATTGTCTCTGTTGCAAGTGCTCTAATATGGCTACAATGACCTCAAGCAAGCCAACTGATAGAAATGGCTATCTATCAGTTCAGAGTGGCCATCATCCCACTTGGCTTAAAAATATTCCTCGTGGCCAATTTATGAGGGTCAGACGGAATTGCACTTCTGAGGATGACTTTGTGGCCCAATCAGGGATATTGAAGGATAGATTAGTGATGAAGGGCTATAAAGGGGAAGTTTTGGATAAAGAAATTAAGAGAAAATTGGAGGCCCCAAGGCCTTTGTGTTTGGGGAGTAGAAAGAATGCGATTAAGAATCAATCTGGGAATATGAAGGAGTAGAGTTTCCTCTCAGATTACTCAGAGGATTATACGAGAGTCAAATCTATTTTTAGGAAACATTGGCCCATCCTATGCATGGACAGGACTTTGGGGCCTGTTCTACCAAAGACACCTTCCTTTATTTACAGGAGGGCACCGAATTTTGAGACAAAATTGTCAAAAAGATTCTGGACCCTCCAAATACCGCCTTCTTCCCTAATAGAAGAGGATTTCACGCTTGTGGTAGGTGTAGATCCTGCTACTTTACTAAATCCAATTTGAAAAAACAGGAGGAGTTCCACATCCCGGCTATCAAGAAATCATTTAAAATTAAAAACCTCATATCATGTGAATCGACACATGTCGTTTATGCACTTATGTGCCCCTGCAATTTGCTGTATATTGGGCACACCAAGAGAACTGTGTAGCAAAGGGTAGGGGAACATATAAGCAATATTTTAAAGGGGAAGAAGGAACACAGTGTATCTGCACACTTAAGGCAATTTCACCAACGGGACCCGAGGGGCCTGCACTTTTGGGGAGTGGAGCGTGTTTCCCCCTCATGGAGAGGTGCTAACTAGGTAAGAGAGCTCTCCAAGTGTGAGACCAAGTGGATCTTTCTGACCCAGTCTCTTGATTTAGTGGGCCTCAATATAGAACTGGATTCTGCACTGCTTCTGCTACTAGTGATTCCTAATAGTAGTCAGTGTGCAGTTGTGGTAGGATGGGAACTGTGCAATTGTGCCCGGTTCCTTCCTGTTACTTTATACTTTTAGTGATATTTCCGTTTTGTTTTAATTTTTTAATGTAATGTCTCATTAGTTTTGGGATTGTTTTATATATGGGGGATGGGTGTTACTCATTATTCAAGGTTTACTTGAATCCCTTAATCTCCTAGTTTATCCAGAGGGTGACCCCATTGTGATTTGTGTGGTTACCTTTTTAAAAAAATTTAATTTCTCTAGCGCTCATCGACAGACGTAGTCCTCGGTGATACACCACCTTCGGGTTATGTTACCTCCGCAGGAGCAGGACTAGACAGGAAATTAAAAAGCTTCTGGCCACACCCTAGGGGCAGTCCCAGAGGGTATATCCTCTCTCTCTCTGCCTCAGCAAATCAGTTATTTTCTGTCTAGTTAGGAGTAAGGACCTAGACACCTTGGTGGGATCTTAGGTCCTGGCAAGAATTTTTTCTTAAAGGATTTTTTTTAGACAGCTTTTTTCTCCAGTGTTCCTGTGAGATCTTCAAGCAAGAAAGCTGAACTGGGCGACGGGCTGGATGTTGAGATCCGGTGGTCACCCCAGTTCAGCCTACGAGCGCGTGCAGGCCATAGCTCCGCGCTGGGTCGGCCGCGACAAAGTCCCATTAAAGGACTGTCCACGCGAGTTAAACGTCTCGCCGAAACGCCAAAGACCATGAGTCACGGCGTCCGTATCGGTCGACAGCCCTCCCGCCCCGGTGGAGAGGGGTACTGTCAGGAGTTGGTGCCCGCCTGGTTCCGGTATGGTGAGTAGTATGTTCCCCCTTTTTCCCGGACGGGTTTTGTGGTGAACGCGGGCCCCTCTCTGTATGGTAAGAAAGAGTCCTTTCTATCCTATAACATGTCACAAATCCTCCTACTTTGAGTGTGATTTATGTGTGCAAAGCCAGGAGGCTTGGCTTGGGAGCTAACAATCTATTGTATACATGTTTTAAAGATGTAATCTGTGGCATTCTGGGAATCTTATGGGTTAAGTATAAGCTACCTACCAGTCAGAAGCCACGGACATGTAGACTGCCTTCCAAATCAGATCTCCAGCTATTAGCAGGCCTCCCGAACGGCCACGCGGTCCGCCAGGGCCGGTACCGCCAACCACGCCATATCCCCATGCAGAAGAGTGTTGTGTGCCCTGCAGGACACCGCTATTCAGTTTAGGCCGCCGCCATTTTTTTTGCTGGATCGCACGAGCCGCCATTTTGGCGTAGCCTCGTGTCTCCAGCATGGGGGCGGCCATGTTTGAGGTGATCCTACACCTCGTGGAGCTTGGGGGAGGCGCCGGAAGGCCTGCAGAGGGGCGGAGCCGCCTCCTTTCTTCCTGGGCAGCCAGCCAAAAGACTTCCTGTTTGTCAAGACAGCGCTGTAAGCTGTTGCAGTTTAACTCTGAGCATCAAGTGGTGAGCCTGGGGGTCTATCTCTCTCTCTCTCGATCGATAGGGATCCCTAAGCAGGTAACACTAAGGGGCTTTTTTGTGGCGCTGGGGGTCAGAAGAAAAAAAAAAAAAAAAAGTTTTTCTCTTTACTTTTGAATTATATTATCCAGGAAGTAACTGGAGTTATTATGGACCCTGCCACACATATTCCCCCACCTGTTTCCCTCGAGGGGGCCTCGGGACCCGCCGGTGCACAGAGTATAGAGCAATTACAGAGCAATTTTGGAGTCTATGGTGGCTCGGGTGGAGGCGGCCTGTCAGGGACGGGGGTCAAGGAAGCGACCCCCGCCTACCCCTATACCATCTGACACCTCTGACTCAGATTCAGAGATGGTCACGGCAGTTGCAGGTTCCTCTGCAAGGGCTGTTATCCCAGGTAAAGCCCCCTCAGACAGTGAGGAGGACGCTTCTTCTCTTGCTATAATTCAGGAAGAAGCATTGGTGGACGCACTAGTTGTGGCAGTGCAAGAAACCTTAAAACTTGAGGCTTTACCGGCAGAGGCAACTGAAACAGAGAGGCCTTTTGGGACTAATAAGCCCATCAAGACGGCGAAGGCTTTTCCTGTACCTAAATGTTTTGGTAATCAGATTAAAGGAGAATGGGAGCATTCTAAACGTACCTTTACTATTTCCAAGCGTATTGCTAGACGCTATCCGTTTGAGGAATCCATCATTAAGAAATGGACGGTACCACCAGTGGTGGATCCGCCTATTTCCAGGCTGAATAAAGCCACGGTTATTCCAGTGGAGGACACTTCGTCCTTTAAGGATCCGGTGGATCGAAAGATAGAAGCAGAGTCCCGCACTATCTTTTCTCTGATAGGGTCAGCATTTAGACCAGTAATCGTTATTGGTCTAGTTTCCCAGACACTTACGGAATGGGCGAAGATGGTACGCCAAGATCTTAGGGGAAAAGATATTCCCCAGGAGACATCTGATTTGATGGAACAGATCATACAAGGGCTACGGTTTATCTGTGACGCAGCCTTGGACACTACTCCCCTATTAGGGCATGCATCTAAGTTAGCAGTGATCCTCAGACGTGTGCTGTGGTTAAAATGCTGGTCAGCTGACCTAGGTTCCAAAAAGACCTTGACCAATCTCCCCTTTCAGGGGAATCGTCTATTTGGAGCCAACCTAGATGAAATCATTAAGGATGCCACTGGGGGCAAGAGCACTTTTTTGCCACAGGCTGCAAAAGCTAAGGGACCTCGCAACAAGCGAGGACCTTTCTTTATCGCCCATAAAGGGCGCCCGGCTGGTACTAGCGGGAAAGGCAAGACTCCTCCAGGAGGGTTCAAGAAGGGGACCAACCCAGCCAAACCCGAAGCAAAGGAGTACACAGCCTGAAGGTGCGCCCCCACCCGGTTTCAGGGTGGGGGGACGTTTTCACCGGTATTCAGGACATTAGATCGAGCATCAACCACTACTACCGGTGCGATTCTTCCCTTCCAACATTTAAGTACCACAGGAAGCGGTAGTTACCGTTCCCTGAAAAGATCTTTTCCTTTACCTTTTCCTAAGATTAAGTCCCGATACCTCACAGGAATCGGATCTGGTTGACCAGATAGGCCAAGTAGCCTCTAGTCGGGTGACTTCGGTCCCTGAGGTTCAACCAGAAAAGATCACCTTTCCTGATAACTATCAGGTATCTGATAAATGTGTGGGAACAGTAAACGACCAGACTTTCTCGGATGGTCGGGGCCAGATACCTCTAGGGACGCCTGGTTCAGATCCAATCAGCGCCAGTGGTCCTAGAAATTCTAGGCTGGCCTCCTCAAGCCGGCCTGGCCGACTTGGACATGTTAGTCGCAGACGTTCCGTGGGAACTTCGTCTCAGGGAGTGTCTGTGGTCTCAAGGACCAATTTACCTTCGTGCTTTACAGTCGCTGGTTTTAATGGCCTAGCCATTGAGACCCAAGTACTGAAGGACAGAGGTTTGTCTACTTCAGTCATTCCTACCCTTATTAAAGCAAGGAAAGCGACTTCCAGCAAAGTCTATTATCACACATGGAAGACTTATATTGCGTGGTGCGAATCTTTAGGATTTCCTCCACGTACCTATTCGGTGACTCGAATATTGGCCTTTTTGCAACAAGGGGTTGAGCAGAAGCTAGCCTTGAGCACCATCAAGGGTCAAGTTTCAGCATTAGCAATCTTCTTTCAGAAGCCTTTAGCTACCAAATCCTTGGTGCGGAATTTCATCCAGGGGGTGCGGCACCTGGCTCCTCCAGTCCGCGCGCCCTTACCGCCCTGGGATCTTAATTTGGTTTTGTCGGTTCTACAGAAACCTCCCTTTGAAAACATCAGGGAGATTCCCTTGCTTACTCTATCCCAGAAGGTGGCCTTCTTGGTGGCTATTACTTCTGCTCGCAGGGTGTCAGAACTGGCTGCATTATCATGCCAGTCACCATACCTAGTGATTCATAGGGATAAGGTAGTACTTCATCCTAAGCCATCTTTTCTTCCCAAGGTGGTTTCAGATTTTCATCTGAATGAAGATATTGTACTACCTTCCTTGTGTCCTCAGCCCAAGCATCATCGGGAACATGCGTTGCATTCCTTAGAGGTGGTTCGGGCAATCAGGGTATACCTGAAAGCTACGGAATCATTCCGTAAGACGGATTCACTTTTTGTGATCACGGATGGCCCCAGAAAGGGTTTGCCTGCATCTGCCGCGACCATTGCCAAATGGATTAGACAAACGGTGGTACAGGCTTATTCTATTAAGGGTCAGAGTCCTCCGTTCCCTGTTAGGGCGCACTCCACTCGAGCGCTCAGTACTTCCTGGGCCTTTCGCCATCAGGCGTCAGTGGTCCAGGTATGTAAGGCGGCCACCTGGTCGTCGGTACATACATTTACAAAATTCTATAAAATTGATGTGACGGCATCGGCGGATGCCTCATTTGGCCGCAAGGTTTTGCAGGCCGCAATTTGAGGAAAAAAATTTGTTTTCTCTTTTTTTGGTTGAGTCTCATCATTAAGGATGAGCATTGTAAACTTCTAGTTGGCACCGGTTGGGCTTTCTAGATTGGGATTTGATTTCCATTTTCCCACCCCTCAGTTGTGATACTGCTCTGGGACGTCCCGAAGGTGGTGTATCACCGAGGACTACGTCTGTCGATGAGCGCTAGAGAAAAATGGATTTTTGTAAAATCTTACCGTAAAATCCTTTTCTCTTAGCTCATCGACAGACGTAGTCCCCGCCCCTCTATTTTGGAGTTGGGTTGGGTTAAATTCTCTAAGCACTGCTTTTTCACATAACTGATTTGCTGAGGCAGAGAGAGAGAGGATATACCCTCTGGGACTGCCCCTAGGGTGTGGCCAGAAGCTTTTTAATTTCCTGTCTAGTCCTGCTCCTGCGGAGGTAACATAACCCGAAGGTGGTGTATCACCGAGGACTACGTCTGTCGATGAGCTAAGAGAAAAGGATTTTACGGTAAGATTTTACAAAAATCCATTTTCTTGTAACTTTTATTTTTATATTGTTTGGATTCACTTAGTATGTGAACTTGATGGATTAGGTTTGCTTATTGCACAATCCAGCCCTGGTGCATGTATGAGTGGACAGTAGAAACTATGGTGTTATTGCGATATTTTTTTGTACTTTATATAGCCAGCTACCCCTTTAAATTATTATTTAAGATGTCACTTGCCTATTGTTAAGTTAAACTGATAATGGGTGGCGATAGTTTGCAGTGGCAGAGTACAGCTAATAGTCCCCTTACTATGCCCATGATTTATTTACATGGGGCTTACTTCAATTATTAACTCCAACTGGTCTGCCCTCTAGTGGTGCTGTGATCTGAATAGGATCTGTTGTGCACTGGCAGAGGACGGGTTAAATAAGCAGTTGGTTAGTAGATGTCCGCTCATACTAGCAGCGCTATGTGTATCGATCAGCTGTGCTTGGATTGAGCGAGCGGCCGGTTTCTGCCTGATTTGTTTGAGGCGGTGACTGGCCACTATAAATTGGATTGCTGTGCCGTCTAGGTCACGCCCCCAATGACGAAGTTGGAAGTGACGAAACGCGTCGGGGGATGACCAAACAGCATCCATAGTTACTGTGACAGTGGTGGAGGAACATCCGGAGGAACTTGTACTACAGTGTGGAGCCTGGAACTAGCGTCCGAAGGGTGCCCACCTTGCCAGCTGTATCTTTGTGCATGTTAATCATCAGTTTCAAGTGAGTGCAATGTGTTTAAGTTGTGTGAAAATAAAGGAAAATTAAACGTTATTGCACTAGTGGAGGTTATTTTATTTCCACATGTACCGGAGTATGGCCCCGTTTCCACTAGTGCGACTTGTTGTGCGTCTTGACACATGTCAAGTCGCATGACAAGTCAAAACCTATTAATTTCAATTAGGACCGTTCTAACTGCTGCGACTCAAGATGCAGCGACTTCAGAAAAGGTTTTTGCACGACTTCAGTGAGACTTGTCCCTCATAGAAGGAAGTCGCACTGAAGTCCCCAGAAGTAGTTGCAAACAAGTCGCACTACAAAGTCGCACTTGAAATCACGCGACTTTGTAGGCGCATTAGTGGAAACATAGCCTAACACAGCCCTGTTTTGGGAGACTGAGGTTTGATGCTGCTGAGATCTCTGCAATCTATGCCCTCTAGGCTTGTTCACGAGAGTATGTAAGCATCTCCTTTTGGTGAGTGTGGAATTCAGGCATTCCCCCGACACGTTGGTGGTGGAGAGTGGGTGATCCTCATAATATCACGTCCATCAATACTCCTGGGATTAAGTGCACATTTTATTCAAGCTCATGGACTTTACACGGACTGAGGATGATGGTTTATGATTTTTTTTGGATTATATGTTTTTAGTCATTCTTTGAGGTCCATGTTCCACATATGCTTATTAATATTTATGTGGTGGTGAGGCGGTTTCCACCATCCCTGTGCTACTGAAATTTGTTTGATATATTGTATTACGGTATCATTTACCAAATTTCTCTTTTTGTAATTCCTTGTTAGTACTATTTATTTTGCCAGCTTTTTGGTTCGCTATCTCAAATTTTTTTTTAGATCTGTTGCTACCATAAATTTCTAAATTGCCTTATTTTTTTCTTAAAAGGGTACATTTTCTCAGCTTAAACATTTGAAATGTTGAAGGGTTGAGGATTAGAGTCATTATTCTCACCAATAAAAAAAGTATATCTTAACAGCATAACTCTAAAGCTTGAGGATGGCCAAGGTATAAATGTTACTGGGATATAAAATAAGAGATGGAGTGGCGCTAGATCCTTGAAAAAATAAACAAAGCAGAAAAAACATTGGTGATTAACTCATATTAGTGCAAAAAAACAGTGCATCCAAAAGTCCCAGAGATTGTGGTTCACAATGCTTTTGTCTAGGTTTTAAAGTTTAATTATTTTTGTGTCACATATTGAGAGTTCACATCAATATCTTCACAGTTTAGATTTATTCAAGGCGCCACTCAATCTCTTATTTATACTTGATTATATATGTTGGGACACTACAGGTGTTGGCAGTTTGAATCCATCTATTATTCATAGGATATTATTTTGATACACATTTGTTGAAGGTATCACAATTTTCTTTCTATTTTGACACATTTTTACAGGGTAGCACACAAGTTTTTTCACCTTTCAACCAATAAATGTTAATGTTCTATGTTTCCTTAATTCATGGCTACCTAATATTCTAGTATGAGAATTTCTAAGGGGCTAAACACACTAAAATTTATAAAGGATTGTTTATACTGACATTTATAAATATACATTTTATACCACATTTACTGACTAAAATTGTATCCATTTTGCATTTCCTGGCTCTGCGTCGAGCCATCAAGACTGCGGGTCATTTCCGCCCCCTTGACTACTATAGGACATTCCTGAACAGAAGCATAAAAGACAGGCAAGTAACTGGTACAGGTGTTCATAGTTCATCCTCGTTGGTGACTCGTGGTAGAAGGTCCTCTTGTTGGGGGTAGTTCCCCTGAGATTGGACACTCCCTGTGCCGGAATATGGTAGTGGCATATCATGCTGAAAGCCTTTTTTACTGTATATGCGGCGGCGGCGATCCTGGGCTCTCTCTCCCATCTTTCTGCTTTTCGGTTGGGCATGATTATGGCGACAAAGCGTGCGTTTCACACAGGTTAGAGGCCTCCCATCTAAAAACCAGCTCCCATTGGTGAAGTGGGCTGGCTGGGCGGCGCTCACCACTTCACCTTCTGGGTTCTCCAGCTCTCCTGCATTCAACCAGGAGCAAGGTGGGGCATGACATCATCGCTCTGCTTCTAAATGGCCGATTCCTAGGAATCTGATTTGGCTGGGGAGCGGTTGGCTCTCATTGGAGGAGGAATGGGGGCTTCTTTTTAAAACGCCGGTCATTTTTTTATGCTGCTGCTGCCCTGGCTGTCACCTGGTCCCATGCTGGGGAGTTTTTATCAGCCTGGGTGCCGGGTGTAGCCTCTGCTTTACTTCCTCCCCTCCTTTCTTCCAGCACTTCTGTGACTGTCTAGTGTGGCTGCTTTGGACTAATCTCCATCCTTGTTCTGCTGTGTTCTGGTGAGCTCTATGTTTCCCTAGGCCTTTTTTTTTTTGTTATGTTAAATCTTCTTGGTTCTTATTCTTCCTCTTAGCCCAGGATGAGCTTGCGGGCTCCCGAGGATGAGGCACTGAAGCCTACAGAAAGGTAGGGACGTCCTCGTGCATTCCTGTTGTGGTGCTTGTATTCCTGATTGGTATTTAGCAGTCCTTATTGCAAGGGGAAACGCTCTTCACACAGGCCGCAAGAGTGTGATATTTTCGTCTAGTGGACATTGTTCCCTGTCTCTCCGATCTTGTCATTCCAAAGCAAAGTTCAAGCAACGTCATATGCGCCGGCCCGCCTTCCAGGCATCGCCAAATGGGCTCGTCCATTATTTAGAGGCCGGTCGCTCCTAGTGGCTCAATTTTGTAAGTCATGCTTCAGGGAGGCCTCTCAAAGCAGCCATGTAGTGAATGAGGATATCAAGCTATATATTTATAGCTTGATATCCTCATTGCCGACCGCCAGCCGCACATATACTGTGGCAGGCTGGCTCAGCAGCAGGTATGACGATTTGTGGGAGCGCTCCTGGGGGGCAAGCACGTGCCGTCGGCGGCATGCGCCCACTCCCACTGGGCAGTGGGGATGCCGATCCACGGGACCGGCCCCCCAAATTGCCACCGGGCACCCGCGATCGCTTCCCGCTGAGCGAGAACGACGGTCTGCTGTTGTAAACACAGCAGACAATTGTTCTCTCTGAAATGATCACAGAGCGCCTGTGATCCACCTATATAGGATTACAGGTCTCTGTGTTAATTTCACAAGTACCTCCCCCGTTTTTTTTTTTTTTACTAAAAATACATAGCAGAATACAAATTGGCCTACAAGGATGAAAAAAATGTATTTTTACATTTTTTTTGGGAATGTTACATAGCAAAAAGTGAAAAATATATATATTTTTTTTTAAGAATTGTCACTTTTTTTGCTTATAGAGAAAAAAATAAAAAACAAAACAAAACAAAAAAAAAATATTGCACAGGTGATCAAAAACCACCAAAAGAAAGCTTTATTTGGGGGGGGGGGGAAGGACATCAATTTTATTTAGGTACAGCAGCAGCGCAATTGTCTGTTAAAGTAACGCAGTGCCGAATAGCAAAAAATTGCCTGGTCATTCAGGGGGCCAATCCTTCCGGTCCAGAAGTGGTTAAGGAAGCTGTACAGGAAAGTGTGATGAGTCTCTTGCCTACTTCTTCCAGAAAGGATAAGCTCATGCACCAGCAGGAAGAAGGGTCACCAAAACCAGTTGTCAGTGGTTTGGATGCAGACTCTAGCAGCGGAAGATGAGATGGAGTTGGTTTTCTTTTGATTTTTCCGTGGCTCCCGCTTTCATTTCTGCAGTTAAGCAGGCTATCTAGCGGGAGGAGGATACTTCGGTCTCTAAGGATCATAGGAAATACTATCCTAACTTGAAGAGGGATCTTCCCAAGTTTCCTTTTATGGAGGAAATAAAGGAACTGATGGAGGAGGATGGTCTTCGATTATGGAGTCAGTGTTAAACTCACATCTGGATGAAGAGGCAATATATTCTAGTCTTCAGGGTCTCAAGTTGTCTGCAGAGTTCATGGCAGAAGTAGCTGTAGATATGGTAAGATTCACTTATTATGGCACATTCTGTCACTGCCAGACGGGCCTTCTGGTTTAAGCACTGGTCCGTGGAGTCTGCCTTGAAGCAGGGCCTATGTTTTATTTAATTTACAGGGGGGGACACTCTTTGTAAAAATTCTGGAGGATGTGATCTGTCGGGTGACTGGAGGGAAATCTGGCCTTCTTCCCCAGGATCAGAAGCATCGAACGCAGCCCTTTTCTGCAAATAGGTCTTGAGAACAGTTCAAAGACGAGAGAGCCTATCGTCCAGGTAGAGAGTTTAACAGCTTTACATGGCGTCCACGGAACTCCTTTATGGATTGGACAAAGTCCAAGGCCTCTAAACATTCCAAAACAGCAACCAAGTCCTTCTAGTTTGCCCACCCAGGTTTTGCCAGTGGGGGAAAGACTACCTCTTTATGGCTAGATCTGGGGGGAAAGAGTATCAGATGCATGGGTCTTGAAAGTGATTCGCATAGGGCTTTGCTTTCACTTTGAAAGTCCACCTCCAACAAGGTTGTCTCAACAAGAATCCCCATATCTTCGGAAAAGCGAAAATCGCTAGAATTATACATTGCAGAATTGCTAAGTCTGCAGGCCGTTATTCCGTTACCAAGGTCGGAAGAGGGAATTTATTCCCCTTTGTTTCTCGTTCAGAAATCGTGAGGCAAGTGACGCCCGTTTTTTACCTCAAACACCTGAACTCTTTTCTCAAGCAGCAAACCTTTTGCATGGAATCAATTAAAACCAAATCCTCGGTGGTGCGGAAAGGTGATAGAATGACATCCATAGATCTCGAGAACGCCTATTTTTCATATTCCGGTGACCAGGGCTCATCAACGATTTCTCAGGTTTGAGTTCAAAGGCAACTTTTTCCAGTTCAGATGTCTACCCTTTGGCCTCAGTTCGGCCCCAAGAACCTTTTTGAAGGTTCGAGTGATGGGTATTGCCTTCTTTTGCGAGAAGGGCATTTTCAGATTACATTATTTAGACCAGGGGTGGGGAACCTTTTTTCTGCCAAAGGCCATTTGGGTATTTATAAAATAATTCGGGGGCTGTACAAAATTATCAACTTAAAAATATGCCTGTTATATTTGGTCAAACGTTTAATTAAATCACCCCTAATATGATGGCTGCAACTGCTTCTCTTTGGTGAGGTGTGTGATGTTAGCTGGTATTGATGATGTTGCTACTTGCAACTGGTTTTCCAGGTTTGCGTCGGTCAGTCTGGAGTGCAGTCGACTCTTTGTGGTGGTATGTTTTGAAAAGAACTGCTGGCGGGTACTGCTGGTGGGTATAGCTGACTGGTACTCTGCTGTGGGTACTGCTGGCTCAGGCTGGTACTGTGCTGCTGGTACTGCTGTGGGTATTTCTGGCTCAGACGGGTACTGCTGGCTCAGGCTGGTACTGCTGTGGGTACTGCTGGCTGGTATTGCTGTGGGTACTGGTGGCTCTGGCTGGTACTGTGCTGGCTGGTAATGCTGGCTGGTACTGTTGTGGGTACTGCTGACTCTGGCTGGTACTGCTGTGGGTACTGCTGGTCTGGCTGGTTCTGCTGTGGGTATTGCTGGTTCTGGTTGGTACTGCTGGTTCTGACTGGTACTGTTGTTAGTACGGTTGGCTCTGGCTGGTACCGTTGTGAGTTCTGCTGGTTCTGGCTGGTACTGCTGGCTCTGGCTGGTACTGATGTGAGTACTGCTGACTCTGGCTGGTACTGCTGGTTCTGGCTGGTACTGCTGTGAGTACTGCTGGCTCTGGCTGGTACTGCAGTGAGTACTGCTGGCTCTGGCTGGTACTGCAGTGAGTACTGCTGGCTCTGGCTGGTACTGCAGTGAGTACTGCTGGCTCTGGCTGGTACTGCAGTGAGTACTGCTGGCTCTGGCTGGTACTGCAGTGAGTACTGCTGGCTCTGGCTGGTACTGCAGTGAGTACTGCTGGCTCTGGCTGGTACTGCAGTGAGTACTGCTGGCTCTGGCTGGTACTGCAGTGAGTACTGCTGGCTCTGGCTGGTACTGCAGTGAGTACTGCTGGCTCTGGCTGGTACTGCAGTGAGTACTGCTGGCTCTGGCTGGTACTGCAGTGAGTACTGCTGGCTCTGGCTGGTACTGCTGGCTCTGGCTGGTACTGCTGTGAGTACTGCTGGATCTGGCTGGTACTGCTGTGAGTACTGCTGGCTCTGGCTGGTACTGCTGTGTGTGCTGCTGGTGGGAAATGCTGGCTAGGAGAAGCGTAGCGCCGCCACGCAGGAGGAAGAGGCGATGTTTCCTGTATTGGTCACAGGTGGAGTGCATTTGATATCACTCGGCCTGTGACTCACTCAGACTGTTAGGATAGAGCCGGAACTATACAGGAAGCATCAGCTCTGTTCTGACAGATCAGCTGAGAGACAGACCCAACTGCATGGGGGGCCGGGCCAGATGACTTTGCGGGCCGCATACGGGCCCTCGGGTCGTAGGTTCTCCACCACTAATTTAGATGATATCCTTGTTTTGGCGCAGTCCATGAAACTTCTCGTGAATCACCATGAGTCCTATAAGCCCTGGCAGTATTCGGATGGTTGATAAATAAGGAAAAAACTCATTCCATTTCAGAACTTCATTTACCTGGGTATGGCTTTTGACACAGTCCAGTACAAGATTTTTGTTCCAGAGGACAAGGTGGATTGAGTCCGTGCAGAGGCCGTGGAAATAAGGTCTTTAACCGTGGTCACAGTTCGCCAGGTACCTCCATTTTTCTCCCAATTCTTCTATCCACAAGCTCTAGCCCAAGACGGTTTCAAGCAAGTTTAATTGTTTCTGCCAATTGCTCTGATCCTCAGGTCATTACTAAAGATCATGGAAGGAGGAGTGCCAGCTATTATGATAGCTCCATTCTGGCCGAGGAAGCCATGGTTTCCCCTTCTTCCTTTTATGTCACCTGGTGGCGTGTCCTCCAATCAGACTGCCTCTAGCCAGAGACCTTCTCCTTTGCAACAGCCACACTCACCCCAACCCAGCCTGCCTGGCCTAGACTGTGTGGGACAAACTGCAAGACCTAAACCTCTCTGACTCAGTAATGTCCCCCGTGTTATCAGCCAGGAAGGATTCTACCAAAACCACTTATTACAGAGTTTGGCAGAGATTTGAAGCCTTGTCTGTTCAACGGGGGTTTTCTTTCCGTTCCCCCACAGTGGCTAATATACCGGACTTCCTACAGTCCGGCCTTGACGCAGGACTAAGCTACAACACCCTTAAAGTTCAGGTGTCAGGGCTTTCAGTCCTTACTGATACACCATTGTCAAAGGAGTCTCTGGTGGTCTGGGTTCCTCCAGGCAGCAATCAAAACTAGCCCATCTATTCGCCCCATCTTTCCAAAATGGGATTTGCCATTGGTTTTGAGTGGGTTGCTGAAGTCACCCTTCTTGCTGGATTCAGACAGTCCATTATGGTACCTCACTTTGAGGACAGTATTTTTACCAGCCTTAACCTCGGCTAGATGAGTCTCAGACATTGCGACTTTCTGCTGCAAAGAACCATACTGCACCTACTTCCCGGAGCGTGGTGTGCGGCCTTCCCCGAGTTTCCTTCCTAAAGTCTCCTGAGATTTCCATTTATATTGGGAATCAGTCCTTCCGGCCTTTTCACCTTCTCCACCAGACTTGGAAGAGCATAGATTGTCTAGCCTAGATATGAAATCTCTACATTAAATGTATTTGGCCAGGACTGAGCTGTTCCGGGAGACGGATGCTCGCTTTGTATTCCCAAAGGGACCTAGGATGAGGATGAGGATGAGGATGGGCATGCCGCCCCCCCCCCCCCCCAAAATGTAATCTCTACAAGGATAGTAAAGTCCATTTAAACAGCAAACTCCCAGATAGGCCTCTTCCCCCCCCTCAGGAGATCCAGGCACACTCCACAAGAGCAGTCTCATTCTTGTGGGCAGCTTGGTCCAAGATATCAGGAGACGTGGTCTGTAGAGCAGCGAGTTGCAAGTCCCCTAATACCTTCATAAAGCACTATAAGCTGGATGGCGTCTCGTCCCGATACGCTCAGATGGGGGCTTCTGTGTTCTCTACGGCCCTGTCAAGATTTTAAATATTTTCTGTAGCAGCACCTGGTGTCTATGTCTTTTTCCCTCCCTGGGTTTTGTTAATTAAGTCTCGCAGTCTCGATGGCATGGCACAGTGCCAGGAATATGGAAAATCGTTACCAATACTTACTGTAATTTTCCTTTCCTGGCTCTGTGTCATGCCAGGAAAGGAAAATTACAGTAAGTATTGGTAACAATTTGCTGTTGTTTTGATGTAAAGTACTGAAAACAAGATCAAACTTCCAAAGTTATCACAGAAGCCCTCCATTTTGTTGCTTACCTTCCACAAAACAATTAAATGGAGATTAACTTCACTGCACTTTTGTATCAACCTGACTGCTTCATCAGGGGTTGATTTTGCAGGCCCATCTGTATGCGAATGCGTTTTTTTCTTAAAATGAACCAGGCAACTATGGAAAAAGAAGTCTGCGCATGGGGTGGTCGAACTAATTATCTGCAAAACATAATTTCAAACAAGGTTTAGGTTTTACATTTTTTCTAAAGAAATCAGAAACAAGATATCAAAATAGTAAGAAAAGCAGGTGGTATTAACATAGCTGAGAAGAGTATACCTTGCACTTCTAGTAACACTGGTACAGATGCTAGCAGTGATCTGAAAGTGGATGTAAACCAGAATCATGAAATTTTACCTGTAGGGTTTACTTCTCTCTCTCCAAAGCACCTGTGATTTTCTGCTGCCCAGTTCCTCTGTTATCAGCATGATAACTTCTGACAGGTTCTCTGACACTGGAGATTAAAGCAGCTGAAAATTTGTGTTGGAGTGGGTGCTATAAATAGATTAGTAAAGAGCTGGTCTATTCACAGCACAGCTCTGCAAGTATCTTCGTTCTTCTGCCTATGTAGAGGGGAGGTGTGTGCCTTTCCCCCAATTAGCTGTATGCCAGGACTCCACTCCCACAGCTGAAACAGGAAGAACAAATTCAACACGATGTGCACTTTCTAAAGAATATAGCAAGCTGAAGACAGCAGATATAAGTTAAACTTATGTAGTGAGATTTGTTTCATCCCTCTGTATCATCTTCACTGGGTATATGTGGGGGTTTACATCCACTTTAATCTTGAAGCAACATTAGCTTCTATATACCACTAAGATTTCAGTGCCTAGTGCTCAGCATTGAAGCTCTTGGCCCCAAAAAACCAAGGAGAACAGCAATAAACATGAGCAGCCAGAGCTGGGTATGCTAATGAGATGATTACAACAATAAAGTCACAGTGAGATAAATTAGATGATGAATTAACCTGCCAATATCCACCAAATCATTAGCTTTAGCTGAACATGGGGTGAGGTGATTTAAAGGAAATCTGGAAATCCTGTTTGTTCAGGAGTGCTCAAAAAGCCATTAGGCTTTTCTGGCACGAAGATGGGAACTTCAAAACTAGCACCAGTACTGTAGCTATAATTCTCCATGGGAGCTACTGGATTTCAGCCATCAGAAGTCAGCCTGAGAAATAATAGGAGCCATTTACAGGAGAAATGTACTGTACTGGGTGAGAGGATGGCCAAAAAGTTAGAGGGGCTTTTAAACTAGGGAATGGGGGGGAGGGTACAGATGTAGAATTAGCCAGTGGAAAGCAAGTTTCAGAGGGCAGAAATGGGGGCATTAGCGGTAGGGTGTTCGGAGCTCCAAAACCCAGGGTGGGTACGGGGAAAAATGAAGAGAGCAGCCTAAAAACATCAAATGAGGATAAATGTAACCGATCAAAATTACGAGGCTTGTATACCAATGCCAGAAGCCTGGCCAACAAGATAGGGGAGCTGGAGCTGCTGATGTTTGAGGAGGACTTAGATTTTGTGGGGATAACTGAGACTTGGTTTGACAGCTCTCATGACTGGATGGCGACCATTCAGGGGTATTCCCTTTATCGCAGAGATAGAGAGGGTAAAAAAGGGGGAGGGGTATGTCTGTATATTAAGAACAGTATACAGGTAAATATGAGGGACGATAATAATGATGGAGCTATGGATGAGGCAGAATCCCTATGGGTAGAGCTTCAAAGGGAAGGCACGGTGGGGAAGGTAATATTGGGCATATGCTATAGGCCCCCCAGGGAGGAGGGTGAGGCGGACCTCATGTTACAGATAGGATTGGCAGCAAGGATGGGAAATGTCATTATAATGGGGGACTTTAATTATCCAGATATAGACTGGGCAGAAGGCAGAAGGAACCGCGCACTCAGCCAAGGCTCGGCAGTTCCTAAATGTTTTGCAGGACAATTTCATGGGTCAGATGGTGAATGCACCGACAAGAAACAATGCGGTACTTGACCTACTGATTACCAACAATACAGACCTGCTCACGGATATAGAAATACGGGACAACTGAATTTCAAAAGAGCCAATTTCCCTAAACTGCGCTCGCTGCTAGAAAATATCAAATGGGATAGAACCCTGGGAACAAAGAACACGGAGGAAAAATGGGAGTGCTTCAAGAGCATACTTAACAAGGGGGTGGGCCAGTGCATTCCACAGGGAAATAAATTTAAAAGAGCAAAACTAAACCCTGGGTGGCTAAACTCCAACATCAAAAAATACAAGACTGAGGGGTCATTGGCAGCATTTAAGCACTACAAAGAGTGTAATAAGAAATGTAAAGACGAAATCAGGGCGGCTAAAATAGAACACGAGAGACATATAGCAGAGGAGAGTAAAAAGAACCCCAAGAAGTTCTTTAAGTATATAAACAGTAGGAAGGCGAGGCCAGAGCACATTGGCCCCATAAAAGATGATAAAGGAAAAATGACCACTGAGGACAGAGAAAAGGCGGAAGTGTAAAATAATTTCTTTTCTTCAGTCTTCACAAAGGAATCGGGGGGCTACACGAACCTTGCTTGTAAGGCCGAACTAAATAATACACCTCAGGAAGTGCCGCCATGGCTAACAGAGGATAGACTTAGAGCTAAACTAGAGAAACTTAACATAAATAAATCCCCGGGACCGGATGGCTTGCACCCGAGGGTTCTTAATGAGCTCAGCCAGGTGATTGCCAGACCATTATTCTTGATCTTTAAGGATAGTTTACAGACGGGTATGGTGCCAGCTGATTGGAAAAAAGCCAACGTGGTACCAATATTTAAAAAGGGGCCGAGATATATCCCGGGTAACTATAGGCCGGTCAGCCTAACATCAGTAGTCTGCAAGATTTTGGAGGGGATGTTAAGGGACCACATACAAGACTTTAGTAATGAAAACGGTATTATAAGTAGTAATCAGCATGAATTCATGAAAAATCGTTTGTGCCAAACCAATCTATTAACCTTCTACGATGAAGTGAGCTGCCACCTAGATAAAGGAAAGCCTGTGGATGTGGTGTATCTGGACTTTGCAAAGGCCTTTGACACCGTTCCCCACAAACGCTTACTGTACAAACTAAGGAAGGTAGGTATGGACCATAAGGTGAGTACCTGGATAGAGAACTGGCTCCAGGGGAGAGTACAGAGGGTGGTGATTAATGGGGAGTACTCAGATTGGGCGGGTGTGGAAAGTGGGGTCCCCCATGCTTCTGTCCTGGGACCAATCCTGTTTAATTTATTCATAAATTATCTGGAGGAGGGGATATCGAGTACAATCTCAGTATTTGCAGATGATACTAAATTAGGCATGCCAATATCTTCTATGCAGGATGTGGAAACCTTACAAGCGGACCTGAACAAAATAACGGGGTGGGCAACTACATGGCAGATGAGATTTAATGTTGAAAAATGTAAAGTAATGCGCTTGGGGGCCAGAAACCAGAAAGCAAGCTACTCACTAGGGGGGGAACCTCTGGGTGAGTCTAGGATGGAAAAGGACTTGAGGGTACTGGTAGACAACAGGCTTGGCAGTGGCATGCAATGCCAAGCCGCCGCAAGCAAAGCCAACAGAATACTGGGTTGTATAAAAAAGGGGATTCACTCCAGAAATAAAGAGATTATTCTCCCGCTCTACAAGACTCTGGTCCGGCCACATCTGGAGTATGCTGTCCAGTTCTGGGCACCGGTCCTCAGGAAGGATGTGCTGGAACTGGAGAAAGTCCAGAGAAGGGCAACAAAAATAATTAGGGGAATGGAGGGCATCAGCTATGAGGAAAGACTACAAGCACTGAACCTATTCTCTCTGGAGAAGAGACGATTGAGGGGGGATATGATATCACAAATACTGTACTGGCGACCCGAGCATAAGGAACAAACTATTCAGAGAAAGGAGATACAATAAGACACGTGGCCACTCACTAAAACTTGAGGAAAGGCGGTTTAACCTTAAAGTGCGTAAGGGGTTCTTCACTGTAAGAGAGGTAAGGATGTGGAATTCTCTTCCACAAGCAGTCGTATCAGCAGGGAGCATTGATAGTTTCAAAAAACTATTAGATGGACACCTTAAAGACCACAACATACAGGGGTATACAATGTACGGTTAAAAGCAAACACACACACACATCATAGGTTGAACTGGATGGACTGATGTCTTTTTTCAACCTCACTAACTATGTAACTATGTAATGTACAACATGGAGGGGGACCCCAAGAAAAATAGGATTTTTGTACTTACCGTAAAATCCTTTTCCTTTGGGTTCAATGGCAGACACCGCGCTCCATATTCAAAACCATAGGGTTATATTGCCCCCTACAGGAGTAGGAAACTAGGCAAAAAAAAAAAAAGACTTGGGGATGTATACCAGCTAGGACTACCAGTAGGCATAGCCCTCTCTGCTATGGGCTCTCAGTTTAGTAACAAGCAGTGTCTGAAGTATCAAAACTCCATAGAGGGGTGGGTGCTGTGTCTGCAAATGAACTCAGAGAAATGTATTTTACGGTAAATACAAAAATCCTATTAACTCTTTCGTTCATTGACAGACACTGCGTTCCATATTCAGAACCATAGGGACGGCTCCAAGCAGTGCCAAAAACATGAGGGGTGGGACAAAAAAAATCCCAAGGCTAAACACAAGAAACCAACCAGGTAACAGGAGCTCAACAAAAGACTGGAGGCCAACCTGAACAATACACCTCCAAGAGGGAACAGCAGCCTGCAAAACCTTGCGGACAAAAGAAGCAATTGCAGATGCCAAAAAATCCACTTTGTAGAACTTAGTGAAAGTGTGCACCGACTACCAAGTGGCAACCTTACAAACCTGTGCCACTGAGGCCTGATGATGGAAGGCCCAAGAAGCACTAACTGCCCAGGTAGAGTGCGCTGTTACAGAAAAAAGGAGGAACCTGACAATTCAAAATGGGTGTATTTGCACGCGGCTATGTTTTGCTATTTAGTATAAGACTACAAAACGTACAAAGCGGATCGCTCACACCTATACGCACTCTCTAAACGTGTATGAATGTGCAAAATTATATTCAAAAGTGGTGCTGCGCTCCCAGGAAAGAGTGTTTTTTTATTTAGTGTTTAATAAACTAGTTCTTCTAAAAGATAAAGCACTATGTCCAGCTTTCTCTCTTTATTATTTGGGCGTATGGAGATAAGTGTAAGAAAAGGAGGTTTCTAAACTCAAGATTGCCACCAAAAAAGAGTGAAACAGCATAAAACAGATCCCCAGAGAGGGACAAAGGCGCATATAGACCATTGGTTGGTCTTATCCCCCTAGGTGAGGGCATTATCAATAATGTATGTGGATGACTTGAGCACATAGTGGTGAATACTAATTAAGGAAGCAGTCATTTGGATAGGTGAACACAAACCTGTTTTTTTATGAAAGATTGAGCATATGCAAGCGAATTCAAACCAAAGGACACTTTATGGACTGATGCATTGTTTGTTTTGTTTATGTTATATATGGTTTAATATGATATGCTGACTCTGAAATTTGCTATGCAAACAAATTTAAAGGGATACTAGCACATTAGCATTTGGTAGCGCGGCACCACTTTTTAATATAAAGGAGGAACCTGACCCTTGATAGAATAGGCCTGAGTCTGCCTGATCTATCTGGAAATGATCACAGAAGAAGTGGACAGCCCCTTTCTAAGCCCATCCTTTATCAAACAGTGAGGCTGACCTTCAAAAAGACTCGCCTGAACCACATCCAGGCATGCAACACAAATTTCTTTGGGATGAGCAGGCCTGAGACACAAAGAAGGCAACATAATGTCTTTATTCAAATGGATGGGGCCCTGCGATACCGGAAGTGAGTTGAATACGAGCTCGCCGCTCGTGGATGCTACATTTGTCTACTTGGTTTTAAAAGAGTACCTTTGTTACCTTAAATAAATCATCCTAAAAACGTACTACACCATGGAGTCTATTTCCACATTTAATACGAAGCGAACCGGACACTAAAGAGAAAAGGCATCAAAAAGGAATCACACATACCCTGAATGTATAAAAATTGTCTACAACAAAGAAAGACCTGTAATGCTGTTACTTTACAGCAGTAAGGCGAGCGGCTTGCACACCCTTAGGTGTATGTTGCACTGAAGATTTGCATGGTTTATCTCTGATCCACTAGGTGCTGTCACTAAGCTTGCAGTTTGGATTCAGAGCCTGCTGACACTAAAGACTGTTATAATAATTAAATTAATTTATTATCTGTTATTGACATCTGTATATTTCTCACTCACAACTTCATAACATTTGAAGGACACTTTTAACATAATGTATTAGTTTTTATCATTCGTTTGGTTTTATTTACTTGATGTATATTTATCACGGTTTTAATTTTTATTATTTCACAAGTTTTTACATTACACCAGCCCTGCAGCTCAACATTCCTTTCCTATTTGTTAGCTATGGCTTTGCTATTTCTATGTTTGCCAGCTGCTTGGGTGATCCCTAATATTTCCCTTTGGAGATAAGTGATGCAAGACTCTTGTGCTAATACGCACTAAGGAATGCATAGCTAGGGGTCGCTGAGAGAAGACTGCCAAGGCAGACACCTGGCCCCTGATGGTACTAAAGTTCAACTTCTGCTCAACACCTCATTGGAGGAAGGTCAAAATACGAGCCACCGAAAAGGAACGAGGGTGAACATCAATCGACTCACACCACAAAATGTACTCTTTCCACGGACAATTGTAAATCTTTCTAGAGGTAGACTTCCTAGTCTTCAGCATTGACGGAATCATCAACCAAAGCAAACCTCTATCCCTCAGCAACTTGCTTTCAACAGCCAGGCCATCAAAGCCAGCGATTGTAAAGCAGGATGGAAGATGGGCCCTTGGGACAGCAGGTCCTTCCCTAGAGGCAGCCTCAAAAGGGACATCAGCAACCAAGCACACTGGGTCAGCGTATCAAGACAGGCAAGGCCACCAGAATGACCGGAATTCCTTCTTTCTCAATCCTGTGGGGAAGCCTCGGAAGAAGCTTGAGAAGAGGGAAGGCGTAGATTGGATGATACTGGCCGCACAGGGCCAACAGAGCGCCTCTAGCGTCCGTCAGAGGATCCTGTGACCTTGCCACACACCTTGGTATCTCTCTGTTGAGCCATGATGCCAGCAGGCCCAACTTGGGGGTGCCCCACCGCAGCCTTATCTGATGAAACACGTCCAGATGAACTAATCGCTCTCCCCACTGGAGAATGCCAGCTCCCCAGAGCCGCCAACACACTTTTTTTTCCGCCCTGGTGGTAGACAAACCATCACCATGGCATTGTCTGACTATATATGTACTGGGAACCCCCAGGGCTGATCCATCCAGTGATCCAGGTGCAGCCTGATACCCTGAAGTTCCAAGACATTGATTGGCAGTCTTGATTCTTCCAGCGTCCAACAACCCTGAGCTGAGCTCAGCCCCAGGATACCTCCCCACCTAGACAGACTGGCATCCATCGTGACCACTGTCCATTACTAGGGGAGAAAAGACTTGCCCTGCCGAAGAGTCAGAGAGCGAAGCCACCAGACCAGGGAATGCCTGGTTTCCCAGGTCAACTGCATCGGATTGTCCAGAGACATTGGACACTTGTCCCATTTCACCAGGATCTCCCTCTGGAGGGACCTTGTATGGAACCGTGCAAACGGGACCGCCTCGAAAGTAGATCCCATCAGGCCCAGCACTTGCATCCAAGTCCAGAGGGAGGACCTTCTGCGGGACAGCAACAGATGAATCGCAGAATGCAACTTCTGGAGTTCTTACAGAGGAAACACTTTGGCCAGAGCTGAATCCAGAGTCAGACCCAGATAATCCAATTTCCTGGACAGGTTCAGGGAAAACTTCTGGTAGTTTAGAAGCCAACCAAACTCCTTCAAGGTCTGAATAGTGATCTCCACATCATGCTGATGAGGACTCCGCTCGCAAGAGGTCGTCGTCCAAGAAGTCCAGCACAGCAATCCCCCATTGACGTAGCAACGGCAAAACTGAGGCCAACACCTTTGTGAAGACGCAAGGAGTGGAGGCGACACCAAAGGGTAACTCCACAAACTGATAGTGCTCCTCTCCCACAACAAAGCAGAGGAAATGCTGGTGTCGGGAACACATTGGAATGTGCAATGATGTCGATAGAGGCTTGGAAATCACCCTGATGCAGGGATGGCACCACCGTGCGTATGGACTCCATTCTGAATTTTTGTACTTGCACAAAACAATTTAGGGCCTTGAGGTCCAGAATCTTACGAACCTTCCCCTCCCTTCTTTGGGCCCATAAACAGGTTTGAATAAAAACCTTAAAACTTTACCGGAACAATCACACCCTGAAGCAATAGGTCCGGAACTGCCCTGAAGTGGGCTTGCAGCCGGGCTGGAGACAGACGCATGTTGGAGGGAAAGAACCTTTCCGGAGGGCAAGTATGAAACTATCTTGTAACCGGACAGAATTACTTTGTGGACCCATTTGTCGTTCACCAAGAAGGACCACGAGCCCAGAAACCAACAAAGACGTCCCCCCACCCCAGGTATGGGCGCACCCTCATGCTGAAGGGGCCTTGTCCGCGAGTCTAGAGAATCCCGCTCTCTGCTTGCCAGACAAGAGCCACTTGGAACCTCCCGAGGAGGGCTTGAAAGGTTTCGAACCCTTGTCAATGGACCCTGAGGTCGAAAAAAAAAAATTTGTGTGCCAAGAAAAAAGGGCCGCGCCTGCGACAAGGCTCTATTCCCTTCCCAGATTGTGGAAGAAAAGTGCTCTTCCCCCGTGAGACTCTTAATGATGTCACCCAGAGTAGCCCCAAAAAGGTGATCGCCTTGAAAGGGCAAATCCGTAATCGCCTTTTTTTTTTTTTTTTTTTTTTTTTTTTTAGAGGTTTGGTCCGCAGGCCAACACTTAAGCCACAACACACACCTAAGCACCACTGCTGAAACAGATAGCTTCAAAATCAAAGGGGCAGTGTTCAGAGAGGCATCGCAGACAAACTACAGCCTCTAAATCAACTGGTCCCCCAACTTAACAAAAGGCAGGGAGAATCTGCTCACCCCCCCAGATCAAGGCGCAGAAGTTTAACCCACTCAGTTTTTGCGACACCAGGGCAATGGCCAGGACCAGCCATAGTGCCGAACCAGCAATAGTGAACATATTGTGGGCCACAGACTCCTCTTTTCTATCAGCCGGATCTTTAGAGGCTGGGGGGGAAATGGCACTAAGATGGCAACAGGGACTACATTAAACAGAGGGGGGCCTGGGGGGAAAGGGAAACAGTAAGGCCCAAACCTCCCAGGGGGTGCCAGCGTCCACCCCCCACCACATTCAAGGGGAGAGGGGAGACAGCTTACTCACCATACTACAGAACCAAGCAGACACCACTCAAGACAGAACTCCTCACCACCGAAATGGGGGGCTGTCAGCCAGGAGGAATGCTGCGACTCGGGCCAAGATTCGGTCAAATTCAACCTCACGGGGCATTTAACTCGCAGGCCAGCCCCCATCCAGTGGGGATTTGTCACATCCGACATAGCGCAAAGCTCTGGTCTGAGCGTGCTCGCTGGCCAGAGTAGGGGGACCACTGGATCCAACTATCCAGACCCTCACCCAGCACAGCAGTTGATTGTAGATCTCACAGCAGAAAAAAAAAAAAACAGGAGAAAAAAATTAAATTTCAAAGAAAAAAATTGCCAGATCCAAAGATACTGGCAGGGAGCTAGGTCCTTACTCCTGACTAGGCAGAAAACAACTGAAGGCCTATAGCGGGGGGGGGGGGGGGGGGTGTATACCAGCTAGAACTGCCCATAGGCGTAGCCAACTTTTTTTCTGCCTAGTGTCCTACTCCTGTAGGGGGCGATATAACCCTATAGTTCTGAATATGAAGCTCTGTGTCCGTCAATGAACGAAAGAGAAACAGGATTTTTGTTATTCTGGGATAATCCCTATATGGTGGCGCCATCCCTTTTTAAACACATCTTTTAGAAAACTGCTAATTGCACATTTTAGAACAAAGATAATGCATAATAATCATACTGTATATGCTATAGCCAAGAGAGCGAGTAAAATAAATCAACCATACCTGTTCACCTCCAAAGACAATGTCCCCAAACGTGTATCTGTCTAATAATTTCCCATCATCTAAAGTAATCATATAGAGGCAAAGAAAGTTGTTAACATTTACACATGGTCAAAAGCATAGCTAATTATTTGCACCAACTAAGAATATCCAAGTAGTGATTTGTAATCTTTACCTAGGGAGGAGAATTTGCATCGAACAGCTTTGAAGCACATTTTGGCCCTTTCTCTGCCGCTTAGTTTAGTGTCTAAAAAGGAAATTAAAGTATTGAATTACTTTCCTTTACATTCAAAAAGTCATAGGGTTCAGTTATGTAATCTTTAAATCCAATTTATATTTATTCCATTCAAACCCTTTAATTTAATTAGCACTATGTATAGGCAGAGTAAACCTTTTCCTCCTGCACTCTATTTTAGGCTAGAACAGAGACAATTTACAGCTGACCTTCGGGAAGATAACGAAAAGGACACCTAATGCTGTTATCTATGCAAGAAAATAAATCTACAAATGTATTTTTCCTTTTAGGTACATGAGTCTCTACCTAAAAATTATGATTTAAACTTCTCTTTTTAGCACCTTTAACAATTCCTCTATGTGTCTTTATCATCAGAGAAGTTATCAAACTTTCTTCAGAGGAAGTAACTTGGACTACAACTCTACACCAGCACAATGAAGCGTACTATGGCCTCATGCACACAGGAAATTTATAAAGTGTCTAAAGCTTTTTAAGGACGTGAAGCTCTTGGGAGTTAAACCATTTCATTGGCCAGAATAAATGATTCTGCCCATTGAAATAAATTATTGCTCAAGCACTAGTTTTTAGGCGCGTTTAGCAGCTTTTAGTAGTTTCAAGCGTTTTTTCTGCCCAAACTCTGCTGCTCCTGGATGCACTGCTGGTGTTTTTTTTTCCCTGATTCAACAGCCTCTAAAAGCTCCTGCCACTACACCCTAATAAAAGCCTATGTGTGCATGGACACGTAGAATAACAGAGGGGCGTTAAGAGGCAGGAAAAAAAAAACGTCAGACGCCCCTAGCAGCAGCTGTAAAAATGTCCAATCTGAAGACGCCTTAGAACTAAAGTATAACTAAAAGACAGAACTTTTTTTTTTTTTGTTTGTTTTGCATGGAGTGGAGAGGGATTAGAGCACCTGTTAGTTTTTATTGCTGCCTGTGCCCCCATTAGGAGATTCACCCTCTCTCTTTGTCCTGATTACCATTATCATTGTAAGTGAAAGTAAAAGAAAATTCCATATTTTGGATTGTCCCCAGAAAAGTAATAGAGGGGAAATCTTCCAATAAGGACACTATTTCTGGTGACCTTGGGGTCCCCAAGGCATTCCCTTAATTTGCAGGGATTTCCTGTCACTTCCTGTTTCCAAAAGGATACAGATAGTGGGAAAAGAAAAATCTAAGAGGGGTTATAACATCTTCCCTGGCTCAATCCAAAATGACAAAAAAAAAAAGGTTTTGCCTATAGTTCTACTTTAAGAAGAAGCTCGGGATTGGTTTTAATTTGGGTTCTGGAGAATAATCAGGAAGGAAGCTGTCAATCCTGCCCACTGCCACCCAACTTATTGCGGCCAGGGCATTCCCTACTCTGTGCCTGTGCTTACACAAAAGGGGTGGGGTTGCTCCTGAAATTATTGAACTAATATGGCTCCCTTATCCCATAAATCTATGTGAATACTCAGTGTACTATATATTTATACTGTACACACACACATATACTTAAATACACACACACACAGACATAAAATATAAAACACTTCTATATAGGTGATACCACAATCCCTACATCCGTGCATATCGGAGGACACTGCAATCACAGAGCATGCATGCCACGAACACAGGAGGCCATCATATGTCGGCCTCTCAGAACTAGCCGCCGCGCAGTAGCCATCATTTGGCTATAGCGCAGTCAGCAAGTGATAAGGCACATAACGGGGCATACCGCACAATCATCATATTTGGTATGGGGGCTATAGTCTACAAACAAGTATGCCAATTAGGGTTGCCACCTCATCCCTTTAAACCAGGACACACAATTACACAGTTTCTGCAGCTGATTAAGGTGGTAACTGAACTCACTTAGTGCCTTATCTGCATTATATTAGCCTGAGAACCTGTGTAGGGCATATGTGTCCTGGTTTAAAAGGGATGAGGTGGCAACCCTAATGCCAATGACATACGTAACATATGGCTGCAACAACCACTTTGCCAGAGAATGTGGGAAACACTTTTCAGTACATTGATAGTGAAGGAGACAGAGACCAGTGGTCTCTTAAAGAGACAGACACCGGGTGTTTACTAATGGGAAGACAACCTACCAGAGAAAGATTCCAGGAAGAAAGCTAATTTAAACCTAATTACTTAAGTGATACGACTAGTATTTGGGGAATGGCATGACTGCTGAGCTTGGCTGGGAGCTGCCTAAAGTATTGTACTTCATGCAGGATATCAAAGTATGGGTTCTGTGTAATAACAAAAGAAGTAGTGTTTGAATCATTCCTATACATCTCTGCATTGCATATAAAGATTACACCCTTGTTCATGAAGTTGGCTTTAATGTTTAATTGAGCGTTTGCTGACCACCCTTATTAGGGGGTCAAAGGCATTCCAGTAAGCCTTGTGTGAGAGAGACTGGTGTCACCTTGGGAATCCTATGAGTCTTTTCATCTCCATCACATATAATGACAATAAAACAGTGCTTACACCTAAAGCAGTAATAAACAGTGTAAACAAAGTGTTCATGTGCATTGATTATTATTTTCATACCCACAATAAAGTGCTTAGAGTGGTACAATATAGAAGTGCAATGGTGTTCCAAGTAATCCACAAAAATTACATAACATGCATCAGTGCTTCAAAAATGTCCATAAATATACAAAAGTGCTTGGAAGTGAGAAAAGTGCTAGAGTGCTTCAGCGCAATGAGGCAGTGCGGGATGTGTCCCTCCCCTCCTGTGTCCCCACTCCCCGAAACAATGGACCCTCAGCTTTTCATTCTGAGGGTCAAAGAAGCTTTGAGCATGGAAAGGATCTTTGTTCCACCTGTAGGATGCATTTTTTTCAGCGAGTGGGGACACAGGAGGGGAGTGACACACCCCACACCGCCTGATTGAGCTGAAGCACTTTTTTTTTCTATATTATATTATACCACTCTAAGCATTTTATTGTGGGTATGAAAATAAATTTTTTTGCACATGAACACTGTATTACACCATTTATTTCTGCTTTACGTGTAAGCGCTGTTTTATTGCCATTATATATTTCTGAGTTTTTACTTAGTGAACAGCAGCTACACTTTTTATAATATTATCAATAGTTTTTACATAGCTTGGGTTTAATATTAATTTAACCACATCTCCATCACAGCTTGTGGGACTTCATTTTGACTGTTCTTAACGATCACTTCTTTTCTCTGTCTTAGGGCAATTTATGAACACTTCTTTTTGTTTTGTCTGTTTATGTCATTGATTTCACTGTACAAAACGTATTGGTCATTTTACATTAATGATAGTGTCACAATTATTTTGAATCACTTCATTATGTTGTAATTTTTTGTTGCTTCAAAAGGACATAGATGACAGTAGATTCGCTCCAATGATTGGTTTACACTAATTACTTATGTGTTCGGTCCGTTATGGGAGGTGAGCGCATAAAAGCATAGGTGGTGGGAACCATTGGCATGCAGGTGTGGATTGATAAGATCATTGAGCATGGAGTAGAGGAAGACACTGTTTGGATAAATAAAGAATTTATGGGACTTTTTGCACTTATGTAGGGATTGTGGTTTCACCTATACAGAAGGGTTTTATATTTTGTATGTATATACATTGTACAAGGAGTATTCTCATAGATGTATGGGATAAGAAAGCGCCACATGATATTTTGTTCATTGATATGTCTGTGGAAACGAGAATACATAACAATGTGAGCAGCACCCTTGTAGTTTAAATTGTAATTTAGTCAATCAGATTCCTCCCCCCCCGAGGGGATCACTAGTATCACACAAAGGTTTAGTATTTTGGAGGGTTTTCACTGTATTCAGATTTATTTAGAGTGGTAGCTCAGAAGTTTTACTAGCCTTACATATTAGGTCAATGAGAATAGTCGTTTTATTACGGTTTGAAAATTATGAACATATAAGAATAGCAAGTTAAGCAAAAAGGAGAATGACTAGAAAAAACAACCTTTGTCTGCAGCGGGATTTACAGACTTTTGCAGTTTCCAGTTCTTACTGCTGCTTGACACTTGAACGATATGAAATTCTTTCACACCCGCTTCACTCTAGAATGAAAATAATAATCAATCAAGTAAACCAAGAGTAAAAAATACCTCCACATCTACAGAAGCCAGACAGCACTACAAATTGGCTTTGTGAATACCTACTTTCCTTAAAGTAGATGTAAACTTGATTCATGAAATTTGACCTAGGCACATACAGTATCTCACAAAAGTGAGTACACCGCTCACATTTTTGTAAATATTTTATTACATCTTTTCATTTGACAACACTGAAGAAATGACACTTTGCTACAATGTAAAGTAGTGAGCGTACAGCTTGTATAACAATGTAAATTTGCTGTAACCTCAAAATAACTCACAAAAACACACAGCCATTACTGTCTAAACCGTTGGCAACAAAAGGGAGTGAAAATGTCCAATTTAGGCTCAAAGTATTAATATTTTGTGTGGCCACCATTATTTTCCAGCACTGCCTTAACCCTCTTGGGCATGGAGTTCACTAGAGCTTCACAGGTTGCCACTGGAGTCCTCTTCCACTTCTCCATGACGACATCAAGGAGCTGGTGGAAGTTAGAGACCTTGTGCTCCTCCACCTTCCGTTTGAGGTTGCACCACAGATGCTTAATAGGGTTTAGGTCTGGAGACGTGCTTGGCCAGTTCATCACCTTGGGGTTGTTATGTTGGAATACTGCCCTGCGGCCCAGTCTCCAAAAGGAAGGGATCATGCTCTGCTTTAGAATGTCACAGTACATGTTGGCATTCGTGGTTCCCTTAATGAACTGTAGCTCCCCAGTGACTGCAGCACTCATGCAGCCCCAGACAATGACACTCCCACCACCATGTTTAAGTATAGGCAAAACACACTTGTCTTTGTACTTCTCACCTGGTTGCCCCCACACACGCCTGACACCATCTGAATCAAATAAGTTTATCTTGGTCTATCAGACCACAGGACATGGTTCCAGTAGTCCATGTCCTTAGTCTTCAGCAAACTTTGCGGGCTTTCTTGCGCATCATCTTTAGAAGAGGCTTCCTTCTGGGACGACAGCCATGCAGACCAATTTGATGCAGTGTGCGGCGTATGGTCTGAGCACTGACACGCTGATCCCCCACCCCTTCAACCTCTGCAGCAATGCTGGCAGCACTCATACCTCTATTTCCCAAAGACAACCTCTGGATATGACACAGAGCACGTGCACTCAACTTCTTTGGTTGACCATGGCGAGGCCTGTTCTGAGTGGAACCTGTCCTGTTAAACTGCTGTATGGTCTTGGCCACCGTGCTGCAGTTCAGTTTCAGGGTCTTGGCAAGCTTCATGTAGAGCAACAATTCTTTTTGCAGATCCTCAGATAGTTCTTTGCCATGAGGTGCCATGCTGAACTTCCAGTGACCAGTAAGGGAGAGTGAGCGATAACACCAAATTTAACACACCTGCTCCCCATTCACACCTGAGACGTTGTAACACTAAGTAGGGATAGACCGATATGGTTTTTTCAAGGCCGATACTTTGGTCACAATGTATCGGTATCGGCCGATATGGGCAGATATTTTGTACATTTAAAGTTTTGAAAAATAAAGACAATTTTTGAAACAAATCTGGTACTGAACATGTTAATTTTTGTTTAATGCTTAATGGCTGGCTTGCTGGCACCCTATGGTGGGTGGCTGGCTTGCTGGCACCCTGTGGTGGGTGGCTGAATGGCTGGCTGGCACAGGGCCTGTGGGTGGACGGCTGGCTGGCACAGGGCCTGTGGGTGGGCGGCTGGCTGGCACAGGGCCTGTGGGTGGGCGGCTGGCTGGCACAGGGCCTGTGGGTGGGCGGCTGGCTGGCACAGGGCCTGTGGGTGGGCGGCTGGCTGGTACAGGGCCTGTGGGTGGGCGGCTGGCTGTCACAGGGCCTGTGGGTGGGCGGCTGGCTGGTACAGGGCCTGTGGGTGGGCGGCTGGCTGGTACAGGGCCTGTGGGTGGCTGGCTGGCTGGTACAGGGCCTGTGGGTGGCTGGCTGGCTGGTACAGGGCCTGTGGGTGGCTGGCTGGCTCGCTGGTACAGGGCCTGTGGGTGGCTGGCTGGCTCGCTGGTACAGGGCCTGTGGGTGGCTGGCTGGCTCGCTGGTACAGGGCCTGTGGGTGGGTGGCTGGCTCGCTGGTACAGGGCCTGTGGGTGGGTGGCTGGTACAGGGCTGTGGATGTGGGTGGGTGGCTGGCACCGGGCTGCTGTGGGTGGGTGTATGACTGTGATACAATCCCTCGAGACTAGTCCTGACTCCAGATGAGGCTGTCCAAGGCAAGGGAGGTGGCCTAAGAATGCAGAATGACGTCACAAAAATATCGGTAATATCGGCCAGTTCCGGGGCGGATACCAATATATCGGGGGAAAGTGCATATTGGCCCCCAACATATTGGCCTTGCCGATAATCAGTCTATCCCTACTACTGAGTGACATAACACCGGGGAGGGAAAGTGGCTATTTGGGCCCAATTTGGACATTTTTACTTACTAGGGGCGTACTCACTTTTGTTGTTAGCGGTTTAGAAATGAATGGCTGCGTGTTGAGTTATTTTGAGGGGACAGCACATTTAAACTGTTATATAAGCTGTACACTTACTACTTTACATTGTAGCAAAGTGTCATTTCTTCAGTGTTGTCACATGAAAAGGTATAATAAAATATTTACAAAAATGTGAGGGTTGTACTCACTTTTGTGAGATACTGTATATCTGCTTGTGTTTTTTTTTATCTCTCTCCAAAGCACTAAGTCTGGTGGCTTCTCCTGCTCTGTTCTTCTGTTATGATAACTTTTGACAAGTTCTCCTCAATTGAGAAAACAACTAGGCTGAATTTTGTGTTGGGTGGGTGCTATAAATAGATTAGCCGAGAGCTGGTCTATCCAGAGCACATTCCTTCCTCCCTCTGCCTATGTGGAGCGGGGGTGTGTGCCTTTCCTCCAATCAGCTGTCACACAGTGTTTGCAATGACTACACTCCCAGTGCTGAACAGGAAGGGAAAATTTCTAACACAATGTGCACTTTCTAAAGAACATAGCAAGCTGAAGACAGAAGATATGCATGTAAAACTTGTGTAGGGAGATTTGTTTCATCTCTGTGTATCATCTGAGGCTGTTCACTTCACTGGTTATATATGTGAGGGTTTACATCCACTTTAAAGTTGCTATTTGAATAAGCAGAAGCAGGCAAGCCTCCCTCTGCTCCTTTTATTTGGACCAAGGAACACGCTGCTCTGGGGATATGTGGTGTCATGTGAGGAAATGCCAGAAATAGACTAAACCTGCGTGGCTTTATGGGTACAAGGGATGATTTGAGATTTTGCATTTCAATTACTAAAAGCTGATACAATGTTCATGTTGCAAGTGAAATTGCACTCCGCAAGGAAACTTTTCCCAGATCTTAGTGAATTCAATTTACATACATGATGGGATGATTAGTCAGAAAAGCTTCAGTTAATTTGCCAAGTTAAAAGAAAATAACAAAATTATATCTGTACTTACTTAATAAATTAGAGTTTGGCAGCCAGCACCAAGAGGTTTGATTATACACCAGCAATACATGTTTAAAACAAAGGGTGCAGCGCCAGCAAAAAGTCCCAAAAACACTATACAATTGACACACATTGCAACTGGCAAAGATGTTGAAGGAAATCCCTACACCGACTGAAGTGAGAAGAGTGCACACGTCAACCCAGTGGAAAAAAGGGGGGGCAATCCTGCTTACCAGATGGTGTTGACACTTAAGGTCAATATCTGCATGTAAGAAGCCAAGATTGCATGGATCCGGAATTGACAATGGCATCTACCTCCAGTTTAGTGATGTTATCCCTGATAAGAGAGTACCTAGTGTCAATGGCCATCATCCCGGTAAGTAGAAAAAAGGAGGGTACCCCCAATTGTTTGGGACTGTGAATGCCACTTGACACTAAAAAATGCAACTAAGGAGTAAAATATCAAAACTTTATTTTATACAAAGAACACAGATTGTCAATACAGCCAATATACAATTGGTAAGCGAAACAAGTTAAAATTGCATGCAAGGACAGATCACCCTCAACATTGAAGACTCCCTGGTACAAATGGTGAGGAGAACCGGAAAGGACCCTATGCGTTTTGGGTATATACCCTTCTTCAGGGGTCAGCCAGAGTTCAGAACATGAGATGTGCCATTGGGATCATCATATAGATGGGGATGAGCTGTCAATTAAAAATGGTAAGTATACCGATAGGAGGAAATGCCTAATTTCCAATACGCATAATTTAATGGGAAAGTGTACCAAAAGAGGTAAAAGATGGCCGCAGTGCCGTGAGCCAATGGGTGCCACAATGATCCACAGAAGATCCAATAGGGACAGCCCCAATGAAGTCCTTACAGAGGTAAATGGAGGGATATTATAGACCTGCAATAGGCGAGTAGTTGCATGGCAAGAGGTCATGCGATGTGGAATGTGGGTATTGGCCCGGTATACAAAGTATTTTAGAGTATAAGTATCTGTAGAGGCTGGCATTTCCAGCACGGACTACAGATACTTATACTCTAAAATATTTTGTACACCGGGCCAATACCCACATTCCACATCGCATGACCTCTTGCCATGCAACAACTCGCCTATTACAGGTCTATAATATCCCTCTATATACCTCTGTAAGGACTTCACTGAGGCTGTCCCTATTGGATATTCTGTGGATCATTGTGGCACCCATTGGCTCACGGCACTGCGGCCATCTTTTACCTCTTTTGGTACACTTGCCCATTAAATTATGCGTATTGGAAATTAGGCATTTCCTCCTATCGGTATACTTACCGTTTTTAATTGACAGCTCATCCCCATGTATATGATGACCCCAATGGCACATCTCGTGTTCTGAACTCTGGCTGACCCCTGAAGAAGGGTATATACCCAAAATACAAAGGTTCCTTTCCGGTTCTCCTCACCATTTGTACCTGGGAGTCTTCCATGTTGAGGGTGATCTGTCCTTGCATGCAATTTTAACTTGTTTCGCTTACCAATTGTATATTGGCTGTATTGACAATCTGTGTTCTTTGTATAAAATAAAGTTTTGATATTTTACTCCTTAGTTGCATTTTTTAGTGTCAAGTGGCCTTCACAGTCCCAAACAATTGGGGGTACCCTCCTTTTTTCTACTTACCGGAATGATGGCTATTGATACTAGGTACTAGGTGATGAGACAACAAATCTCCTCTATAATTTGAGGGTCAACACCATCAGATAAGCAGGATTGTCCCCTTTTTTTTTGCACATGACGGGATGGTCAGGAGAGCTTCAGTTAATTTGCTAAGCTAAAAGAAAAAAACAAAATTATATCTGAGCTTAGTTAACAAATTTGAGTTTGGCAGCCAGCACCACTGTGGTGACGTGTGCACTATTCTCACTTAATTCGGTGTGGGGATTTCCTTCAACATCTTTGCCAGTAGCAATGTGTGGACTTTATATATATAGTGTTTATGGGACTTTTTGCTGGCGTTGCACCCTTTATTTTAAATTTGCTAAGCTAAACACCTGATTTTTATTTGTTACATTTAGCATAACTAAAAAAACAAAAAGAAAAATCACTGCCTATATTTTATTTGATCTTTTCTTTAAACTCCAAAATTAAAGTTTTCCTCTGCTACAAGAGGTGATGCTTACCATGATTAACTCTGTCTGTAGTATTCTGTCAGAAATCATTACAAATTGTAAACCTCATTTGAACACTGTCTGTTTGAAAAAGGGTTAAATATCTAAAAGCTAAGTTTGCTAGTATTTGTTAACCTTCTGTAGGTTTTGTTTTCAAAGCTTTCTTTGTTTCAAAAAGTTTTCTTTGTTTTAGAGCCCATTCAGACAGGGGGCGACACGACTTGCTGGGGCGACCTGTGAAGTTGCGGTGCACAGCGTGCACCGCGACCTCGGCTCGACATGCACGGACTTCATATAATTGAAGTCAATGCAAGTCGCCTCCAGGTCACCCCAAAGTAGTACAGGACCCTTTTTCTAAGTCGGAATGACTTGTGTTGCTCCTATTAGAACAGGTCATGTGCTAATCAATGGCAGGCGACCGACCGCGACTTGTCAGTCGACCAAGTCGCCTGACAAGTCGCGTTGGTGTGAATGGACCCTTAAAGTGATGTCCGATATTCTGGATTTGTAGCTGTAAACATAGAAACATAGAATGTGTCGGCAGATAAGAACCAGTTGGCCCATCTAGTCTGCCCAATATAGCTTAATCCTATGAATAGTCCCTGGCCCTATCTTATATGAAGGATAGCCTTATGCCTATCCCATGCATGCTTAAACTCCTTCACTGTATTTGCAGATGCCACTTCTGCAGGAAGGTTATTCCATGCATCCACTACTCTCTCAGTAAAGTAATACTTCCTCATATTACTTTTAAACCTTTGCCCCTCTAATTTAAAACTGTGTCCTCTTGTGGTAGTTTTTCTTCTTTTAAATATGCTCTCCTCCTTTACCGAGTTGATTCCCTTTATGTATTTAAAAGTTTCTATCATATCCCCTCTGTCTCTTCTTTCTTCCAAGCTATACATGTTAAGGTCCTTTAACCTTTCCTGGTAAGTTTTTTCCTGCAATCCATGTACTAGTTTAGTAGCTCTTCTCTGAACTCTCTCTAGAGTATCTATATACTTCTGGAGATATGGCCTCCAGTACTGCGCACAATACTCCAAGTGAGGTCTCACCAGTGTTCTGTACAGCGGCATAAGCACTTCTCTCTTTCTACTGCTTATACCTCTCCCTATACATCCAAGCATTCTGCTGGCATTTCGTGCTGCTCTATTACATTGTCTTCCCACCTTTAAGTCTTCTGAAATAATTACTCCTAAATCCCTTTCCTCAGATACTGAGGTCAGGACTGTGTCAAATATTCTATATTCTGCCCTTGGGTTTTTACGCCCCAGGTGCATTATCTTGCACTTATCCACATTAAATTTCAGTTGCCAGAGTTCTGACCATTCTTCTAGTTTTCCTAAATCCTTTTCCATTTGGCGTTTCCCTCCAGGAACATCAACCCTGTTACATACCTTTGTGTCATCAGCAAAAAGACAAACCTTACCATCGAGGCCTTTTGCAATATCACTTATGAAGATATTAAACAAAATTGGTCCCAGTACAGATCCCTGAGGTACCCCACTGGTAACATGACCTTGTTCTGAATGTTCTCCATTGACTACAACCCTCTGTTGTCTGTCACTCAGCCACTGCCTAATCCACTCAACAATATGGGAGTCCATGCTCAATGACTGCAGTTTATTGATAAGTCTTCTATGTGGGACAGTGTTAAAAGCCTTACTAAAATCTAGATATGCAATGTCTACTGCACCTCCACCGTCTATTATTTTAGTCACCCAGTCAAAAAAATCTATAAGATTTGTTTGACAAGATCTCCCTGAAGTAAACCCATGTTGTTTTTCATCTTGCAATCCATGGGATTTAAGATGTACCACAATCCTATCCTTTAATAGGGTTTCCATTAATTTGCCTACTATTGATGTCAGACTCACTGGTCTATAGTTGCTCAATTCCTCCCTACTACCTTTCTTGTGAATGGGCACGACATTTGCCAATTTCCAATCTTCCGGGACGACTCCTGTTACTAAAGATTGGTTAAATAAATCTGTTAATGGTTTTGCCAGCTCACCACTAAGCTCTTTTAATAATTTTGGGTGTATCTCATGAGGACCCCGTGACTTATTTGTCTTCACTTTAGACAGCAATCTTAGAACTTCTTCCTCTGTAAAGACACATGCATCAAACGATTCATTAGTCATCCTTTCAAGTGGAGGTCCTTCTCCTTTTTCTTCTGTAAAAACTGAACAGAAGTATTCATTAAGGCAGTCGGCTAGCCCTTTATTCTCTTCTACATACCTTCGGTCCTTTGTTTTTAATTTAGTTATTCCTTGTTTTAATTTCCTTTTTTCATTTATATATCTGAAGAATGTCTTATCCCCCTTTTTCATAGACTGAGCTAGTTTTTCTTCTGCCTGCGCTCTAGAAGTTCTTATAACTTGCTTGGCCTCTTTCTGCCTAATCTTGTAGATTTCCTCATCTTCATTGCTCTGGGTTTTTTTATAATTACAAAATGCTAGCTTTTTATTTTTAATGATTTTGGCCACTTCTGCTGAGTACCACAGTGGTCTCTTCCTTTTTTTGCTTTTACTGACAAGTCTAATGCAATTTTCTGTTGCCTTCAATAATGCACCTTTTAAGTAGTCCCATGTCTCCTGGACTCCATGTAATCCGTTCCAGTCTGATAAGGACTCATTTATGACTAATTTCATTTCTGAAAAGTCTGTTTTTCTAAAAACTAAAACTTTTGTTTTTGTGTGGTGTGACTCTTTCACAGTTCTTATATTAAACCACACTGACTGGTGATCACTAGATCCCAAGGTTTCGCCTACAATGACATATACTGAATCCCCATTTGTGAATACCAAATCCAAAATGGCCTCCCTCCGGGTTGGCTCCTCAACCACTTGTTGCAGAGACAACCCCAGTAGGGAATTTAGAATATCTGTACTCCTGGTAGAACTTGCTATTTTGGTTTTCCAGTTTATATCTGGAAGATTGAAATCTCCCATAATGATAACTTCTCCTTTCATTGTCATTTTAGCTATTTCTTCAACTAGTAGATCATCTAGTCCTTTAACTTGACCAGGTGGTCTATATATCACACCTACACGAGTTACTGCATGATTAGCAAACCGCAACGTAACCCAAACTGACTATGTTGGCCTCACCAACTTGTATTAGGTTAGATTTAATGCTATCTTTCACATACAGGGCCACTCCTCCTCCTTTCTTGCCTTCTCTGTCTCTTCTGTATAAAGAGTACCCTGGTATGGTTATGTCCCAGTTATTTCTTTCATTAAACCATGTCTCCGTAACAGCCACTAAATCTACATTCTCAGATGCCATTATTGACCCAAGTTCAATAAAAAGGTTGTAGGTTTTTTTAACTCCATTTTTTTTTTTCAGTTTCTTTTTGTGCCCCACCAGCTACATTTTCCAGATTGTATATCCTCCTTTTTTAGTATTGGGCACAGCGACAGTCTCCAAACACACCCTTTTATATTCTATATAAAAGTGGAGTTTCCCCTCTAGCATATAATGCAGAAACTCAGTATGGCCCTCCTCTGTCAGCAGGGACAGATGGAATTTCCTCGTATTTCAAATTGTTCAGAGTAGATCTGTCTGAGGCCGGCACAAAACACCTAAAAAGGTGAGAATGTTTTAAAAACGTATTTATTTTCTTTTAGGTTCGCTATGTGAATGTAGACTGAAACATATAGTGGCAAATTTACAGTAAAATTAGAAATCCACTTTAAAACACCAGTGTGTTTTGGCACTATATGGTGTCTTCTCTGAAGACAAGTTGTTTGGTGCGAATCATGTAAAGAAAGTGACCCCTTTTTATAAAACGGATGGTAGCATCACCATTATAAAAAAAAAAAAAAAAAAGGAAGCGCAAGAATTTTCCAAGATCCAAAATGTAATGTTTAATACACTGAATATTTACATTGAATTGTCGTTCTCTCTCTCCATCCACACCTACACCCCCCCCCCCCCAAGTCTAAGGAGATTTTTCAGACTCTTGAGATCATGCAAACTTCAAACACATTTGATTTACAAACTTGAAACGAAGCAGCAACAAAATCAAGTGTTCACCCCCAAAAAAGTGGGCCAGTGTATAGTTGCTTACCATGTGCATGTTCTCCACATCTACAAATACAAGCATATTGCCAGCTTTGCTTTCTTCATCTTCCAGTGCATTACTCCTAGAGACAGACGCCCGCACATTCAGTGACTTACTGGTACATATAACCGCAGTATGCCTTAAGACACGATGTCTAAAAAAAGGAACATAATAAATTAAAAAAATTTGAAGACTTTCAAAACCTTCTCTATATATGTGACTACGAATACATAATTAGAAACTATTTCTGTGCACATCAGAAGTAAACTATGACTCCTACTACTGGGTAACATAGCATGCAGATACCGCCGCACACTGTATTCAAGTCCAATGTAAGGTGAATGAAAAACTTGCTTCAGCTCAGATCCTAGCCTATCGGTCACGCTCCTCTGACATGTTTCACCCATTGGGCCTAATTGTACTGCTACCACTGGCCTACTGTTCATAGAGGTCTACTACTGGCCTACTGTTCATAGAGGTCTACTAACTACTGGCCTACTGTTTGTAGAGGTCTACCAACTACTGGCCTACTGTCGAAAGAGGTCTACTAACTACTGGCCTACTGTTCATAGAGGTCTACTAACTACTGGCCTTCTGTTCGTAGAGGTCTACTACTGGCCTACTGTTCGTAGAGGTCTACTACTGGCCTACTGTTCTTAGAGGTCTACTACTGGCCTACTGTTCGTAGAGGTCTACTACTGGCCTACTGTTCGTAGAGGTCTACTACTGGCCTACTGTTCGTAGAGGTCTACTACTGGCCTACTGTTCGTAGAGGTCTACTACTGGCCTACTGTTCGTAGAGGTCTACTACTGGCCTACTGTTCGTAGAGGTCTACTACTGGCCTACTGTTCGTAGAGGTCTACTACTGGCCTACTGTTCGTAGAGGTCTACTACTGGCCTACTGTTCGTAGAGGTCTACTACTGGCCTACTGTTCGTAGAGGTCTACTACTGGCCTACTGTTCGTAGAGGTCTACTACTGGCCTACTGTTCGTAGAGGTCTACTACTGGCCTACTGTTCGTAGAGGCCTACTACTGGCCTACTGTTCGTAGAGGCCTACTACTGGCCTACTGTTCGTAGAGGCCTACTACTGGCCTACTGTTCGTAGAGGCCTACTACTGGCCTACTGTTCGTAGAGGCCTACTACTGAGTTTTTAGGTCACTGATCTTGTCGCAGCAAAAAAAAATAATATTTAAAGCATATCTAAAACAAAAATGTAATGTATTGCAGCTTACCAATCCTTAAATGTGGTGGCTGCAAGTATTTTCTTTTTTCCTTTATTTTCACCTGGTGATGCTGTCAGTAAAATCTGCTATTTTTCAACTTCTTTTAACAGACCAAGCTGTCCAGCAAAAGTGACAGTTTGAGGGTTGAGACAAACCATTTAACATTAACAGGGGTGCTTACAGTGGTCAGATTTTCTTCATTTAGTTAAAATCTTTATCCCAAAAGGGAAAAAAAAAAAATGGATTTTTGTAAGATCTTACCGTAAAATCCTTTTCTCTTAAGCTCATTGACAGACGTAGTCTTCTTGATTCTCAAGAGCTGGGTTATGTTGTCTCCGCAGGAGTAGGACTAGGCAGAAAGACAAAACGTTCTGGCTCCACCCTAGGGGCAGTCCCTGAGGGTATATCCTCCCTCTCTCTGCTACAGGGAATCAGTTCTGTTTTAAAGCAGTACAGAGAATTTAACCCAACCCAACTCAATGATAGAGGGGCGGGTACTACGTCTGTCAATGAGCTTAAGAGAAAAGGATTTTACGGTAAGATCTTACAAAAATCCATTTTTCTCTATCGCTCATTGACAGACGTAGTCTTCTTGATTCTCAAGAGCTGGGACATCCAGAAGCAGTGCCACAAAATGAGGGGTGGGATTGACAGAATCAAAATCCAATCTAGAAGGCCCAACCGGAGCCAACCAGAAGTATCAAAGGACTCATCGAGTAAACAGATGAGACCTACCCCACAAATCCTCGAGGTAGACCAACAGTCTCCTCAAACAGTGGCCTGCAGGAACCTTGCAGCCAGAAGAGGCATCTGACGATGCCATCACATAAACCTTATACAATATTGTAAAGGTATGAACCGACTACTAAACAGTCGCCTTGAAAACCTGAACCACTGACGCCTGATGGCGGAAGGTCCAGGAAACTCTAAGCGCCCGAGTAGAATGCGCCTTAACAGGGAACGGGGGATCCCGACCCTTAGATAAAATAAGCCTATACCACCGTCTGTCTGATCCATCTAAAGATGGTCGCAGCAGAACAGGCAACCCCTTCTTAGGGCCATCCGTGATCACAAACAGTGAATCCGTCTTACAAATTGAATCCGTAGTATTCAAGTATATCCTGATCGCCCGAACTACATCCAAGGAATGCCATGCAATTCTCGAGGATGATTGGGCTAAGGACATAGGAAGGACAATACACTGTCCTTAATCAATGAAAACTTTTAAACCACCTTAGAAGGAAGGATGGATTCGGATGAAGAACAACCTTATCCCTATGAACCACCAGATCTGGGGAACAACAGGATAATGCAGCCAGTTCTGACACCCTGCGTGCAGAAGTGATAGCCACCAAGAAGACCACCTTCTGGGATAAAGTAAGCAAGGGAATCTCCCTGATATTTTCAAAGGGAGGTGTCTGAAGAACCGACAGCACCAAATTAAGATCCCAGGATGGTAACGGCGCGTGCACTGGCAGAGCCAGGTGTCGCACCCCCTGGATGAAATTCCGCACCAAGGAATGAGTAGACAAAAGCTTCTGAAAGAAGATAGCAAATGCTGAAACCAGACCCTTGATAACACTCAAGGCCAGCTTCTGCTCAACTCCCTGTTGCAGAAAGCCAATATTCGGACTACCGAATAAAGATGTAGATGGAACCCAAGGGATTCACATCACCTAATATAAGACTTCCATGTACGATGATAATCTTTCTGGAAGTCGCTTTCCTTGTTTTAACTAGAGTAGGAATAACTGAAGCTGACAATCCCTTGTCCTTCTGCACCTGGGTCTCAATAACCAGGCCGTTAAAAACCAGCGATCGTAAAGCAGGATGGAAGATCGGTCCCTGAGACAGTAGATCCTCCCTGAGAGGAAGTCTCCACGGGACGTCCGCCATCAGTCTGACCAAGTCGGCGTAACAAGCACGACGAGGCCAATCCGGAGCTGCCAGGATTACTGGAATTCCTTCCTCCTCTATCCTGCGAAGAAGTCTTGGCAGTAACCCAAGAGGAGGGAAGGCATACATTAGCTGGTATTGCCCCCACGGGGCGATCAGTGCGTCTGCGGTTTCTGCTAGAGGATCGCGGGAGCGAGCCACGAATCTCTGAACTTTCCTGTTGAATCGAGATGCCAACAGATCCATATCCGGGGTGCCCCATCGTAGGCACAACTGGTGGAAAACGTCTGGATGGAGGGACCATTCCCCCTGATCCAGGGTCTGACGGCTGAGATAATCTGCCTGCCAATTCTCCACCCCCGGAATGAACACCGCAGAGATTGCTGGAACAAATCGTTCCGCCCAGCGAAGAATGCAAGCCACTTCTTTGGCCTGCTCGGACACTCTTGGTGCCCCCCTGGTGATTGACATAAGCCACGGCCGTGGCGTTGTCCGACTGGATCCGAACCGGGCTGCCCTGGAGCTGCTCGGTCCAGTGAATCAGACAAAGTCTGATCGCTCTCAGTTCCAATACATTTATCGGTAACCTGGATTCTTCCGGGGACCAAAGTCCCTGGACAGATAACTGATCGAGAATTCCTCCCCATCCGGATAGACTGGCATCCGTGGTCACTGTCGTCCAATATATTGGCAGAAATGACTTTCCCTGGCTGAGCATCGGAGACCGAAGCCACCAGACCAGAGACTCTCTGGTCTGTTTGCTCAATCGGATCTGATTGCCCAGGGATTCCGGATTCCGATTCCATCTGAGAGGAATCTCTTGCTGAAGAATTCGGGTATGGGACTGGGCAAATGGGACTGCTTCGAAGGAAGCCACCATCAACCCCAGACCCCTCATGCAAGTCCGAAGGGAAGACCAGCTGTTGGTGGACTGCTGATTGAATCTTTCGGAGTTTCCCTACCGGAAGAAAAAACTCTTGTCCTGACTGTGTCTAGAATTAGACCCAGATATTCGAGCCTCTGGGTGGGAACCAGAAATGACTTTTGCTGGTTCACCAGCCACCCGAATTCCTGTAAAGAAATCATAGTAATTTCTACGTCTTGTAGCAAGGTCTGAGGAGACTCTGCATGAAGCAGGAGATCGTCTAGGTAACCTAGAATCGATATGCCTCTTTGGCGCAGAAGTGCCAACATTGGGGCCAACACCTTCGTGAAGACCCGCTGAGCCGTGGCGAGACCGAAAGGTAACGCCACAAACTGATAGTGGTTCTCTTCTACGGAAAAACGTAGAAACCGCAGATGTCCTGCGAAAATGGGAATGTGAAAATATGCGTCCTAGATGTCTATGGACGCTAGGACATCCCCTGGATGCAGAAAGGCTGCTACTGTGCGAATGGACTCCATTCTGAATCTTCTTATGAAGACAAAAGAATTGAGTGCCCTTAAGTCCAGAATTGGACGCACTTAGCCCTCTTTCCTGGGTATTGTAAATAGGTTTGAATAAAACCCTTGAAACCGTTCTGTCCAAGGAACGTGGACTACCACTCCTTGTTGTAGTAAATCTGTGACTGCTCTCCGCAGATCTTCTAAACGATCTGAGGATAGTCGGATATTGGAAGGGAAGAATCGCGCCGGTGGGAGAGATCGAAACTCGATCTTGTACCCTGACCTTATGATTTCGCAGACCCATTTGTCCGGGATTCTGGAAAGCCATGGATCCGGGACCCGGCGAAGACGTCCCCCCACCCCAGTTATGGGTGGGGGCGCACCTTCAGGCTTTGGACGGTTTATCTTCAGGTCTGGAGGGGGCGGGCTTTTGATTTAATCGTCAGTGGGGTGCTGGAGGATCCCGCAGACCCCTCGAGGGGATCCGGAGGAGATACATGAGTGGCAGGGTCCATGTTAATTCAGGACACCTTTGCCAGAAAACACAAAAAAACTTTTTTTTTTTTTTTAAATAAAAAATACCTTTTTTTTTTTTTTTTTTTTTTATGTGTCTCCCCCTAGCGCAATAGCGCCCCTCAGAGTACCTGCTTCTCGATCCCACAGAGAGAGAGAGAGGGACCCCCAAGGCTCACCAACCGATGCAGTGAAGTTTCCAACCAACTGCAGTCAGCGTCTGTCTTTACAGACTGGAAGGAGCTGTTGCTTTTTCCCGGGTAGAAGGACGTGGCTCCGCCCCCTGTGTACGCCTTCCGGCGTTTCCCAGCTCTCCACGAGGTAGCTGGGCTCACAAAACATGGCCGCCCCCATAGAAGAGACATAAGACTCCAAAAACATGGCGGCCGGCGTGACCTGAGGACATACATGCATTCGGTCTACGGCAAAATGGCGGCGGACCGCCGAAATCGTTTTCCCAGCACATCCACCTGCATCTCTGCTAAGAGGCGATATATGGATCTACAGAAGATACACTACACATAAGGTAGGATTATACCTCCTATGTCTGCTGTAATGTTACAGTCTGCTGGGTAGAGTGTTAGCTCTTGAACCAAGTCCACTTCCCACAAAACACATGCTGTATTACAAGGGGGACTTGTAAGTGTCAGATATATACTGACCATATATGGAGGGGCCCATAATACATACTGCCTCATAATGAGGAAAAAAGGGAACGTTTACTCACCATACCGAACCGATAGGCACCCTCTCTTCACAATACCCTCTCCACCGGGGTGGGGGTTTGTGGACGCCTCGACTCTCTGGTACCTGGCGTCCAAGCAAGACTTTTAACTCGCAAAGTCAGTCCCTTCACTGGGACTCCGTCGCGGCCGACCCAGCGCGGAGCTCTGGCCTGCACGCGCTCGTAGGCAGAAACCGGGGTGACCACTGGATCTCAACATCCAGCCCGTCGCCCGGCCCCGCATACTTACTTGAATATGTCGCGGCCGACCAAGCGCAATGCCATGGTCTGCGCGCGCTCGTAGGCCGGCTGGGGTGACCACAAGTGTCGCCCAGTCCGGCATTTTTGCTTGAAGATCTCACAGGAAAAAAACACTGGAGAAAACTACCTAAAAAATGTCTTTTTCTTAAAGAAAAAAAAGTCTTGCCAGGACCAAAAGATCCCAGCAAGGAACTTAGGTCCTTACTCCTGACTAGACAGAAAAAAACTGATTCCCTGTAGCAGAGAGAGGGAGGATATACCCTCAGGGACTGCCCCTAGGGTGGAGCCAGAACGTTTTGTCTTTCTGCCTAGTCCTACTCCTGCGGAGACAACATAACCCAGCTCTTGAGAATCAAGAAGACTACGTCTGTCAATGAGCGATAGAGAAAAAACTGTTGCTGTGCTGTGACTGCTTAAAAGGTGTTAACCAGAGTCTAGCTTTACTAGTCCATCTGACATTATCCATTCCAGAAAATGCTGCTGTCCAAATGGGTCTTAGTTGCTCCTCCATAGTCAGAGGAGCCGCCAAAAGACAAGAAGCATGTTACTGGCTGGATCACTGGGTGAAAATAAAGGAAAAAAAGCCTAAAAAGAGAAAAAAAAAAAAAAACTTATGCAGCAACAACATCTAAGGGTTGAAAAGCTGCAAAGTTTTGTCTAGTTTCCTGGCTCCCCAAATCTAAGGGCAAACAGCATGCAATCCTTGACTTGGTTGGTCAATATATTTCAGAAAGCTCTGACCTGGAGACATTTACAGAACACACACTCAAAGTAGCAAGCCCCTGATTAAAATACATTTTTCAGACCTACAGACTACAAATGCCAAAAATGACTGAACCTGAAAAAAAAAAAATATCAGGTGATGTTGCTGATCCACTAAAATTCTACTCAATGTAAGGAACGAAAAGAAGGTACTGGTCAGGGTAATGAAGGATATTTAAAAGAAATGGTAATAACATTTTGAAAACCTTCAATTCTGCTTAAAGTTGTTTTTCTAAGACCACCAACTAAATGAAATGCACAATTGCTATTCACAAGCCAGATGCTAAAATCTCAGTCACACCAAGAATTCTGTGAAAGACTTGGATATTTATTTTAAGCGTTAAAGCGGAGTTCCACCCTGGTTATACATTTTTTTACAAAAATACCCCCAGGACAGTCAGGGCTAGCACATTCCACAATGGCTAGCCTCTGATCTGTCCCGGGTTGCACTTACCTTTCAGGAGATATACTTACCTTGAAATTGTCTTCTCCAGCGCTACCATCTCAGGTGTGGGCAGCTTGAAGCCAGCACGATCCTCTTCCGCGTCCTCTTCGGTCCTCTTCCTCCTTCTTCGGTCCCACGATGCACTGCACCGGCCCAGACGTCACTTCCGGGTCGCGCGCGTCATCCCTCCACAGCTTCTGGGCATGCCCAGAAGCTGTTTAGAAGGGGATGACGCGCGCGCCCCGGAACTGACGTCGGGGCCGGTGCAGGCGCAATGATTCCTGGGAGCTATGACGTTCAGCTCCCAGGAATCATTGCAAAAGCCAGGAAGTGACGAATCGCCGTGGCCGCCGAGGGGAGGAAGAAGGAAGTAAGGTGAGTATATTTTCTCTAAAAGGTAAGTGAAAAAAAAAAAAAAATTGCGATTATCCATTTGTTTTTCAGGTGACCGGGAGCGAGAAGATGGAGGTAAGTATAAATTTCGGGTGGAACTCCGCTTTAAGAACTAGCAACAATTATTTGCTAATCACGCTCTCCCCTTCAATAATGCCCTCTGTATTCAATAGTTACATTCTCTTACATCTATACCTCACCCTAGTAAACACCGTCTTACCTATGGAATTAAGTGAATAACATTTAATACAATATTTTCACTTTGCAGTGCAGTCTAGTAGTTCCCCTCAAAAGCGCCTGCTTCTTAATTACACTTTAACCACTTAAAGGCCAGGCCTTTTCTGGCACTTGTTTACAAGTTTAAATCAGAATTTTTTTGCCAGAAAATTACTTCTAACCCCCAAGCATTACAATATTATTTATATATATATATATAAAACCCAGACACCCTAGGGAATTAAATGGCGATTGTTGCAATTTATTTATTTGCGTAGAAGATTTTCAAATGCAATTTTTTAGGGAAAAAATACACTTTAATGAGTTTTCGAAAAAACAAAACAATATATACATCACAATTTTTTTTTGTCAAATATGAACGATGATGTTACACAGAGTAAACCGATACCCAACATGTCTTGGGTATCTATTTACCCGGCGTAAATAGGAATGGAGACAAACTATGGTACTTAAAATCTCCATAGACAACACTTAATTTTTTTTACAGGTTTAGAGTTACAGAGGAGGCCTAGCACTAGAATTATTGTTCTCTAACATTCGCAGCGATACCTCACGTGTACGTTCACTTTTGCATGCAAGCACGGAGGGTTGGGGGCGCTTTAAATTTTTCTCTTATTTATTTTTACACTGTCCCTTTCTTTTTTTTTTATCACTTTTATTCCTATAATGACAGGTCCTCTTTATGGAGTGATCTAGGTTCCCTCCCATCACTTCTGAAAGCGTTCCAGTGGGTCATGAGCCGCTTTGACCCCTTTCATAAAAGCCAGCCACCAGCTGAAAAAAAAAAAATAAAGATACCCGGGTTATGGCTGATAGCTTTAGCCTTAACCCCGGTAAATCACTTGCAAACCACATTATATATTTACATATTGCGGTCAGCGAGTGGTTAAAAAAAAAAGTTAAAATAAAACGTAAATATTGGCAATGTTGAAGGGAACATCTAGGACTGGTATTGCGCTCAAACAGTACCCTAAAAATCAACCTTTTGTCTGGAATTCCTCAAAAATAGCAGTGCAGTTTCTAGGTATGCGAGTGTGCCTAGGCACTCCTGTGAATCCAAGTTTATAGCTGTATATCTTCCGTGTGGAGTTCTATGGCACTGACTCGTTTCAGAAGAATCAGAGTGAGATTTGGTAATGTCAATACTGCGCCACTCACTGCCCTTTTCCATCTGCTTGTCTTTATTTTTATTCACAATTATGAATGTTTTGATTTTAATTTCTGTCAAGTCTATTTCGATTTGTGTTTTTATGCAAGCAGATTTGTGTCAGGTTTGGAGTAATTAGGTGGCTAATTGAACAGGGTTGTTTCACCTTGGGTGAGCATTTAAATGTTGGCCTCCCATTACACACTTTGTAGTGAACAAGCATGTAGCAGTCCTGTGAAACACGTCTAATGTCCTACCCTGCTGTACCTTGTACCACTTATGTGAATAAAGGAACTTTTCCTTTTCTTTATTGGATTCCGTGGTTGTGTGCGACCATTTTCTTCTTTCTTGCTTCTCCTGGTGGCGAGCCGAGGTTCAGCACCCACCTTGAATAATGGACTTTGACTAGCCTGATCGGTGTCATCTCTCTTCATTATTAGGGGGGAGTAGCCTAGATTGCTGGCGGGGAACCTAAGAAGAGAAAGACCGGAGCTGCTCTGTGCAAAATAATTGCAAAGAGAAAGTACACTGCCCAAAAAAATTAAAGGGACACTTTTTAACCACTTAACGTCTGCTCACATTGCTGCTACTACGTCGCTAGACTCCTCCCCTGTAGGCGGCGCTCGCCCGCTGTTTTCAGTCACAGTGGTAGTCGGGCCAGGGGAGGAGCGGCGGCGATCGCCGCTGCTCTTCCACGATCGTCGGGGAATCTAGTTTGGAGATCCGCCCGCCTGTGTAGACAGAGCGGGCGGATCTCCTAAGTGACAGGGAGTGACAGATCGCAGTGTTCAGGCATAGCTGAACATCCGATCTGTCCCTGACTCACTCAGTCACCTCCCCCCACATACGTCAGTAAGCACCAGGCATACATTAACCCCTCCCTCTCCAATAAAATTAACCCCTTCCCTGCCAGTGTCATTTTTACAGTAACAGTGCATATATATAGCACTGATTACTGCAGTAATGTCACTGGTACCCCCAAAAGTGTCAAAAATGTGAGTCAAGGGTCCGATCTGTCCGCCGCAATGTCGCAGTCCCGCAAAAAAAAAAAAAATAAAAAAAAAAATAAAAAAAAAAATCGCAGATCGCCGCCATTACTCGTTAAAAAAAAAAAAAGACAAAAATCTTTCCCTTAGTTAGTAAACGCAATAACTTTTACGCAAACCAATCAAAATACACTTATTGTGATTTTTTATACTAAACATAGGTAGCAGAAAACAAATTGGCCAAAAATTAAAAAAAATTTTCATTTTTACATTTTTTTTGGGGGGGAATTTCATATAAAAAAAATGTGAAAAATATTGTTATTTTTTCAAAATAAAACGCTCTTTTTTTGTTTATAGCGCAAAAGGTAAAAATCGCACAGGTGATCAAATACCACCAAAAGAAAGCTCTGTTTGTGGGGAAAAAAAGGACATAATTTTGTTTGGGTACAGCGTCGCACAACCGCGCAATTGTCCGTTAAAGTTGCACAGCGCCGAATCGCAAAAAGTGGCCCAGACGTAAGACAGCAAAATCCTCTAGTGGTAAAGTGGTTAAAGTATAGCATCAAATCAATAAAACTCCTGGGATATTGATATGGTCAGTTAATATGAAGAGGGGGTTGTTAATTTCAGCTGCTTTGGTGGTAATGAAACAAACTGGTGCACTAGATGGGCAACAATGAGGCAACCTCCAAAAGAGGAATGGTTTTACAGGTGCAGGCAGGCCACTGACATTTTTTTCCCTACACATTATTTCTGACTGTTATTCACTAGTTTTGCATTTGGCTAGCGTCAGTGTCACTACTGGTAGCATGAGACGATACCTGGACCCTATAAAAGTTGCACAGGCAGTCCAACTTCTCCAGGATGGCACATCAATACGTGCCATTGCCAGAAGTTTTTCTGTGTCTTCCAGCACAGTCAGAAGAGCATGAAGGAAATTCCAGGAGACAGGCAGCTATACTCTAGGAGTGCGGGACAGGGCTGTAGAAGGTCCTTAACCCATCAGGACCAGTATCTGCTCCTTTGTGCAATGAGAGACAGGATGAGCACTGCCAGAGCCCTACAAAATTACCTCCAGCAGGCCACTGGTGTGATTGTCTCTGACCAATTAATCAAAATCAGACTTCATGAGGGTGGCTTGAGGTACCAACGTCCTCTACTGGGCCCTGTGTGCTCTCCCTTCCCGGCACTGTGGAGCTGGATTGGCATTTTCCATTGAACACCAGAATTGGCAGGTCCACCACTGGTACCCTGTGCTTTTCACAGATGAGAGCAGGTTCACCCTAAGCACATGTGACAGACATGAAAGGGTCTGGAGAAACAGTGGAGAACGTTATGCTGCCTATAACATTTTTCAGCATGACCGGTTTGGTGGTGGGTCAATAATGGTCTGGGGAGGCATATCCATGGAGGGACGCAAAGACCTCTATGGGCTAGACCAGCCTTTTTCAACCAGGGTGCCCAGGCACCCTGGTGTGCCCTGATGTTCCTTCAGGGGTGCCTTGGCAAAATGCCTAAAAATTGCCCAAAAATTGTATACGAGTGGATGAAGTCTGCCGTTTTAGTTACACTAAAGCTGGATACACTATACAATTTCCATTCGATTTTTTTCCTTTAGATTTCCCAAAACCATATAATATAAGGTCAAACCTAAACACTTTAAATTTGTATGCAATCAGGCAAGCCTTTGTACTACATAGTTGAAGGTAAATCTAAAAGGAAATCTAACAACAAAAGTTGTATAGTGTGTATAAAGCTTAAGTCACAGGTTTGCATCATCAGTTGATAAGGAGGATGTCAGTCACCTGCATAGCATCCTTGTTTGACCCTCCCTTGCCCCCTCTCCATTAGGGTTGGCTTCACATTAGCTGAGTGATGAAGAAAAACATTGGAATACTAGTCAGTACCAGTTTGCAAAAGTATATTTGCTTTGGAAGAAGTAATCACCTCTGTTAGGTGTCTTACTTGGACTTGTGGATGTTGCTGCATTATGTAAAACTATTAGAAAAGATTCTACATTTTAGAATGGGGTACCTCTAGACTGTCCATAATTTTTAAAGGGTGCTTCGTGATTGTCCAAAGTTTTTAAAGGGGGTCTTGACTGAAAAAAGGTTGAGAAACACCGGGCTAGACAATGGCACCCTGACTGCCATTAGGTATTGGGATAAAATCCTTGGACCCATTGTCAGACCCTACGTTGGTGCAGTGGGTCATGGGTTCCTCCTGGTGCACGACAATGCCGGTCTCATGTGGAGAGGGTATGCAGCCAGCTCCTGGAGGATAAAGGAATTGATGCTATTGAATGGCCCCCACACTCGTCTGAGCTAAATCAAATAGAACACCTCTGGGACATTATGTTTTGGTCCATTGGATGCCGCCTGGTTGCACCTCAGTCTGTTCAGCAGCTCAGTGATGCCCTTGTGCAGACCTGGGAGGAAATACACCATGACACTTTCAGTCATCCCATTAGAAGCATGTCGAAACTTTGTCAGGCATGCATACAAGCATGTGGGGGCCATACTAACTACTGAGCACCATTTTGAGTTGCTGCAATGAAATTTCAGCAAAATTGACTAGTCTGCTGCATCATTTTTTCCACTTTGATTTTCGGGGTGTCTGAGTTCAGCCCTCTGTAGGTGGATAATTTTAATTTCCTTAAAACAATGTGGAAACCTTTCATTCCCAACACATTACCCAGTCCATATCAGTATAGATATCCAGCATTATATTTTTTCCCCCCATTGAGAGATGTGCTTTCAAATGGTTTCTTTAATTTTTTTGAGCAGCGTATAATAGGATTTTTATTTAAAAAAAAAAATGTTTAGGTTTATAACTTTTTAGGCCCACTGCAGTAGATGTGCCAGTGCTGAAGCTATCTCTAGAATATGTAAAACTTCTGAACTTTACAAAAGAAACCCTATCTGAGCTCTTGTACAAATATGTTACCCCACTTAGCTATCCTGTTTCCCAGGGGTTACATTTTTGCTTCATCATAGCTTGTAAGGCTCCACTGATACTGTTCCTTTGGTATTTACATTTTTCGACAGAACTTGTACCCAGCCTCTAAATATATTGCAAGTTTGGAATTAGAAAGAAAGTGTCATGAAGCAAAGTCTGACTTCCATGTTTTCTACCAGTACAGCCCTGCATTACATTGTTATCAGCACTGCCCCCCCCCCCCTCTATAACACCAAGTGACATGAACACACGCAAGCTGCTCATACTTCTGATGATGTACAGTACATAATACAGCTATGAAGAAGGCTAAATCCCACCCCAGTTTGCAAACCAACAAGACTGATTTAGTAAAACCCTGGAGCATGCGCACTTTGCAAAGAGATTTTTTTAGCTTCCCTGATTCACAAAGTCAAGTAATGTTTAACTTTGCCAAGTGAACATGCTCTACTTTTTTACCAAGTCTGCCCCCTTTGCTTGACCAGAAACAAGAGTTGCTTGATTGTATTATTAAAAAACTGAGGAACGCCTAATGAACTCCCTGCATATTGGGCTTGAATGGTCACGATGCAAAGCTGTCCAGGTGGTTAATCCCAAAAGGACAGCTCTCCTCACTCCTAAGTCCTAAATGACAGATTTGAAGAACTATGCTAGTTTACTTTAGGGATATTAGCTGGTCACCCAGACACATTTTACAGATTACTGTGCCAAGGTAATGAGTGGAATTCACCTAACTCACCCAAAACATGAAGAACTACCCAATATATCATGTACTGAGAGCAAGAGTAGTGGACAGAACAGTTCAGAGGCGTACAAAATTGCCCTCAAGCCTTTAAACAGTGCACCTATTTTGAAAAGTAACAGGATGACACAGGCAGAGCAAAAGGGACAGGACACCTCCTGCAGGGCACCCCAGGCGCCAGGTCGCTAATTCTAGTCGCCAATGCCACCTGGCGCCCGTGGTTTGTCGAGCCCTGATTTACTCTGTAAGGTTGATTTACTAAAACTGGAGTGTGCAAAATCTGGTGCAGCGGTGCATGCTAACCAATCAGATTCTAATTTCTGTTTGTTTAATTAAGCTTTGACAAAATAACTGTACCAGATTTTGCACTCTCCAACTTTAGTAAATCAACCCCAATATCTCTATGGAAAAAAAAAAAGGGATTTTTGTACTTACTGCAAAATCTTCTTCTCTAAGTTCATCGACGGACACAGCGCTCAATAAATCATAACTACTGGGTTATATTGCCTCCTCCAGGAGTAGGACTTGGCAGAACAAAAAACACCTGGCTATGCCCACGGCCATCCTCAGCTTGGTATTTAACCTCCCCTCTCTGCTCTAGGTTTAGTAGCAAGCAGTATTAGAAGTATCCGAACTCAATAGAGAGGTGGGTGCTGTGTCCGTCGATTAACTCAGAGAAATGGATTTTACGGTAAGTACAAAAAAATGGGATTTTTGAATTACCATAAAATCCATTTCTCTGATGTTCATTGACGGACACCGCTCCTGATATTCTTAATTATTGGGTTATACTGCCCCCCTACAGGAGTAGGACACTAGGTAGAAAAAAAGTCTGGCTACGCCTATGGGCAGTCCCAGGGGATATACTCCCTCTCTGTGCTATAGGTACTCAGTTTTGTTACAAGCAGTGTCAGAAGATACAACTCCACAGAGGGGTGAGTGCTGTGTCCATCAAAGAACATGGATTTTACAGTAAGTCAAAAATCTAATTTTCTCTTTCATTCATTGACGGACACAGCTCCTGATCTTCCCAAAGCAGTGTTAAACATGATGGGTTGGAACAGCAAAAAATAAATTCCGAAGGTTAACTATAGCCAACCAGGTAAACAGTAGCTCAACCTGAACAAAATAATACACCCTCAAAGAGGACCAGGCACTCTAAACAGCAGCCTGCAAAACCTTGCTGCCAAAGGAAGCATCCGCAGATGCCAACACATCAACTTTATAGAATTTTGTGAAAGTGTGCACCGACGACCAGGTGGCCTCCCTGAAAACCTACGTCACCGACGCCTAAAGACGGAAAGCCCAGGAGGCACTGAGCGCCCGAGAAGAATGTGCCGTGATAGGAAAAGGAGGAAACTGACCAGTGACCCTTGATGGAATAGGCCTGAATCACCGTCTGTCTGAACAATCTTGAAATGGTCGCAGAGGAAGCAGAAAATCCTTTCTGAGGCCCATCCATAAGCACAAATAGTGAGTCTGACTTCCAAAAAGACTCTGTAGCTGCCACGTACACCCTAATTGCCCGGACCACATCCAAGGCATGCAAAACTATTTCCTTTGGATGTTTTGGCCTGGGGCACAGGGAAGACAATTTAAATGAAAATCAGAGACAACCTTTAGAAGGAACGATGGACAAGGACGAAGAACCACCTCATCTCTGTGACCCACCAATTAAGGTGAACGACAGGATAACGTCGCCAATTCCGACACCCTGCGCACAGAAGTGATAGCCACCAAGAAGGCCACCTTCTGGGTTAGCAGGGGAATCTTCTAAAGGTTCTCAAAAGGAGACTTCTGAAGGACTGAGAGCACCAAATTGAGGTCCCAAGGCGGCAATGGAGACCGCACTGGAGGGGCCAAGTGCCTAACTCCCTGAAGAAAAGTACGCACCACGAAGTGCGTGGCCAAAGGCCATTGAAAGAAGACAACTAAGGGTGACACCTGATCCTTGATAGTACTCAAGGCCAGTTTCCGCTCAGCCCCCCCCCCCCCCCCAATTGAAGAAAGGTCAAGATCTGAGCCACTGAGAAAGAGCGAGGATGAACTCAGAGATTCACACCATGCAATGTAAGACTTACAAGTACGATGGTAGATCTTCCTTCCTAGCTGAAAACAAACATGGCCGCCATGCATTGAGCAAAATAGCAGCACCATAATACTCCCAGGAACCCAGGAGGAATCCCTAGGCCTCAGGGACAGGCCCAGGCAGAAGCCCCCACCAGGTACCACCCCACCCCCCCTGCAAAGCTGATCATCCAGTCGCCAAAACAGCTACTCACCAAACCAGGAACCAGACGGGCACCGCTTCAGACAGACCACCTCGCCATCGAAATAGGTGGGGGGGGGGGGGGCTGTGGGCCAGGAGGAACGCTGTGACTTGGGCCAAGACCTAGTTGTATGTGACCTCCTGACGCATTAAACTGGAAGGCCAGCCCCCATCCGGTGGGGCTATAGGGAGGCTGACCTAGCGCAGAGTTGTGTCGCTGGCCAGACTGGGGTGACCACTGGATCTAGATTGTCCAGCTCGTCCCCCAGTCCGGCAGTTGATTGTAGATCTCACAGGAAAAAAACAGGAGAAAATTTTCTATCTAAAAAGAAAAATATTGCCAGGACCAGAGATCCCAGCAAGGAACTAGGTCCTTACTCCTGACTAGGCAGAACAAAAACTGAGTACCTATAGCAGAGAGAGGGAGTATATCCCCTGGGACTGCCCATAGGCATAGCCAGACACTTTTTCTACCTAGTGTCCTACTCCTGCAGGGGGCAGTATAACCCAATGGGAATAACAGGAGCTATGTCAGTCAATGAAGGAAGGAGAAAATTGGATTTTTGTAAGATCTTACCGTAAAATCCTTTTCTCTTAGCTCATTGACAGACGTAGTCTTCTTGATTCACAAGAACTGGGTTATGTTGTCTCCGCAGGAGTAGGACTAGGCAGAAAGAAAAAACGTTCTGGCTCCACCCTAGGGGCAGTCCCAGAGGGTATATCCTCCCTCTCTCTGCTACAAGGCATCAGTTCTGTCACAAAGCAGCAACAGAGAATTTAACCCAACCCAACTCAATGATAGAGGGGCGGGTACTACGTCTGTCAATGAGCTAAGAGAAAAGGATTTTACTGTGAGATCTTACAAAAATCCGATTTTCTCTGTCGCTCATTGACAGACGTAGTCTTCTTGATTCACAAGAACTGGGACATCCAGAAGCAGTGCCACAAATGAGGGGTGGGATTGACAGAAATCAAAATCCAATCTAGAAGGCCCAACCGGAGCCAACCAGAAGTATCAAAGGACTCATCGAGTAAACAGATGAGACCTACCCCACAAATCCTCGAGGTAGACCAACAGTCTCCTCAAACAGTGGCCTGCAGGAACCTTGCGGCCAGAAGAGGCATCTGACGATGCCATCACATAAACCTTATACAATATTGTAAAGGTATGAACCGACGACCAAACAGTCGCCTTGAAAACCTGAACCACTGACGCCTGAAGGCGGAAGGTCCAGGAAACTAAGCGCCCGAGTAGAATGCGCCTTAACAGGGAACGGGGGATCCCGACCCTTAGATAGAATAAGCCTATACCAACGTCTGTCTGATCCATCTAAAGATGGTCGCGGCAGAAACAGGCAACCCCTTCTTAGGGCCATCCGTGATCACAAACAGTGAATCCGTCTTACAAATTGAATCCGTAGTATTCAAATAGATCCTGATCCCCCGAACTACATCCAAGGAATGCCATGCAAATTCTCGAGGATGATTGGGCTAAGGACATAGGAAGGACAATACACTGTCCTCATTCAATGAAACTTTGAAACCACCTTAGGAAGGAAGGATGGATTCGGATGAACAACCTTATCCCTATGAACCACCAGATCTGGGGAACAACAGGATAATGCAGCCAGTTCTGACACCCTGCGTGCAGAAGTGATAGCCACCAAGAAGGCCACCTTCTGGGATAAAATAAGCAAGGGAATCTCCCTGATATTTTCAAAGGGAGGTGTCTGAAGAACCGACAGCACCAAATTAAGATCCCAGGATGGTAACGGCGCGTGCACTGGCGGAGCCAGGTGTCGCACCCCCTGTATGAAATTCGCACCAAGGAATAAGTAGCCAAAGGCTTCTGAAAGAAGATAGCAAATGCTGAAACCAGAGCTTGATAACACTCAAGGCCAGCTTCTGCTCAACTCCCTGTTGCAGAAAAGCCAATATTCGGGCTACCGAATACAGATGTAGATGGAACCCAAGGGATTCACACCACACAATATAAGACTTCCATGTACGATGTTAATCTTTCTGGAAGTCGCTTTCCTTGTTTTAACTAGAGTAGGAATAACTGAAGCTGACAATCCCTTGTCCTTCAGCACCTGGGTCTCAATAACCAGGCCGTTTAAAAACCAGCGATCGTAAAGCAGGATGGAAGATCGGTCCCTGAGACAGTAGATCCTCCCTGAGAGGAAGTCTCCACGGGACGTCCGCCACCAGTCTGACCAAGTCGGCATATCAAGCTCGACGAGGCCAGTCCAGAGCTACCAGGATTACTGGAATTCCTTCCTCCTCTATCCTGCGAAGAAGTCTTGGCAGTACAGTAAACCCCCCTCCATTGCGGGGGTTACGTTCCGGACCCAGCCGCGAAAAGTGAAATTCCGCGAAATAGAAAAACCCTATTAAAATGCATTGTAGGCATGTTTTTTTACTGTCACTGTACGTGTAGAAGCATTTTAAGGTCTTTAAACACACTTTTAAAACAATAGAAACTCATTTAAACACATAAAAGATACTTAGAGACAGAGCAAGAGCTATGAAAAACACAAAAATATTTCATTTTTAATGATTTATATAGTAAAATAACATTACAAAAAAAACCGCGAATTACCGGGACCGCAAAAACCGAACCGCGATGTAGCGGGGGTTTACTGTAACCCAAGAGGAGGGAAGGCATACATTAGCTGGTATTGCCCCCACGGGGTGATCAGAGCTTCTGCGGTCTCTGCTAGAGGATCGCGGGAGCGAGCCACGAATCTCTGTACTTTTTCTGTTGAATCGTGATGCCAACAGATCCACATCCGGGGTGCCCCAACGTAGGCACAACTGGTAGAAAACTTCTGGATGGAGGGACCATTCCCCCTGATCCGGAGTCTGACGGCTGAGATAATATGCCTGCCAATTTTCCACCCCCGGAATGAACACCGCAGAGATAGCTGGAACAAATCGTTCCGCCCAGCGAAGAATGCAAGCCACTTCCTTGGCCGCTCGGACACTCTTGGTGCCCCCCCTGGTGATTGACATAAGCCACGGCCGTGGTGTTGTCCAACTGGATCCGAACCGGGCTGCCCTGGAGCTGCTCGGTCCAGTGAATCAGACAAAGTCTGATCGCTCTCAGTTCCAACACATTTATCGGTAACCTGGATTCTTCTGGGGACCAAAGTCCCTGAACGGATAACAGACCGAGAATTCCTCCCCATCCGGATAGGCTGGCATCCGTGGTCACTATCGTCCAATATATTGGCAGAAATGACTTTCCCTGGCTGAGCATCGGAGACCGAAGCCACCAGACCAGAGACTCTCTGGTCTGTTTGCTCAATCGGATCCGATTGTCCAGGGATTCCGGATTCCGATTCCATCTGAGAAGAATCTCTTGCTGAAGAATTCGGGTATGGGACTGGGCAAATGGGACTGCTTCGAAGGAAGCCACCATCAACCCCTTTTATTGTCTACAGCATCTGTACGCCTGAGAACCACTGCTGAAACTGATGCTCGCGCCAAAAATGGAGTGGCGTCTAACGCCGCATCACACACAAACTGTAACCCCTGTATCATCTGTTCCAACAAATCTGATACCGCCTGGGGGACCTCTTCTAAGTCCCGGCGTAACCATTTGGTCCATTCGGTTACAGTCTGCAAAACCAGCCCAATAGCAATTATTGGTCTGAAAGCTGATCCAATCAAGGAAAAACGTGGTGCGAGACATAGTTTCTATCTTGCGATCCACCGGATCTTTTAAAAGACGGAGCGTCTTCTAATGGAATAACCGTGGCTTATTCAATCTAGCAATTGGTGAATCCACCACAGGTGGTTCTATCCATTTCTTAATGAGGGTTTCCTCAAACGGATAATGTCTGTTAATGCGTTTGGAAATAGCAGAAGTGCGTTTTGGCAGACTCCATTCTTCTTTGATTGGATTGCCCAAACATTTGGGCAATGGAAAAAACCTTCGCCACTTTGATGCGTTTTTTAGTCCTAAAAGGGGATTTCAGTTTCAGCTATTTCCGATGGAGTACCCTGTAATCTTAAGGTTTCTTGAACAGATACAATGAGTGCGTTTACCAACGCTTCCTCTCGGGCTATGGCTGATGCCGAAACATCCTCCTCACTGTCTGAAGAGACAGTACCCGAGCCACCAATCCCAGATGAGGTACCTGCAACTGCAGAAATAGGCTCAGATTCTGAATCCGAAGTTTCAGATAATATGGGGTTAGGCGGGGGCTTGCGCCCTGTCCCTGACAAGCCACTTCCACCCGGGACACAAAAGTTTCCATAATAGCTGACAATGATTCAATTGTCAGTGGGGTGCTGGAGGATCCTGCAGACCCCTCGAAGGGATCTGGTGGAGATACATGAGTGGCAGGGTCCATGTTAATCCAGGACACTTTGCCAGTAAAAAAGAAAAAACATCTTTTTTTTTTTAAATAAAAAATACCTCTTTTTTTTTTTTAATGTGTATCCCCCTAGCGCAATAGCGCCCCTCAGAGTACCTGCTTCTCGATCCCCACAGAGAGAGAGAGAGACCCTCAAGGCTCACCACCCGATGCAGAGAAGTTTCCAACCAACTGCAGTCAGCGTCTGTCTTTTACAGACTGGAAAGAGCTGTGTTAGTTTTCCCGGGTAGAAGGACGTGGCTCCGCCCCCTGTGTACGCCTTCCGGCGTTCCCAGCTCTCCACGAGGTAGCTGGGCTCATCAAACATGGCCGCCCCCATACAGGAGACAATAGACTCCAAAAACATGGCGGCCGGCGTGACCTGAGGACATTCATGCACCCGGTCTACGGCAAAATGGCGGCGGACTGCCGAAATCGTTTTTCCCAGCACATCCACCTGCATCTCTGCTAAATGGCGGTTTATCGATCTGCAGGAGGTACACTACAATTAAGGTAGGATTATACCTCCTATGTCTGCTGTAATACTACAGTCTGCTGGGTAGAGTGTTAGCTCTCAAACCAAGTCCACTTCCCACCAAACACATGCTGTATTTACAAGGGGGACTTTTAGTGTCAGACAGATACTGACCATGTATGGAGGGGCCCATAATTCATACTGCCTCATAACGAGGAAAAAAGGGAACGTTTACTCACCATACCGAACCGACAGGCACCCTCTCTTCACAATACCCTCTCCACCGGGGTGGGGGGTTGTGGACCACTCCGGACGCCTCCACTCTCTGGTTCCTGGCGTCCAAGCGAGACTTTTAACTTGCAAGGTCAGTCCCTCCAATGGGACTCCGTCGCGGCCGACCCAGCGCGGAGCTCTGGTCTGCACGCGCTCGTAGGCAGAAACCGGGGTGACCACTGGATCTCAACATCCAGCCCGTCGCCCGGCCCCGCATACTTACTTGAATGTGTCGCGGCCGACCAAGCGCAATGCAATGGTCTGCGCGCGCTCGTAGGCCGGCTGGGGTGACCACTAGTGTCGCCCAGTCCGGCATATTTGCTTGAAGATCTCACAGGAAAAAACACTGGAGAAAACTACCTAAAAAAAAAATCTTGCCAGGACCAGAGATCCCAGCAAGGAACTTAGGTCCTTACTCCTGACTAGACAGAAAAAAACTGATGCCTTGTAGCAGAGAGAGGGAGGATATACCCTCTGGGACTGCCCCTAGGGTGGAGCCAGAACAATTTTTCTTTCTGCCTAGTCCTACTCCTGCGGAGACAACATAACCCAGTTCTTGTGAATCAAGAAGACTACGTCTGTCAATGAGCGACAGAGAAATGCCATTTTCTCTTTCATTCGATGGACACAGTGCTCCATAAATCATAACTACTGGGACGTCCAAAAGTAGTGCCAAAAGGAATATGAGGTGTGGAGAAATTACCTAAGGCTAAACATAAGAGCCCATAACCAGGACACAGTAGCCTATCTGAAAAATAAAAGTTTAAAGAAAAACACCTCTCAAGAGGGAACAGCCCCTCTTAAACAGCAGCCTGCAAAACTCTGCGGCCAAAAGAAGCAACCGCAGATGCCAAAGTATCTACCCTACAGAATTTTGTGAAGGTATGCACCGACGACCAAATGGCCTCCTTGCAAACTTGCGATATTGATGCCTAATGACGGAAGGCCCAAGAAGCACTCAGCGCCCGAGTAGAATGCGCCGTGACAAGGAAAGGTGGAACCTGACCTTTAATGGAATAGGCCTGAGTCACCGTCTTGTCTGATCCATCTGGAGATGGTAGCCGAAGATGCCAGCCTTTTTCTTGGTCCGTCCGTAACTACAAAAAGCGAGTCAGACCTCCGAAAGGACTAAGTAGCTGCCAAATACACCGAACCACATCCAAGGTATGCAAAGCAAATTTCTTGGGATGAGCAGGCTTGGGACACAAGGAAGGCAACACAATGCCCTCATTCAAATGGAAGTCAGCAACAACTTGGGCAGGAACAATGGACAGGGACGAAGAACCACTTTATCCCTATGGACCATTAATAGGGACTGCGACAGAATAATGCTGCCAATTCTGATACCCTGCAGGCCGAGGTAATACCCACCAAGATGTCACCTTCTGAGATAAAATAGGCAAGGGAATCTCCCAAATATTCTTAAATGGAAGTTTCTGGAAAACTGAAAGTACTAAATTTAAATCCCATGACGGCAAAAGAGTCTGTACAGGTGGAGCCACAGGTCGAACCCCCTGAACGAAGGTACGAACTAAAGAGTGCGTGGCTAGGGTCGCTGAAAGAAGGTTGCCAGGGCAGACATCTGGCCTTGTTGGTACTCAAGGCCAACTTCAAATCAACGACCCGTTGAAGAAAGGTTAAGATCCGAGCCACAGAAAAGGATCGAGGATGAGCGCCAATTGACTCACAACAATGGACAGCACAGGAGCTGTATCCAAAGCTGCATCACAAATAAACTGCAGCCCACGGACCAACTGGTCCGCCAAATTAACATAAGCAGCGGGTATCCACTTGCCCCCCAGGCCCTGTTGCAAAAGCGTGATCCATTCTGTTAGGGTTTGAGACACCAGGGCTGAGGCAAAGACTGGCCGCAATGTCGAACCAGCCAAAGGTAAACATGCTGCGTGCCACAGCCTCCGCTTTCCTGTTAGCCATGTCCTTTAAGGACGGGGATTCCTCTACTGGGATCATGTTAGCTTTGTTCAACCTGGAAACAGGAGGGTCCACCAATGGTGGACTAGTCCACTTTAACCACTTGTCAACCAGGCACTTTCACCCCCTTCCTGCCCAGGCCAATTTTCAGCTTTCAGCGCTCTCACGCTTTGAATGACAATTGCGCGGTCATGCTACACTGTACCCATATGAAATTTTTATCATTTTTTTTCACACAAATAGAGCTTTCTTTTGGTGGTAAATTTTGAAAATACATTTTTCTCCTACACTGATGTGCGCTGATGAGGCGGCACTGATAGGCTGCACTGATGGGCACTAATGAGGTAGCACTTATGGGCACTGATGAGGAGGTACTAATATGCCGCACTGATGAGGAGGTACTAATATGCCGCACTGATAGGTGGCACTGATAGGCGGCACTGATGAGCACCGATAGGTGGCACTGCTGGGCACTGAGGCGGCACTGATGGGCACTGAGAGGCAGCACTGCTGGACACAGAGGCGGCACTGCCTGACACTGACGGGTGGCAATGATGAGCACTGATGTGCGGCACTGATGAGCAGCACCATCAGTGCTCACACTCAGTGCCCATAGTGCTGCTAGTCAGTGCCCATCAGTGCCTAGATGAGCAGGCACTGACTGGCAGCACTATGGGCACTGATGGGGGGCACTGATGGCGGGCACTGTGGGCACTTATTTTATTTACCTCTTTTGTAATCAGGGCACTGGTGATCAGTGCCCTGATTACATTTTTCTTTGTCCCCTAAGCGCTGATCGGCTCTGCTCCTTCCTCACACGCAGTCTCTGTGTGAGGAAGGAGAGCTGGCGATGAGGGATGATCTCATATGTTTAAATATGAGATCATCTCTCATTGCACGGTTCGATCACGTGGTAAATGGCCACTGTGATTGGCCATTTACCACGATCTGTGATCCAAGGGACACGGCCGACACAGATTTTTCCCCGATGCGCGCTCGCGGGATCGCGCGGGGAGCGTGTTACTGGGAGGCTGTTTAAAGACGGCCTCCCGGAAATTAGAGCCCGCACTGTAGCCGTCTTTCGGCTATAGCACGGGCCGGAAGTAGTTAAAAGTGACTCCTCAAAAGGGTAACATACAGCAAAACGTTTTTGAGACCACAAAGGGTTATTTTGGTTGTTCCCATTCCTAACAGGAAAACCTGTCAAAATAAGGCACATAAGGAAACACCTTTGGAGTATGAAGTAACTTATGCGTACCAAACGACACAGCCACGTCCGTGGTTACATCAGCCGCATCCTCCATTTTTAAAGTCTCACACGCTGCAGTGATAAGTGCGTCTACCAGCACTGCGACCATGGAGGAATCATCCACACTATCGGATGGATATGGGGGTGTGATATTAAGCCCCCCTGGATGGGCCGTGTCCAGAGCAGCATCAGGCCCAGAATCAGAGGAGTCAGACTGAGCAGGGAAAGGTCGGGGATGCTTCCTCTTGGGCATTTGCCCACCTGCCACTTCCACCTGGGACATTGCGGACTGCAGAACCACCATCAGTGCAGCCATGGGAAGCTGGGGTTCCGAGGGACCTGCCATCTCCATGAGGGGGTCAGTGGGGGAGATGTGACCCTAAGGCTCCTTAAGGAAAGGAAGACCGTGCAGTACAAAAACAATCTTTTAGCACCACTAAAGGATTCCCCCAAGGCTCAGGGTACCCATTAGCAGAGAGAGAGAGATAACAGGGACCCCCAGGGGACTCACCCTACCAATCGGAGGAGCGCAGAGAATTCAGACCCAGCATCACCATGGACGCCATCCCTGTTCATATGTCCCGGGCACAGGAAGAGGAAACTGAGGAGGAAGAGGAGGAGCCTTGGAATCCCCACAAAGCCAGGCCCCCGTGAAATCAGGCTACACTACACAAACATGGCCGCCAGCTGAAGATCAGCCAGACTAAGGGAAAATGGCCACCACCCGCTACAGCATGCCGCCAGGATCTTCCCTGTGCCCTCTGCAACCGGATTCCCTCCTGAAGGTTGGGGGAGATTCCGCTGCGCACTCTGCACCAGTCTCTGCACCGGGACCCCCCCTGCGCTATACCCACACTGCAAACAGTGGGGCATGCACCTAGGGGTCTCCTACACTGGAACCCCGCTAGACTACCAGGGCATGACACACTATACCAGGACCCTTACAGAGTGAGGATAGCGGGGGAGACCCCAGGGGTCTCGGGGTGCATCCTCTGTCCTGGGACCCCCACCAGACTCCAGGTCCAGACAGTGGGGAAAGCGAGTGGGGGAAGCGCAGCTCATTGAGGGATTTTTAAGGAATGGAGGAGGGTACCTGCAGGCAGATCCGACCGTCCCTGGAGGTTGCCCGCATCCACCCCAAAAAAACACCAAAAGGGGAGAGTGGGTAAACCTCCGGACAGAATCCTGGCCACCGAAGTAGGGGAGCTGTCGGCCAAGGGTTCGCTGCGACTCAGACCAAAGCCTCTGTCTGTGAGAATATGTCATCACAGCCGACCTAGCGCATAGCTGCGGTCTGCACGCGCTCGTTTGCTGGGCTGGGGGGACCACTGGATCTAGAATAACCAGCCCGTTGCCCAGCCTGGCAAGTGATTGTAGATCTCCCAGGAGAAAAAAAACAAAAAAAGATGTAAGGAAGGAGAAAAAAAAATTGCTAGGACCAGAGATCCCAGCCGGGAGCCTAGGTCCTTACTCCTGACTAGACAGATTAAAAAACTGATTACCTGAAGCAGGGAGGGGGGGTTATATACCAAACTGAGGATGGCCCATGGGCGTTGCCAGGTGTTTTTTGTTCAGCCTAGTCCTACTCCTGGAGGGGGCAATATAACCCAGTAGTTACGATTTATGGAGCGCTGTGTCCGTCGATGAACGAAAGAGAAAATACGTTTTAGAATAACAATATTGAGCTTCGCCAAGTCTAGAAGTATTAAATGTAAAAGTCACATGTACAGAAAAGCAGGGTGTGTATGTGACAGACTGAGTGATTGTAAACAATCACCTTGTAAAACAACCCATTCAGTTTAAGACAGAAATAAAAAGGCAAAACACTTTTGTATAGATACGGCAAAAAAAAAACACCAGGGATTTCACATAAGGAAGCATTACAAACAGAACAGGATACGCTTTCATACAAGTACAAGTGTTGGGGTAACAAACGCTTTACGTGTATCACATAATGTGAACATGTAACTACTTTACAAGAGTTAGGCTGGCCATAGATTATGCCATTTTCTTTCCTTCAACCATAGGTTGAAGAAATGAAAATTGCTTGAGGGAATCCCTCATGCTACGCTATTGTATTCTGGCATTCAATACAATGATCACTGCTGGTGGCTATACATTAAAAACATGCCCCACAGGCTGGTTATAGTGAAGTCAATGATTGACTTCACTACAAACAGCCTGCCCATAGATATATTGAAATTCAGCCAGGTCTTGCTAAACCAGCCAAACTTCAACCCATCTATGGCTGGCTTTTATGCAGCAGCAGGATTTGAAAATAGCTTGATGAGGTTTACAAAAAAGATGCCCTGCGTACGGAGTACTCCACATAAAATACATAAACACGCATGCTGGCACCAATTCACTGTAATTGCAACTAGTTTATCCTTTTTAAGTAATAAACAGGGTAACATGATATGGCTGATTACTTAGAAAATCTGGAACCTACCGCATTTTTGATTGTTTTTCTGTGCTTTCATAGTAGAACAAGAAATTTATCTCATGAACTCCTTCTTGATCAGGTCCTCTTAACCACAGCGGGAGCTGTACTGATGCACCAGGAGCTAAAACAGAGTCTGTGAGTGGAATTTCTACAACCTCTGGCTGTTTCCCACTACCAAAACCAAAGTCCACTGGAGTAACAGATGATGTCAACACAGAGCACCCAGAGGTAGAGTCTGTAACAACAGTTTTATAGGCACTGCAGTTCACTGAGGCTGCAGGACTTAGTGGTGTTAGTGCTTCTGTATTGCTTCCAAATGTAAAGAACTCAGGCCTCTTGGACACAACCCTGAGCCCTGTCAGTGGGCACTTGCTTACATTCACAAATTCCACGTGCGCTTTTCTGATTTCTCCACACAGTAGACCCGTAGGAAAATTGATAAAAAACACCTGTTGGGGGAAAAAATACTTGTAAATGCCAACATTAATAATCAAAGTACCATTAAAGTAAACCTTCCTCCTAAAGCATAACTTCTGGAAAAAAAAAAAAGTTTTGCCTGATGCGGAGTGGTACCACTGACAGGTTTTCAGTGCCATTTGTGACCCCACATTAGGGAGATTCAACTTTCTCTTTTTGCCCTCATCGCCTTGCCACTGGGAGTGAAAGCAAGAGGAAATCCAAAATTGAGCTGCCACCAGAACAGGAATAGAAGGGAAATCTTTCAATGGGAACACTTATCTCCGTCACTACTGATAGTGGAGGGAAATCTACCTATTGAAACATACTGCAAAAAAAAAAAAAAAAAGACACTGGTTTTAACTGTCCCCTACTTTATCCATAATAAAAAAAATTGTATATATGCACTCACTGTAAAATCCTTTCGACAAAGCCCATTAAGGAGCACACTTGATAATAAGAAACCTAGAGTTATACTGTCGCCTACAGACAAAATGGACTCTAGGCACTTAGAAAACTGAAGGTCGGTCACTTATGGCTATAAACCCTACCACAACATACCTGTTGAGCAGTACCAAGCTCTCAGAAAAGGATTTTTAGGGTGAGTAAAAAAACTTTAAATATGTCTATTGCCCATTGAGGGACACAGCTTGATAGTACGAAACCTGGGCACATCCAAAAAGCAGTCCAAACAGAAGGATAGACACATCCAAACAACACATGCTAACCATTCCAATAAGAAAAAAAACCACAAACAAAAATGAAGCCATGTGCATTAATGTGCTGCTTGCATAACCTATTGACTAAAAAAAAATATCTGCAGAGGCAGCTACATCGACATTGTAGACCTTAAAGAACATATGTACAGGCGACCAGGTCAGAGTTTATAGAAGGGAGACACAGACGATGTGACAAAAAAAAGAAAGACTATGAAACACTAACTGCCCTAGTGGGGTGAGCTTTAACGGGAAAAGAGACGCTTCTCTTACAGTCCAAAAGCCTGTAAAATAACATCTATTCCACTTATAAATGGTTGATCTAGAAGCTGAATAAACCTAATTTACAACCACATGGAATAACAGAAAGGAAAATCAGTCTGTAAAAGCAGCAGTGGCAGAAAAGTAAAACCTGACAACCTTCACCACATCCAGGTAATGAAAAGAGATCTTGCATTCAATTCTCCCAAATTTATCCAGATTTTTAACCACTTAAGCCCCAGGCCTATTTGACACTTTTTGTTTACAAGTTAAAATCAGTATTTTTTCCTAGAAAACTACTTTGACCCGCCAAAAACATTATATATATATATTTATATATATATATATATATATATATATATATATAAATATATATATATATATATATATATATATATATATATATATATATAAATATATTTTTTTTTTTTTTTAGCAAAGACTCTGGAGAATAAAATGGCGGTCATTGCAATATTTTTTGTCAGGCGGTATTTGCGCAGCGGTCTTTAAAACGCCATTTTTTTGGGGAAAAATTACGAAAATTCACATTTCACTGCATTTAAAAAAACTAAACAGTAAAGTTAGCCTAATTTTTTTTTTTATATTGTGAATGATGATGTCATGCTGAGTAAATAGATACCCAACATGTTACGGTTTAAAATTGCGCACACCCGTGGAATGGCGACAAACTACGGTCAATAGAAATCTCAATAGGCGACGTTTTAAAAATTTTTAATGGTTACCAGTTTAGAGTTAGAGTGTAGCTCTTTTTTTTTTAAATTACTCAAGCTCTGGCGATCGCGGCGATACCTCACATGTGTGGTTTGAACAGTGATTTCATTTGCGGCTCGACTTCCATATACGTTTTCTTTCGTGCGCGGGCAAACAGCGACGGGGGGCGGCTAAAATTTTTTTTTTTTTAACTTTATCACAGGTTTTTTTTTTTTTTTAAATCTGATCACTTTTATTGCTGTCACAAGCAATGTAAACATCCCTTGTGACAGCAATATGCAGTGACAGGTACTCTTTATGGAGGGATCGGGGGTCTAAAAGTCCCTAGACCCCTCCACTCCACTTCCATGTATTCAAAACGCCGAAAACTGCATTTTTGAATACACTTGTTTTTTTAATCTGCCGCCTTTAGCAGCAGAGTAACCCGGACGTGACGTCATGGATGCTGCCTCCGGGTTACATCAGACCCGATCGAAGCCGCATCTGTGCCGGCTGGTTGCTCGGGTCTCCCGGTGGGACCCGCGGAAGGCGGCGGGAGGGGGCCGCATCAGTCTTTACCGCCGGAAAGCCGACCGCCAGCTCTAAACAACGGTATCGGGTATCTACCTAGAGGCATCATCCCAGTATAACCCTGCAAAGTCAGCCGACGTAAATATGCTTTACCTTGCGGTAAGTGGTTAATGTCATCAAGTCAGGACGAGTGGTGCTGCTAAACTGACAATGCAATCCTGCCTGATTATCAAGAGAAAAGCAGCTGGAAATACCCCCAAAAAACATGAAGTAAACAGCATAGCTTTCTGACATAACCATTGTTACAATGCTTGCTTATTAGAATTAGCATTCCAGTTTACAATCTGCTTCCTAAAGCAAATCTTTAAAATGTTCGATTACAATTTTATGTTTTTGGAGTGGAAAATTTAATCTACTATGCTTCGCCATGTGTCCTCAGATGAAAGCACATTTTGTTTTTTTTTTCATAACTGCAGAAAAATAACCTTCAAGTTCTTATTACGTTTTTATCTTTCGCAGACTACTGTGATTTATTATTGAGTGCAGAGATGAATCAGTGCTTCATCATCACCCTAGATTCTCTCACTTCTAAGTACTAAACTCACCTCCAATAAAGGCATCTGTGGGACTATTATTGGATCTAAGCGACGATCAGGCCCATACTGAATGGAGGTTTTCTCTTCCTTTGTACCATTTAATCGAGGGCCTTGAATTTCTAAGTCCTGTCGTCCTCTCACTGACATTCCATTAGAAATAAATTTTCCTAAAAAGATAAAACAAAAAGCCACGTTCGATATACTGATATTCTACAGTCACATAATATCTTCTCTACCTCGTGGGATCCTGCATAACATTAAATGTAATTATTCAGCGAAAGTAGAGCTCTACTTAAGTCACCCATAGATGGTTTGCATCTCGGCCAGTTCAGCAGGGCCCGGTCAAGATTCGAACTGTGTATGGGAAAGCTTATCGAACCCAAGTTGATCAATCAACTTGGGTACAACCAGCCTATCAGATTTTACATGCGATTACTGCTAACAGTTATTATAGCCGCTAGCAGTAATCACTGTGTTCTCCTGGCAGGGATGGCTCCTACCGCCAGGAGAACACAATGGCTCAGCGGGAGGGAGCTCCTCCCAATCAACACTGACTGCGTTGATGGAGGAATCAAGCGATTCTTTCCAACATGGTGGTTGCAGGAAAGAAAATCTCTCCATATATGGCTGTTTTTAGTGTAGGTTTACTAAAGCACAGCAACAATGACCTAACCTTTTAAGTGGTCCCCCAGCAGGAGATCAAAACAACAAGGCAGCTTTTTTTTCTATTAGGCACAAACATTCATAGCACAATTTAAAAGATAAGGATGTAACCAATAAAGCCTCAGGTTGCACCAGCCCCATATCATTTAATATCTGAAGAAATATCAACTTGCTAGGTTTTTCTATTATTTTTTGCTGCTAAGTGATTACCCTTAAAATTTGTGTCGTTTCATCTTCATTACCTTGCTCCCAAAACAAGAAAAAGATACAAGAACAAGATAGTAGTGGGGTACTGGCACAAAGTGCCATTCAAAAATTGTCCTCATGTGAAGAGGTATCACATTAGACAGTACAATTCTAGCTAAAAAGGAAAATAAAATCCAAATCCATGAAAGAATTTGCCAGATTTAGGCATCAACAGTAACCACAAAAATTCTAATTCTTAGACATAAAAGATTAGGAAACAATATACTCACCAGCCGGTACACTGTTCAGAGGGTTAACACCATCCAAGTTCGCACTTTGAATGGTGCTCAGATTGTAAACAATCCCAAGAATATGGAGCTCCCCGGTTTGAAGAGGAAACAATTTTAATCGAGCCTATGAAGGCAAACAATTCCAAGAAGTAAACGATTAAACATGTGACCGATATTTAATGTACAGTACATATTGCACACACTTTGCATGGAAATTTGTTTTACCCATTTAATTTTTACTACATTTGTTTGCTATGCAAGCTATATTCATCAATCTATAATATTAGACTCACGCTTTTAGTTTCTTCACTGTTGATTAAAAATTCACATATATCTTCTGTGCCAATGACATCACTGAAATGCTTTCCCTAAAAGACAAAACATTAAATTTGAGAATAAGGATTGAGCAGAACAATGCACACCAAAAAAGCCAATACGCTAATGTAAGGCTATCAATGTGGATACAGCAATTACACTGGGGTAACATAACATCTTTTTTTCAGTACGGCTGTGCTAATTATCTAATGTAGCTACTGAGAACTAGAAAATTGCTTCCACTAGGGCCTTGGAAAAAACTGAATGTTTTGGACTTTTAATCTTTTTATAAAACTATTCTGAACACCTGTGTTCTAAAAGTTTATCCCTAAATGCACAGGGCACTAAACGCTGATACTTCTTTGACAGGCTGCCTGCCCTGCAGCAGGGCTGGACATTTCACCTGTCCCTCCCAGGCATACTAAGCATTGAGAGACACACTGCAGCGGGAGGGCCCTGTGTAAAAGGGGCCTAATAAATCTGAAATTCTAACGTGTTCCTGCAAAGGGAGCTTAGGCCACAGCAAATGGCACCAAGTTTAAAATTAAAATTCCCAATAACAAAAATAGACATTTATAACTAAGTGTAACTGAGCAAAAAAAACCTGGTAATACTACCTTTGATAGCAGATCTTTGTCATTGCTGATTGCCTCTTTGAGTTCCTCATTTTTATTACTAAAGTCTTTTGGCTGAAATTTCCACAGGAGAGATAAATCAGTCAATAAAAGGGGAACCTTCAGAGGGTTCTTGAAAGACACCTCCACAGTTATTGGCTCTGTTAGGAGAGAAATAAGTATCATTAGACGTCACCTGAGAAGTGAAACTAAATACAAGATGTTGTCACCACTACAGCTTCAATTCCCAAACCCAACAATACTCATTTTTAAACTATTGTGCAGGCCTGGAAACATTTTATACTGTGTTTAGTATACACCCTCTCACATTTTTGTAAATATTTTATTATATCTTTTTATGTGACAACACTGAAGAAATGACACTTTGCTACAATGTAAAGTAGTGAGTGTACAGCTTGTATAACGGTGTAAATTTGCTGTCCCCTCAAAATAACTCAAAACACAGCCATTAATGTCTAAACCGCTGACAACAAAAGTGAGTACACCCCTAAGTCAAAATGTCCAAATTGGGCCCAGAGTGTGGCCACCATGATTTTCAAGCCCTCACAAGTTGCCACTGGAGTCCTTTACCACTCCTCCATGAAGAAATCACAGAGCTGGTAGATGTTAGAGACCTTGCACTCCTCCACCTTCTGTTTGAGGATGCCCCACAGATGTTCAATAGGGTTTAGGTCTGGAGATATGCTTGGCCAGTCCATCACCTTTCTTGGAGTTGTGTCCAATCTTGGAGTTGTGTTTGGGGTCGTTATGTTGGAATACTGCCCTGCGGTATTCAGTATGTCAAAGTACATGTTGGCATTCATGGTTCCCCCAATGAACTGTAGCTCCCATGACCATGACACCCCCACCACCAGGCTTGAGTGTAGGCAAGACACACTTGTCTTTCTATTCCTCACCTGGTTGCAGCCACAAACGCTTAACACCATCTGAACCAAATAAGTTTATTTTGGTCTCATCAGACCACAGGACATGGTTCCAGTAATCCACATCCTTAGCCTATTTGTCTTCAGCAAACTGTTTGCAGGCTTTCCTGTGCATCATCTTTAAAATAGGCTTCCATCTGGGATTACAGCCATGCAGACCAATTTGATGCAGTGTGCAGCGTATGGTCTGAGCACTGACAGGCAATGCTGGCAGCACTCATATGTCTATTTCCCAAAGACAACCTCTGGATAGGACGCTGAGCACATGCACTTAACTTCTTTGGTCGAGCATGGCGAGGCCTGTTCTGAGAGGAAACTGTCCTGTTAAACAGCTTTATGGTCTTAGCCACCATGCTGCAGCTCAGTTTCAGGGTCTGAGCAGTCTTCTTATAGCCTAGGCCATCTTTATTTAGAGCAACAATTCTTTTTTTCAGATCCTTTAGAGAGTTCTTTGCCATGAGGTGCCATGTTGAACTTCCTAGAAAATTACTGCGAACCTCCAAATATTATATATTTTTAAAGAAGGGGCACAGGAGAATAAAATAGTGGGTGTTGCCTTTCACTGTAAAAGTGATCACATGGCTGTATAGCCAAATCAGATCAGTTTTATTAAAAAAGAGAATTGCCTGCTAAAAAAAAAAAAACAAAACACACACTAAGATCATGAGCAACCATGATCCTGGTATAACCACCTCAATACAAGGCTGAATATATAATGTACGACGTAATGAGGTGGTCGAGAAATAAACCCACAAAAAAATATGTCACTTACAGAGAACGTCCAGTTATCTTGTAAAGGCCCATAAAGGAAAAAATAAAGCGAGCCACAAAATTAAAAAAATGTAAAAAACACATATACAATTTTCTTAGGTTTAACAACTTCAATATAGTGCATGGGTCTACCCGTGTGGAAAATGATTAACCAGATAGTTTAAGTAAGCCCTTTGCATAGTTGCGGGTATATAAAAAGAGAAGAGTGTACAGACAATATCATCTAATTGCAGTATTTGCAGGAAATTTTACAGAAAAAAAAAAAAACAGCTTCATAATATGCAAATGTCAAGTTACCTTGTACAACAGCCAAAGGGAATTTGGAGTTATCTGAAATGCCACTTAAGCAATACTGTGTTGGTTGGAAGTGGAGCGGGAGGACACCTCTATTGACAACAGCTACCACTTGTTCCTCTAGCTCTTTCCATTGATGTGAGGACTCGCTGTCATACTCTTGGTCAAGACTCACATGAGTAGCAGCTTGTTTTTCACCTAGGATAATAGAAATATCAACCTTTGCACATTCAACAAATCTTCAACTACACCAGTTACTATTATTACTATCATTTGCATTTCAAGTCTCAACGTTTTCAGGCCGTCTATGACCTACCTTGGTGGTATTTATAAATGGCTTCACTCAATAAAATTGTAGCTATGTTCACTATGAATACCCAATCATGTGCAGATGAAATGAACAATAATTGTACTTATTACTGGAGTGGTAAAATGAATTGAATCTCAATTTCTTTAGTAAATCAGCCTCATTAAGACATTGTATGAATATACAAAAAGCATGCTCATGTAAATACAAAATGTATCACATTAAGCTTCTCAATACAGTTCCCTATGCATTATTTATTTTCAGGTATTTATATAGTGGCATAGTTGTACATACTATACATTCACATCAATTCTTGCCCTCAAGGAGCTTAACATCTAAGGTCCCTATCTAGCATGTGCACACACATACTAGGGTCAATTTAAACAGGTGCCAATTAACCTACCAGCATATCTGTGGAGTGTAGGAGGAAATCCACACAATCACAGATAGAACATGCAAACTCAGTGCAGGCAGTGTCCTGACCAGGATTCAAACCAAGGACTTCAGTGCTGCAAGGCAGAAGTGCTACCCGCTAACCCCTTTTCTTTAGAGATACAATTTCTACATATACTTAAAGGGGTTGTAAACCACTGGCCTTTTTTTTTTTTTGGGACCCTGCAAGGAAAAGCCATAATGTGCTAGTATGCATTGCATACTAGCACAATATGTAAAAATGTACCCTAAAACAAATCCCCCCAGCACCGAGAAGTCAGCACTGCAGGGGTTCCCATCTTCATCCGTCTTGCTTCCGGGTTCGCGGAATCTGGCTCTGCGACATGCACGTGGGAGCTACCGTTAACGGGTGGCCATTCACTGGCTGCATGTAATGTAAATATCTCATAAACGGTGCATGTTTAGTATATATTTACAACTAACCATGTGTAAGCCTTATTATTCTAGGCTTACCTATAGGGAAAAAGAAAAAGATGGAAGTTGATATCCACTTAAAAAGCAGGTCATAATGTTTAAGCCCTTGAGTACAAATGCTCTCTATCGGGAGGCAGTTTTCACACTCCTACTCACAAGAACTCTAAAGTTTCAACAGGTCATTTTGTGGGAAGTTCTAGCAATGAGAACGGCAGTGGTCATTAATAACAGGACAACATTAAAATCCCCTACAGCAGGTTGGGGAAAAAAAAAAAAAAAACCTGACTGCTGGGGGGGGGGGCACGAGGACTGCATTTGAGAAACCCTGCCCTAAGTAAAAATAGCCAACTTTTTAAACTCTCTATGAATAAACGGTTAATAAAAAGAGATAAGTATGTAACTGGGGAATTTAGCAATTCTAAAGGAGAAAATTAAGAAACTGCGGCAGGCTGGCTCAGCTGCGCAAATCGCCGTAACCAAACGTCGCTCCTCAGGAGCGAGCATCGGGTTGCGTGCAGTGATTCGCGAGAGGGGAAGTTGATCTGTGGGGCCGGTCAGCTGCGATTTCCGCCGGGCACCCGCGATCACTCCCCGGGAAGACAGAGCAGGGGTCTGCCGTTGAAACACAACAGGCATCTACCTCACCCCAACAGACATGAGACCAAAAATGTCCAGACTTTGCAACAGTCATGTGGGTTGTCTGAGGTAGATTTAGCAGCAGAGACAGAGATTTGAGACCAGATTTATTTTTTATACAGTGGGTATATAAAATAATCACCCCCCTTCAACCACTTAAGGACCAAGCCTATTACTGACCTTTGTTGTTTACAAAGTAAAATCTGTATTTTTTACTAGAAAATCAAACCCCAAATATTTTATATATATTTTTTTAGCAAAGACACTGGATAATAAAATGGCAGTTGTTGCAATATTTTAGGTCACACAGCTCAGTGGTCATTTAAATGCAATTTTTTGGGGAAAAAATACACTTCACTGAATTAAAAAAAAAAAACAAAACAGTATTGTTAGCCCAATTTTTTGTATATTGCGAAAGATGATGTTATGCCGAGTAAATAAATACCCAATATGTTAAGGTTTAAAACTGCGCACACTCGTAGAAAGGCAACAAACTACGGTACTTTAAAATCTCCATAAGTGGCGCTTTTTTCATAACATTGTAACGGTTACCAGTTTAGAGGAGTTACAGAGGAGGTCTTTTGCTAGTATTGCTCTCGCTCTGACTATCACGGCAATACCTCACGTGTGATTTGAACAATGTTTACATTTGCGGGCGTGACTTTGGTGCGCGAGCACGCCTGGACGGGGGCGTTTAAAAAAATAAAAAAATAAAATAAAAAATTCTCTTATTTATTAATTTATTTGTTTTTTACACTGTCCCTTTAAAATAAAAATCTGAATCCTTTTATTGCTGTCACAAGGAATGTAAACATACCTTGTGACAGTAATAGGCAGTGACAGGTACTCTTTATGGAGGGATCGGGGGTCTAATAGACCCCCAACCCCTACACTGCACTTATAAGTATTCAAAATGCCAAAATCTGCATGTTTGAATACCTTGGATTTTTTTTAAATTGGCGCCGTTGGCAGCCTACTAAACCGGAAAGGACGTCACTTCCAGGTTACTACATCGGAGACCCGATCAAAGCCGATTACGGTTTTGTTCAGGACTCTGGCCAGCCGGCACACAAGCCAGCTGGTGGCTCAGGTCTCCCGGTGGGACGGGAGACAAAGTCAGGGCAGTCGAAGGTGGCTGGAGAGGGGACGTCCTCTTCTGCTCCTTGTGATAATGGCCGATTGGCTGCTTAACTGCATCAGTTGTTATCTGAAAGCCAACCACCAGCTCTAAAAACGGTACCGAGGTGAAGCCTGTAGCTGCAGGCATTACCCTGGTCTAACTACTTCAACAAAATGACGTATAGATTTTGTTGCTTTGCAGCCTCAAATTAATACAGACACAGCTTTTGTTTTAATTAAGCTGCATTAACAGAATCACTGAGTTGGAAAAAGGATCACACCCTTCCTAAAAATGCCACTCCTCAAGAGAGGCCACATGCAGTCAGGATGGAGCTTTGCCAAAACATACCCATATGAATACATTGAATATATTGGCCTCAACACCAAACGATATGTCTGGCAGAAATCCAATACAACTCACTATACAAATACCATTCCTACAATAAAGCATGGAGGTTGTAATATCCTGTTATGGGGGTGTTTCTCTGCAGCAGAGACTGGAGCACTTGCCAAGATAAAAGGAATAATGGATGGGGCAAAATACCATCAAATTCTTGAGGAAAACCTGCTGCCCTCTACCAGAAAGTTGTCAATAGGAAAGTTTTGGTTCCAACTTGACAATGACCCAAAGCACACAGCAAAAATGACCACACAGTGGTTAAAGGAGAAAAAGGTGAAAGTCCTTGCATGGCATAGTCAAAGACCAGACTTCAACCCCATTGAAAATCTGTGGAATGACTTGAAGACTGCAATCCACAAACGGTCATCTTTAAATTTAACCAAACTTGAGCACTTCTGCAAAGAAGAGTGGGCAAATATTGCAAAGTCCAGATGTGCAAAGTAAGTAGAGACCTATCCCAACAGACTAAAGGCTGTAATTAAAACAAAAGGTGGTTCAACAAAATACTAACACAAGGGGGGGGGGGGGGTGATCCTTTTTCCAACTCAGTGACTTCATCTTTGAATTTTTTTTTCTGACATGTTGGTGTTCTAGCTTTCACTTGGAGGTTACAAGTTGAGAAAATTCAGCTGGATAAAGCAAAAAAATGTGTGTCTTCATTTCAGGCTGCAAAGCAACAAAATTTGATCATTTTAAAGGAGTGATTATTTTCTATACCCACTGTATAAAGCCATGAATTAATCAGGTCATGAAAGAACATTCTCGGTTGTCTTTACAGACCTCACTTTCTGAAAATGCTAGCTGCTTGATTGTCATGCTGAAACTTTGGCTTTGAGTACTTTTTGTGTCCTTTAGACCCCTATCACATGAGCATGCCCGTGAGGAAAATTCATGGTTCGGGAGGGTTTCAATACACCTCAACTGCCTGTCAAAACCTGGCAATGGCTGCCAGTATCCACATTGTTGTCGTCATGATGCTGTGCATAAAAAAAAAAATATGATATCATAATCGCTAGGCTATCCTGCCTGCCAATGCGCCCCACAAAAGTCACTGTGGCCTCACTGCAACTGAGTCCAATGGAGCCAATTGTGGCTCAGTAAAGCAGAATTCCAGTTTGAAATCCCTCTTCAAAACAGGCATTTTGAATATCCCGGATATAAAACATAAGTAAAAAAATGTATCAACGCAAAAGCCAGTAAAAACCTACAATATAGCAGCTGGACACTATAGGTCAAAATACTGAAAACCAGTATTTTGACCTATGACACAATAAAAGTGCACTGCTGATGTGTCCAGTACTGCACTTTTATTGTATTTCATTTTGAATATCCCCCCTGATTGCCGGTTAAACGCGGGTCAGCTGCAGCAGACAATGCAATTCACCATGGCTATGCCCATTTGAAAGGAGCCTAGTACAGAACAAATGCTGAGAGAAATTCTGTTACTTATGTTTCTCTCATCACAGGTGTACTTTTTTTTTTTTCTTTTTTTTTATTAAGGAAAACATCCATGCATTTTGAACTACTGGTCACTGCCTCTTTCATTTATGTTACTTGCGTAGATGAAATGTGATTGTTTGTGTTCCTTCACTCTGCTCATTGCACTCTTACAATGTATAAAGTGTCTTGCAGAAAAAAATATTATATATTATATTATATATATATATACACATACACACACACACACACAAAAGAAACCGGTCAACCTTTCGTTACTTTGTCTTTCTGTAAAGAATTCCAGTGACGCACATACAGTGAAAAATTAAACACCTACGCATGTTATACTTGTCATTTTATAATCTTCACAAAAAGAATTATCTAATTACTGCATCCTTGACACACAAGCATTAGAAAGTGTAGCAGAATGGATGGACATATACACAGTAGCCAGGCATTTGCTATGCTGCTATGTAATCAGCAACATTGTAATGCTAATGGTGTAAAGGCATGCATTAACATTTTTCACACAAGGTGGCCTACTGTATGATTACAGTTAGTTTCTGTTTTCTATAGAAAATTATTCTGAAATAAAGCTGAAACTCTAGAGAGCAAAGTAATGAAAATGAAGACTATCTAGAGAGCAAAGTAAGCAAGGCAAGCCATAGATTAACCAATTGTCTTTCCTTCAACCACAGAGAATTATTCAATTCCTCCCTCTGCGCTATTGTATTATGACAGCAGGAGGTTGCACATCGAACAAAAAAACAGGATGGTTGTACAGAAGTCCTGCTGAACCGTCAGAATTTTGTTCCATCCATGGATGGTTAAAAGTGGTAATAAACACTACCACTGCATGGACAGCATAATTAATTGGCCGATTACGGTATTGTTTTGATCAATCGAATAAAAAAAACTAAAAAAAGTGTGGTGTATAATTTATAGTTAATATGTAAAGTTTAAAAAAAAAAAGACGTTATTTTTAAATATCTCTATGCAGTGGTAAAGTGGTAAATATAAATAACCAGCTATATGGTTGGGGAACAAATTATCGAATCCACTCTGAGAATAACGGAAGTGATATATATATATATATATATATACACACACATATACATACACACACACACACACACACACACACACACACATATACACACACACACATACTATTAAAAGGTTGAATCTGGTACATATCAGACTTCAAGATCAAAATTTTAATTTAAAGAAAAAAAAAAAAACAAGACCTAAAACGCAGTTTTGCAGATTTTCAGACAGGATTTTAATATAATATTATGCATGACAAACTCCCTTGTCATAGGCAAGGCCTAATGTCACTTATGCTGGCTGTACAACACATTTTTCCCTTCAAAAATGTAATTTTAAGAACGTTTGTTCGATTTTCTAATCATTACTGGGGTCAAATTGACAAAGTGACAGGGAAATTCAAAGGAGCAGAATAGAAAATGTTTCTCGATCAAAAACAGTTTTTGACAGTGTCTGTGGTTTTCATTCAGATATGACATTCATTTTAAAATAAATGTTAATAACAAGTCAAATTTTTGACCGGAATTTGTCTCATCCAAAAAACCAATAGGTGCATGGCCAGTATAAAATATTTAGTAGCAGCAGGATGATTTTTGTTTAACCTGTCACGATGGGGTTAAAAAAAAAAACACAAACAGCAGATAATCACTACTATAAGGTGTTAATTCATATCATATACAGTATATATAAAAGTAATTATACCCAGGTAGGCTTTACAGGGTACTGAGAGGCAGACATGAAGCTTTATGAAGGGTGGATATAACAGAATTTTTGTAAAATCTTACCTGTAAAATTCCTTTCTCTGAGTCCTCCGACAGTCGCCGCCTCTCCATATTCGTCACAATGGGGTAATTGACCTTTGCTCCGTAGGAGTAGCTAGGCAACAGAATATGTCAATATTAAAGCTTTTAGCATATCCCACCCCCAGGGGGTGGTCCCCTCAGTCAATACCCTCCTGCTTCCTGTTCCATACCTCAGTTTCAGTAGAATAGCAGTAGAGTACACAAACAAACCCCAAAAGAGGGGCGGGGGCGGCGACTGTCGGAGGACTCAGAGAAAGGAATTTTACAGGTAAGATTTTACAAAAATTCAGTTTTCTCTTACGTCCTCCGACAGTCGCCGCCTCTCCATATTCGTCACAATGGGGACGTCCCAAAGCAGTGTAAGCATGAGGGGTGGGAAACTCAGCCCGATGATGACAGGCCCAAGACTTACTCAGAGATCTGGTAGAGTGCGCCTTCACAGGCATAGGAGGGACTTTCCCCTTCAAAGCATATGCCTGCTCAATGGTCTGTCTGATCCATTTGGCGATGGTAGAAGCCGACCCCGCCATGCCCTTCCGAGGTCCCTCAGGAAGGACAAAGAGAGAATCCGTCTTGCGAAAGGATTTTGTCGAATTCAGGTAAACCCTGATCGCCCAAACAACATCCAAGGAATGTAAGGCCACCTCCTTCGGATGCTTAGGCTCCGCGCAAAGTGAAGGCAAGACAATGTCCTCACTGAGGTGAAATTCCGAAATCCTTTTCGGAAGAAAAGAAGGATTAGGTCGCAAGACCACCTTATCCAAGTGGAGTACCAGATACGGAGAAGTGCAGGACAAAGCTGCCAGCTCCGAAACTCTGCGAGCCAAAGTGATCGCCACCAAAAAGGCGACCTTCTTGGACAACAGAGGCAACGAGATCTCCCTGATCTTTTCAAAAGGAGCATGTTGTAACATGGACAGAACAAGGTTCAAGTCGCACGGAGGCAAAGGCTCCCTCCGAGGAGGGACCAGGTGCCGCACCCCTTGAACAAAAGGTGCCAACCAGAGAATTAGACGCCACAGGGCGTTTAAAAAGAACGGCCAGAGCAGAAATCTGACCCTTAATCGTGGCCAACGCCAAACGCTGGTCCACGCCTGTTTGAAGGAAAGCCAACACTCTCGATACCGAGTATGAGCGAGGGGAATACCCCCTGGACTCACACCAGGCAAAATAGGCCTTCCAAGTACGGTAGTATATCTTCCCCGAAGAGGCCTTTCTAGCATTGATCAAAGTATGAATGACCTCCGGAGAGAGACCCCTATCCTTCAGGACCTTGGTTTCAACAGCCAGGCCGTCAAAGCCAGCGACTGTAAAGCAGGATGGAATATCGGTCCTTGAGACAGAAGATCTTCCCGAAGAGGCAGACGCCATGGAGCGTCGACCGCCAGATTCACGAGGTCTGCGTACCAAGACCAGCGGGGCCAGTCTGGCGTCACCAGAATCACCATTTTTGGTTCCGAGGACAACCTGCGAAGGGACCGGGATAGCAACTGAATTGGTGGGAATGCATACATCAGTCGATACTGATGCCACGGAGCCACTAACGCGTCTGACGCGTCTGCCCAAGGATCACGCATCCTTGCCACGAACCTTTCCACCTTGTTGTTCAGACGAGACGCGAACAGGTCCACATCCGGAAGACCCCACTTCGTGCACAACATCTGGAAGACCTCCGGGTGGAGCGACCATTCTCCCTGGTCCAGAGTCTGGCGGCTCAGATAATCCGCCTGCCAGTTCTCCACCCCCGGAATGTGAACTGCCGTTATCGCCGGGACGTGCGTCTCGGCCCAAGACAGAATGTCGGCTACTTCCCGTGCCGCTCGGGCACTCCTGGTGCCCCCTTGGTGGTTGATGTAGGCCACCGCTGTGGCATTGTCCGTCTGCACCCGAACCGGACAGCCCTGAAGCATGTCCGTCCAACGTCGAAGGCAGAGATTTATCGCCCGCAATTCCAGAATGTTGATCGGAAGGGAGGATTCCCCCTCCGACCAAGTACCCTGGGCGGACAGAACGCCCAGAACGCCACCCCAGCCTGACAGGCTGTCATCCGTGGTGATCACCGTCCACGAAAGCAGACGAAAAAGACTTGCCCCCCCGACACCGCCGGGGACTGCAGCCACCACAGAAGATTCCTTCTCGTGCGAAGACTCAACGAGATCTGAAGATCCAGAGATTGTGGTCGCCCGTCCTACCTGGACAGGATCTCCGCCTGGAGACCCCTCGTGTGAAACTGGGCGAAGGGAATCGCCTCGAAGGCCGAGACCATCAAACCTAAACACCTCATGCCCGTCCGGAGGGATGAGTACGGAACGTCCCGAAGGGACCTGACTTCGTCCTGAAGTGTTTTGAGCTTGTCTTCCGGTAGGAAGACTTTCGCCTGAACAGAATCCAGAATCATACCCAGATAAGGAAGACGAACCGACGGGCACAGCGTCGATTTTGGGAAGTTTATCGTCCAACCAAACTCCTGCAGAGTCTGCATCGTGGCGGACAGGTCCTTCACCAGACCCTGACTGGTCGCAGGCCGAACCAAAATGTCGTCCAGATACCCCAGGATTGAGATACCCTGGGCTCTCAGTAAGGCCAGAACCGGTGCAAGCACCTTGGTGAAAACCCGCGGAGCCGAAGCGAGACCGAAGGGTAACGCCACGAATTGATAATGATCCTCCGCAATGGCGAATCGAAGGTACCTTTGGTGACCCTCGAAAATGGGGATGTGTAGGTACGCATCCTTCAAGTCGATGGAGGCCATGAATTCTCCAGGAACTAGAGCAGCCACCACTGAGCGCAGGGATTCCATGCGGAACTTGCGAACCCGCACAAAGCGGTTCAGAGCTTTCAAGTCCAGAATTGGACGTACCTTGCCCTCCTTTCTGGGCACAGTGAACAGATTTGAATAAAACCCCCGAAATCTGTCCCGATGAGGCACCGGAACCACCACTCCCTGAGCCCGCAGGTCCTGCACCGCCAGGTGCAGATCCCGCAAACGCTCCGGAGACAGTTGATGGTTTTAGGGAAAAAACCCGTTTGCCGGCCGAGACAGGAACTCGATCTTGTACCCGGACCGAACGATCTCCTGAACCCACCTGTCCCGAACGCGGGCCAGCCAGGGTTGAAGAAAACCGAGCAAACGTCCCCCCACCCCAGAACTGGGTGAGGGCGTCCCTTCAAATCGCGTTGTTATGGGCAGCGGACCCGGACTGGCTGGACTTCTGCTTACCTGCCCACGGTTTCTTTTGGGAGCCTTGACCCTTGAAGGGCTTGCCCTTATAGTGCGACCGAAAGGCACGAAAGGACCCCTGAGAGGGCCTAAACGGAGCCTGCTTCTTACCTTGAGCGCCCTTAGCCTTTTGAGATTGGGGCAAGAGCGTGCTCTTACCCCTAGAAATCCCCTTAATCAGCGTATCCAGTGAGTCGCCAAAAAGGCGAGATCCCGTATAGGGCAAATTAGCCAAAGTCTTGCAAGAAGATTGGTCCACAGACCAACATTTTAGCCAAATCAAACGGCGTGTCAACACCGCCACGCTGTGCACACGTGCAGCCAAAGGAATTACATCTAATTCTGCATCACACAAATACATGACACCCTGATGGATCTGATCCACCATAGCCAATGTTGTCGGCGGGGCAGAATCAGCCACCAGGACGCGCCTGAGTACTTGCGTCCAATCCGCGACAGCCTGAGCTGCCATAAGGGAAGCAAAAATAGCTTTTAGCATGGAACCGGTAACCGAGTAAGTATGGCGGGCAAGAGACTCCAGTCTCCTGTCCGTAGGTTCCCGAAGCACCGGGGTATCCTCTGTCGGAATCGCAGTGGATTTATTCAAAACCGCCACCGCGTGATCCACCGGAGGTGGAACACACCAGCGTTCATCAGTGGCGGGCGTGAAGGGATAACGCAGCTTGAACCTACTTGGCACAGCAAAAGGCTTTTTTTAGATTGCGCCATTGTTCACTAACAGCGCGCTGAAAATCCTCAGTGCAAGGAAAAACCTGCGACGTTTTGCGTCTCCGCTGTGTCCCATAAGAAGCCAGAACGGCAGGCGGACACGGTTCATCCTGTAAATGCAACGTTTGTTTGATAGAAGCAACCAATTCATCCATGATTGCAAGCTCTTCAGACGAGCCAGGGGGAGAATCATCAACCCCCTCAACCTCTGCATCCCCCTCCGACCCTGCAAAGTCCAGGGACGAACGGGACCCCGATAAGGGGACCCCAGCCATAGCAGCCCCATCACCATCGCCCTCTGAATCAGAGGAGATTGAAACTCTGGGCCGTTTAGTGGATTGAGCAGCCACAAGCATCTGCACCTGAGCAGCCAGGTTAGCCACAACTGTGGCCAAATCGCCCCCCTCAGGGGAAACAGCAGCAGCCCCTTGGCCTCCCAGTAAAGCGGGAGGAAATTTGCTTTCCTGAGAATCCATGCCCCCTAGAAGTGTGCAGGAGAAAAAAGGGTAACTGCCCCTTCAAAAGCGCAGCGAGCGCAGCCCACCGCTCACACACACCAGCACAAGTCGACCCCCACAGGGAAAAACTACAAACTCAGGCAAGGAACACAGGACTAAAGATGATAAAAACCTGGAGAGATCACTGCTGCTGTATCGATCGGTGTGCCCAGGGAAAAGGAAGTGATGCATCAGAAGCCGCTCCTATAAAGCCTATGGAAGGCTACAAAAAAATGGCCGCCGGGGGAGGAGGTAAATGCAGTGCTACATGAGGCCGGATCGATCGCCGCCAAAATGGCAGCGCTTGGCGCCAAAAACGCCGCTCCCAGCATACAGAAGAAGCCCTCATATGCCTGTAGCTATTAATAAAATGGTGGACCGCAGCAGCGGCCGCCGCATGTTGCACAAAACATGTACCACAGCATGCCCTACAACATACAGCATGTCACACAGAGAATCTCACAGTTGTAACACAGAACAGTGTATCACAGCCCCCCTCCTTGCAGCCCACAGCAGCATCCAGACAGGGAGCCCATTAGTGTGAACAGACATGCAGGGTTACACAGTCCCAGACTGACACCCACTAAACAGACAGGTCCCCACACAGAATACACTTACCTTCTGAACGGAGTGGGGAACCCGCACAAGCGATCAAGCCACTGCACATGGGACAGGGAGAGTCGCAGCCAGGACGCAGTAGAACTGCGGTGCGAAACAGCATGGCGTCCAGTGAGGTAGCCACCTCACCACAGCATCCCTGCAGCGAACAGGGATGGGTCGTTCACCAATGCCAGGAAAAAATACCTGACTGAACGCTCGATGGCAGGCTGGGAAGCCACTGGCCCACAACCTGCGACCAGGGGGGCCAGCCCGAGACCCAGCCCGCACGATCCTATTCATCAGAAGAACTAATGCTGACAAAAGTAACAGCTAAGTAAAGAGAGAGAAAAAAAAACTCAAATAAAATCAAACAGAAGATAAAGGCTGAGACAAAATGCCCCAGCACAGAAACAGCCAGCTAACTCCTGAAAGCTAGACAATGAAACTGAGGTATGGAACAGGAAGCAGGAGGGTATTGACTGAGGGGACCACCCCCTGGGGGTGAGATATGCTAAAAGCTTTAATATTGACATATTCTGCTGCCTAGCTACTCCTACGGAGCAAAGGTCAATTACCCCATTGTGACGAATATGGAGAGGCGGCGACTGTCGGAGGACGTAAGAGAAAAATATTTTATATAAAAGTAACACTAAAAGCTGAAACCTTTTTGCATGCATATGATTTATTTTTTTTTATTTTTTTAAAGCACAATACTGTTAAACTTTTACTTTACATTTAATTGTAATGCCTTATATTACCCCCAGTCTATCAGCCTCCAGCTTCTCTGGGTTCAGATGTAGATCTTCCCTGAACAAAGCCCTTAAAGGGGTTGTAAAGTAAGAAGGTTTTTTTTTTTTTCATCTTAATGCATTCTTTGCATTAATATAAAAAAAGCTTTCTGTGTGCAGCAGCTCCCCTCAGCCCCACTAATACACACCTGAGCCTCATCTCTTTCCAGTGATGTCCACGAGTGCCTCAGCCGTCCGGAACTCTCTCTCCTGATTGGCTGAAACACAGCAGCGGCGCCACTGGCACCCGCTGCTGTCAACAAGACTCAGTTAGCCAATCAGGTGGAAAGAGGTGCTGCTTGCTGTGGGGGCACACAACAGGAGGGAGGGGCCAGGAGCTTCAGCCAGGGACTCGAGAAGAGGAGGATTTGGGCTGCTCTGTGCAAAATTACTGCACAGGGGAGGCAAGTAGAACATATTTGTTATTGTAATATAAAAAAAAAAAAAATGAGACTTTACAATCACTTTAAAGTGATCGTAAACATTTGATTTATTCATTTTAAACCACATACATAACATGCTTATTTGCTCTGTGCAATGGTTTTGCTCAGAGCAGCCCTGATCCTCCTCTTCTGGGGTCCCACCAACTTCTCTGGTTGCTACTGCCTTCAGAGTGCCCCTATAGTAAGCCGCAAGGTATAGTATAAAGTGCCCCTTAACCACTTAAGCCCCGGAAGATTTTACCCCCTTCCTGACCAGGGCTTTATTGCGATTCGGCACTGCGTGACTTTAATGGACAATTGCGCGGTCGTGCGACGCTGTACCTAAAAGAATTTGACGTCCTTTTTTTCCCACAAACAGAGCTTTCTTTTGGTGGTATTTGATCACCTGTGCGATTTTTACTTTTGGCGCTATAAACAAAAAAAGAGCGTCAATTTTGCAAAAATAAGAATATTTTTCAAATTTTTTATATGAAATTCCCCCCAAAAAATTGTAAAAATCCAAATTTTTTAACATTTTTGGCCAATTTGTTTTCTGCTACAGATGTTTGCGTATTTTGATTGGTTTGCGCAAAAGTTGTTGCGTTTACTAAGGGAAAGATCTGTAATTTTTGGTGTTTTTTTTTCAACGCGTAATGGCGGCGATCTGCGATTTTTTTGCGGCATTGCCACATTGCGGCGGACAGATCGGACCCTTGATTGACATTTTTTACACTTTTGGGGTTACCAGTGAAATTACTGCAGTAATCAGTGCTATACATATGCACTGTTACTGCAAAATGACACTGGCAGGGAAGGGGTTAACTTTTTTGGGGAAGGAGGGGTTAAGTGTGTCCCTAGGGGCGTGCTTCTTACTGTGATTGGACATGGCTACTGGTGAAGGAACAGTGATCAACGGTCCTAAATAGTAAAACCGCATGATCACCATTCCTACACAGGGGAGAATGACAGGCGGCTTGTTTACATCAGCCGCCTGCCTTTCTCCCTTCACGGCGGACGATCGCGAGTGACCGGCGGACATCGGGTCCGCCGATCACACGCACGGACTTCCCAGGGAACGAGCCGGGGCGGGCGCGCGGTCGCCCGCTATTGGCTCACAAGGAAGTGACAGGCTAGTGACGTATCGGTACGTCACTTTGCCTGGCCGGGGCTGACCGCCGCAGTATATGTACTTGCGGCGGTCGGCAACCGGTTAAGCAAGTTAAAAAAAAATCTGCCTTTAGAATCACTCAATTCCTTATCTTGCCCAGGACTACATGTCCCATGAGGCATTGCTCCCCACATATTCACTAGTTCTCAGGCATTTACTGACATGTGGGGACAGTGTACTGAATTTCCTGATATGTAAACAAATAATGCATTCTCTATGCAGGCCAACATATTAATTGGCTGACCAAATAATTGTTTATGAAAATAGTTGACAACTATTTTCATATTCAATTATAAATGACTGTCAATTAGTTGTTTCAGCCCTAAGCATAATGCCATTCATTCAGAGTGCTGTTCCGCAAACGTGGCTCCCGTGCATATGGATGGGAGTGACGTCATCAAGGCTTGGGCATTCAAACAGACAGAGCCCACGAACCCAGAAGAAAGACCAGGTGAAGATGGAAGCCCTGCCAGTGTTAACAGTGTGGCACTGGAGGGCTTTATTTAAACATAAGTCTTTCATAGTGTTCTAGTATGTGATGCATACCAGCACAACATGGCATTTACTTGCAAAGGGATCGTTTTTTTTTTTTTACTGTAGAATTTACTACAGGTTTTGAAGCTTCACCTCTAGGAGGGACTGCATTTTGATATCAGTTTTAGAAAGGGTCAGGTTTACTTTAGAAGCAAACTACCCCCTTTACACCATCTAACTCCCATATGTAGGTTGTAATATGTAGTATGGTGCCAAGCAGTCCCCACCCTCACACTCGATCACCACACTCCAATCCACTGTCCATTCCTCCAGTTCTCCAAACGCCCATAACTTGATACGGACATGGAGCTGTAGGAAGAGTCTTCAGGGGTCTGACATTGCACAGGCAATCCACTGATCATGCTTGCAATGCTTAGCTAAATTCTTATGTCCTTATATACAGTAAGAAGATTCCCCCAAATCTCAAGCTGTTCCTTTGCTCTGTGGCTAGCCACGCGCAACAACCAGGAGCTCAGTCCTGCTCCACGTAGATATTAAGGTTCAAACAATGGACTGCACAATGACGTCACAAAGCCAACAAGTCTATTGATGATCAGCACATACGGCATCCCTCCACCTAAGGCGGATGGATGGAGTATGTGCTGTGCCTCAAACTTGTCCGATTTTTGCCAGATTTTTGTAACATCATTGGTGTGCAGCCCATTGTTTGAAGCTGAATGCACTATACACAGTCACAGATAATCACTCAACTACTTATAGAACAATGAAAGCACGCCCAATTGTAACCCTAAAGTCAAAATATGCATATAATAAATGTACCATTTCCACCAGTACTTCGTTTTACATGCCATTAGTCTTACTTACAAACTACATTATATAGAGAATTACCTTTCAGATTTGCCTCCCTCTACCTCCTACCTTTGGGTAGGGGAACGCTTTGTTTCTATATTTCATGATTGTTTACAGCAGACATTTAAAATCTTTCTAGTGCTTTGTTTCAGCTTGCAAGTGTAAGCGATTGTGACAGAACACATTCACATTGGAGACAAGCATCTTATATGCGTTGATTTTCTTCATTATGCTGGAAAAGACAAGGGTAATGCTTCCTATATAAAAATCAAAAAACGTGCTGCGCCAGAAGTGCACAAAAATAATTAGTGATTACATGAATCAACAAGTGTTATCAACAAAATATGGTGTCCATCATATGTGCTCTGATGAAACATAAATGTTCATATAAAGTGCTCCAAAGTAATGATTAGTATATCCAGGTGATGACAGGACAGCCTCAATCCCTTGTGAATCAAGCAGGAACCACCAGTGTGTGAACTCCCTCCACCAGTAAGATTGGCCTCTCACCTTGATACCAGACCCAAACGGGCCAGCATGAGCATATCAGGGGATAAACAGACTATCACAGGTAACCTCTCCAGCCTTCACCTCCGGGGGTCGCCAGGACATAAAATAAAGATAAAGCAAAGATCTAGTGCTCTCTGAATGTAAATAATGAGCTTTTATTGAGCATAAAGGGGTAACTCACATTTGTTGGGCACTCAGCCGTGCCTGCTATTATGGCATTCAGTGTTGGAGAGTAGCACCCGAGCGATCGGCGTCAGGCACGCAGGCTCCGCCTCCCTATACGCGTTACGCCTGGAGCGTGGGCTCCGTTTGGCTTCTTCGGTAGGGGTCTGACCTGTGATAGTCTGTTTATCCCCTGATATGCTCATGCTGGCCCGTTTGGGTCTGGTATCAAGGTGAGAGGCCAATCTTACTGGTGGAGGGAGTTCACACACTGGTGGTTCCTGCTTGATTCACAAGGGATTGAGGCTGTCCTGTCATCACCTGGATATACTAATCATTACTTTGGAGCACTTTATATGAACATTTATGTTTCATCAGAGCACATATGATGGACACCATATTTTGTTGATAACACTTGTTGATTCATGTAATCACTAATTATTTTTGTGCACTTCTGGCGCAGCACGTTTTTTGATTTTTATATAGGAAGCATTACCCTTGTCTTTTCCAGCATAATGAAGAAAATCAACGCATATAAGATGCTTGTCTCCAATGTGAATGTGTTCTGTCACAATCGCTTACACTTGCAAGCTGAAACAAAGCACTAGAAAGATTTTAAATGTCTGCTGTAAACAATCATGAAATATAGAAATTTTTGTGCACTTCTGGCGCAGCACGTTTTTTGATTTTTATGTTTTTGTTGTGAGGTGTGGACACAATTTGTGTATGCAGCCGGATTTATATATTGATTTATTCTAGCACATTTTATACACATTTGAATTTCACTTAGTCTTGCGCTGATAGTTTTTTCACTATAATGCTTCCTATATGTCTGTACAGCATTTTGGAAGCACTTTCGAAGGATTTGATTTTGCTTTTCTATGAATCAGGAAACAGTTAAAATAGCTATCTTATAACCGGAGTTACAAAAAAAAAAAGAAAAGCCTCTCAATTACTTGATAAAATGCACCACAAACCTGCGTCAACACTTGACAAGCACAAGTAAGTGCGAATACCATCTACACCTACTGTGTGCACGAACAAATGAAGCGGATCTACCAAATTACCTATGTCATGCTTTATATAGGTTAGATATTGACAAAGTAGAGGGTGGCTATATGACATTTGTAAAGTACAGAATGATTTCATAGCCTTCTAATAGATTTCTCTCCACAGTGACTCATTGTCTTGTTCAAACAGATGTCCTTTAGCATCAGTATATACTAACCTTCAGCAGGCCGCCTATCATGACCAAAAAAAACACGTGTGTCAGAGCTATTGATATATGGCAGCGGGAGTTGGGGTAAAGGACTTTCAGGAGATTGTTGACATACATTCTGAGAAAAAAAAAAAAAAAAAGACAAAACACAGAAATCATTCACAGGAAAAAGAAACCTACAAAAAATACCATAATACAAACATTTCTGGTGAGATGCTTTCAAACAACATTAAGTCCCGGTTCACATTTGTGAGATGCGGGAACGCTGTGAATATGCAGCGTGATCCCGCATCGCATCCGCACCCCTGGCAGTTCACACTGCCATATGCGATACACAGGGGGTGTCAAATAAAAGTTAATGACACCCCCAGTTGCGATCGCATATTGCAGTGCGATCTGCAAGTTCGCACAGAATCGGATCGCACTAGTGTGAACCACTTTGCGATCCGATTCTGCTGCAGATAAAAAAAAAGGGTCAGGTGCGTGTTTAGTGCGGATGCGGTGCGAATTCAGCCATACAAAGTGTAAGGCTGAAAATTGCACCGTACATGAGATCGCATGTAATTTAGGAGCAGTGTGCTCCTAATTACATGCGATCTCCATGATCGCACTAATGTGAACCGGGGCTTAGGCCTTATGCACACTGGGTGTTTTTCAGCAGCTTCTGTGAGCGTCTGGCGGTTTATGTGTTTTTTTTTTGTCTTACCTCTAAACACCCCTGCAAATTGTCAGTCTGTGTGTTCATGCTGCTGCCAGGAGGAAAGGCATCTAGGAGAGTTTGAAAATATCCAGTGTGCATGAGGCCTTAAAATGACAAACTTGCCCATGTAAGGCAAATCATTAAGCATAATCTTAATCCTAATTGCAAGCATAACACAATTATTTTATGAAGTCACAATCAATAGACCTCTTGCACACTGCAGCTTGAAAAAACTTAGTACAGCGTTTTTTTTTTTTTACTGATCTAAAATGTAGTCCTTTGTTTACAATGTGCTTGTTCACACACAGGTGCATAAACAAGCTCTGCTTATTCTTGAGCAAAAAAATTAATAAATATAAAAATCTGCTTTTCCAGTCGGTATTTTGAGCAAATATGGGCAAATGTGTGTATATCAGCATAAATAGGAATTCATTTTTCTTAGGAATTTATTGTACGCGTGAATGCGCAAATATGGGCATAAATGCATGAAAATACATACAAAACAAATGCCTGAAATTACATTCAGAAATGTTGATGCTCAAACATCAGTACCATGTGCAATAGATTTAATAGATGCAATAGAGGCCATATATATATATATATTTTTTTTTTTTTTCAAACTCTCATTTCTGTTGCTGTATTTTTACAGGGAAAGGATATCTAAACCCAAAAATAAAAATTTAATATTTTGAAATGTACCTATCCTTAAACGTGGTGGCTGTTTTCAATTTAAGTACATTTTTTACAAGTACAGAAAAATACCTGTTGATCTTGCCAGATATTCACTATGCTTGTAAATCCCTGTGCATTGGATCTGATGTCCATACAAACTACTGGTGTTTCCGGCCATCTTCTGTGAACTACAGAACACCTCACGTCTATGCAATGAAAAGCGAAGTTTGTAGTCCAAATAAGGAGTGCGGCCTACAGCAACATCATTACAGCTGCATTGATACAGTGCAGTGAGAGAGTGTTGTCAGTTCAGGACAGATGAAACGTTACTAGCAGGTAACCAGGAAAAAATAAATGAAAAATCCTGAAAAAAATAAAACTAAATGTAGCCACTACATCAATGGACTAATAAACTGCAATATATTACCATTTTGTTTTTGGGTTGTTTTCTATTCTCTTTACCAGAGTGCAAAAAAAAAAAACAGACATTTACCTTATACACATACAGATACTCCCGAAGAAAAGCCCCTTGCTGCAATGCTGGCTGCTTGCTATCATTAATCAAAATATGCCTGAAAGCAGAGACTGCATTGTCCAACTGGCGCAGTGTGACTGACTGACGACCAATGGTAAAGTTGATGTGGTCCTCCGCTAATGACCAACCTTTCCCTTTGTACACTTGCATTGCCTGACAATAACATCGCAGGGCGTGCTTTTTCTAAAAGAAAGCAGTAATACCTATTTTACTCCAAACAGCAGAATAAATATATACATTTAGATGTAAAAAAAAACACATACTATTCCTTCAATAAACAAGAGAAAACCAACGAAGAACAAAAAAGGTGCAAATAGACAAAATAGGCTTGAAACATGAAAATATGATTGTCCTCATAGTAATTGCTTTATTCCTCCTACATAAGGATTTCTTTGTTTTATAGAACAAACTGTTTACATTTTCAATTGCATTGTCCCCGTATCGTTTATTTGGAAATGTGCATATCTTAACCGATAGACGTGCTGTGGAAGTGAACAATCTCTGTAGTAGGCAGTGCTACTACAATGATTGCCACAATCTTCTGGGTCCTCTGAACAGCCAGGCACTTGCTCGGCACTGCTGCATCTCACGGAACACTTTGAATTTTGTCAACACAAAGCATTCTCTGATTGGACGAGGTGCAAAAGAGCTCTCCACTTTCTCCAATCAGACAATGTCTGTAAATAATGGAAAAAAAAAAAAAAAAAAAAAACGGAATTTTTGTAAAATCTTACCTGTAAAATTCCTTTCTCTGAGTCCTCCGACAGTCGCCGCCGCCTCTAAGTCATCACTGTTGGGTATTGACTTCCGCTCCGCAGGAGTAGCTAGGCATAAAGACTTAGTCAAAAGAACAAAGGCATTTGCATATACACACCCATGGGGGCTGTCCCATCTGGTCAATACCCCCCTGCAGTGACCACTCCCAACTCAGTTTGGTAGCATAGCAGTAGGTAATAAGAACCCCAAAGAGGGGCGGGGGGGGGGGGCGACTGTCGGAGGACTCAGAGAAAGGAATTTTACAGGTAAGATTTTACAAAAATTCCATTTCTCTTACGTCCTCCAACAGTCGCCGCCGCCTCTAAGTCATCACTGTTGGGATGTCCCAAAGCAGTATAGACATGAGGGGTGGGAGACGCAACCGTAGAAAAGGCAACGCAGTACCCACATCAGAGAAAATAACCTTACATGCACAGTAAGAGAACCTGCAGGGCAACAGAAAACAATGCTCAACAGGAGCAACAGCCCAGGAAAGCAAACACCAACAGTCAGGGACCCATAACAAAACAAGGGTCCTTCATGGCACTGCCGCACTGAGGACCTTGCGGCCAAAGGAGGCATCAGCTGATGCCAGAACATCTACTTCGTAGAATTTGGAAAAAAGTGTGCACAGACGACCAAGTCGCAGCCTTGCACACCTGGGCCGCCGAAGCCCGATGCCAATAGGCCCAAAACGCACTCACAGATCAGGTAGAGTGCGCCTTAACAGGGAAGGGTGGAACCCGTTCCTTCAAAGCACAAGTCTGTTCAATGGTCTGTCTGATCCATTTGGCAATAGTCGCTGCGGACGCAGCCAAGCCCTTCCGAGGTCCCTCAGGAAAGACAAAGAGGGAATCCCTCTTTCGAAAGGATTCCGTAGACGACAGGTAAACCTCCTTAGGATGCTTAGGCTTCGCACAAAGCGAAGGCAGGACAATGTCCTCATTAATGTGGAACTCAGAGACCACCTTGGGAAGAAAGGAGGGATGCAGACGCAAGACCACCTTATCCCGGCGAATCACCAAGTACGGAGAACGGCAAGATAACGCTGCCAGTTCAGACACCCTGCGAGCCTGAAGTGATCGCCACCAAAAAGGCAACCTTCTTAGACAGCAGAGGCAACAATATATCCCGAATGTTTTCAAAGGGAGCACGCTGTAACACGGACAGAACCAAGTTCAAGTCCCATGGAGATAAGGGCTCCTTCCTGGGAGGAGCCAAATGTCGCACACCTTGAATGAAGGTGCGAACCAGTGAATGAGACGCCACAGGGCGATGGAAAAGAATAGCCAGTGCGGACACTTGGCATTTTATCGTGTCCAGCGCCAGGCGCTGGTCCACCCCCGACTGGAGGAAAGCCAACACTCTCAACACCGAGTACGAGCGAGGGGAGAACCCCCTGGACTCACACCAGGCAAAATAAGCCTTCCCGGTACGGCAATATATTTTACCAGAGGAAGTCTTCCTAGCCTTGACAAGGGTAGAGATGACCTCAGGGGAGAGACCCCTGTCCTTCAGGACCTGGGTCTCAACAGCCAGGCCGTTAAAGCCAGCGACTGTAAAGCAGGATGGAAGATCGGACCCTGAGATAGGAGATCTTCCCGCATTGGTAGGCGCCACGGAGGCGCCCCTGCCAGGTGAACAACGTCGGCGTACTAGGACCGGCGTGGCCAGTCCGACGCCACCAGAATCACCAGATGCGGTTCCGAGGCTAACCTGCGGAGGAACCTGGATAGCAACCGAATCGGAGGAAAGGCATACATCAGACGATACTGATGCTAAGGGGCCACTAACGCATCCGAGGCGTCCGCCAGCGGATAGCGCGTTCTTGCCACAAATCTTTCCACCTTTCGGTTTAGCCAAGATGCGAACAGATCCACGTCCGGGGATCCCCACTTCGCACACAGCATGTAAAAGACCTCCGGATGTAGGGACCATTCCCCCTGGTCCAGGGTCTGGCGGTTCAGATAGTCGGCCTGCCAGTTCCCCACACCCGGAAAGTGAACTGCCGAGATCCCCGAAACATAAGTCCCGGCCCAAGACAGAATGGCAGACACCTCCCGGGCCGCCCGAGCACTCCTGGTGCTCCCTTAGTGGTTGATGTAAGCCACCGCGGTAGCATTGTCCGTCTGTACCCGAACAGGACGGCCCCGAAGGCATTCCGACTACTGGAAGAAATAGAGTTTTATCACTCGCAATTCCAGCACATATATCGGGAGGGAGGACTCCTCCTCCGATCAAGTGCCCTGGGCAGACAAGTTGCCCAGCACTCCACCCCAGCCCGACAGGCTGGCATCCGTGGTAGTCACCGTCCACACCAACGGACGGAAGGGCATACCTTCCGACACTGTCAGGGACTGGAGCCACCACAGAAGAGCCAATCTAGTCTGACGACTCAAGGAGACACTCAGTTCCAGGGACTGAGGCAGGCTGTCCCACCTGGCCAGGATCTCCGCCTGGAGAGCCCGCGTGTGAAACTGAGCAAAGGGTAACGAGGACGGGTCGTCCCTGAGGGACCTGAGCTTGTCCTGCAAGGTCCGGAGCTTGTCCTCCGGCAAGAATACCTTTGCCTGAGCAGAGTCCAGAATCATTCCCAGATAGGGAAGACGAACCGATGGAGCCAAAGTCGATTTTCGAACGATGATGGTGCATCTGAACTCCAGTAGCGTCTGCAAATCGCGCAAACGTCCCCCCACCCCTGAAACGGGTGAGGGCGCCCCTTCATGCAGAGTCGGACTGACTCGCCGAGTCGGCATTGCCTGACTCTTGCTTACCTGCCCCGGGCTCCTCCTGGCTGCCCAGGGTCTGGAAGGGCTTGCCCTTTGATTGGTTACGAAAGGCACGAACGGACCCCTGAGTGGATCGAGACGCAGAACCCCGCTTGCCCCGAAAGGACTTGTTCTTCAGGTTCTGGGGCAGCAAAGTGCTCTTGCCCCCTGTGACGCCTTTCACCAGGGTATCCAACGCCTCGCCAAAAAGGCGAGAACCAGCATAGGGAAAATCAGCAACTGTTTTCCGCGAGGACTGGTCAGCCGACCAACTCTTCAGCCATATCAGTCGCCGGTTAAGCATCGAGACACTAGAGAGGCGTGCTACTAAAGGGGCCTCATTTAAGGCCGCATCACACAAATACATGATTCCTTGGTGGATTTGATCCACCATTTTCAGCCGGGCAGGCGGAACATCATCAGACACGAGGCTGCTCCTAAGCACCTTTGTCCAATCAACCACCAGCCAAAACGGACGCGAAAACGGGTCTGAGCAACGAGCCCACCACCGTATAGGAACGGCGGGCCAGAGACTCCAACCGCCGGTCCGTGGGATCCCGGAAAACCAGGGTATCCTCAGAAGGAACCAAGGTAGCCTTGTTTAACACGGCCACAGTGTGATCTACCTGTGGAGGCATACACCATCGTGATTCCGTAGCCGGTGCAAAGGGATAAAGCAACTTGAGCCGACTAGGTACCAGGAATGGACGTTTTAACGTGCGCCACATTTCATTAACAGTGTAATGAAACTCAGCCGGGCAGGGAAAAACCTGCGCTGACTTGCGGGTCCTGTGCTTCCCAAATGAGGACACAACGCCCGGAGGACTGGGCTCATCCTCCAACTGTAGTGTTTCCTTAACAGAAACAATTAATTCATCCATGGTCGCCCGCTCTTCAGGCGACCCCGGGGAGGAGGTATCAACCCCTTCCACCTCTGCCTCCCCCTCAGACCCCAGCGGGTCCAAAGATGAGAGAGACCCTGAAAAGGGCACGCTCGCAGCAGCAGCAGCAGCCATATCACTATCTGAATCAGAGGAGAGAGACAATCTGGGCCTCTTTTTAGCAGCACGTCCAGCCATCAGCATTTCCATATTGGACACCAAGGTCGCCACTACAGCGGCCAAATCAGGTCTCAGAGGGGCCACAGGGGAACTGGGGACCCCCACCAGAGCTGGGGGGAATTTGCTGTCCTGAGAATCCATTGCTCAAGGTCACAAAACAACAGTGCAAGAAAGTTCGTACTGCCCAATTAAGACTGCTGCGGAGTGCGCAGCCCACCGCTACAGCTACAGTGACAAAGACCCCCAAACAGGAGAAGAAAAAACTGAGCCAGAAGCGACAATACAGAAAGATATTGAGAGCAATAACCTGCAGAGCCCCGCAGAGTGTTGCACCCATGTCCTGCTTCAGAGCAAAAGGAAGTGCTGCTAGAGTAGGCTGAACTTATAGGCTGCATGACTCAGGGAAAATGGCTGCCCCATAGGATTGCATGGAAGGCTCCGCCAAAATGGCCGCCGGACATGACGATCGTTCTGCTACTGCAAAATGGCGGCGAATAGCGCCAAAAACAGCATGTACATTGCCCATAGAGAAGCCAAACATGCCTGCCCATACTTAGAATGGCGGACCGCGCGGATTCACCCCGCTGCGGCCGACACACACACAGTCTGCACCCCCAACCAGCACCGAAGTGACACAGGGAAGGGGACCCCCAAAAACATACAGCACCGCAGCGCATGCACAAGCGGTCCCCGCAGGGACTGCATCAGGGAGTCACACAGGCACAGACATGGGGGACACACAGCAACACAGGACTGCCACCCCAGACAGAGGCCCCACACAGAAGTACTTACCTGTACCAGATGGTGTGGGGAGCCTCTATGAACGGAAAGCCGCTGTCCTCATCTGACAGGGAGTGCCGTTTGCCAGGGACATTACACTGCAGCATCGCAGATGTGTCCTGTGAGGTAGCGAGCAGGGATGGGTCGTTCATAGTGCCAGGACGAACCACGGCTGAACGCTCGATGGCGGGCTGGGGGTCCATCTGACCCTCTGCCCTGGAGAACCAGGGCGGTCAGTCCGAATCCCAGCACCGCATGATCAATCTTCTTCCGAAGAGTCGACTAAAACTAAAGCTGACAAAATAAACAGCTAGTAAAGTAAGAAAAAAACTGACATTTTCAAAGAAAATTGAATAAAAAAAAAAAAAAAAAGAAGATTAGATAGGCTTAGACTGTAGCCCCAGCACAGGGAAGCCTAACTACTCCTGATGCTAGGCAGAATGAAACTGGGTTGGGAGTGGTCACTGCAGGGGGGTATTGACCAGAAGGGACAGCCCCCATGGGTGTGTATATGCAAATGCCTTTGTTCTTTTGACTAAGTCTTTATGCCTAGCTACTCCTGCGGAGCGGAAGTCAATACCCAACAGTGATGACTTAGAGGCGGCGGCGACTGACTGTCAAGGTGCTCTGTCAATGGCGAGAAGGCATTTGGGCAGCTGTTTGGCACAGGATCCAGAAGACTAGGTCTCAATACTACCCTTTCCTTGAGTAAAATCAAACAGGACTCTTTACAGCAGGAGTAGGAAACCTTTCAGAGGTTGAGATCTACCTGGTACCCAATTTTGAGGAGGGGGGGGCGTAGTGTTGGGGGGGGAGTGGCCTTTAAAAAAAACCCAAAAAACGAGGCCCCAAAAAAGACACGACATAAAGAACAGTGTTATCACAGTAGTATACTCTGTCTCCCCCTTCACATCACTTATCAACCCCCCCACAATAGTGGCCTCTGCCCCCCCCCCCCCCCCCCCCACACACACACACACACACACACAACAGTGCCCTCTGCCCCCCTTCACATCACCATCTCTTTCACTGTAGTAGTGTCCTCTGCTAATTTGCCCCCCCTGCACTGCATCCCCTCCCCCACTGTAGTGTCCACTTCCCCATTCGCATCACCCCCACTGTAGTGTCGGCTGCCCCTCTTTTGCCAAATCTCTCCTCAGTGCTGGAGTTGTCTCAACCAAGAGGGCACTTGCCTACAAATCTTTTGGGCCTGCCCAGTTTTGAAGTATTTTGGAAACAGGTGTGCGACCTGGTCTACAAACGAACTAACGTTCAGCTGGGTGATGAGCCAGCAGCCTACCTGTTACATCTGGCTCCCATGTCATCCATAGGATATAAATGCTGTTTCACCATCCACCTACTCAATGCAACCAAGGCCTGTATTTGGCTATTTTGGCGGCCGATGGTCCCACCCTCTACAGGGGGTTTGGCTCTGTAAAATCAGTGAAATTTGTACAATGGAAGAGAATTTGGCATCTGCCAAACATAGAAAAGAACAATTTCTCAAAACGTGGTTTGCGTATACCTTCTCTGCAAGTCATACCGCTAATCTAGATTGTTGAACTCTTTTTTGGATTCTGTACTGCTCTGGCCCAGAGGAGAGGGAAGGGAAACTGTGGTCTTTGTTATGATGCTGGAGGTTCTTCCAGCAGGCCCTGTCCCTTGAAAATAACCCCAAAATCGCCCCACCCTCCCAACCCAGTTTTTTTGTTCCCCTAGAACAGACCAACTCCAGAGCTCTATGGAAGTGAGGGGAGACCCTGCTCTACCTTGCGCACCCTATATCATATCAACCATGACATTTACAGCTGTTCACACTTACTGGGGCAAAACCCAATTAGTTATTGATCTGCTACTAGAGCTGCACGATTCTGGATAAAATGAGAATCACAATTCTTTTGCTTAGACTAAAGATAATGATTCTCTCACGATTCTGGGCGTAACAGCTTTTACATTATACAAAAAAATTGGGCTAACTTTACGGTTTCATTTTTTTTTTTTAATTCATTAAAGTGTAATTTTTCTCAAAAAACTACATTTGAAAGTGGATTTTTTCAAATGTAATTTTTCTCAAAAAACTACATTTGAAAGTGGATTAGGCAGTGGCTGAGTGACAGACAAATTGTTGAGTGGATTAGGCAGTGGCTGAGTGACAGACAACAGAGGGTTGTAGTCAATGGAGAACATTCAGAACAAGGTCATGTTACCAGTGGGGTACCTCAGGGATCTGTACTGGGACCAATTTTGTTTAATATCTTCATAAGTGATATTGCAAAAGGCCTCGATGGTAAGGTTTGTCTTTTTGCTGATGACACAAAGATATGTAACAGGGTTGATGTTCCTGGAGGGAAACGCCAAATGGAAAAGGATTTAGGAAAACTAGAAGAATGGTCAGAACTCTGGCAACTGAAATTTAATGTGGATAAGTGCAAGATAATGCACCTGGGACGTAAAAACCCAAGGGCAGAATATAGAATATTTGACACAGTCCTGACCTCAGTATCTGAGGAAAGGGATTTAGGAGTAATTATTTCAGAAGATTTAAAAGGTGGGAAGACAATGTAATAGAGCAGCACGAAATGCCAGCAGAATGCTTGGATGTATAGGGAGAGGTATAAGCAGTAGAAAGAGAGAAGTGCTTATGCCGCTGTACAGAACACTGGTGAGACCTCACTTGGAGTATTGTGCGCAGTACTGGAGGCCATATCTCCAGAAGGATATAGATACTCTAGAGAGAGTTCAGAGAAGAGCTACTAAACTAGTACATGGATTGCAGGAAAAAACTTACCAGGAAAGGTTAAAGGACCTTAATATGTATAGCTTGGAAGAAAGAAGAGACAGAGGGGATATGATAGAAACTTTTAAATACATAAAGGGAATCAACTCGGTAAAGGAGGAGAGCATATTTAAAAGAAGAAAAACTACCACAAGAGGACACAGTTTTAAATTAGAGGGGCAAAGGTTTAAAAGTAATATGAGGAAGTATTACTTTACTGAGAGAGTAGTGGATGCATGGAATAACCTTCCTGCAGAAGTGGCATCTGCAAATACAGTGAAGGAGTTTAAGCATGCATGGGATAGGCATAAGGCTATCCTTCATATAAGATAGGGCCAGGGACTATTCATAGGATTCAGATATATTGGGCAGACTAGATGGGCCAAATGGTTCTTATCTGCCGACACATTCTATGTTTCTATGTTTCTACTAAAGACTTTTGCGCAAATACAGTTACATTTACTTACAGTCGGATGTTCCTTTGATCTAAAGCCGTGGTTCTCAAACAGGGTTCCGTGGAACCCTAGGGTTCCTCCAGAGGTTGCTAGGGGTTCCTCCTTGAGCAATGATAAATTTCTGCCTCTCAGATAAGTTCCCCTGACACCATTGATCTTTTTAGCAATATGGAAGAAGGTAATTCTTCCCAATGTCCTCAAGTCTAAGGAGCATTCATCTCACTGACCAGCACACTAATGTATCAGGAGTTGTAAATATAGTCATTTTTAGCAGGGGTTCCCGGATACTTGAAAATTATTTCAAGGGTTCCTCTGTGTTAAAAAGGTTGAGAAAGGCTGATCTAAAGGAACGAAATGATACATTGCAAAGAATTGTGTTTATAGTTATCTAGAAGCCTTAACAAGATTTAGGGCCGGTTCACACTTGTGCGATGCGGGAAGGCTGCGAATTCGCAGCCTGTTCCCGCATCGCATCCGCACAAGAGGCAGTTCACACTGCCATATGTGATATGCAGGGGGTGTCAATTAAATGTTAACGACACCCCCAGTTTGATCGCATATCGCAGTGCGATCTGACAGTTCGCACAGGATCGGATCGCACAAGTGTGAACTACTGTGCGATCCGATCCTGATGCGGCTGAAAAAATGCCTCCTGTGCGTCTTTGGTGCGGGTGCAGTGCGAATTTCAGCCATACAAAGTGTATGGCTGAATTTGCATCCGCACAGGAGATCACATGTAATGAAGGAGCAGTGCGCTACGAATTACATGCGATCTCCGCAGCTGCACATATGTGAACCGGCACTGATAAACATTTTCGGGAGGCTCTTTTTTTTGACAGCTCTGAGTGAGCAGAGAACAGCTCTGTAAGAATCAAGGACATTGTCGTGGACATGCCATTTTAAGATCGTGTGGGGGTGAATCGAGATTGTGATATTTTAACGATTAATCCTGCAGCTCTATCTGCAACCATCAAAAATGAGTTGTATATATGACATTTTACATTTTATTGGTTCTCGTTCCTGTTTCTGCTCTTTTTACATGCAGATTTATGCCTATGCTGTATATACCAGCCTTTTCAGCTCACTGTATGCTGTTTTACTTTTTGCTTGTCCTACACTTGGTATTGTGAAAACCATAATTAAAGAATGAAAAAAAAAAAAAAAAAAAAAAAAAAAACCTTGCCTTTTTGTCAAGAACATTTGAACTTATGAACAGTTTTACAATAACACATTAAGCACAAGACTTGATTTTTGTTTTGGACAGAGACACAAACAGCAACAAAACAAATTTATAATAAAGTGGATTGGGATTAGAATTTATCAAAATGTTTTTACAGCTGTCCATACCTTCATGTCCCAAAGAAAAGTACCCCCCCCCCCCTCCATTTCTCATCTCAGTATCATAAGGACAGAAGTTAGGAGAAATCTTGCAAACAGGGTCACAGACAGAAATATAAATCTCTGAAATTTGAACTCTTAATCCCTTTTTCAAAAAGTAAACATAAAAATAGTTGGATTTCCACAAATTAAACAATAATGCATATTTTCGTTTTTTGTTAAGGAATTTCTAAAATCAGAAAATTAACATGTACTCACCTGGCCTGCTTTACTAAAACGATGGCCTGCTAGTATCATATGGAAAGCAAACTTCCTCACCATAGGACTCTTCATGTTAATGAAGCAATGAGCAGCTTGTTCAAGAAGTAGTGCACTCCGCAAATCAGAGTCCTGTGGCCATAAAAAGTTACTGTTTTTAAAAAAACACCAATCAACACAAAACAAAAATTAGTCTACTAAACAAATAAGAATCTGCAAAGTCTTTATGTTCATACTAAGGATAATAAGAAACCTTTTTAAAATATGCTTCGTTACTTTTCTTACATTTTTGGTAGGCATAACTTTTAGCCCCCGTTGACATAGGGGCGATCCGACTTCGGGTGGCGACCTCCGAGATCGCAGTGCGAGCAGCGCGCCGCGACCTCGGAGCGGCCGCCACGGACTTCATAACATTGAAGTCTATGGCGGTCGCCTCCTGGTCGCCCCAAAGAAGCTCCGGACCCTTTTTCTAGGTCGGAGCGACTTGTGTCGCTCCTATTAGAACGGGTCCGCAGCTTCCCTATGGAAGGCGACCTGCGGCGACCTGTGAGGCGACCAGGTCGCCTCACAGGTCGCCTCTATGTGAACGGGGGGTTAAGACATATAGAATGCAACATTAACAGAAACGCGAAGGAGGTAAAACTAAACTCCAACTTTCTTTTCAATAGAACTGAATGGAGCAACGTGTGCTTGGTGGGCGTAGCCATGTGTTTTCTGTGCGGGTTGCGTAAGCAAGCATGCATGAGTGACCTCTTAGCAAGCAGCAGTTGGGGAAGAGAGGAGGATCGGGGTTGCTCTCTGCAAAGCCATTACAGAGGACAGGGAAATAGAACATTTGTTATTTAACCACTTAAAGTTTTACCCCCTTAATGACCAGGCCATTTTTTTGCGATACGGCACTGCGTTACTTTAACTGATAATTGTGCGGTCGTGCGACGCTGTACCCAAATAAAATGCTTTTCTTCCCCACAAATAGATCTTTCTTTTGGTGGTATTTGATCACTTCTGTAGTTTTTATTTTTTTCCCTATAAACAAAAAGAGCGACAATTCTGAAAAAAAAATATAATAATATTTTTTACTTTCTGCTTTAAAACATATCCAATAACAAAATATTAAAAATCTATTTTTTTTTTCTACTAGTAATGGCAGCAATCAGCAATTTTTTGCCGGACTGACAATGCGGCAGACAGATCGGACACCTGACACTTTTAGGGGGACCAGTGACAATACTACAATAATCAGTGCTAAAAATTTGCACTGTTACTGTACTAATGACACTGGCAGGGAAGGGGTTAACAACAGGGGCGATCAAAGGGTTATGGGTGCTCCTAGGGAGTGCTTTCTAACTGTGTGGGGGATGTACTCAATAGATGAACACAGAGACCTGCGTTACTAAGTAGTACAAACACAGGATCCCTGTGTTTATCTGTGACAGAATGGTGGTCTGCCTTGTTAACATAGGGAGCGAAGAACCTGCTGATTGGCTCCCCCTCTGGCCAATTGGCATGCATGCACCCCTACTGTCTATTACACTAAGCGACATACAGGTGTGTCTTTTCGTGTAATAGAGCTGACCTACCGCCGTAAAACTACGGTGGCTGGTCAGCAAGTGGTTAAAAAAATAAATTGCCTTTGGAATCACGAATGCTTTGTCGAAGGTTCCACTTCCTGCTTCTCCCCTACTCACTGCAGAGAGGAATGGAGTGTGGGTAGTGATAACAATTCCATTCCTCCCCTTTCACCACCCACATGAAGGCCCAGAAACACCCACAGTAACCCTTAGACCCACCCACATCAACCCACACAGCTGGTACAATTGACTTCTATAGCCTGCCCTGATACTACAGAGGATCATGGGACATGAACTATCAGGACTGGTAAAGGAAAGACACAGTAAGTCAAAGAAGTTTGAAATTCAGCCAAGAAGAGGAGTGACATCACAGAATCAGAAATCTGCTTTATACAGCGCTAAGTGAAGTAAGTTGTACACAAACTGGCAGTGGGGTTGTGATTCATTTACATGTACAATGCATCAGTTTTGGGGAGGAAAAGCTGAAGTTCTTCTTTAAAAGATGGTAAAATCTTTTTTTTTTTCCTTTTTTAAATTAAAATAATAAACAGGTTTATGCTTACCTGCTCTGTGCAATTGTATTGCAGCACAGAGCGGCCACTAATCTCCTCTTCTGGGGTCCCCTGCCAGTGATCTGGGCTCCTCCTCTTCTGTTCCTGCCACCTACTAGAAAGCCGCTTGTGTTTTGTATTTTCCATCTACTTTAACAGAATCGAATTTAACTTTTACATACCTCACTTGTAAGACGAATTAAAAGGGCGGCAGAGTCTGAATACTTTCCTTGGCTTTTTAAAATTTCAGCACTTAGTAAGACACACCGTTCTGCCAGAACCATACTCCTACAGTAAAAGAAAACATTTACATTTCAGTAAATAACGAACAAGATGTCAAACTTCAGATTTGTTTGCATTTCTGTAATGGAATATGCAAAGCATAAGCAAATATTACAGACCCTTTTGCCATTGGGGCCACCAACTAGGACAGAAAGAAATAATTTATGCCAATACAAATATGTGCAGCTAGTAGTAGTTAGTCACACACAACTTGCTTTTTTACACTTAGCCCCGCTGATGGTCCGCTCTCTTGAAAAATCAAACCAAGCCGCTGGATTGCTTTTACAAGCAGCGCAAGGAGACACCCTACACCCGAGTGGCCAGCTGGCGCTTTCACTGGCTGATCACAGAGATGGAACTGCTCTGTCTACTTCTATGATATTTGATACAGGAAGTGATGAGCACACATCACTTCCAGTTTCCCCGACATAATTTTTAAAAATGGAAAGCATTTGGTCACACTGGTCTTGGTGTAATCAAATGCTTTTAAGGGCAGAGAAGGGATCTGGGGTCTTATTGACCCCAGATCTCTCCATAAAAAGTACCTGTCACTGCCTATTGCAATCACAAGGGAGGTTTACATTCATTGTGGCAACAATATAAGTGATAACAAAAAAAATTTCAGCAACAGTGTAAAAATCAACAACCAACATTTTTTTAAGCACCCCAAACCCCCCTGCTAACAGGCAAAGGCGAACGCATGCCGAGGTCCCGCACCGCATGCAAACAGCGATTGTCCCACATGTGAGGTATCACCGCAAATGTCAGATCATGGGCAGTACTTCTAGTACTAGACCTCCTCTGTAAATCTCTGTAAAGTGGTAACCTGTAAGGCTTTTAAAGCTTCGCTTATGGATAGTAAAATGTATGTTATTTGTTGTCATTGCACAGGCATGTACAATTTTAGTTTCAATAAATTTTTAATTAAGTTAAATTTCAAACAGAAATATGAAACCCATCGGGCCAACAGTTGCACATATAATTACCTATCAGAAAACCTTTTACAAGGTTAATAGAGAAAAAAGTATAGAGGGTGGGGGGGGGGGGGGGGGGGAAGAGAGAGGAAAAGAGCAGGAGGTAGGGTGCCGGTACGACTGATAAAGGTAACAAACAACAGATCGCAATTCTAAAGCGTGACATGTTTGGTGTCTATTTACTCAGCGTAACAATGTTTTATATTTTACCTAAAAATTGGGCCATGCATCGTTTTCTGCATTAAAATGAAAAAAAAAAAAAAAAAACTTTGACTTACCGTAAAATCTATTACTCTGATGTTCATTGACGGACACAGCTCCCGTCATTCTTGATCATTGGGTTATACTGCGCCCTACAGGAGTAGGACTCCTAGGCAGAGAAAAACTCCTGGCTACACCCAAGGGCAGTCCCAGGGGGTATACTTTCTCTCCCTGCTAAAGTCACTCAGTTTTGTTACAAGCAGTGTCAGGAGAATTATACCTCCCCAGAGGGTTGGGTGCTGTGTCCATCAATAAACATCAGAGAAATAGATTTTATGGCAAGTCAAAAATCCCATTTTCTCTTTTGTTCATTGAGGGACACAGCTCCTGCCATTCTTGACTATTGGGACGTCCCAAAGCAGTGTTAAACATAAGGGGGTGAGAAAACAGCAAGAAAATTCCCAAGGCTAAACATTAGCCACCCAGGCAACAGGGATCAACCAAAACAACTGGAGCCTACCTGAAACAAACAACACACAATCAAAAAGGATCAGGTCCTCTTAAAAACAGCAGCCTGCAAAACCTTGCGGCCAAAGGAAGCATCCGCAGATTGCAACACATCCACTTTATAAAACTTTGTAAAAGTGTGCACCGACGACCAGGTAGCCACCTTGCAAACCTGCGTCACTTACGCCTGATGACAGAAGGCCCTAAGCACCCTAGTAGAGTTCGCCTTAACAGGGAAATGAGGCACCTACTCCTGATGGAACAGGCCTGAACCACCATCTGTCTGATCCATCTGGAAATGGTCGCAGAGGAAGCGGACAACCATTTCTGAGGCCCATCCATAAGCACAAATAGTGAGTCTGACTTCCAAAAAGACTCCGTCCGAGGTCCATTCGTGACCACAAATCAAGAGTGACTTCCTGAAAACTTCCTGGGACAGAGGGAAGGCAACACTAAGTCTTCATTCAAATGAAAGTCAGAGACCACCTTAGGAAGGAAAAACGGACAGGGGCGTAGCACCACCTTACCCTTGTGAATCACCAGACAAGGTGGACAGTATAACGCTCGCCTGTTCCGACGCCCTGCGCGCAGAGGTGATACCCACCAAAAAGGCCACCTGCTGGGACAGCGTAAGCAGGGGAATCTCCAGAATATTTTCAAAGGGAAGTTTCTGTAGAGCTGAAAGCACCAAATTGTGATCCCAAGGCAGCAACAGAGGCCGCGCTGGAGTGATCAAATGTCGGACATCCTAAAGAAAGATACGCACCAGGGAGTGTGTGGCCAAAGGTCGTTGGAAGAAGACCGCCAAAGCTGACACCTGGCCCTTGATGGTACTCAAAGCCAACTTCTGTTCAACCCACCGTTGAAGGAAGGTTAAGATCAAGAAGGAGCGAGGATGCACCCTAAAAGACTCACACCACCCAATGTACGTCTTCCACATACGGCGGTAGATCTTCTTTGAAGGAGATTTCCTACCTTTTAACAACGTAGGAATCACAGACTCAGAAAAACCTCTATCCTTTAGCACCTGGCATTCAACAGCCAAGCCGTCAAAGCCAGCGACTGTAAAGCAGGATGGAAGAGCAGTCCTTGGGACAGCAGATCCTCCCTGAGAGGAAGCTTCCAAGGAACGCCAGATCGGCGTACCAAGCCTGGCGAGGCTAGTCCGGGGTAGACATATGCCGGTTTTCGGTAATTCGATATATCGCGGTATTGCATAGCCACGGTATTGTTATTGTGGCATTTTTAAAATACCGAGTTTCTCTGTCAAGTCTGCCTGACTTGTGAATTGATACATTTCAGTGAGCTGGATGACTCATTCACTCACACAGCTAACCCCTTTCAGCATTAAGTCTCCCAGTAACTATAAACAAAAATGATTACATTTGTATCTTTTCCTTCCCTCTGCCAGGGAGAAAGGAAGTTTAACCTCTTAAAGACTGGACCTTTCTCTGACACTTGTTGCTTGCAAGTTAAAATCAGTTTTTTTTTTGCTAGAAAAGTACTTAGAACCCCCAAACATTTTATATATTTTTTTAGCAGAGACCCTACAGAAAAAAATGGCGATTGTTGTAATATATTATGTCACACTGTATTTGCGCAGCAGTCTTTCAAACGCAATGATTAGACTTTAATGAATAAAAAAAAAAAAACGTAACAGTAAAGTTATCCCAATTTTTTTTTTTGTTACACAGAGAATCGTGATCTTTATTCCAAGCTAAAAAATCGTGATTCTCATTTTGGCCAGAATCGTGCAGCTCTAATAAATATATATATATATATATATATATATATATATATATATATATACACACACGCATAGCAGCCCACATTACATTATTATATAGCCATCAAGCAGTGTCTACAAAAAATGCAGAAAGCTTGCCAGAGCAGGAACTGCAGGTTAGTCGCATGGTGCAAAAGCAGGATGGATTTCAAGGCCACTGAATTTTAAAAAAATGCTGCATGCACCTTTTTCTGCGGAAAATGAGGGCATAGCAGCCCAAATCAGTGGGCTGCTATGCCTGTGCAAATGTGGGCCGCCAACCCGCATACATGTGAACCACCAACCCGCATACATGTGAACCGCCAACCCGCATACATGTGAACCAGGCCTAAAGCAATAGTAAAGTCATTTATAAACAACACCTCCTTCAGGTTTAACCACTTCTTGACCACAAGGATTTGCCCTCTTAATGACCAGGCCATCGGATCGGAGCCGAGCGCCAGGACCAGTTATCACCAGTTAGGCCAGACACTGCTTGATGACCTATTTTAGGCTTGGTTCACAGAGTCTGTACTGACTGACTATATAATAATGTGCATAAGTGAACCAAAGCCCCTAAATTCAGCAATGAAATTGAAGTGAGGTGGAAATTTAATAATTTAAATTTAATAATAGAATACCGTGATAATACCGTATACCGTGGCAAAACCTTAATCAATTAATCGCAGCATGAAAATCTGATACCGTCACAAGCCTAGTCCGGGGCCACTAAGATGACCAGAATCTCTTCTGCCTCGATCCTGCACAGGAGTCTGGGCAGAAGCTTGAGAGGAGGGAAGGAGTATATCAGACGATACTGACCCCACGGGACCATCAGCGCGTCTGTGGCGTCTGCCAGTGGATCCCTTGATGGAGCCACAAATCTATGCACCTTTCTGTTGAGCCGAGACGCCAACAGATCCACCTCAGGAGCGCCCCACCAAAGCTGATGAAACAACTCTGGATGGAGGGACCACTCCGAGGTTCAACACCTGCCGATTGAGGTAGTCCGCCTGCCAATTTTCCACCACGGGAATGTGTATGGCGGAGAGGGCTGGAACTAATCGTTCTGCCCCACCTTAGAATGCCAGCTACCTCCAGAGCCACCAGGGCACTTCTTGTGCCCCCTTGGTGATTGACATAAGCCACAGTTGTGGCATTTTCAGATTGAATGCACACTGGGCATCCCTGAATACGAACTGTCCAAGGATCCAGACACAGAAAGAGAGCGAAGTCACCATATCAGGGACTCCATTGTTCCCTGACTCAGCCAGATCTGATTGTCCAGAGACTGCGGAGTCTTGTCCCACTTGGTTAGAATCTCCCTTTGCAGGGACCTCGTATGAAACTGTGCAAACGGAGCCACCTCAAAAAGGTAGATACCATCAGGCCCAGCACCTGCATGCTGGAGGGATGACCATCAGTTGGACAACAGGGGACGAATTGCAGCCTGCAATTCTTGGAGTTTGTCCAGACAAAGGACCACTCTGGCTACGGCCGATTTCAGAGTCAGGCCCAAATAGTTCAGCTTTGTGGATGGAACCAGGGAAGACTTCTGAAAATTCAGAATCCAGCCAAACGCCGGCAGAGTTCTTATTGTGATTTCCAGGATCTCCACCAGAGCAGAAGGAGATCGTCCAAGTAGCCCAGTACTGCGATCCCCGGTTGGCGTAGCAGGACTAACACCGGAACCAACACTTTTGTGTAGACCCGACGAGCAGAGGTGAGCTCAAAGGGCGCCACAAACCGATAATGCTCCTCTCCCACAGCAAAGCGAAGAAAACGCTGGTCACCCGAATAGGGGTGAGGGCGCACCTTCATGCAGAAGGAGCCTTGTTCGCAGGTCTGGAGAAGCCCGCTCTCGGCTTGCCAGACCGGTTCGTATGGATCAGCCAGAGGAAGTCCTGAAAAGCTTCAAGTCCTTCTCAGTCCCCCCTGAGGAGCAAAAAAAAAAAAAACTTCTAACGAGCCGAGAAGGAAGGTCCACATCTACAACGAGGTTCCTTGCTCTTAGTAGCCTGTGGAAGAAAGGTACTCTTCCCCCCCTGTAAAACCTTCAATGATGTCATCTAGGGTAGCTCCAAACAGGCGATCTCCTTGACAGGGAATAGATCAATTAAGGTCTTTTTAGAAGTCTGATCTGCAGACCAGCATTTAATCAAAACGTCATGCCGAAGACCCTCGCCAAAACAAGGAGGCGAGCCATCAGAGGGGCTGCATCCAAAGAGGCGTCACAGATAAACTGCAGCCACTGAACCAGCTGGTCCGCCAGCGCAGCATAGGCAGGGGGGGAGCCGTTTTCCCTCCAGGTCACAGCATAGTAGCTTAGCCCACTCGGTCAGAGGGCTATGGTAAATACAGACCTCATTGCCGAACCACAGGGGTAACGCCTAGTAAAGTGCTTAGGAACCCCCGCAGGGACGCTTTGGTCGTCCCCACTCTGTTGCAACAATTCTGTCAAAATAAGCAGGGAAAGGAAACACCTTTACCTCTCTGGATGACTTGAGTGCCAAAGGGTACCTACGCCTACGTCGCAGCTTCAGCTGCGCCCTCCTTCATGGTCTCACACACAGATACAATCCGTGCATCCACCAGTGCCTTTTCATGCCCGGTCGCAGACGTGTAGGAATCACTCTCTCTATCAGAGGATTCCAAGCACATGGTCGCAGACCCAGAAGGGGACCCATGTCCGCAGCGGCCAAATCAAATTCAGGATCTGATGAGACAGAAGAGGCAGGGGAATGCGGGGGGCTTTTTACTAGCACGTCGCCCGCAAGCCGCTTCCACCCGACACACAAGGGACTCCAGGACCACCGTCAGTGCATGGATGGTTGGTTTGAACCCGGAGGGCCCCACAGCCCTAGAGAGGGGATGATGTGGGGAAATGTGCATCAAAAACTCCATGAGTCACCAGGGGGACCCCATAAAAAAGTGTCACACACTGCTAAGGGACGATCCCCACCGCGCTGGCAGCACCACCCGGTTGCCAATCACAAGGCACAGTGCGCTTCTCAGCAGAGAGGGAGAGGACCCCACCAGACTCACCACCCGCAACCACCAGGAGAATCTGCATTACACGTGCGTCGATCTGGAAGCTAAACGATCCAGGAGTAAACACCAGGGAAGAAGGAGGGGCTCCCACCACCGAAGAGTCCACCCACAGGGCTCAGCTGTCATGGCCACCGCTATTTGCAATGCAAACCACAAAAAATGGCCGCCGGACTACACAAACATGGCCGCCATGTATAGAGATACACAGGCTACAACAAAATGGCGGTGCCATGAGGTATACAGGGACCCAGACCTCAAAGACAGATCCAGGCAGGACAGGGGACCCTGGCAGGAGCCCCCACCAGGTACACACCCCCTCCTACGCAAAGTCGAACGTCCCAGCGTCAGCCATCCCAAGGAGGGGCCCATGTCCTCCCCAAGACCCTTCAGGGACAGAGGGGGGAAGGCTACTCACCATACCAGGAGCCAGGTGGGCACTGCCCCAGACAGATCTTCCTCTCTATTAAAATGGGGGCGGTCGACCAGGAGGAATGCTGCGTCTCAGGCCGGGACCCGGTTGTATGCGACCTCACGAGACATTTAACTCGCAGGGCCAGCCCCTGTCAAGTGGGGCTATGTAGCGGCCATCCTAGTGCGGAGCTGAGGTCTGCGTGCACTCACTGGCCAGACTGGGGTGAACACTGGATCTAGATTATGCAGCCCGTCTCCCAGGATCTCACAAGAAAAATTCAGGAGGAAAAAATTGGATATTTGTAAGAACTTACCGTAAAATCCTTTTCTCTGAGTCCTCCGACAGACGCAGCTCTTTGTGGTGTTCCTTCACGAATGGGTAATGCGCCATCTACAGGAGTAGAATAGGCAGTGAAAGCTTTTCACTAGACACGCCTATAGGGGCTGTCCCTCATGACATTACCCCAGACACACCGTGCTCACTAATCAGTTTCGTAGCAAGCAGTGAAAGAAAACACCACCAACCCCAAAAATAGAGGGGCGGGAGCTGCATCTGTCAGAGGATTCAGAGAAAAAGGATTTTACAGTAAGTTCTTCCAAAAATCCAATTTCTCTTACGTCCTCTGACAGACGCAGCTCTTCAATGTTTCTTCACGAATGGGACATCCCAAAGCAGTGTAGGCATGAGGGGTATACGCAACCAAAAAAACAGTTAACTAAATTTCCAAGGCAAAATAACAGCCAATCGGGCAACAAAAGCCTCAACCAACACTAACAGGAGCTTAGCCCAAAACAAAATTTCACTTCCGAAAGAGAAAACCAAGTCTCTTCGCAAACAGCAGCCTGCAAAACTTTGCGGCCAAAAAGGAAGAATCTGAGGATGTCATTAAAACAATCTTGTAGAATTTTGTAAAAAGTGTGAACAGGCGACCAAGTCGCTGCTTTACACACCCGAGCAACAGAAGCCTAAAGGCAAAAGCCCAAGAGGCACTCAGTGGTCTAGTAGAATGTGCCCTCAGGGAAAGGAGGAACCTGACCGTTCAAAATCATAGGCCCGAACTACAGCCTGTCTGATCCATATTGATATGGTTGAAGGAGATACAGCCGAACCCGCACGGGATCCCTCCGGAAGGCAAACAGAGAATCAGATGTCCGAAAGGATGCCGTGGCTGACAGGTAAACCCTGATCGCCAGAACCATATCCAGTGAATGCAAAGCAAATTCCTAGGGATGCTCGAACTTAGCACAGAGCGAAGGCAACACAATATCTTTATTAAAGGTGGAAAGCCAACACCACCTCAGGGAGAAAAGATTGGTTAGGTCGTAGAACAGTCGTTAACCCTATGAACGACCATTTATGGCGAACGGCAAGGCAGAGCCTCCAACTCAGACACCCTGCAAGCAGAGGTGATAGCCACAAAAGGCAACAAATGCAGAGAGATTCCTCTGACACTGGCAAAGGGAGACCGTTAAAGAACGGACAGAAACAAATACAGATCGCACAGAGGTAAAAGGCGATCTCCTCAGCGGAGCCAGATGACACACCCCTAGAATAAGGGTGAAAATCAAGGAGTTAGTCGCCAAGGGACGTTGGAAGGAAAATGGCTAAGGCCGACACCTGACCATTGATCGTGCCGTGCCCAAAGTCAAACATCGCTCCACACTTTCCTGCAAGAAGGCCAAGACCCTCGCCACCGAAAAAGAGCGAGGAAGCAACCCTTACGACTCACATAAGGTAATATACATCTGCCAAGTAGGATGATAAAGCATCCCGGAAGTCGCCTACCTGGCCTCAACAAGGTAGGAACCACAAAATCTGAGAGATCCTTGACTCTCAACACCTGGCCTTCAACAGCCATGCCGTTAAGGCCAGTGACCGTAAGCAGGATGGAAGATTGGCCCTTGAGACAGCAGATCCCCTCTCAGAGGCAGTCGCCAGGAAGCTTGACGACCTATGAACAAGGTCTGCGTACCAAGACCGGAGAGGCCAGTCTGGGGCCACCAGAAACACCTGCACCACCTCCACAGCCAACCTGCGGAGGAGCCTGGACAACAGATGTACAGGTGGGAAGGCACAAATCAGCCTGCCCCAAGGCATCACCAATTCGTCCGTGGCGGCGGCCAGAGGATCTCGAGCCCTGGACACAAACCGCCCTACCGTTTAGTGGGATGCAAACAGATACACCTCTGGAGTACCACATCGGGCACACAGGAGACGAAAAACCCCGCATGCAGGGATCATTCCCCCTGATCCAGAACCTGACGACTCCGGTAATCTGCCTGCCAGTTCTCCACTCCTGGAAGTGAACTGCGGAGAGAGCCAGAACGCGAGTTTTGGGCCAAGACAGAAACCCTCCTACTTATTTGGCCGCCCGGGCACACATGGTGCCCCCAAAAGAGTGTCCAGCACTCCACCCCAGCCCGCCAGGCTGGCATCCGTGGCGACCACCATCCACAACAGAGGCAGAAAAGACCCACCCTGGCCCAGAGCGGGCAACACAAGCCACCACGAGAGCCCCGACCTCGTGAGATGGCTCAGACATATCCTCCTGTCCAAGGACTGTGGATCTCTGAGCCACTCGACAAGAACCTCCACTGTAGAGGTCACGTGTGAAATCGAGGAAACGGGGGGAGCGCAGACTTCTGGAAAGTGATGGTCCACCCAGACGCCCAAAGGGTCTGAACCATGAATTACAGGTCGCCCCACAGGGTTTGGCGACAACCCGCTTTTAACAGGAGATAGTCCAGATAATCGAGGAACCCAAACCCTGTGTGCGGGAATAAAGCCAACACTAAGGTCAAAACCCTGGTGAAGACCCAGGGTTTCCGGGCACTGTGAACAGGTTTGAATAAAAAATCCCCTTTAAGCGAACAGGAGGAATGCCCAAGGACTAAAAACCCCCTTACTGTGCCAGAACCTGGAGCAGCCACCGCTATGCAAGCTGTCTTCAGCAAGTGAAACTCTGGGAGGAAGTGACCGAACATCACTAGAGGCCGAACCCACTTAACTACAATAACATGGTGCCATAGAAAAGTATAGGAAAGCACAGGGAATATGGCCGCCGCCCATATAGCATGGCCTGCCCACACTTAAGAAGTCGCCAAACACTCAGCAAGGCAAGGAAAATGGCTGCTGCCCTTAAACTGATGCAGCCTGATGCCCACACCCAAAATGACGGCCGAAAACGATGTCAAGCGTTCAGGAGCCCAGAGAATGAGTCTACCGTGGAAATTCACTTCAGAGGACCCCCCCAGGACAAGGTAACAGCTTCACACCCCCCAGGCATCAGATGCCGCTATAGCGCCCCCAGTGGGAGCGGGGAGGGCAGGACTTGTCCTGACAGGCCATACGATCTTTCAGAGAGCACAGCCCTGTTATACCCAGGAGTGGGCAAACATCACCCCCACAGATAACTGTCCCAGGGACACAGGCAGCATCACTCACCATACCATGGACCGTGGGGCTCTGCTCCAAGGCAGTTCGCCTCTCACCCGGGGTGGGTGTGCTCCCAGCCAAAGAGGGGTACGGTGCAACTCAGTGCGTTCCAGGTTGATGCGTCCAGGCGAAGCATCTGCTCACAGGCTCGTACCCATCCGTCGGGGCTCTGTCATGGCGAGGCCTGAGCGGACCACAACCTGCTCACGCTCGTAGGCCAGGCTGGGAGACCGTAAGGATCTAGATTATCCAGTGCGAAACCTCAGCCCGGCTGTCGCTTCTAGTTCACCAGGAGGATCCCCCTGACACTAGCTTGCGAGTGAGTAAAGAAAAAAAAACACAAACATTTCTCAGAATAAAATAAAAACTGAGACTGGAGTCCCAGCAGGGAACCTAGGTCCTACTTCTAACACTAGGCAGCAAGAAACTGATTAGTGAGTATGGTGTGTCTGGGGTAATGTCATGAGGGACAGCCCCTATAGGCATGTCTACTGAAAAGCTTTCACTGCCTAGTCTACTCCTGTAGATGGCACATTACCCATTCGTGAAGAAATATTAAAGAGCTGCGTCTGTCAGCGGACGTAAGAGAAAATCTTCTATCTAAAAAATGTTGCCTGGGCCAAAGATCCCAGCAAGTAACTCGCTCCTTACTTCTGACAAGGCAGAAAAAAAAACTGAGTGACTATAGCAGGGAGAGGGACTATACCCCCTGAGACTGCTCATGGGTGTAGCCAGAAGTTTTTTTCTGCCTAGTGTCCTACTCCTTAGGGGGCAGTATAACCCAATGGTCAAGAATGACAGGTGCTGTGTCCGTCAAAGAACGAAAGAGAAAAAGTGATTTTTTTTTCCAAACAAAATTGCGTTTAAAAAAAAGAGCTAAATAACGTGTGAGAAAGTGCAACACCCACCAATTTATTCTCTGTAATGTTTGGGGGTTCTAAGAAATTTTCTAGCAAAAAATAAACATTAAAAGTTTAAGTCACCATAAAGCCCCAAACATTCCTAAAAGTACTTTTGCCTAATGAAGAAAAAAGGGACAAGTAGATTGGGACCACAATTTAGTCCCTTAGACAAGTTGTTCCACACCCCTGAACTTGACTTGTCCATTAATGGTGAAGATGTCTGCTGCTTATTCAAGCAGCTTCCTTGGCTTTTGTGTATCAGAACATACCATAGCATTTATAGACACACAGGTAACCCAGTCACCCTTATCTGAACACCATATCAAACCCTTTGGGTCTAAGTAAATACCTAAGCACTAATCTGGTTGTTGCATATAAATATAGGGAAAAGCTGCAAGGTAAATCAAGGAGACTTTGTAAGGCCCCTTTTATGTGTGGAGGACCTGCTCAGCAGGGAATCTGTCCGCTGATACCTGTTGAGCAGGCAGATGGCTCCACTTTTGCAAAGTGGACACAGACAAAGCCCACTGTCCTCAATGGGCGGTTGGATGTAAGCCTCTTAAAGAAAATGCTATTTTTGCAAGTTTTTATTGAATATACAAATCAATAGATTTTTAAAGAGCCATATGGCCTGTGAAGGCCCAAATTACTCACCTATGGGCAATACATTTTTGTTCTAATGGGACTGGAATTTTGTAATCAGCTTGTTAAGTTCCACAGAAGTGACTTCACTGGCACACTAAGTATGAAGAACTCAAGTACTGCTCTCTGGCAATCATATTCAAATAGGTTTTGGATAGTAAAAAATAGTAAGTAGTAACAAATGTTTTCAAATACTATTTACAAACTACAATACCCAGCAGGTCTTTAAGGCCCTTTTCACACCAGCGGACCAATCGGATCCGCCTGTCCGTTTTTCAGGCAGAGCCGACTGGACCACCAATTCTTCTTTATGGGGCAGCGGATGTCAGCAAACATGTGTCAGCTGCCACCTGCCCGCACGCGTTCCGGTTTGCTAAAAACAGACAGATGGGGATACGTTTGTCATTCGTCTGCCGGATCAGACGACAATCAAGATGGAAACAGACATGCAGTTTATTTCCATCAGACTGCCTCATAGAGAACAGCGAGCCGTGTCCGCTCTGCATAGCGAAGTGGACTCAGACCTGTCATCCGACTGCTCAGATGGGATCAGCAGAGAGATCCCCCAGTAAACAGGCAGATCTGCTTGGACGGATTCCGCCCCATGTGAAAGGGGCCTAAAGCATTTATTTATGCTTGTCACCCAATGCTACATTTTTCAAATTAGGAACTTGTACATTTTCTGTTGCTCAAACCTAAGAAATAAATTATGTGATATGTAGAAGCATTCTCTCAAAAAAGTAATCGACTAAGTATTATACCACACTTAGAGCAGACAGTTTGAATGTGTATTTATCTACACAAAGGAGTCTTACATGACCAGCAAAGTGATATTCTTACTTGCATATATCTCTGTATGTCTGTATTGCTGTGTCCATGTAATGAGCAGGGTATGGTCTGGGAGCACCAGGCTGTAGAAAAGCAGACACTGCAGCCATTTCCTGGAATACATGCACACGTGACAAGTTAAACACAATTGACAGAGGGGAAACAAAGCAGGAAACATGATCTGAATTATCTAAGACCGGAAAAGAAAAATAAATTGCAAAACGTCATATTCTATTAATCCAAAATAATTTATATCAAGGGCTACTAAAATAGTCAGTACAGTGCAGTACATACCAGAGCCCCTGCAGCATAAAGCATTGCCTGGTCACCTAGAAAGTCCTTTTTTGCAGTGTGATAGCAGCTGTATGCCAGATCATAATGCTGCACCAGAAAACACAGATCAGCCATTTTCCTTATCTGTAGTTCGGGTGCCTCAGGTGGATATCTGAAACAAATACAAAACACTTCAATTGGAAGGGTGGGGCCTTTCAAAATGCTTAGACATAGACCAGGTTATAGGGATGTAAAAACAGTTCAGTGTATTAAGAGTGAAGTTATCATGACAGCCTGTAATAACAAGTTTACTGCAAACCCCATTAAAAGATAACTTGGGTAAAATAAAAGAGCAACTTGCTCATTAATGACTAAATGCATTAAAAAGTGAAAATCGGCAATGTTTTACTAACACATAACTTTTGCTTCTCCTTCCTCATTTGTACAAATCAAAGAACAGTATCTTAGCTGGCATAGGCCTTATTTAAAGAGGAATTGAAGTCTGGAAGCTGTGCCCAAAAAAAAGGTAAACATAGGACAAAAGACTAGTCACCAGTATCTGTTCTTTCTCAATGTGGACATTGGTAAAGGCAGGGGTTTGCTTCCTCACGCCACCACCTCTAAGAACAGAGCAGGACAGTAAAGACATCCCCAAATTTAAAAGGACTAGCAGTCACACAAAGCAGTTCCCTTCTGCTGTTGGATCCACTTAAAAGATTATTCCAGACATGGTATATTTTTTACATAGATACATTGGTTGGCCTTTGACAGCACTGTAAAGCAATCCAGATCACTATCCCAAAACAGCTGACCACAGAAAACGTTACCAAGATCATGGCTGTAGCTGATCTTGTAATATCCACTTGTTGACAGAACATTTATATACATTTGTCGGTCAGCAAGTGGTTAAGAGATGTTTTTCTTTTATTTGTGGGCAGTAGGGCACAAGACTACAATCCTGCTGCCTGTCTAAGTGACACCTCATCGTTGTTAACTGTAGACAGGTATACAAGTGTTGCAGTGCACTGCTGTTCATTTTGAATGGCACGCCAACTCATACAGTATAAGCAGTAAAAATAGATGCTATAATGCACTGCAGAACATGGATGTTTTTGAGTTGTCAAAAAAAAAAAAAAAAGGTGATGTATCTTTTGCACACCAAAAGCCTTTTTAAATGAAACACAACCTTAACAGAACATGCCTCAATGCACAAAAACATGAACACGTCTTAAATAAATACAGCAAAAAGCTGTAGATCACAGGCGTGCAGTTCATTCTGCACCCATTTTTGTGACCCGTTTTCAGCACACAGCGGGCTGAAGCAGGGGGGAGTGATGCTGCATCCACCTAGGTGAATGTGAATCTTTTTTTATTTTTTATTTTGTTTTTTTTTAGGTGAATATGAAAAAAGGTAGTCGTAGCCGAGTGGTTAAGGCGATGGACTAGAAATCCATTGGGGTCTCCCCACGCAGGTTCAAATCCTGCCGACTGCACCCTTGTCAAATGTGTGGTGTACCTTCCGTAGTGCGAATTGTGAATCTTAAAAAAAACAAACCTACATACACACATCTCTTTTAATAGGCACCAATAGTTTAATAAATATGGCATGAGTGTATTGAATTCAATCAATCAGACTACATCCAAAAACCTAAAGAAACCTGAAGCACTTATTACACCTGCCTAAGGATTTGTGATTTGATTTAACCACTTTTGAGTCACACAGTCCTTCCACAATACATAGCAAGGGAGATTGCTCTACTATTACTTGGTTCAGCCTCAGAACTTGCTGGATCACCTACTCGCTTTCCCATACCTAGGCTGATCAGAAAGGGGGTGACAAGAATCTAGAAAATTAAACCAGGAAACGGGGATGTTGCATGCCTGGCTATGCAGCGTGGCAGAAGTGTGTCAATCACAAAACTGGCTAAGCAAGATTACAAACCCTTTGAATGCAAGCTTATGTCATGCCTCAAGCATACAGTTTAGAATGTTAAATTTGTCTTTGGATTCACCTAGTAGTCAAAGTGTGCAACCCCACATTAATTAATAAGTGGTAGAAAAAATTTGATTTTTGTACTAACGTAAAATCCATTTCTTTCGTTCATTGATGGACACAGTGCTCCATAAATCATAACTACTAGGTTATAGTGCCTCCTCCAGTAGTAGGACTAGGCAGAACAAAAAACACCCAGCTACGCCCCTGGGTGGTATATAACCCCCTCCCCTGTTTGTTTATCACACCAGCACTTTGTTACTGTCACTTTATTGATTGCACATATCACTTTATGCTCACCATTTATGTGTTTACTTTTTATCTCCAATTTATATATCAACGTATAGATTTTTTAAATTTTTTATCACGTTTCTATATAGATTTATTCACAGTGTTTTACATCTAATTGCACATTAGTATTTTTTTTATCCCTTCCATATTAGTGTATTTTTACCTTTTAATAGGCAGCGCCATTTTACCTCGTTTTACTCTTTTACTATCGGATATAGCCCTTTGGACTATATTTTGGGGTGGGCTGCAGCCTTACTCACATCCATTAGCGCGGAATTTTTATCTCTTTTAGAATTAGAATCAGACCTAGGTAAATCAATTCCCTGGTCAACGATAGGGGGGACCTTAGGTAGTTCGGACATTACCTGAACCTTTGCAGTAATTAAATCCGCAGGAGACGACTCGGGACCTAAAAAACCTGAAAAGAACAAACTTTGTCCCCCTTTCTGTGTACCCCAAAAGAAACAAGGCCCTAAATTAGCGAAGATGTCCTCCCACCCTGATAATGGGTGAAGGCAGACCTTTATGCTTAAGGGGACTTGTCTGCAGGTCCGGAGAAGCAAGCTCTAGGCTTACCAGGCCAAGGTTGCCTGGAACCTTCCAGGGAAGATTTGAAAGATCCATTTCCCTTATTCTCAGACCCCAGAAGCACAAAATAATTTTCTATGTGCTGAGAAGGAAGGCCCCCGTCTGCGACAAGGCTCCTTCCCTTTTCTGGATTGTTGCAGGAAGGATACTCCCCCCCCCCCCCCGTGATACCCTTCATGATGTCATCCAGGGTAGCCCCAAACAGGCTATCACCTTGAAAGGGCAGATCAATGAGACCTTTCTTGGAGGCTTGGTGTGTGGACCAATTCTTAAGCCACAGCACACGCCTAATCACCATCAATGAAACAAGGTTTGGACAGGACAGGACAGGTATCCAAAGCTGCATCACAAATAAAATGCAGCCCATGGACCAACTGGTTTGCTAAATCAACATAAGCAGCGGGGACCTGCTCACCCCCCAGGCCCTGGCGCAAAAGTTTGGCCCATTCAGTTAGGGTCTGAGACACCAGGGCTGAGGCAAAGACTGGCCGTAATGCCGAACCAGCCACAGTAAACATGCTGCGTGCCACAGCCTCCGCTTTCCTTTCAGGCGGATCCTTAAAAAGGACAGGGATTCCTCTACTGGGATCATGATTGCTTTATTCAATCTGAAAACAGGAGAGTCCACCATTGGTGAACTAGTCCACTTTTTTTGAAGTGACTCCTCAAAACGGTAACGTACAGCAAACGTTTGGGGACCACAAAGGGTAATTTTGGTTGTTCCCATTCCTTACAGGAAAACCTGTCAAAATAAGGCACATAAGGAAACACCTTTGGACTACGAGGTGACTTATGCGTACCAAATGACACAGCCACGTCCGTGGCTACATCAGCCGCATCCTCAATTGTTAAAGTCCCACACACTGCAGTGATCAGTGCATCTACAAGCGCTTTATCATTCGCTGCTATGATCATGGACGAATCATCTTCACTATCGGACGGATCAGGGGATGTAATATTAAGTCCCCCTGGACGAGCCACGTCCACGACGGCATCAGGCTCAGAATCAGATAAGACAGACTGAGCAGGGTAAGGCTTCCTCCTGGGCCTTTGCCCACACGCCACTTCCACTCAGGACACTAAGGACTTCAGGACCGCCGTCAGCGACACCATGGGAAGCTGGGGTTCCGAGGGACCTGCCACCTCCATGAGGGGGTCAGTGTGGGAGATGTGACCCTGAGACTCCATAAAGAAAGAAGACCTTGTAGTACAAAAACGATCTTTTGGCACCACTTATAAGATCCCCTCAAGGCTCAGGGCACCCATCGGCAGAGAGAGTGATAACGGGAACCCCCGAGGACTCACCCTACTGACCAGAGGAGAGCCGAGAAATTGAATCCAGCATCATCAACGCCATTCCTGTTCATATGTCCCAGGCACAGGAAGAGGAAGAGGAGGAACTTCGGCATTCCCACGAGGCTTCAGTCGTCTCCAGCGTCTCCCAGATTAAGGGAAAATGGTCCCCGTGACATCATCGTGCTACACAAACATGGCCGCCAACCGGAGACAAGCCAGACTAAGTGAAAATTGCCACCATCAGCTACAAACGCTGAACAATGCTGCCAGGATCTTCCCTGCGCCCTCTGCAACGCTGCACTCTCTGCAAGGGGACCCATCCGAAGGTAGGACACATGTTAGGGGAGACTCATCTGCGCACTCTGAACCAGTCTGTGCACTAGGACCCCCCCCCCTGCACTATATCCACACTGCAAACATTAGGTTTTGCACATAGGAGTCTCCTACACTGGGACCCCTTCAGTCTACCAGGACAGGACACACACTATCCCAGGACCCTTACAGAGTAGGGATAGTGGGGGAGACCCCAAGTGTCTCCACTGCATTCTCTTCCCTGGGACCCCCTCCAGACTCTGGGACCAGACAGGGGGAAAGGGAGTGGAGGAAGCCCAGCTCACTGAGAGATTTAAGGATGGAAGGAGGGAACCTGCAGGCAGGTCTAACTGTCCCTGGGTTACCTGCGTCCACCACAAAAAAATGCCAGAAGGGGGGAGGGGGTACTGTACGTACCCTTCCATGGTGCAGGTAATGCTCCAGACAGAATCCTCGCCACTGAAGTAGGTGTCAGCCAAGGGACCACAACCAAGGGACCGCTGCGACTCAGACCCAAGCCCGGTCGTATATGACCATGCAAGACTTAACTCACGGGCCAGCCTCTGTCAATGAACTTGCTTGCTAGCGTTTTACCCTATAAAGGTTTCCACCCTCCGATCATGCCTCACTCCAACAAGAAGTAGTCGCATGCTTCCTGAGAAGCCTAGGCTCCATGTAAGAAACAGCTGCAAGGCCTGACCCAGTGGAGAGCCTCATCTATGTCTTTTCTAAGTAGCAGCAATGTTGGCAAGAACCAGATCTCCCACAAACTTCACTAACAGAATACACTATTGTTATATTTAATGTATTCATACTGCATGCTTTTTTCTACAAGTTGCCAGATTCACCACACTCTTAATAAAGCCTCAGAAACTGTTCACACAGTCAGGTTTATTGGAGGATAGAAAGAGTTTAGCTGCATGCCCAGAACAACCTATACATTTGTTCCAACAGTGTATGCAGCTGTTTGCCTGCATTTCTGCTTAAAAAAAAAAAAAAAAAAAAAAAACATTTTGCAACAAACAGTACAATCTATACTTACAATAATCCTGAGGTATTCTTTAGTTCATTAATGCTTTTCTCTGGTACTTTACTACCACTGAACCATTTCTTTGTGGCAGAAAACAGTGATCGACTCAGTCCCTTCCTGGATATTAACTGGAATAAAAAAAAAAAATGCATTTACAGAAACTGTCATTACAATGTCATATTACTTCTGGTAAGCAAGAAAAAGAAAATTAAAAAAGCATGTAATCACATTTCTAACAAAGTATAATACTTTTTTAGGGTGACCTGTGTTGCCAGAAAAAAATTTGGATTTGAACCTGTACTGCAAACCAACAACCATTGTTTACTGGCTCAAAAAAGAGATTCCCATTTATAGGGTTTAAAAGGAAAAAGAATTGAGATGTTAAAGTGATTGTAAGGTCATTTTTACAGGGGTGTGTGGACTTTTTATATCTACTGTATATATACACACACATTTCTTTTTAGATGGTTCAATAATTTTTTATTATATACCGCACTATTCTGTTAATAATCAACTTCATGACATGGAGAACTAAATCGCTTATACCGCACAATGCAATGTGCTATACTGTCATTGTTATTCTGTGTATATATGAATTGCAATACGTTATCGATATTTAACATGCATGTACAAACTGTTATGTGTCATGCCACTTACTGTTTTAGAGATAAAACATATATACTTTTTACATGCTTACAAACCTTCTAGTTATGCCACACACATCTCATTTAAAGTCCCACAACTCCCTCGTTGTTGCCTATAGATATAGGGATGGAGGCGTATACATTCCCATAAGTTTCATTTAAAGTCGCAATAATCCCCTTTAGTTTACAACCACTTTAATCTGATTCCTCCTGTATTGAATTGTATTGTAACTGTACTGTCTGCCTTCATGTTGTGCAAACTGTTGGAGCTATAGAAAATCCTGTATAGAATTAATAATAATAATTAAGACTTTAAAAAGAAAGACTGTCCTGCAGTCCTGTTAGACTATGCAGAGGCCCCTAGAGATGGAGGGCTTGCAGTTTCCAATCCCAACTTAACCTGCGTCCAAACTTTCTCATCATCACCACTGAATTTTCTCTGAATTTCTAAACGTATTCAATTTACACGAAGCCACCAATTCTCCGATTCTTATACAGTCCAAAGGTTATGTGTGACACAACCCTGAGACAAACTTCTAACTCAGGTCTTAAAGATTGGCAGGCTATGTTAGATAAAACACAGATTATGCATTTTAACAAGCAAACACCCATATTGAACACCCCCAACTTCCTGAATGCCCACATTCCAATATCTGGTTCAGACTACCCTGGGTCACACCATTGAGGGTAATATGCTTTAAAAACCCTTTCACAATTGCAAACCAAATTTCAGCTACCAAACTAAATGCTATTCTGAGATTTTCTGCTCTGACATGCAGCTCAGCCACAAGTCTCGCCTCTCCCAACATAACTACCCAACAACTCTAAAGATTTCTTGGCAACCCAAATTGAAATCTACGTTGTATTGTTATTTACAGAATCCAACAGCCCTCAGATCCCAGTGGGACAAGGCCCAGATAGCCTACAAAAGAAAAAGTTCCATAAGATTGTCAGCTGAACATATACATCTTCAAATATTACATTGCACCCACTTGTCAGCCATCTCTTTCCAGAATTAGACCCTCTTATTGTCCCCTATGCCCCAAATGCCCCTTTGGATCCAGGCCCTGCCACTTACTATCTCCCACTGGAGGACTGAAGTTAATATAACTTTACCATTCAATTAGCTTATAAAACACAGGGGATGCCCATCTAGATATAGAAATTTGGCCCTACACAACTGGTGGAACTGTTCAGTACTCACTCAATTTTGGTCTACTCTTACTAGGCTTCTCTCTTCTATAAATCCCTTTTACGGCAGATGGTTCTATTGGGATTGCATATAGATACCTGTCCCCAGAACTCCCACATCATCATGTATTTAAAGCCTCATGCCTATCTATTGCTAGAAACTGGAAAGCCCTGCACCCTCCTGCCATTTTGGAATTGATTTTAAGCTTAAACAACCATTGTTTGATGGAACATACTTTATGTATGCTAGGGCTCATCTTCAAATTCCAACATTTCAAAAACAATGGGAACTTTGGCTCAAATACCCCAAATGAATAAACCTTCCATGACTCATTGGATTTTCTCTATATCCACACCAAATATGAACACCCTTTGTATTTTGCCTTTACAATATGTCACTGCTAGTTTATGGATCTAATCTCCCTTCCCTTTTACATCCAGCATCCCCCTAACCACTCATTTAGAAGTGTCCTACCAAGCTGTAGCTTACCAATTTTGGATGTCTTTATCCTACAGTTAAATTTTCCCTCTGGAATATTGTACTTTCATGACCTATAGTGCACCCAGAAAGTATTCACAGCGCTTCTTTTTTTCCCCACATTTTAGGTTACAGCCTTATTCCAAAATGAATTAAAGTCATTACTTTCCTCAAAATTCTACAAACAATACCCTAAAATGACATGAAAGAAGTTTGAAATCTTTGCAAATTTATTAAAAAAAAAAAATGAAAACAAATCACATGTACATAAGTATTCACAGCCCTTGCCGTGACACTCAAAATTGAGCTCAGGCAAATCCTTTTTTTCCCACTGATCATCCTTGAGATGTTTCTTATTGGAGTCCACCTGTGGTAAATTTAGTTGATTGGACGTTATTTGGAAAGGCACACACGTCTATATAAGGTCCCACAGTTAACAGTCAGGGCACAAACCAAGCCATGCAGTTCAAGTAATTGTAGACCTCCGAGACAGGATTGTATCAAGGCAAAGATCTGGGAAGGGTACAGAATGATTTCTGCAGTATTGAAGGTCCCAATGAGCACAGTGCCCTCCATCATCCATAAATGGAAAATGTTTGGAAGCACCAGGACTCTTCCTAGAGCGGGCCCCCCGGCTAAATGAAACTATCGGGGGAGAAGAGCCTTGGTCAGGGAAGTGACCAAGAACCCAATGGTCACTCTGAAAGAGCTCCAGCGTTTCTCTGTGGAGAGAGGATAACCTTCTAGAACAACCATCTCTGCAGCACTCCACCAATCAGGCCTGTATAGTAGAGTGGCCAGACGGAAGCCACTCATCAGTAAAAGGCACATGACAGCCTTGCCAAAAGGCACCTGAAGGACTCTCAGACCATGAGAAACAAAATTCTCTGGTCTGATGCAACAAAGATTGAACTCTTTGGCCTGAAAGCGTGATGTCTGGAGGAGACCAGGCACTGCTCATCAACCTGGCGAACACCATCCCTACACCGAAGTAAGGTGGTGGCAGCATCATGCTGTGGGGATGTTTTTTCAGCGGCAGGAACTGAGAGACTAGTCAGGATCAAGGGAAAGATGAATGCAGCAACATACAGAGACATCCTTGATGAAAACCTGCTCCAGACCTCCGACTAGGGCAAAGGTTTATCTTCCAACAGGACAACGACCCCAAGCACACACCCAGCCCAGACTTGAACACGATTGAACATCTCTGGAGAGATCTGAAAATGGCTGTGCACGGATGAAGAATCGGAGAAACTGCCCAAAAATAGGAGTGCCAAACTTGTAGCATCATACTCAAAGACTTGAGGCTGTAATTGGTGCCAAAGGTGCTTCAACAAAGTATTGAGCAAAGGCTGTAAATAAGGTTGTAACATACCAAAATGTGGAAAAAGTGAAGTGCTGTGAATACTTTCCAGATGCACTGTATGTACCTTCTGTATTTCTAGGTTTTGCTTATGGCACACATTCATGACAAGCTATTGTACCAGCTCTTACTTTGTACTATTGAAAATTCAAAACAAACTAAGTGGAAAAAAAATAAAAATATTGGGACAATGGATCTCCAAGGCTTCTGCTGGCAATCCACTACCAAACTTCCTGGGTTTGGAATGTACCTTCATAGGTTTAGAGTGCACCTTCCCAACACCTTGTCAGGTCCTTTACCTTCCAGCTCCGGCGTCAACCTAAAAAGAGTAATATTTGCAGAAAAACCCCATGCAAAAAGGAACAGGAATCTGCAATAAGCTGACCTGATCGTTAAGCTGACGTACAGTCTTTTCTATATGAGGTATGAGTCCACGGAATGTAAATTCCTGTATGAACTGCCTAATGCGATCATGATCAGTAAGAGTCAAACAACTGCCATGGGGAGTTCCTGTTGCGGTCTTCTTCGTTTCACTGACTGAACTCTGCATTTTTCCATTATCCAGTTCATCAAAGCTACCTCCAGCATCATTGATCTGGTCAAGTGGATGGGTCTTAAAATGGTTTGATAAACCCTCTGTAATAAAGGTAAAAACATCATATAAAGCAAACAAATATAAAATTACAGTGTATTAAGGGGCTTATGTAAGAAACTGAAAAAAATATGCAACTGCTGAAAACTGGGGAATGTTTTATACTACAAAAAGTTTATACTTCTATTTAAACTGAAAAACTCCTTGAAATGACAGATTAAAGAAAAGACATGCACACTGCTTGCAAATTGTGACCATTATATATGTTTTGCAGATACAAATTGCTAACATATTATGCTAGGTGGCTTATATTGTATTGTGTGACAGCACATTTTCTACAAGAGGTTCCACCTAAGTTGTTGCTCATCGCATACTGTAGATTACATTACATACATCAACCTGTATGTTTTGTTTTCTCAATCCTCAAACTTAATTGATTTAAGGTCATGTTATATGCTGTGAGGGGCTTCTCGGAGGGCAAAACAAAGTCTCAATTTCAATTGCAGAAAGCCCTAGTCGTTTCTAGAGGAAATACATGCCCCATCCTTGAAAGATCTTGAAACCCCAAAAAACTATTTTGTGCACAATTTAATGCACTCTATATGTTTACATTTAGGTAGGATTAACAGCAGCGTTATTCTTCTTTGACATGCCTTGGGTGAAGGCACCCAATTTACTTTGCATGGGCCTTTAAACAGCATTAAACCCAAAAGCAAATATTATACTGCAGTTTACACATTTTTAGATGTGAGGGCTATACTCGTATTCTTTTTAGGCTTTCTTTCTTCTATTCTCATGTGGTGATCCAGCCAGCAAGCCTGTAGTTTTTCAAAAGTGCAAGCTCTCCAGCAGAATGTATCAGTTTACATTGATGAGACAAACCAATTAACACTGGCAAGGGTAATTAAAACGTTTAGATTCTATTTATTCATGCAAAACCTTTATTCCCAAAAGGAAAAAACTGTTTGCTGAAGCGAATGAGCTGGCTTCAATTTGTTAGTGCATTTAAATTTGCCAATTCATTTAACACTACCCTCCCTCCAAGACTGACAATGCTGCTGTCTGCTGTACCTTCTGTGCTCATTCATCCAGAGTTGTCCCTCTCTAATACAGGTGTTTTACTGACCAAATCAGATGAAAAACAGACAGAGGAAAAAAACTGATGCAGCCACCACATCTAATGGATTGGTAAGCTATAATATATTACATTTGTGGTTATGGATTTAACCACTTGCCTACTGGGCACTTTAACCCCCTTCCTGCCCAGGCCAATTTTCAGCTTTCAGCGCTGTCTCACTTTGATTGCCAATTGCGCGATCATGCAACACTGTATCTAAACAACATTTTTTTATTTTTTTTTTGATTAATAGAGCTTTCTTTTGGTGGTATTTAATCACCACTAGGGTTTTATTTTTTGCTGGACAAACTAAAAAAGGTCAAACATTTTGAAAAAAAAAAAAAAGTTTTAGTTTTTGTCATAAACATTTTGTAAATAAGTAATTTTTCTCCTTCACTAATGTACACTGATAAGACACTGACTGACAGCACTGGTGGGCACTGTTGGGGCTGCACTGATGATCAGTGCCCCGATTACCAGTGTAGATGTCCCCTGTGTAGATTTGCTAGTTATCAGCTTTCCTCTCCTCACATGCTATCAGTGTGTGGAGGATTGCCCATAACCAGCAAATCCTGTTTACATTGTGATCAGCTGTGATTGGACACAGCTGATCATATGGTGAAGAGCGGCCATGATCACTGCCAATGCACGCCGACAGTGGGAGCACAGGACGTCGTCATATGACGGCCTCCCGGCAAAGTGTGACAGTGCTGTAGCTGTAATTTGGCTATAGCACGGCCATAAAGAGGTTAATACCACTTTGAAGAACCTCAACACACAAAATGCACCTGTATTGCGTCAAGGAAACAACACCAAAATGCACATATACCATGCAGTAAAACATGTATTTTAACAGCTTCCCACCAGGCCAATGTACATAAACGACCAGGTGGGAGTACGTCCCTCAGAATGGAATGCCGCACTGTGATGCGATCCTGTGATGGCTGTGATCTTCGGACACAGCCAAGCATAGGTCGGGATATGGGCGCTGTGATGGCCCTATGGATCATGTGATGACTGTGTCCAACCACAGCCTTCAATGTGAAAAGAGACACACATTGTCAATCAGCTCTCAGTGTGGGGAGGGAGCCGGACTAGTGGGGGAAGCTGCAGCCTGTGCTGACAGCTCTTTCAGTAAGAGATAATTTTACACAGACTGCAGCCGCCCCCACACATAGTAAACCAAGCGCCAATGTCCCTGCCCCATGAGCATTTGTCAAAGTATCCCCATGTGCATCTGTACAAGTGCACAAAACATCTGTCAAAGTGTATGTGTCCCATCAACATCTGTACCAGTGCACAAAACATCTGCAATCATGCAATAATGTTTTATTGCAACATCAACCAGTGGACAAGTGAACAAAAACATGCAAAGGGGAACGTTGGATCTGTACGCATACATAAACCGAGATTGCACCACACATGTGAGGTATCACCACGAACGTCAGAGCAAGAGCAATAACTTTAGCAGACCTCCTGTGTAACTCTAAATGGTATCCAATAAAGGCTTATAAAGCATCACATATGGAGGTTTTTAAATACCAAATTTTGGCGCCATTTCACAAGTGTGCACAATTTCAAAGCGTGACATTTTTGGTATCTATTTACCCGGGGCAGCACCAGGCTTCATATTTTACCAAAAACGTGGGTATTATATTGTCTGTGTGTGTATTACAAGTAATTAAAATGTAGTTACATTATTGCATGTAAAATTGCATTTAAAAAAATGCTGAGCAAATACCGTGTGACATAAAAATTTGCAAAACCCGCCATTTTATTCTCTAGAGCCTCTGCTACCAAAATATATAATGTTTGGGGGTTCCAAGTAATTTTCTAGCACAAATACTGATTTTTTACTTGTAAACAAAAAGTGTCAAAAGCACTGGTCTTAAAGTAGATAATGCCTTAAGCTGCTCCTTGGATGTTGCGCTTCTCAATGTGGCTAGGCTGAAAGTGTCTCACAGGTGGTATCGTCATACTCAGGACAAGTAGCAGAATGCGTTTTAGGGTGTAGTTGCATGTATGCCGTGTGTGAGAGGACATCAATAGTATGTAAATTACAGGAAGGGATAATAAGGGACTTTATCCAAGAATTTGCTAAGGACAACAGTATCATCAGCAGTAATCAGCACGGGTTTACAAAAGGACGTTCTTGCTAAATCAATCTGTTAACATTTTAAGAGGAGGTGAGCTGTGAGCTAGATAGGGGGAGACCTGTGGATGTGGTGTATCTGGATTTTGCTAAGACATTTGATACAGTTCCCCACAAATGCTAAATCTACAAACTAAGGTCTTCAGTCATCAACCACATGGTTTGTTCTTGGATAGGAAAAACTGGGTACAGGGGCGTGTCCAAAAGGGTGGTCATCAATAACGCGTACTCAGACTGGTCTGGAGTGGTAAGTGGGGTCCCCCAAGGCTCAGGCCTGGTACCAATTTTGTTCAATGTATTCATAAATAACAGAGGACAGGGTCATTAGCTCAATCTCAGTTTTTGCGGATGACGCAAAAAATAGGCAGGGCAATAACTTCCCATCAAGATACAGAAATCTTACAGAACGACCTGGACAAAATAACAGAGTGGACAACTACATGGCATATGAGGTTTAATGTGGAGAAATGTAAGGTATTTCCCTTGGGGGCTAAAAGCAAATGCAAAATACGCTCTGGGGGGGGAACCTCTGGGGAATCAAGAATGGAGAAAGATCTGGGAGTCTTAGTGGAAGATAGACTAAGCAATAGCATGCAATGTCAAGCTGCAGCTGCCAAAGCTGGCAGAATATTAGCATGCATAAGGAAAGGGATATATTCCACAGATAAAGCTATACAATGCTACCACTTTATAAAACCATGGTCCGGCCACATCTGGAGTATTCTGTCCAGCTCTGGTCACCAATCCTCAAAAGGGATGTGCTGGAACTGGAGAGAGTCAAAAGTAGGGCAACTAAACTAATTAGGGCATTGGAGGGCATTAGTTATGAGGAGCGTTTGCAAGCGCTTCATTTATTCTCCCTGGGGAAGAGACGCCTGAGAGGGGAAATGCTAACGATTTACAAATACCTCAATGGTGATCTCAGTATAGGTATAGGACACATGGCCACAAAATGAGATTAGAGGAGAGGCGGTTTAACCTTAAGCTACGTAAGGGTTTTTTCACTAAAGGCGGTAAGATTGTGGAACTCTCTTCAACAATTGGTGGTAACTGCGGGGAGTATGGCTACTTTTAAAAGACTCTTGGACATGCATCTCAAAGATCACAACATTCAGGGTTCAAGGATCAAGCAGCAAGCATATGACCACCAGTGGGGGCCCCTGTATAATGTGCAGATTTGTGCGCTTGTCAGGGATAGGTTTGCTCTGTGAAGTCAATATAGTTTTGATATCTATCTGCCTCTATGTAGGGATACATGCTCATGTCTTTCTACTGTGCCTGATCACCATACTGGAAACAGCACTGCTCTTTCCCTGCAGATAGCCTCCCATATATGGGAACAGTAGTATAATCCTATTAGGCATTGTTCTCTGAGCTTTGCTGAACAGGATTCACGCCCATGGTAGTGGCGGGAATACATGCACGAGTTTGCTCAGAGCAGCGTTTACGGTTCTACACGCTAGTGCTGCACAATTCTGGATAAAATGAGAATTTTTTTGCTTACAAAAAAGATCTCGATTCTCTAACAATTCTCTGTGTAACATCATCTATTACATTATACAAAAAACTGGGCTAACTTTACAATTCAGTTTTTTTTTTTTAATTCATTAAAAGGTGTATTTTTTCCCAAAAAACTGCATTTGGAAGACTTTTGCGCAAATACAGCAGTGTGACATAAAAGATTGCAACGATCGCCCATTTTTTTTCTCTATGGTCTCTGCTAAATATAGATTTATTTATAAATAAAAGTGAGTACACCCCTTACATTTTTGTAAATATTTTATTCTATCTTTTCATGTGACAACACTGAAGAAATGACACTTTGCTACAATGTAAAGTAGTGAGTGTACAGCTTGTGTAACAGTGTAAATTTGCTGTCACCTCAAAATAACTCAACACACAGCCATTGTCTAAACCGCTGGCAACAAAAGTGAGTACACCCCATAGTGATAAGGTCCAAATTGGCCCAAAGTGTCAATATTTTTTGTGCCACCATTATTTTCCAGCACTGCCTTAACCCTCTTGGGCATGGAGTTCAACAGAGCTTCACAGGTTGCCACTGGAGTCCTCTTCCACTCCTCCATGATGACATCACAGAGCTGGTGGATATTGGGAGACCTTGCGCACCTCCACCTTCCATTTGAGGATGTTTGTTTGTGTTCGTAATGGAGTTTGTTTGTGTTCGTAATGGAGGTGTGTTTGGGGTCGTTATGTTGGAATACTGCCCTACGGCCCAGTTTCTGAAGGGAGGGGATCATGCTCTGCTTCAGTATGTCACAGTACATGTTGGCATTCCTGGTTCCCTCAATGAACTGTAGCTCCCCAGTGCCGGCAGCACTCATGCAGACCCAGACCATGACACTTCCACCACCATGCCTGACTGTAGGCAAGACACATTTGTCTTTGTACTCACCTGGTTGCAGACACACACGCTTGACACCATCTGAACCAAAAAGGTTTATCTTGGTCTCATCAGACCACAGGACATGGTTCTCATCAGATCACAGGGCATGGTTCCAGTAATCCATGTCCTTAGTCTGCTTGTCTTCAGCAAACTGTTTGCGGGCTTTCTTGTGCATCATCTTAAGAAGAGGCTTCTTTCTGGGATGACAGCCATGCAGACCAATTTGATGCAGTGTGCGGCGTATGGTCTGAGCACTGACAAGCTGACCCCCCACCCCTTCAACCTCTGCAGCAATGATGGCAACACTTATGCGTCTATTTCCCAAAGACAACACCTGGATATGTCGCTGAGCACGTGCACTCAACTTCTGCTGAGTGGAACCTGTCCTATTAAACCACTGTATGGTCTTGGCCACCATGCTGCAGCTCAGTTTCAGGGTCTTGGCAATCATCTTATAGCCTAGGCTATCTTTATGTAGAGCAACAATTCTTTTTTTCAGACCCTCAGAGAGTTCTTTGCCATGAGGTGCCATGTTGAACTTCCAGTGACCAGTATGAGAGAGTGATAACATCAAATTTAACACATCTGCTCCCCATTCACACTTGAGACCTTGTAACACTAACAAGTCACATGACACCGGGGAGAGAAAATGGCTAATTGGGCCCAATTTGGACATTTTCACTTAGGGGTGTACTCATTTTTGTTGCCAGTGGTTTAGACAATAATGACTGTGTTGAGTTATTTTGAGGGGACAGCAAATTTAGACTGTTATACAAGCTGTACACTCACTACATTGTAGCAAAGTGTCTTTTCTTCAGTGTTGTCACATGAAAAGATAGAATAGAATATTTACAAAAATGTAAAGGGGTGTACTCATTTTTGTGAGAGAATATATATAAAATGTGTGTGTGTGTGTGTGTGTGTGTGTGTGTGTGTGTGTGTGTGATGTTTGGGGGTTCCAAGTAATTTTCTAGCAAAAAATACTGATTTTAACTTGTAAGCAATTAGTGTCAGAAAAAGGCTTAGTCTGTAAGAGGTTAAACTACCCTCCTTTACCGACAGAAGTTCATTCCTTTGATCTAAAAGAACAAAATTATACCTTGTAACATTGCGTTTATAGTTATCTAGCAGCCTTAAAGAGGAAGTAAACCCTCCTCTGACACTTTTACCTATAGGTAAGCCTATGATAAGGCTTACCTCTAGGTACTGTAAATATCTCCTAAACATGTACCGTTTAGGAGATATTTACCTTACATGCAGCCAGTGACGTCACTGGCGCATGCGCTCTGAAGGAATGGCCGCTGGTGCCGTTTCTTCAGAGACCCGTGCCGTGACTGTTGTTTCCCGCGCGCGTGCGCGGGAGTGATGTCACCGCGTGTCCGGCCAATCAGATGGCCGGATGCCGCGATCCCGGAAGACGGGCGACTGGACATGTCTCCCGTCATAGAGGTGAGCGGACGGCACAGCTCTGCTCTGTAAGTGTTAAGGAAATGCCGTATTAAGATCGTGAGGGGGGGGGGGGGTTATTCGAGATCGCGACTTTTCAACAATTATATAAATATCACTCCCTTTATAGAAGTTCTTTAACCACTTGCCGACCAGCCGCCGTAGTTCTACTGCGGCAGTTCGGCTCTATTACGCGAAACAGTGTACACCACTTATGTCGTTTCATGTAGCAGTTAGTGGGGTCACGCACAGATTGGCTAGAGGGGGAGCCAATCAGCGGGTCCGGCTCCCTATGGAGACAGAACGGAGGTCTGCCAATGTAAACACAGCAGACCGCTGTTCTGTGAGTTATGAACACAGGGATCCTGTGTTCCTCCCATTTAGGAACACAGGTCTCTGTGTTCATCCAGTGAATACAACCCCCACACAGTTAGAAAGCATCCCCTAGGCACACGCTCAACGCCCTCGGTGTTAACCCCTTCTCTGCCAGTGTCCTTAGTACAGTAACAGTGCATATTTTTAGCACTGATTACTGTAGCAATGTCAACGGTCCCCCTAAAAGTGTCAGTTAAGTGTCCGATCTGTCCACCGCAATGTCGCAGTCCCGCTAAAAATCGCTGATCGCCACCATTACTACTAAAAAAATAAAAATAAATAAAAATGAAAAACCTTTCACCTAGTTTGTAGACGCGATAACTTTTGCGCAAACCAATCAATATACACTTATCAGGATTTTTTTTTACCAAAAATATGTAGCAGAATATATATTGGCCTAAAATAATGAAAAAAAATCGGATTTTTGTAAGATCTTACCGTAAAATCCTTTTCTCTTAGCTCATTGACAGACGTAGTCTTCTTGATTCACAAGAACTGGGTTATGTTGTCTCCGCAGGAGTAGGACTAGGCAGAAAGAAAAAACGTTCTGGCTCCACCCTAGGGGCAGTCCCAGAGGGTATATCCTCTTCCTGTCTGCTACAGAGAATCAGTTCTGTCACAAAGCAGCAACAGAGAATTTAACCCAACCCAACTCAATGATAGAGGGGCGGGTACTACGTCTGTCAATGAGCTAAGAGAAAAGGATTTTACGGTAAGATCTTACAAAAATCCGATTTTCTCTGTCGCTCATTGACAGACGTAGTCTTCTTGATTCACAAGAACTGGGACATCCAGAAGCAGTGCCACAAATGAGGGGTGGGATTGACAGAAATCAAAATCCAATCTAGAAGGCCCAACCGGAGCCAACCAGAAGTATCAAAGGACTCATCGAGTAAACAGATGAGACCTACCCCACAAATCCTCGAGGTAGACCAACGGTCTCCTCAAACAGTGGCCTGCAGGAACCTTGCGGCCAGAAGAGGCATCTGACGATGCCATCACATAAACCTTATACAATATTGTAAAGGTATGAACCGACGACTAAACAGTCGCCTTGAAAACCTGAACCACTGACGCCTGATGGTGGAAGGTCCAGGAAACTCTAAGCGCCCGAGTAGAATGCGCCTTAACAGGGAACGGGGGATCCCGACCCTTAGATAAAATAAGCCTATACCACCGTCTGTCTGATCCATCTAAAGATGGTCGCAGCAGAACAGGCAACCCCTTCTTAGGGCCATCCGTGATCACAAACAGTGAATCCGTCTTACAAATTGAATCCGTAGTATTCAAATATATCCTGATCGCCCGAACTACATCCAAGGAATGCCATGCAAATTCTCGAGGATGATTGGGCTAAGGACATAGGAAGGACAATACACTGTCCTTATTCAATGAAACTTTGAAACCACCTTAGGAAGGAAGGATGGATTCGGATGAAGAACAACCTTATCCCTATGAACCACCAGATCTGGGGAACAACAGGATAATGCAGCCAGTTCTGACACCCTGCGTGCAGAAGTGATAGCCACCAAGAAGGCCACCTTCTGGGATAAAGTAAGCAAGGGAATCTCCCTGATATTTTCAAAGGGAGGTGTCTGAAGAACCGACAGCACCAAATTAAGATCCCAGGATGGTAACGGCGCGTGCACTGGCGGAGCCAGGTGTCGCACCCCCTGGATGAAATTCCGCACCAAGGAATGAGTAGCCAAAGGCTTCTGAAAGAAGATAGCAAATGCTGAAACCAGACCCTTGATAACACTCAAGGCCAGCTTCTGCTCAACTCCCTGTTGCAGAAAAGCCAATATTCGGGCTACCGAATAAAGATGTAGATGGAACCCAAGGGATTCACACCACACAATATAAGACTTCCATGTACGATGATAATCTTTCTGGAAGTCGCTTTCCTTGTTTTAACTAGAGTAGGAATAACTGAAGCTGACAATCCCTTGTCCTTCAGCACCTGGGTCTCAATAACCAGGCCGTTTAAAACCAGCGATCGTAAAGCAGGATGGAAGATCGGTCCCTGAGACAGTAGATCCTCCCTGAGAGGAAGTCTCCACGGGACGTCCGCCACCAGTCTGACCAAGTCGGCGTATCAAGCTCGACGAGGCCAGTCCGGAGCTACCAGGATTACTGGAATTCCTTCCTCCTCTATCCTGTGAAGAAGTCTTGGCAGTAACCCAAGAGGAGGGAAGGCATACATTAGCTGGTATTGCCCCCACGGGGTGACCAGTGCGTCTGCGGTCTCTGCTAGAGGATCGCGGGAGCGAGCCACGAATCTCTGTACTTTTCTGTTGAATCGTGATGCCCACAGATCCACATCCGGGGTGCCCCAACGTAGGCACAACTGGTGGAAAACTTCTGGATGGAGGGACCATTCCCCCTGATCCGGAGTCTGACGGCTGAGATAATCTGCCTGCCAATTTTCCACCCTCAGAATGAACACCGCAGAGATAGCTGGAACAAATCGTTCCGCCCAGCGAAGAATGCAAGCCACTTCCTCGGCCGCTCGGACACTCTTGGTGCCCCCCTGGTGATTGACATAAGCCACGGCCGTGGCGTTGTCCAACTGGATCCGAACTGGGCTGCCCTGGAGCTGCTCGGTCCAGTGAATCAGACAAAGTCTGATCGCTCCCAGTTCCAACACATTTATCGGTAACCTGGATTCTTCCGGGGACCAAAGTCCCTGAACGGATAACAGACCGAGAATTCCTCCCTATCCGGATAGGCTGGCATCCGTGGTCACTATCGTCCAATATATTGGCAGAAATGACTTTCCCTGGCTGAGTATCGGAGACTGAAGCCACCAGACCAGAGACTCTCTGGTCTGTTTGCTCAATCGGATCCGATAGTCCAGAGATTCCGGATTCCGATTCCATCTGAGAAGAATCTCTTGCTGAAGAATTCGGGTATGGGACTGGGCAAATGGGACTGCTTCGAAGGAAGCCACCATCAACCCCAGAATCCTCATGCAAGTCCGAAGGGAAGACCAGCTGTTGGATAGTAACAACTGAACTGCTGATTGAATCTTCCGGAGTTTCCCTACCGGAAGGAAAACTCTTGTCCTGAACGTGTCTAGAATTAGACCCAGATATTCGAGCCTCTGGGTGGGAACCAGAAATGACTTTTGCTGGTTCACCAGCCACCCGAATTCCTGTAAAGAAATTATAGTAATTTCTAGGTCTTGTAGCAGGGTCTGAGGAGACTCTGCATGAAGCAGGAGATCGTCTAGGTAACCTAGAATCGATATGCCTCTTTGGCGCAGTAGTGCCAACATTTGGGCCAACACCTTCGTGAAGACCCGAGGAGCCGTGGCGAGACCAAAAGGTAACGCCACAAACTGATAGTGGTTCTCTTCTACGGAAAAACGTAGAAACCGCTGATGTCCTGCGAAAAATGGGAATGTGAAGATAGGCGTCCTAGATTCTATGGACGCTAGGACATCCCCTGAATGGAGGAAGGCTGCTACTGTGCGAATGGATTCCATTTTGAATTTTCTTATGTTGAGAAAGGAATTGAGTGCCCTTAAGTCCAGAATTGGACGCACTTTGCCCTCTTTCCTGAGTATTGTAAATAGGTCTGAATAAAACCCTTGAAAAAACGTTCTGTCCAAGGAACGTGGACTACCACTCCTTGTTGTAGTAAATCCGTGACTGCTCTCCGCAGATCTTCTAAACGATCCGGGGATAGTCGGATATTGGAAGGGAAGAATGGCGCCGGTGGGAGAGATCGAAACTCGATCTTGTACCCTGATCTTATGATTTCGCAAACCCACTTGTCCGGGATTCTGGAAAGCCATGGATCCGGGAACCGGCGAAGACGTTACCCCACCCCAATTATGGGTGGGGGCGCACCTTCAGGCTTTGGTCGACTTATCTTCAGGTCTGGAGGGGGCGGGCTTTTGCTTGCCCGACCAACGTCCCCTGAAGCCTCCTGAAGGAGCTTTGGAGGACTTAATTTTTTCACCCGCGGGGCGAAAAAACTTTTTGTGAGCAGAGAAAGAAGGCCCTCGTCTTTGACGAGTTCCTTTACCCTTAGCATTTTGCGGTAAAAAGGTGCTCTTTCCACCCGTGAGATCCTTAATGATCTCATCTAAGTTGGCTCCAAATAAACGCTCTCCTAAAAAGGGGATATTAGCCAATGCTTTTTTGGAACCTTGGTCGGCTAACCAACCTTTTAGCCACAGTGTACGCCTGAGAACCACTGCTGAAACTGATGCTCACGCAAAAAATGGAGAGGCGTCTAACGCCGCATCACACACAAACTGTAACCCCTGTATCATCTGTTCCAACGAATCTGATACCGCCTGGGGGACCTCTTCTAAGTCCCGGCGTAACCATTTGGTCCATTCGGTTACAGTCTGCAAAACCAGCCCAATAGCAATTATTGGTCTGAAAGCTGATCCAATCAAGGAAAACGTGGTGCGAGACATAGTTTCTATCTTGCGATCCACCGGATCTTTTAAAAGACGGAGCGTCTTCTAATGGAATAACCGTGGCTTTATTCAATCTAGCAATTGGGGAATCCACCACAGGTGGTTCTGTCCATTTCTTAATGAGGGTTTCCTCAAACGGATAACGTCTGTTAATGCGTTTAGAAATAGCAGAAGTGCGTTTTGGCAGACTCCATTCTTCTTTGATTGGATTGCCCAAACATTTGGGCAATGGAAAAACCTTCGCCACTTTGATGCGTTTTTTAGTCCCAAAAGGGGATTTCAGTTTCAGCTATTTCCGATGGAGTACCCTGTAATCTTAAGGTTTCTTGAACAGATACAATGAGTGCGTTTACCAACGCTTCCTCTCGGGCTATGGCTGATGCCGAAACTTCCTCCTCACTGTCTGAAGAGACAGTACCCGAGACACCAATCCCAGATGAGGTACCTGCAACTGCAGAAAAAGGCTCAGATTCTGAATCCGAAGTTTCAGATAATATGGGGTTAGGCGGGGGCTTGCGCCCTGTCCCTGACAAGCCACTTCCACCCGGGACACAAAAGTTTCCATAATAGCTGACAATGATTCAATTGTCAGTGGGGTGCTGGAGGATCCTGCAGACCCCTCGAAGGGATCTGGTGAAGATACATGAGTGGCAGGGTCCATGTTAATCCAGGACACTTTGCCAGTAAAAAAGAAAAAACATCTTTTTTTTTTTTTTAAATAAAAAATACCTCTTTTTTTTTTTTTTTTTTTTTTATGTGTATCCCCCTAGCGCAATAGCGCCCCTCAGAGTACCTGCTTCTTGATCCCCACAGAGAGAGAGAGGGACCCTCAAAGCTCACCACCCGATGCAGAGAAGTTTCCAACCAACTGCAGTCAGCGTTTGTCTTTACAGACTGGAAAGAGCTGTGTTCGTTTTCCCGGGTAGAAAGGAAGTGGCTCCGCCCCCTGTGTACGCCTTCCGGCGTTCCCAGCTCTCCACGAGGTTAGCTGGGCTATTCAAACATGGCCGCCCCCATACAGGAGACAATAGACTCCAAAAACATGGCGGCCGGCGTGACCGGAGGACATTCATGCACCTGGTCTACAGCAAAATGGCGGCGGATTGCCGAAATATCGTTTTTCCCAGCACATCCACCTGCATATCTGCTAAATGGCGGTTTATCGATCTGCAGGAAGTCTACTACAATTAAGGTAGGATTATACCTCCTATGTCTGCTGCAATACTGCAGTCTGCTGGGTAGAGTGTTAACTCCCAAACCAAGTCCACCTGCCCACCAAACACATGCTGTATTTACAAGGGGGGACTTTTAGTGTCAGACAGATACTGACCATGTATGGAGGGGCCCATATTCCAAACTGCCTCATAACGAGGAAAAAGGAAACATTTACTCACCATACCGAACCGACAGGCACCCTCTCTTCACAATACCCTCTCCACCGGGGTGGGGGGTTGTGGACCACTCCGGACGCCTCGACTCTCTGGTTCCTGGCGTCCAAGCGAGACTTTTAACTCGCAAGGTCAGTCCCTCCAATGGGACTCCGTCGCGGCCGACCCAGCGCGGAGCTCTGGTCTGCACGCGCTCGTAGGCAGAAACCGGGGTGACCACTGGATCTCAACATCCAGCCCGTCGCCCGGCCCCGCATACTTACTTGAATGTGTCGCGGCCGACCAAGCGCAATGCAATGGTCTGCGCGCGCTCGTAGGCCGGCTGGGGTGACCACTAGTGTCGCCCAGTCCGGCATATTTGCTTGAAGATCTCACAGGAAAAAACACTGGAGAAAACTACCTAAAAAAATATTTTTTCTAAAAAAATCTTGCCAGGACCAGAGATCCCAGCAAGGAACTTAGGTCCTTACTCCTGACTAGACAGAAAAAAACTGATTCTCTGTAGCAGACAGGAAGAGGATATACCCTCTGGGACTGCCCCTAGGGTGGAGCCAGAACGTTTTTTCTTTCTGCCTAGTCCTACTCCTGCGGAGACAACATAACCCAGTTCTTGTGAATCAAGAAGACTACGTCTGTCAATGAGCGACAGAGAAATTTAGATTTTTACATTTTTTTTTTCTTAATGTTTTTGGCAGAAAGTAAAAAAATATTGTCTCTCAGAATTGTCGCTTTTTTGTTGTTTATAGAACACAAAAAAAAAAAAAAACGCAGAGGTGATCAAATACCACCAAACGAAAGCTCTATTTGTGGGGAAAAAAAAAACATCAATTTTATTTGGATACAGTGTCATATGACTGCGCAATTTTCAGTTAAAATAACACAGTGCCATTTTGCAAAAATTGGCCTGGTCATTAAGGGTATAAAACCTTTTCGATCCTTAAGTGATTAAACTAGAGAGACATCGCATTCAAACGTTTACATTCAAAACTAAACTTTTTTTTATATACTGCAACCTTTCACAGAGTGTTCCAAGCCATCCACAGAAATGACATGGTCTGAATTCTTGTTTGGTAAAGCAGTACTGGAACTATCTTCATACAAATCCTAGAAAAAAAAAAATATATATTTATATACTGTATATATAAATAGGGTTTAATATGGAACAAGGCATCAAAAACATTGTGACGGTATTTAACACCACATTCACACCTGTGAATTGGCCTGACACTGTTTACATGTGAGAACACCAGTGTGGAGATCCTGGCGACTAGCCGCGGGATAGAGCCCCATGGGAGGCAATGGGAGGCTGCCGGCTTCTGTAGCTACTTTCAACCAGCCGCAAGTAATTGTTATACAGCAATCACCAGCCAGTGATTGGCCGTGGACTCAAGATGGTCTGCTGGGGTTCTCAAAGTTAAATAATGTCAGGCAAATTCGCAAGTGTCAACTAGGGAAATCCTGTCATAGACTTTTACAAAAGCTGAGAACTATCAATAGCTCTGATAAGTGACAAGGTGAAAAGAGTAATGTTATCCATTAAGGGTAGACATACATAACAGTCAGATGCAATGGCTGGCCATCTCCGAGGGGGGGGGGGGGGCTGGGGGGGGTTCTAATTAACGAGACTTTGTTGAAAGAGTTACTTGTCAAAAAGAGTTCTTCCTTACAGTATACGTATAACTGCACTATACATGGCAATATTAAACAAGTCCCATGATTTGCTAGCTTCAACAAATTAGACAGAAAGTTAGAATTACAGATTCTAGCAACTCAAACATGCATCGGACATGCCTAAGTGGTCAAGTAACTTGTACATCAATACATATGGAATCAAATCAAGCCAATATAAAAAGCAGTAATGATGGGCATTGTGTAAGGTTTCTTGTGGCCATCCTCCAGTCTTTTCAGCAGGGAAGGATCGTGGCAATATCGCACATGTGTGGTGCGAACACCGTTTACATATGTGGGCGCGACTTACATATGTATTCGCTTCCACCGCGAGAGCACGGAGGAATGGGACATTTTACATTTTTTTAATTTTTACACTGTCCCTTTACTTTATTTATTGTTTTATAAATTGTATTCCTACTATAAAGGAATATAAACATCCCTTGTAATAGAAATAAGCATGACAGATCCTCTTTATAGAGAGAACTGGGGTAAAAAAAAAAAAGACCACAGATCATTTACCTTAAAAAAAAAAAAAAAGTTGATGTCCGAGAACCTGAAGTAAAGTCAGGGGCAGCTCCGTTCCTCTAAGGGCATAGACCCAAATGAGGGTCATCTTGCCCTCACTTGACTTCCTGCCTGGCTATCTGCCAGACTGGAGATCACTTCCGGGTTTACAGACTGCTCCGTTAAACCCGGAAACAACCGGGAAGCACTATAAGCCACCTATAAAAGTGATACCGTAGTGAATCCACCACCGGAATCACTTATCTGAAAGCGGCCGCCTAAAGGAAAAAAAAAAAAAACGATAGCGGGGTTATGGCAGCTAGCTGCTGCTGCCATAACCCCAGTATTTAAATGTCAAAAACATGACGTACATTTACAGTTAAGCGGTCGGCAAGTAGTTAAGGACGCTCTCACCCTGACCAGTTTTACTTCTGTTACCTTACCACAAGCGGAAGAAAAATTTCCAATCATTCCTAAGGAGCTCTTCACACTGGTCATTTGCTTTTTTAAAAGTCCTGCCCATGCTGCATTTTTTGGTGCAGTTAAAAAAAAAACAACAAAAAAAACGCAACATAAAACACACTTCCCCCACTAAAATTAATGGAAAAAGCATAAACATGAAAAAAAAAAAAAAAAAAAAAGATGAAAAATGCATCCGCGGCTGTGTCTTTGGTGCTTTTTTTGGAGTCATGTGTCGTTTTTTCACAGGTGCAAAATGCACCGAAAATGTGGTAAAAACCTATATGCGTTTTTGCAACGGAGCAGTGCGAAAGCAGCCAAAGGTGAACTCTTTGGGGAAAAAAGTTAATCATGTTGGAGAAAAACCTTGCAGTGAAGGGGTCCCTCTGATGTGCACACCAATGCAGCACATTGGTGTAAACTAAACCCCTAGACTATAAGGCAAATTACATTGTTCTTGTGTTGGGATGGAAACGTGGCTTACCACTGCTAGTGTGAACGAGCCCTCCAATGTAATATTTTACTGAAATAAAGCATATTCATAAAAATATGACATTTTGACTACTAGCTTAGTAATTCTGACTGAGCACTGGCGCTTTCATCCTTCATGTTTTCTTCCTTAGTTTCCAACTGCAGAGAAAGTCATTGTGAAAAATAGACATTTCCTGCTGTTCTGGGGCATTATCAGCCCAAGCTGATAATGTTCGACACATCTTCTATAGGGGTCAGCAGCTTTAATTCACCACTAGGTCTGGGTTTGTTGACTGCTCAGGATCTGGGTGCCTTGGATATGTGGGTTGGATAGAGGTGTATGGTCTGCGACTATGTTGGCTAATGGCGTTTTTCCACTGCATGGAACCGAACGGTTCGGCTCGCTTTTGTGCTTTTCCACTGCTGTTACCACATGGTACGGTGTTGGAACGGTTCAGTACGGTACGGCGGCGCTTTTCCACTACATGGAACCGAACAGTACGGCTCGCTTAAACATTACCACCTTAGTTGTGGTTCCAACAGGGCCATACCGGTACCATATCCCACAATCCTTTGCATGCAGCCTTGACTGTTTGTCACTACTAGCCACTGATTGGTCAGAGAATCATTGTTATCCCACCCACTTTACTTTAGTGGAAAAGCAAACCGTACCGAACCGTTCCAACACCGTACCATGCGGTACATTGCAGTGGAAAACCAACAGAGCCAAGTGGAGCCGAGCCGATACTTGCAGTGGAAAAATGCTATTATATTACGTGTACTGGTATTTAATCAACACAATGAATTAAGACCAAGAAGGTGCATGACATCCCCTGGGCTTATCTCTATTAATTTACATCTGATAGTTTTATTGCATTCCCAGAAGACAGCCTGTATTTCTGGAGCCCAATGCTGATGCTTCAGGTCTAAGCATCTTCAACAATAGAGTCAGTGCTGCCTTGAAAACCTACTTGGTAGTGCATGGTGTTTTTCTGGATGTACTGGCTCCAGGGATCGGGTATTTGCTCATCTGTTCCTTTAAGAGATGTTCTTGAATTAATCTTCAGCAAGTAGCATCCTTGAGTCCCATACCTTTGTATCATTTCTTCATATATTGAATCAGCCCTTCGGAAAAACAGACAATAGTAAAAACAGAAGAAAGACATGACAAATCAAAGGCCCATTACGAGTACCATTTCCCAAGAAAATATCACTATTGAGGCTTCCATCGATGGGCTTTGGGCTTGTGTTGATGTAATTTGACATAAAATATTTAGAATTCATTGACAGGTACATTTGACCTTTTAAAATCAAAAGGTGCTGGGCCTCACATAAATTACACTATACCATCAATTAAACCAAGTTTGCATTTCCCAGTTTTAGTATATGAACTCCAATGTCTACACACATCCAAAAAAATGAAAAAGGTCATCAATAACTATTATAAAGTCACACTAACCAGTTCGGCTCCAGAGCATTTTTTTTATTTTTTTGAATACAAGTAAAAATCGTACTTATTGGCAATAAAATTACTCCCAGAACATTATATATTTTCTGCAGCGGCACTGTAGAATAAAAAGGTGATACTTGCTAATTTTTTAGGTCACATGAGATTTAAACAAAATGTTTATTATACACAAATTTTCAGGAAAAAAATATATCAAAAATTCATTTTAGTGCAATAACACACACTATAAAACCTAGTTTTGGATAAAATATAAAAGATGAGGTCGCACGAAGTAAATGGATGCCAAACATTCTATATCTTAACAGTGCCTGCACCCGCATCTCCATAGGTGACGCTTTAAAAGCGTTTATAGCTCATCAGTTTACAGTTACCTAGGAGGCTTTTGTGCTAGAATTATTGTTCTCACTCTGACATTTGCGACGATATATCACACATGTAGTGCGACTGCGGTTTACATGCACGTGCGCATCCTGGGCTTGCATCTGTGCAGGTGTGTGTGGGGCAACGGGGGTTGTAGCAAAAAAAGTTTTTACATTTTATTATAATTTTAATATTTAAAACTTTTTTTCTTTTATTTATTTATTTTTACTTGATTGCTATCACAAGGGGTTTATAAACTCCTATGTGATAGCATTGGGAAGATGACAGGTACTCTTTATGGAGACATTAGGGGTCCAATAGACCCCAATGTCTCCCCTGCCTATCAGATCATCTAACCAAGCACAGCTTGGCATGGTTAGATGTGTCCCCTGGATGAACTGGCCAGGACATGGTGGATCTGAACCCGGAAGCGACTTCAAGGCATGGACTTGCCTTGGTCTCACAACGATCTCTCTCCCCTAGCTGGCGGATGTTTTCCTGGACTCCAGTAAGAGCAGAGAGCCTGGGAACTGGTTAAATTAAACAAAGATCCCTTCGTAAGTAATAGATTAATATCAACAAAATTGCAACTCACCTTTTCTCATCACCACTACTGACATCATGCAGCAGAACATAATACTTTAGAGTGTTGGGTGTAAACCACTTAGGATAGTTATAGTCATTACTGTGTTGAATCCGATGCTGCTCTTGAGATAACTTGAGAAACTGCTCCACAGGTTCTGGTTCATGTGAAGAAACTACTAACATACCTGAACAGTTTGTTAAGTAAACACTTGAAGCTGAAATGTAATCTGCTTACATTCTGCCTTCCATTGTCCCCCCCCCCCCCCGCATCATCATGCGAAATAAACATTTTAAATAAAACGGCTCTGTTTTCATTGCATGCATTATTTTAGACTCCGTAAATCAACACTGGGTCTCTGATTTTCTATGTAATATATGAAATTAATGGCTGGTGGGAAAGACCATCCGGGTACTGTACAAACATAACTGCACCCTGCCTCAGTGCTGCTCTCAAGAGCCTTGCACTTTGATGCAAGCACTGGGCTGGCTCCTGGGGGAAGTTATTCATATATCAATTCCTTTACAGGTGGATGTCAGTATAGGGAAGTCACCATGTTGCCTTGTGAAAGACTCTCCAAAGCCCTAAAATGTAAGTTTCTTATACCTTATGTGATGCCTTCTTCACAAAAAACATAGAATAAACACATTTACTTTGAGGGCTGGTGACTTTGCATTTCTGAGTCAGTTGGAATGAACATTCCTAGGAAGGCTGCATTATCAAGCAGTTGGCTATAGGAAAGGCCTGCACGTGATGCTGAATTTTCACATTTGAATGATCTAAAATCTAAATGAAAGAGACAAGCCAGGAACAAGCAAGGAACAATAAGGCTGGGGAGGAAGAGCTTGATAATACTGGAAGTCCTCCAGCCAGAAAAGACTTGAGGTGGGCTCCGTCTGACTTACTGCATCTTCCAATGTAAACTATCAAAGCTCACAGAGTGCAGTGAAGTTAAGTAGGCAATTTTAGTACAGGAGGAGTGTGTACAACCGAGTAAGACTGGAGAACACGTTTAACAACTTTCATTTTATTTAGCAATACTGTATTTATCAAATCGCTGAGGCGGGTAAGTTCTAGGGATCCACCGATTATCGGCAAAGGCGATATATCGAGGGCCGCACTTTCCCCGATATATCGGTATCGGCCCGGAACTGGCCGATATTGCTGATATTTTTGTGACGTCATTCTGCTTTCTTAGGCCGCCTCCCTCACCTTGGACAGCCTCATCTGGAGTCGGGACTAGTCTCGTGGGAGTGCATCACAGCCATACACCCACCCACAGCAGCCCAGTGCCAGCCAGTCACCCACACCCACAGACCCTGTACCAGCCAGCCAGCCACAAGCACTGTACCAGCCAGCAACCCAGAGGCCCTGTACCAGTCAGCCACCCACAAGACCTGTACCTGCTAGCCACAGGCACTGTACCAGCCAGCCAGCCACCCACCCACAGCCCCTGTGCCAGCTACCCACCCACCACAGGATGCCAGCCAGCCAGCCACCACAGGGTGCCAGCCAGCCAGCCACAGGCCCTGTACCAGCCAGCCACAGGCCCTGTGCCAGCCAGCCACAGGCCCTGTGCCAGCCAGCCACAGGCCCTGTGCCAGCCAGCCACCCACCACAGGGTGCCAGCCAGCCAGCCACACACCACCACAGGGTACCAGCCAGCCAGCCACACACCATCACAGGGTGCCAGCAAGCCAGCCACACACCAGAGGGTGCCAGACAGCCAGCCACCTACCCACCACAGGGTGCCAGCCAGCCACCCACCACAGGGTGCCAGCCAGCCACCCACCACAGGGTGCCAGCCAGCCACCCACCACAGGGTGCCAGACAGCCAGCCAGCCACCCACCACAGGGTGCCAGACAGCCAGCCAGCCACCCACCACAGGGTGCCAATTGAGCTGACTGTTTCGGGTCAAGGTCTCTGTACAGTTGGGTCTCTTGTTTTTCGGTCCGCCAGTATCCAGGCAGAAATGAAAAAAATTGAACAAAGTTCAAAAGGTGGGACTTTATATGAGGCTCTGCCCATGGGGCTAGATGCCTCCATCCCTGGTCATGTATATATAGGGGACAAAAAAAAAAAAAAGAAAATAAAACTAGTAAAAGAGGTACACTGGGCAATGGGCTTTATAACAAAGGTAATAAGATAAAATCGTAATGTAGTATTGAACTCACAGTAAATTATTGCAGATTGGTACAAACAGCCCAAACAGGCAATGGGCTGTTTGTACCAATCTACAATAATTTACAGTGAGTTCAATACTACATTACGATTTTATCTTATTACCTTTGTTATAAAGCCCATTGCCCAATGTACCTCTTTTACTAATTTTATTTTATTTTTTTTGTCCCCTATATATAGTATCCAGGCAGAGTTAGCACATTTAGCGCTAAAAATGTTTTTGTTTAGTTTGTGTGGTTTTTCGGTTTTGGTGTGAGTTGGCTCACGCTCATTTTGCAGCCCATAAGGGTTTCTCCTCCGCTGGGGTGGGTACCCCTGTTATCACATTGACCTCCCACGGCTTCACAAAACCCTGACACTTTACGGTGATGTGTTGGCATATTCAGGGCTATAACCAAGTTCAAACGGCTTAAATGTTTCAATAAGTCAAACTTCATGCCCCACATTTTATTATTGTAAGAGACATCTCATGAGTAGCAAAACTCTTGCTCTCAAAAGAAAAAACGTGGGTGCAGAGTACTTTTCACGCTGCACACTTAATTTTTTCTAGAAGGGTCTCAGTCCCCATCAGTAAGTCTCTTCCTTGTGTCATTGAAGGTGTCCACACTGACCCCTGTAGGAATTGATAAGCTTAAAACACATAAGAGGGGTTGCAATAAGACACCAGAAGTGTCCAAGCTTGAAATGCCCTGAATATATGAACATACATTTTTCTCTCCCTTCGGACACAATACAGATTGGGACATCAATTGTTTTATTGACAAAAAAATTACTTAGATTGCTTTAAGAAGAGATAGTGGTTTTTAGATTTACTTTTTGCACTAGGTTGCTAGGGACTGTCTTTTATTCAGCAGGTCCATAAATATTAGGACATCGACACAATTCTAATATGTTTGGCTCTATACACCACCACAATGGATTTGAAACACCTTTCACCCGATTTGGATGTAAATACCCTCAAATTAAAGCTGAAAGTCTGCAGTTAAAGCATATCTTATTTGTTTTTCATTTTAAATCCATTATAGAGCCATAAAGATTAGAATTCTGTTGTGTCGATCTCCCAATATTTATGGACTGACTGAATATTTTCACTTTATTGTAATCAAATCTGTGAATTCAATTATTTTAACTGTGTAAGTAGCAGATCAAAAATTATTTTCCTATTGATCTTCAGTAACCAACCTAGTTTTTTCCTTTTTGTTTTTCTTTTAAATTAACCACTTATGGACCGCCCCACGCAGATAAACTGTGGCAGGACGGCCCTTCTGCACAAAATAACGTACCTGTGCTTGGTTTTGTGCACCGGGTCTGGGACGGGCGCGCGTGTGCCACCAGCGACCCGCTCCCGAGCCAATCAGCGGGTCTGGTGGACGCGACAGCCAAGACCTGCGGATCTTCCACAGGAGAGGCAGAATGGTGGTCTGCCTATGTAAACAAGAGAGACCGCCATTCTGTCAGAAAGGAATATGGAGACCTTGTGCTTCTGCTAAGCAGAAACACGGATCTCGGTCTTCCTCCAGCCAAGCCACCCCCCACATACAGTAGTTAGAAAACACTCCCTAGGAGCACACTTAACCCTTTGATCGCCCCTGATGTTAACCACTTCCCTGCAAGTGTCATAAGTACAGCAAGAGTGCATTTTTTTTAGCACTGATCACTATATTAGTGTCAATGGTCCCCAAAAAAGTGCCAAAAGTGTCAGGTGCCCAATTTGTCCACCCCAATATAGCAGTCCCACTAAATTGATGAATAAATTAGGTTTCATAGCATAAAAGTAAAAAAATACATATATATTTTTTTTTTTTGGGTACAGCGTTGCATGTTCGCGCAATTGTCAGTTAAAGTAACGCAGTGCCATGTCACAAAAAACGGATTGGTCATGAAGGGGGGTAAACCTTCTGGGGCTGAAGTGTTTAAACAATGTCACCCACATTTCATATGGTGGAACCAGATTGTTTTGGGGACACCGCGGTATACATCTTAATGGGCTGTGTTTGCTGGTCAGTAATGATTCAAGGCTGTATCTTCGATATAGTTTTTTCAGGGCCGATAAAGATTTTTCGGCCGCCTTTCAGGCCGACATCCAATACATTTAAAGTGGGCTGGCACCCCGCTATGGGAGGGCGGCTGGTTGGTAGTGTCCTCTCTGGTACAGGTTCCGCTGTTCCATGGGGTGCACCATCCAAGGCGAGGGAGGCTGCGGCCTTTGCCCTATTCAGGCAGAAGCCAGGACTCATGCAGACTGTCAGAATGCTTGCAGAACCGGTGCGCAACACACGTAATGACGGCATGTGCATGCGCCGTGCGCCTCCGCACACTGGGCCTGCGGTGCACTGCAAACCCTTGGAGTCCTGGATTCTTCTACCTGCAGAGGACTGTATTTACTGTTGTGGACTTATTTTTCCCTATATGGTTTGTTTTTACTCAATAAGTTTTTTGGCGCTACACATTTGTTTTTGTTTTTATTGTTCATATAAGCTGGGTATACTGCTTGTCTGTGCCAGCGGCCATTGTACTATTACTCAGAGACATACATTTATTCTTTCAGATCTTTCAGCATAGGCTATGGCTGCTGACCTTACAGAGACCTAGCGATGGTAATACCCCTCCTGTATAACTTATTTTTGCTATTTTACTCTGTAGAAAACCTCCTCTCATATAGACCTAGCTTCAAAGTGATAAAAAAAAAAAAAAACACAAGACTTTACAAACAACATGTTATACTTACCTCCTCTGTGCAGTGGTTTGGCAAAAGGCAGCCTGGATTCTCCTCTTCTCGGGTTCCTCTTTGCTGCTCCTTGACCCTCCCTCCTGTCGAGTGCCCCCACAGCAAGCAGCTTGCTATGGTGCACCTGAGCCAAGTTGCAGCTCCGTGTGTCCATTCAAACACGAAGCTGCCATTGGGCCCTGCCCCCTCTCTCTCCTGACTGGCTAACGGACTTTGACAGCAGTGGATGCAAATGGCACCGCTGCTCAGTCTCAGCCAATTCCGGATGGCCGAGGCACTGGTGGACATTGCTGGACAAAGATGGGGCTCAGGTAAGTATTAGGGGGTGCTGGGACGGCGGCTACACACAAAAGGCTTTCTATCTTAATGCAAAGAATGCATTATAAAAAACCTGACTTAACAACTCCTTTAACTAATCCCTCTCTCCTAGCCTGTGGGGTGCATTTAAGGCATTTACCAGGGGTCAGTATAGTTTGTTCATAGCAGCTATTAGGTCTCAACAAGCCTGTTACACAGCACCCACAAAAAGGGGTGGATGCACAGGCTGCCACCTACGCATCCTCCCCTACTGCTATTAATTTTGACCTACTTACGTCTGTGAAGAGAGAGTTGTATTTACATCTGGCGGAGGTCGGTGATTAATGTCCTGATGTGATTATGTCATTAATGTGTAGAAATTAATTTCATTTTCATGGTCAGCTCCAATTTTATATTTACATTTGGTGACACTGCATGCAGTTTATCACTTCCCAAACAAAAAAATAAATCAGACTGAAAAGGATACAGGCTAAATAGTGGTTTAAGAATTCATGATCCGAGGCTGGCATGGACTGGAAAAAACTCTCTCTGTAGGACTCAAACCATGGCGTAGTTGCTGAAAATATAAAAATATCCACATAAAGACCTCGCATTAAATGTCTTAACATTCGAAGAGATAAGGACATTAGGAATGTGTGAATACAAAATAAAGCTGGGTATAAACTGGTGGATTTCTGAACATTTGTACAAAAACTTTCAGTACATTTGATGACCTGATGAATGTCATTTGAAAGTATTTCAAAATGTAATTTGCTTTTATTATTGGATGTAGAAGGGGTTTTTGATCTCTATGACCCTATGTGTAGTCGGGTTTGCCGTCGTCCCTGGTTGAGTATTGTATCGGTTTGTTGGTACCTCAGGCCAATAAGAAGTGGGACTTTTAAGGCAGGTATGGAGTATACGAGAAAGTACAAGCAAAAATTGCTAATAATAACTAAATAATAATAATGATAATAATAATAATAATTGTTTAATTCTTAAAACATATGTACAGTGAAGTACAGTTGCGTGAAAGGGTTATAGACCCTTGTGAAGTTGTGTAATAGGAGGAGGGTTAGTGACATGTGAGAAATAGTGACTTTTGAGGGTATATCTCTGTCTTTCCCTGCTGTTAAGCTTGGGTGGTTCAGATCAGAGGTGTCTCCTATATCCTACGCGTTTCGGCCCTTAAATGGGCCTTTTTCAAGGTTGATTGTCACTATTTCTGTTGGTAAAATGCAGATTTTTGTTAAATATTTTTAAGTATCACCACTTTTGTGAATTAAATAATAGTGGTGAATTTTTCAAAATAGTACATACATATTGTTTTCTTTGAATCCTTGTGTGTTGAAATGGCTCCCTCTTTAGCACAGCGAGAACCATGCGGTTTCCTGAAAAAATATATATATATATATATATATATATATATATATATATATATATATATATATATATATATATATATATATGTATGGGATTCAGCTACAAAGTTGATAGTGGTTCTACAAGTATGTTGTTGAACTTACATGAGCCGTGTCTCATATCTGGGGTAGATCATGTGAATCTCCCCTGGTGGTTAGTTTTTGGTTCCGGTGCGTATGAAACCGGTTCTTGGCAAGGATGTCCTTGTGCCTTTAAATGGTGCAGTTCTATATGAGACAGGTACATGTATGGGGAAATTTATATATGTAATGCAATAATGCAGTATATAACGTTTTTAGGTTTTTTACCTTCATTATCAATTTGCAACAAATGTAGTCCCATGCGGTTTCCAGCTGGGTCACACTTAAAGAGAGGGAGAAAAGACTCCTTCAGTAATGTGCCTCCTTTTCAGGGTTGAGTAAGTGGTAAGGGTGGTGTTTAAAAACTTACATTTTTCTGTGCGCCGCTCTTTGTCCTCTCCCATCCCCATTCGGTTGGGGAATGAGAGAGGCAGTGGTTCCCCGGCCTTTTATCAGACTCGCGCATGCGCTGTGAGCGCCGCACGTCTGAAACCAGATTACATACAGCTGGTGTGTGTCTCTGGTGCGCCTGCGTCCTATGGACGAGTGCGCTTCCAGTTTCCACCGCTGTTGCTCACTGGCGCGGCCGCCGACACGGAGAGGACACAGGTTACAGACTGGCAGAGTCTGAGGGGCCGATGTCGCTGGCTGTTACGTTGTGCCTGTAAGAAGCCCCTAGGAAGGAAAACAGTGGGAGATCCTCCCAGGGGCTTACCGTGCCGGGTGTGCTATAAGTATGTGGAGATTTTTCAAGCAAGGATTCAGTACATGGCATAAGTGCATTATAATTTGAAAACAAGAGATATATAAAAAAGGAAAAAACAGGAGAAAAAAAAAAAAAAAAACATTCCATATAATTAATTGCAGTTTTAATAGCAGTATAATAGGTAGTCAGGTTAAAGGGAAAGGAGGGGGAATTTTCCGGTTATATCCCTATTGGAAAGGAATGGGGAAAGTCTGTTAGATCGGTCTTCTTGAAGCTTAGGGAATCTAAAAGGGAAATTCGCATTCGTGTCATGTCTTTTTATCTCCAACTCGTGTTTTTGATAAAAGATATGTATATACAGGTCCTTCTCAAAAAATTAGCATATTGTGATAAAGTTCATTATTTTCTGTAATGTACTGATAAACATTAGACTTTCATATATTTTAGATTCATTACACACAATTGAAGTAGTGCAAGCCTTTTATTGTTATAATATTGATGATTTTGGCATACAGCTCATGAAAAACCAAAATACCTATCTCAAAAAATTAGCATATTTCATCCGACCAATAAAAAAAAAAGTGTTTTTAATACAAAAAAAGTCAACCTTCAAATAATTATGTTCAGTTATGCACTCAATACTTGGTCGGGAATCCTTTTGCAGAAATGACTGCTTCAATGCGCCGTGGCATGGAGGCAATCAGCCTGTGGCACTGCTGAGGTGTTATGGAGGCCCAGGATGCTTCGATAGCGGCCTTGAGCTCATCCAGAGTGTTGGGTCTTGCGTCTCTCAACTTTCTCTTCACAACATCCCACAGATTCTCTATGGGGTTCAGGTCAGGAGAGTTGGCAGGCCAATTGAGCACAGTAATACCATGGTCAGTAAACCATTTACCAGTGGTTTTGGCACTGTGAGCAGGTGTCAGGTCGTGCTGAAAAATGAAATCTTCATCTCCATAAAGCTTTTCAGCAGATGGAAGCATGAAGTGCTCCAAAATCTCCTGATAGCTAGCTGCATTGACCCTGCCCTTGATAAAACACAGTGGACCAACACCAGCAGCTGACATGGCACCCCAGACCATCACTGACTGTGGGTACTTGACACTGGACTTCAGGCATTTTGGCATTTCCCTCTCCCCAGTCTTCCTCCAGACTCTGGCACCTTGATTTCCGAATGACATGCAAAATTTGCTTTCATCCGAAAAAAGTACTTTGGACCACTGAGCAACAGTCCAGTGCTGCTTCTCTGTAGCCCAGGTCAGGCGCTTCTGCCGCTGTTTCTGGTTCAAAAGTGGCTTGACCTGTGGAATGCGGCACCTGTAGCCCATTTCCTGCACACGCCTGTACACGGTGGCTCTAGATGTTTCTACTCCAGACTCCCCAAGGTCTGGAATCGGTCCTTCTCCACAATCTTCCTCAGGGTCCGGTCACCTCTTCTTGTTGTGCAGCGTTTTCTGCCACACTTTTTCCTTCCCACAGACTTCCCACTGAGGTGCCTTGATACAGCACTCTGGGAACAGCCTATTCGTTCAGAAATTTCTTTCTGTGTTTTACCCTCTTGCTTGAGGGTGTCAATGATTGCCTTCTGGACAGCAGTCAGGTCGGCAGTCTTACCCATGATTGCGCTTTTGAGTAATGAGTTTTTAAAAGCCTCAGGAATCTTTTGCAGGTGTTTAGAGTTAATTAGTTGATTCAGATGATTAGGTTAATCGCTCATGATATGCTCATGATACCTTTTCATGATATGCTAATTTTTTGAGATAGGAATTTTGGTTTTTCATGAGCTGTATGCCAAAATCATCAATATTAAAACAATAAAAGGCTTGCACTACTTCAGTTGTGTGTAATGAATCTAAAATATATGAAAGTCTAATGTTTATCAGTACATTACAGAAAATAATGAACTTTATCACAATATGCTAATTTTTTGAGAAGGACCTGTATATATATATGTATCTTTGGACGAGTTTTGTTGTGAATGGATTGGATGGTGTGATGGAGAATGATTATGAGTATGGGGTGTGTCAATGATTGCTTCATTGTATTCTATCCCTTCGTAGCGAGGTTTGTGTAGGTGATGTTTTTTTGAACAAGAGTTTTTGTGAATGGACTTTCTCACAGTTTTGTCATTTTTCATTTTTTGGTGAAGGTTTCTTATTCTAATCCGTTTTCCCTGATGAGAAACCTTCTAAAAAGGGGGCATAGCTTTCTGCTTCATTTAGGCCTGGAAAGGTGGTTGCGTTGAGACGTTTGATCCATCTCATCTCTAATTGAAGCAGGGTTTTGTTCCAATCGCCCCCCCTCCTCGGGATGTGGATCCGTTCTAGGGCCATGAAGGATATTTTTGGCATCTTATGGGCGTGTTTATAGGCCACGTGTCGACCCAGTGGTAGGTGAAAGTTACACATTTCCATTGAATTTACGTGTTTGTTGATCCTCTTTCCGAATTCCTGTCTGGTTTTACCTATGTAAAATGCATTACATTCGCATCTCATCATATACACCACGCCTTTAGTCCGACAATTGGTGAAGTGTTTGGGTTCAAATGTTTCTCCATTCGGTAGAGTAGTTTTAGTGCATTTTCTTATGACTTTGCACTGGTCACATGACCCACATGGGTATGTGCCTTTTGTCTTACATGGGTCTTTGCGTGTACCTTCTTTAAACTCGCTATGAACTAGTCCTTGTTTGACAGATCCTGCCTTTCTGTATGTGATTGGCGGGTGGTCCGTGAGGAAGTCTTTCACTGTTGGGTCCTCTTTCAAAATTGCCCAATGTTTTTCCAAAATTGCTTTGATTTTTTTATTTTCGTTGGTATATCTTAAAATGATTCGCGTTTTTTGGTCGGGTTGTTTGGGATCCTGGGATGGTTTTTTAAATAGTAACTCTTGTCTTTCCTTGGAGTTGGCCTTGTTGTAGGCTTTCCTTAGTGAGGTTTTGGTATAACCTCTTTCCATCAGTCTTGTGGTGAGTGCATCAGCTTCTTTTTTGTATTTTTCTTTTTTAGTGCAATTCCTTTTAATCCTTAAGTATTGGCTGTAAGGTATGGCCTTTTTTAGTGGGGGTGGGTGAAAGCTCGTGGCATGTAGAATTGAATTGCCTGCAGTTTCCTTCCTATAGAGTGTGGTTTGTATACGTCCATCGTGTTCCTTGTAAATCCATGTATCAAGGAATGGAACTTTCTTGTCACTGTAATTTAAGGTGAAATACATATTGTATGTGTTGTTGTTTAATGCATTTTTTAGATCCTTGATTTGGTTTTCTGGTCCTGTCCACACTATCAGAATATCGTCTATGTATCGTTGCCATAGAAGTATGTTATCAGTTAGCCAAGCATTTTCTTCTTTGATGAGGAAGTCTTCTTCCCACTCTCCTAGATATAAATTGGCGTAGGTGGGGGCACAGCTTGTGCCCATCGCCACCCCGCAGGTTTGAAGGTAGTAACGACCATCGAAGAGAGTGGGAAGAAGACTTCCTCATCAAAGAAGAAAATGCTTGGCTAACTGATAACATACTTCTATGGCAACGATACATAGACGATATTCTGATAGTGTGGACAGGACCAGAAAACCAAATCAAGGATCTAAAAAATGCATTAAACAACAACACATACAATATGTATTTCACCTTAAATTACAGTGACAAGAAAGTTCCATTCCTTGATACATGGATTTACAAGGAACACGATGGACGTATACAAACCACACTCTATAGGAAGGAAACTGCAGGCAATTCAATTCTACATGCCACGAGCTTTCACCCACCCCATCTAAAAAAAGCCATACCTTACAGCCAATACTTAAGGATTAAAAGGAATTGCACTAAAAAAGAAAAATACAAAAAAGAAGCTGATGCACTCACCACAAGACTGATGGAAAGAGGTTATACCAAAACCTCACTAAGGAAAGCCTACAACAAGGTCAACTCCAAGGAAAGACAAGAGTTACTATTTAAAAAACCATCCCAGGATCCCAAACAACCCGACCAAAAAACGCGAATCATTTTAAGATATACCAACGAAAATAAAAAAATCAAAGCAATTTTGGAAAAACATTGGGCAATTTTGAAAGAGGACCCAACAGTGAAAGACTTCCTCACGGACCACCCGCCAATCACATACAGAAAGGCAGGATCTGTCAAACAAGGACTAGTTCATAGCGAGTTTAAAGAAGGTACACGCAAAGACCCATGTAAGACAAAAGGCACATACCCATGTGGGTCATGTGACCAGTGCAAAGTCATAAGAAAATGCACTAAAACTACTCTACCGAATGGAGAAACATTTGAACCCAAACACTTCACCAATTGTCGGACTAAAGGCGTGGTGTATATGATGAGATGCGAATGTAATGCATTTTACATAGGTAAAACCAGACAGGAATTCGGAAAGAGGATCAACAAACACGTAAATTCAATGGAAATGTGTAACTTTCACCTACCACTGGGTCGACACGTGGCCTATAAACACGCCCATAAGATGCCAAAAATATCCTTCATGGCCCTAGAATGGATCCACATCCCGAGGAGGGGGGGCGATTGGAACAAAACCCTGCTTCAATTAGAGATGAGATGGATCAAACGTCTCAACGCAACCACCTTTCCAGGCCTAAATGAAGCAGAAAGCTATGCCCCCTTTTTAGAAGGTTTCTCATCAGGGAAAACGGATTAGAATAAGAAACCTTCACCAAAAAATGAAAAATGACAAAACTGTGAGAAAGTCCATTCACAAAAACTCTTGTTCAAAAAAACATCACCTACACAAACCTCGCTACGAAGGGATAGAATACAATGAAGCAATCATTGACACACCCCATACTCATAATCATTCTCCATCACACCATCCAATCCATTCACAAAAAAACTCGTCCAAAGATACATATATATATATATATATATATATATATATATATACATATCTTTTATCAAAAACACGAGTTGGAGATAAAAAGACATGACACGAATGCGAATTTCCCTTTTAGATTCCCTAAGCTTCGAGAAGACCGATCTAACAGACTTTCCCCATTCCTTTCCAATAGGGATATAACCGGAAAATTCCCCCTCCTTTCCCTTTAACCTGACTACCTATTATACTGCTATTAAAACTGCAATTAATTATATGGAATGTTTTTTTTTTTCTCCTGTTTTTTCCTTTTTTATATATCTCTTGTTTTCAAATTATAATGCACTTATGCCATGTACTGAATCCTTGCTTGAAAAATCTCCACATACTTATAGCACACCCGGCACGGTAAGCCCCTGGGAGGATCTCCCACTGTTTTCCTTCCTAGGGGCTTCTTACAGGCACAACGTAACAGCCAGCGACATCGGCCCCTCAGACTCTGCCAGTCTGTAACCTGTGTCCTCTCCGTGTCGGCGGCCGCGCCAGTGAGCAACAGCGGTGGAAACTGGAAGCGCACTCGTCCATAGGACGCAGGCGCACCAGAGACACACACCAGCTGTATGTAATCTGGTTTCAGACGTGCGGCGCTCACAGCGCATGCGCGAGTCTGATAAAAGGCCGGGGAACCACTGCCTCTCTCATTCCCCAACCGAATGGGGATGGGAGAGGACAAAGAGCGGCGCACAGAAAAATGTAAGTTTTTAAACACCACCCTTACCACTTACTCAACCCTGAAAAGGAGGCACATTACTGAAGGAGTCTTTTCTCCCTCTCTTTAAGTTTGACCCAGCTGGAAACCGCATGGGACTACATTTGTTGCAAATTGATAATGAAGGTAAAAAACCTAAAAACGTTATATACTGCATATACTGCATTATTGCATTACATATATAAATTTCCCCATACATGTACCTGTCTCATATAGAACTGCACCATTTAAAGGCACAAGGACATCCTTGCCAAGAACCGGTTTCATACGCACCGGAACCAAAAACTAACCACCAGGGGAGATTCACATGATCTACCCCAGATATGAGACACGGCTCATGTAAGTTCAACAACATACTTGTAGAACCACTATCAACTTTGTAGCTGAATCCCATACATACATACATATATATATATATATATATATATATATTTTTTTTTTTTTTTTCAGGAAACCGCATGGTTCTCGCTGTGCTAAAGAGGGAGCCATTTCAACACACAAGGATTCAAAGAAAACAATATGTATGTACTATTTTGAAAAATTCACCACTATTATTTAATTCACAAAAGTGGTGATACTTAAAAATATTTAACAAAAATCTGCATTTTACCAACAGAAATAGTGACAATCAACCTTGAAAAAGGCCCATTTAAGGGCCGAAACGCGTAGGATATAGGAGACACCTCTGATCTGAACCACCCAAGCTTAACAGCAGGGAAAGACAGAGATATACCCTCAAAAGTCACTATTTCTCACATGTCACTAACCCTCCTCCTATTACACAACTTCACAAGGGTCTATAACCCTTTCACGCAACTGTACTTCACTGTACATATGTTTTAAGAATTAAACAATTATTATTATTATCATTATTATTATTTAGTTATTATTAGCAATTTTTGCTTGTACTTTCTCGTATACTCCATACCTGCCTTAAAAGTCCCACTTCTTATTGGCCTGAGGTACCAACAAACCGATACAATTTATTATTGGATGTAGGAGTGAATGGATTTTACTGAACAAAAACCACATTTACAGTTAGAAATTTGTTTATTCAAGAAAATTTTTTATTTTTGCCCCTCAAATTTTCTTGTCACTGAGGTTAAAAAAAAAAACAAAAATCGATTCAACCCCACTAACAACTAGAAAATCAAACAAACACGCTTATAAAAAAAATTCAAATTAAAATCTACTAGTATATAACCAGCTTAAGTGGATTAAAAAGACTAATTGACCAGATAAACAAACACTGCAAAATGTGGAACATTTGTTGTAATGGTGCAAAAATAAAAAGCAAAACAAAAAACAACAAAGGAAAACAAACAAGGAAATCTGTATTATCCAACATATAATCAAGTCACCATGGTTAGCAGTACTGAGTAAATATAACATGCCTAATTTGATAATTATTTTACAAAATACCAAAAAACAGAGTGGGATAACAGGCAAATCAGATGGTAGTAATCATATAGTTTGTTTTTTTTTTTGTTTTTTTTTTAAGCAAACAGTTCACTATATTTACAATGAAGCCATAGTCTAAAAGATTTTGACTCTAAAGCCCCTTGCATATGGGGGCATCTAGCTGGTGTGTGTCATTGTGGCATTTTAGTGTGTCCAGGAGGCACAAGTGCAGAGTCCAGCCTCGCTGGCTGCATTCCCAGCATTCATCACTCATCGCATTGGTCCCTAAACAAGAGCACAACTTGGTAGAGCGGTCAGCCCCGTCATGCTATAGACTGACAGGCTGTAGACAGTGGGGTTGGACATTGCACCTGTGCCTCCTGAGCACACTAAAAGGTGGAAAAGCATGCACAGCAGCTAGATACCCCCATGTGCATTATCAATGTGTGGGGAAAACAGCAGGTATTAGGCGATGTTTAGAGAGCATTGATAAAAACTGTAAATCTCCCTTGTCTATACATTTTCACTTGTAGTTCGGGTCCCTTCACAAGTCAGTTTCCTGTAGTAAAATGCTTGCATATACTGCATGAAAAAGGCATTTTACATAAAAATCCTACTCAAGAGTATGTGGCTAGTTCACATCTATGTGTTGAAACGCAAAAAACTTTTTCTTTTGTATTTTTAATGCATATAAGCACAGCCACGAATGAAAAAGGCGCAAAAAACGCATCAATGTGAACAAGGGCTTAGAGAGTCGCATTTCAGTCCGACTTTGGGGGCGACTTGAAAGACATCTGTGCGGGTTCATGAACAGATGTCTATTGAAGTCACCCTTGAAATCGCCAAAAGTAGTACAGGCACTACTTTTGGAAATCGGTGCAGCTCCGCACCAATTGGGACAGTGCCTTTGCCGGCAATAGGCTGCTATTTGACCTGTCAAATCGCATGTCAAATTGCCCCGATGTGAACGGGGGCTAAGAGGATACAGGCAGGAAAAATAATGGAACAGATGTGATAAACAGTTTTGTCTTTACATACATGTTACATGAATATAGGGGGCTTCTGTTTGGAAATAAATAAAAATGATATCTTCTTTAAATGTGATGAAACAAAAAAAAAAAAAAGCAAGATAGGGGGAAAAAACGAAATATGTATGACTATACATTAATCTATATATTTATTTTTTAATTCCTTCACATTTGTCTGCTCTACTCTACAAACATCTGACAAAAAAAAAAAAAAAAGAAGAACCACATTCGTACAGCATAGTAGTTGCGATTTGTCTGAGTTATAGGACTGGTATTACTTAAAAGAAAAATGTTACCTGTCAAAAGCAGGCACCTGCTTCCCCCCAAAAGGTGCCAAATGTGGCCGCAAAGGGGGGGAGGCAAACAAATAGAGCTTCCCATTTTTTGAGGAGCTCCGTTAAAAGCTACTCATGTGAACACAAGGAAAAGTCTCAGGTTTCACTACTATTGGCCTACTTTAGAGGAAGTTCACCTTTTGGGAAAAAATTAGGGATGCACCGAAATTTCGGCCACCAAAATTATTGGCCGAAAATGAGCCTCTCTCATTTCGGCCGATAATGGGTTAACATGGCCGCCGTGGGGAAGGAGGAGGGCGCAGCGCAGGGCAGGTTTTAAAAGTCCCGCCTCTGGCCGGCCGTCTGCCTCTCAATGACGTCCCTACTACGATCTGTGCATTAATGAATGGACATACCAGGCGGGGGGGGGGGCGGGGCGAGCGGCCGCTATAGATAGAACTATGTGATCCTTCCCTGTCAGCTCAGCACGACTATGTGTGAATCAGAACAGAACAGAACTGACCTGACACCTGGCGGGGGGCGGGGGGAGCGGCCGCTATTAGCTGTAACTATGTGAGAGCTTCACTTCACTGACAGGCATGTATCTCCGCTGACATGGAAGTGAAGCTCTCACATAGTTACAGCTAATAGCCTAACCTTTGTTGCAGATTCCTACCTTTTGTTATTCTGAAGAAACCCTTGTTTGTTCCTCTTGTTTGTTCCGACTGGGTCTAATGGGAGTGGTTTCAAAATTATCTATCAGCTGTGCAGCTGCAGAGCACTAATGAGGAAAGCTATTGGGCCTGCATACCTTTAGACGTGTTCCTATTGGGAGTATCTCACCAAAAATGACATTTTTGCTGCAGGGGATGCCTGAAATCTGACTTGAATCTTAGGTAGACTTCTGGGAAAATTGGTGAGCTAATTACACAAGAATGAGGTTTCTGGGGTGTGTGTTCTGTGTACAGAACAACTCCAGGTAGCCTTATTGCATTGCATTTTCAAAAAATAACAGCGGCTGCAGATTGAAAAGGAAAATCGGATTTTTGACTTAAAATCCATTTCGCAGATGTTCATTGACTGACACCGCTACCGATTCTTTTTAACCATTAGGTTATACTGCCTCCAGGAGTAGGACACTATGCAGGAAAAAGTCTGACTATGCCTATGGGCAGTCCCAGGGGGCATACACCCAATCTCAGCTATAGGCACTCCGTTAAGGTTACAAGCAGTGTCAGAAGAAAGCCAACTCCACAGAGGGGTGGGTGCTGTGTCCGTCAATGAACATCAGAGAAATGGATTTTACAGCAAGTCAAAAATCCGATATTCTCTTACGTTCATTGACGGACCCAGCTCCTGATTCTTCCGAACCACTGGGATGTCCCAAAGCAGTGTTAAACATGAGGGGTGGGAAAACATCAGAAAAACATTCCCAAGGCTAACCATAGCCAACCAGTTAACAGAGCTCAACCATAAACAACTGGAGCTCACCTGAAAAACAATACACCCTCAAAGAGGACCAGGTCCTCTAAACAGCAGCCAGCAAAACCTTGCGACAAAAGAAGCATCCGCAGATGCCAACACAACCACTTTAGAAAAAAATAAAAACTTTGTAAAAGTGTGCACCGAGGACCAGAAAGCCACCTTGCAAACCTGCGTCACTGACGCTTAAAGACCGAAAGCCAGGAGACACTAAGCGCCCTAGTAGAGTGCACCTAAACAGGTAAAGGAGGAACCTGACCCCTGACGCAATAGGCCTGAACCACCATCTGATCCATCTGGAAATGGTCGCAGAAGAAGCGGACAGCCTTTTGTGAGACCCGTCCGTGAGCACAAAGAGAGTCTGACTTCCTAAAAGACTCCGTAGCAGTCAGGTACACCCGAACTGCCCAGACCACATCCGAGACATGCAAGGTAATTTCCTTCAGATGTTTAGGCCTGGGACACAGGGACAGCAGCACAATGTCTGCATTCAAATGACAGTCAGTGACCACCATAGGAAGGAATGACGGACAGAGGCAAAGCACCACCTTATTCTTGTGAACCACCATAAGGTGAATGACAGGATAACGCCGTCCATTCCGACACTCTGCATGCAGAGGTGATAGCCCCCAAAGAATGCCACCTTCTATGGCGGCGTAGCAGGGAACCCCCTGAATATTTTCAAAGAGAAGCTTTGCAGAGCGGAAAGCACCACAATAAGATTCCAGGGTGGCAACAGAGCCCGCACTGAAGGAACCAAATGTCGGACACCCTGATTAAAAGGTTGTTGCCAAAGGTCGTTGGAAAAAGACTGCTAAAACCCGATACCTGGCCCTTAATACTCAAGGCCAATTTCTGTTCATTCCCTCGTTGAAGGAAGGTTAAGATCCGATCCACTGAGAAGGAGCGAGGATGAACCCCAAGAGACTCACACAACGCAATGTACAACTTCCAAGTACAATGGTAGATCTTCCTAGATGCAGATTTTCTAGCTTTTATTAGCGTAGGAATAACTGATTCAAACAAACCTCCATCCTTCAGCACCTGGCGTTTATTATTTTGCCCCTGTACAAATCATTAGTAAAACCTCATCTGGAATATGAAGTTCAGTTTTGGGCACCAGTTCTTAAAAAGGATATCGGGGAACTGGAGAAAGTGCAGAGAAGGGCAACTAAACTAATAAAAAGGCATGGAGGAGCTCAGCTATGAGAAAAGATTAGAGGAACTGAATTTATTCTCTCTTGAGAAGAGGAGATTAAGGGGGGATATGATGAACATGTAGAAATACATAGAGGGGTCCATATAGTGAACTTGGGGTTGAGTTGTTCACTTTAAGGTCAACACAGAGGACAAGGGGGCACTCTTTATGTCTAGAGGAAAACAGATTGTCTGCAAATACGGAAAGGTTTCTTCACCGTAAGAGCTGTGAAAATGTGGAATAGACTCCCTCCAGAGGTGGTTCTGGCTAGCTCACTAGATTGTTTTAAAAAAGGTCTGGATTATTTCCTGGGTGTACTTAATATACAGTAAGTGGGCACTAAAATTCTTTAGGTAAGGTTGATCCAGGAAATATCAGATTGCCTTTCGGGGGATCAGGAAGGAATTTATTTCCCCTGCCGTAGCAAATTGGATCATGCTTTGCTGGGTTTTTTTGCCTTCCTCTGGATCAACTGCGGGTATAGGATTGTGTATATGGGATTGTATGGTTGGGTTTTCAATATGTTTTTTTTTTTTTTTTGGTTGAACCAGATGGACTTGTGTCTTTTTTCAACCTGACTATGTAACTATGTAGCAACTGAAAAGCAGGGTGGAAGATTAGTCCTTGGAACAGCAGATCCTCCCTGAGAGGAAGTCCCCAAGGAGCATTGGCGACCAGCCGTACCAGATCAACATACTAAGACCAGCGAGGCCATTCCGGGAGCCACTAGAATGATCTGAATCCCTTCTGCCTGAATCCTGCACAGGAGTTGTGGCAGAAGTTTGAGAGGGCTGGAACGAATCAGGCAGCCCACCTTAGAATTCCGGCTACTTAGAGAGCCACCAGGACACTTCTTGTGCCCCCTTGGTGATTGACAGACCACGGCTGTGGCATTTTCCAAAAGAATTCATACCGGACATCCCTGAAGAGGACTATCCAATGAGCTACACCAAGTCTGATCGCTCGAAGTTCCAGTACACTAAATCGGCAGTCTGGGCTCTGCCAGAGTCCAGACCCCCTGAGCATGTCTGTGCTGAGGACGCCTCCGCACGAGGACAGGCTGGCATCTGTGGAGACAACTGTCAAGTACAGGGGGGGGGAGAAGGAAATTTCCCTGTCGAAGTGCCAGAGAGCGAAGCCACCGCTATAGACCGTGGATCCTCGACCCATTTCACCTGAATCTCTTTAGCAGAGATGTTGTGTGGAACTATGCAAACAGACCGCCTTGAGGTGGACACCATCAAGCCCAGCACGTGCATGCAAGCCTGGAGCGATGACTGTCTGCTGAACAACAGAAGCTGAAATGCTTCCTGCAATGTCTGGAGTTTTTCCCGAAGAAGAAACGCTCTGGCTGAGGCCGAGTCCAGAGTTAGACCCAGATAGTCCAGTTTTTGTGGACAGAACCAAAGCAGACTCCTAAATGTTCAGGATACTGGAACAATCTCCAATAGTCCATCAAAACAGTCGGAGACTCCGCTCGCAGAAGAAGATAGTCAAGGTACCCCAGTACCACAATCCCCCTCTGGCTCAAACAATGCCAGCACCAGGGCCAACACTCCTGTGAAGTCTCAAGGTGCGGAGGTAAGTCCAAAGGTCAGCGCCACAAACTGATAATGCTCCGCGTCCACGGCAAAATGGAGGAAGCGCTGGCAACCAGCACATATTAGAATTTGCAGGTAGGCGTTCTTTAAGTCGATAGAAGCAAGAAGAAATCCACTTAAAGTAGGGAAGCCACTACCATGTGAATGGACTCTATGCAGAACTTCTGTATGCGCACAAAGCAGCTTAGCGTCTTAAGGTCCAGAATTGGACATACCTTGCCTTCCTTCCTGGGGACTGTAAAGAGGTTTGAGTAAAAAAACCCTGAAAATGTTCCAAAGTCGGAACCGGAACAATCACCTTGAAGTAACAAGTCTTGCACTGCCCCAAAGAGACCCTGGAAGCGATCTGGGGACAAAAAACGCAGGCTGGAAGGGAAAAACCTTTCCGGGAGAACAAGACCGAACTGGATCTCGTAGCCTGACTGAATAACTTCGTGGACCCACTTGTCCTGTGCCAGGGAGGTCCATGGATCCGGAAACCAACGAAGACACCCCCCCACACCAGATACGGGTGAGGGTGCCGCTTCATGCAGAGGCAGCCTTGTCCGCAGGTCTGGAAGGGCCCGCTCGTGGCTTGCCAGACCAGGTCCTCTTGAAGGTTTCTGGTGGAAGCCCTGACTTTTGATCCCTTATCTTGAGACCCTGAGAGATGAAAAAGCCGCTTAGGAGCAGAGGAGAATGGTCCACGTCTATGACAGGGCTCCTTGCGAGACCCTTAACGATGTCATCCCAGGAACCTCCAAAAAGGCGATCCCCTACAAGAAAAGGCCTTCTTAGAAGTCTAGTCTGCAGACCAGCATTTCAGCCAGACAAAACGCAGGATTGCTGCTGATACAGACAACCTAGAAATCAAAGGAGCCACATCCAAAGAGGCATTACAGACAAACTGTAGCCCCTGGACCAACCGACCTGCCAGCCCTGCAAAGACAGGAGGAAGCTGCTCCCCCTCCAGGTCCCGGCGTAAAAGCTTAGCCCACTCGGTCAGAGTTTGCGACACCAGGGCAACAGTAATTACTGGCCTAATTGCCGAACCAGCCAAAGCGCACATATGGAGGGCCAGAGCATCTGCCCTCTTATTAGCTGGACCTGTAACGGTCAGGGACTCCTCAACTGGGATGAAGGTAACCGGCGAGTCCACTACAGGTGGGACTGAGTACCTTTAATGCAGAAAATCCTCATAAGGATACCGCAAGCAAAAAATGCCTAGCAACCACTGCATTTTAGACAACCCCACTGTTTTGTGACAAGTTGTCAAGATAAGCGGAAAGAGGAACACTCTCGCCGCTTTAGAGGGCCTGTGGGTGCCAAAAGGAACCGGTAATTACCATGCGGCATTAGCCGCAAACTCCATTTTTAAAGTTTCACGCACTGGCAAAAACAGTTCCATCCACCAGCGCCTATTTAAGCGCGGGTAGAAGAGCAGAGGAATCATCCTCACTATCGGAGCACTCAGGGTGCGTGGACGCAGACTCAGTATGGTTGCTATATACGGAGCTCACCCCGAAAACATAATCGGGGAGGCCATTGCCTACGATCCTTCAAGGGGACGCCGACCAAGGGTCCACAAATGAAACGCCTATTGGACCCCGCAAAAAACAAGGGGGTCCCCTCCGAGCCCTCCATAGAAGATATAATAGGACATGCCCCCTTAAAGGGGGCTGCCAGCCGTGACGCGGAGGCAGGGTACATGCACTAAAACAAGGCAGGTGCACCACACAATAATGGCAGCAAGACTGTCATTAACAATGAAGCGCCCCAACAGTGCCACCCGGACCAAGGGAGGTGCCAAGCTGACCATATGGCTCAGGAGGCCGCGGCCTAACTTTTTGTGGGAGCCCAGCCACAATTGCACGCATCTTTAGCCCAGCAGAAGCCCAAAGGAAGAGTGGGGGCTTCAGCTACATGTACTAGTGGCTGGGGGGGGGGGGGAGGGAGGGGAACCTGGCGACCATCCCAGGGAGGGGATCACATCCACCCCAAAACCCTCCAGGGGTAGGGGGAGGAAAGCTACTTACTGCACCAGGTACAGGGTGGGCACTGCTCCGGACAGGACACTGCTCCATCTTAATGTGGGTGCTGTTGGCAAGGAGGAAACGCTGCGACTCAGGCCGAAGCCAGTTCATATGCGTCCTCGTGGGACTTTAACTCGCAGGCCAGCCCCCGTTCAGAGGGGCTATGTCGCCGCCGGCCTAGCGCGGAGCTGCAGTCTGTACGCACTTGCTGGCCGGACTGGGGCGACCCTAAGGACCTATATTATCCTCAGGGAGTACTAGGCCCATACTCCTGACTAGGCAGAAACAAAACGGAGTGCCTATAGCTGAGAGTGGGAGTATACCCCCTGGGACTGCCCATAGGCGTAGACAAGCTTTTTCCTGCCTAGTATAACCCAAAAGTTAAAGTGGAGTTCCACCCATTTTCGTAACTTTAGATCTATGTAATCCCCTTTAAAACGACTTTTACCAATGGAAACTTTTTTTTTTTTGCTAGTAAATACCTTAATTTCTGCTTTATTCCTCCTCTCCTCACTTCCGGGTCCGATCGGCGATGACGTCATTCGGCGATTTGCAGTGTGTGCTGGGATGTATTCCATTCCAGAAATCTCGCAGTATTACCAAGGAGCTGAGCTGTACTGTGTGTATTCAGGCTGTGACCTGCCCCGCCTCCGCCCCGCCGCCTCTCAGTGAGTTGTACTGTATGCATTGTATTCAGGACGTGCTCTGCCCCGCCTCCGCCTCGCCTCCTCTCAGTGAGGATATGCTTTCAGTCCTCGCTCACTGAGAGGAGGCGGGGCAGAGAACGGCCTGAATACAATGCATACAGTACAACTCACTGAGAGGAGGTGGGGCGGAGGCGGGGCAGGTCACGGCCTGAATACGCACAGTACAGCTCAGCTCCTTGGTAATACTGCGAGATTTCTGGAATGGAATACATCCCAGCACACACTGCGAATCGCCGAATGACGTAATCACCGATCGGACCCGGAAGTGAGGAGAGGAGGAATAAATCAAAAATGAAGGTATTTACTAGCAAAAAAAAAAAAAGTTTCCATTGGTAAAAGTCGTTTTAAAGGGGATTACATACATCTATGTAATCCAACCTATTAAAAATGGGTGGAACTCCGCTTAAGTAGAATCAGGAGCTGTGTCCTTCAATGAACGAAAGAGAAAAGGTAATTTTTAATAACATTAAATTACAATATGACTTGTGTCGCAATTCTATACGCTATATTTTTTCTTTATTTGCTCTTTATCCCCCACTAAAGTTGTTACCCTTTAAAAACTACTTTTGCTGGGTATTTACAAAGACTGTTTGTTTAAGGGCAGCTTATAAAGATAGAAAACGGAATTTTTGTAAAATCTTACCTGTAAAATTCCTTTCTCTGAGTCCTCCGACAGTCGCCGCCTCTTCTTATTCGTCACATATGGGGTATTAGACTTTGCTCCGAAGGAGTAGCTAGGCAACAGAATATGTTAACATTAAAGCTTTTAACATATCCCACCCTCAAGGGGTGGTCCCCTCAGTCAATACCCTCCTACTTCCTGCAACCATATCTCAGTTTTAGTGGAATAGCAGTAGAGTATACAACCAAACCCCAAAAGAGGGGCGGGGCGGCGACTGTCGGAGGACTCAGAGAAAGGAATTTTACAGGTAAGATTTTACAAAAATTCCGTTTTCTCTTACGTCCTCCGACAGTCGCCGCCTCTTCTTATTCGTCACATATGGGGACGTCCCAAAGCAGTGCAAACATGAGGGGTGGGAAACGCATCCGCGCCGAAAGGCAAACGCAGTCTCCGCATCAAAGAAAGGAACCTTACCAAAGGAAGGAACCCAGCTGGGCAACAGGAAAAAAACAGGTGCTCAACAGGAGCAACAACCCAGGAAAAGACAAATAACCAGGGGATAAAAAACTTATCCCAACAGCCAGTGGTCCCCACAAGGGACCCTAGGGAACCGCCGCACTAAGAACCTTGCGGCCAAAGGAAGCATCCGCCGATGCCTGAACATCTACTTTGTAGAATTTTGTGAAAAAGTGCACGGTCGACCAAGTCGCCGCCTTACACACCTGGGCTACAGAAGCCCCATGACGACAGGCCCAAGACGTACTCAGAGATCTAGTAGAGTGCGCCTTCACAGGCACAGGGGGAACCTTCCCCTGCAAAGCATAGGCCTGTTCAATGGTCTGCCTGATCCATTCGGCGATGGTAGAAGCCGACGCCGCCATGCCCTTCCGAGGACCCTCTGGAAGAACAAACAAGGAATCCGTCTTTCGAAAAGACTCAGTCGATTTAAGGTAAACCCTTATCGCTCGAACAACATCCAAAGAATGTAATCTCACCTCCTTTGGATGTTTAGGCTTCGCGCACAGCGAAGGCAAGACAAAATCCTCATTAAGATGGAATTCCGAAACTCGTTTCGGAAGAAAAGAAGGATTAGGTCGCAAGACCACCTTATCCAAATGAACAACCAGATACGGAGACTTGCAGGACAAAGCTGCCAGCTCCGACACTCTGCGAGCCGAAGTGATAGCCACCAAAAAGGCGACCTTTTTTGGACAACATAGACAACGAGATCTCCCTGATCTGTTCAAAAGGAGCACGTTGCAACACAGATAGAACGAGATTCATGTCCCAAGGGGGCAGAGGATCCCTCCTAGGAGGAACCAGATGCCGCACACCCTGAACAAAAGTGCCAACCAAGGAGTTGGAAGCCACGGGACGTTGAAACAGAACGGCCAGCGCAGACACCTGACCCTTTATCGTAGCCAGCGCCAAACGATGATCGACACCCATTTGAAGGAAGGACAGCACCCGGGAAACCGAGTACGTGCGGGGAGAAAAGCCCCTGGACTCACACCAAGCAAAATAGGCCTTCCAAGTACGGTAATAAACCTTCCCTGAGGAAGACTTCCTCGCGTTGATCAAGGTATGAACGACCTCTGGGGAGAGACCCTTCTCCCTCAGGACCTCGGTCTCAACAGCCAGGCCGTCAAAGCCAGCGACTGTAAAGCAGGATGGTATATCGGTCCTTGAGACAGGAGATCGTCTCGAAGAGGCAGACGCCACGGGGCGTCGACCGCCAGATTCACGAGGTCTGCGTACCAGGACCGGCGAGGCCAGTCCGGTGCCACAAGAATCACCGTGCTGCGTTCCGAGTGTAACCTGCGAAGGAACCTGGACAGCAACTGAATCGGTGGAAACGCATACATCAGCCTGTACTGATGCCACGGGGCCACTAACGCGTCCGACGCGTCTGCCCGAGGGTCGCGCGTCCTTGCCACGAACCTTCTCACCTTGTTGAGACGAGACGCGAACAGATCCACATCTGGAAGACCCCACTTCGCGCACAACATCTGGAAGACAGCCGGGTGGAGAGACCATTCCCCCTGATCCAGGGTCTGGCGACTCAGATAGTCCGCCTGCCAGTTCTCCACCCCCGGAATGTGAACCGCCGTTATCGCCGGGACATGAGCCTCGGCCCAGGACAGAATGTCGGCCACTTCTCGAGCCGCTCGGGCACTCCTGGTGCCCCCTTGGTGGTTGATGTAGGCCACCGCTGTGGCATTGTCCGTCTGCACCCGAACCGGGCAGCCCTGCAGCCGGTCCGTCCAGCGATGAAGACAGAGATTTATCGCACGCAATTCCAGAATGTTGATCGGAAGGGAGGACTCCCCCTCCGACCAAGTCCCCTGGGCGGACAGAACGCCCAGAACACCACCCCAGCCCGACAGGCTGGCATCCGTGGTGATTACCGTCCACGAGATAGGACGAAACGACTTGCCCCCGGACACCATCGGGGACTGGAGCCACCACAGAAGGTCTCTTCTGGTGCGATGACTCAACGAGATTTGAAGATCCAGAGATTGAGGTCGCCCGTCCCACATGGACAGGATCTCCGCTTGGAGACCCCGCGTGTGAAACTGGGCGAAGGGAATCGCCTCGAAGGCCGAGACCATCAATCCCAGACATCTCATGCACGTCCGCAGAGACGAGTGCGGAACGTCCCTGAGGGACCTGACTTCCTCCTGAAGAGTTCTGAGTTTGTCATCCGGCAGGAAGACCTTCGCCTGCACCGAGTCCAGAATCATTCCCAGGTAGGGAAGACGAACCGATGGACTCAGCGTCGACTTTGGAAAATTTATCGTCCAACCAAACTCCTGCAGAGTTTGCATCGTGACAGACAGGTCCTTCTCCAGACCCTGGCTGGTCGCAGACCGAACCAGAATGTCGTCCAGATACCCCAGGACAGAAATGCCCTGGGCCCTCAACAATGCCAGAACCGGTGCAAGCACCTTGGTGAAGACCCGCGGAGCCGAGGCGAGACCAAAAGGCAACGCCACGAACTGGTAGTGATCCTCCGCAATGGCAAATCTAAGGTACCTCTGGTGACCCTCGAAAATGGGGATGTGAAGATACGCATCCTTCAAATCGATGGAGGCCATGAATTCCCCCGGAACCAAGGCAGCCACCACCGACCGCAGGGATTCCATGCGGAACTTGCGAACCCGCACAGAGCGGTTCAGAGACTTCAAGTCCAGAATTGGACGAACCTTGCCCTCCTTTCTGGGCACGGTGAACAGATTGGAATAAAACCCCCGAAATCTGTCCCGATGAGGCACCGGAACTACCACTCCCTGAGCCCTCAGGTCCCGCACCGCCAGGTGCAGGTCCCGTAAACGCTCTAGAGACAGTTGAAGATTTGAGGGAAAAAATCTGCTCTCCGGCCGAGAGAGAAACTCGATCTTGTAACCAGATCGAACGATCTCCTGAACCCATCTGTCCCGCACGCGGGCCAACCAGGGCTGAAGAAAACCGAGCAAGCGTCCCCCCACCCCAAAACTGGGTGAGGGCGCCCCTTCAGGCCGCACTGTTATGGGCTGCGGATCCGGATTGACCGGACTTCTGTTTACCAGACCAGGGCTTCTTCTGAGAGCCTTGACCTTTGAACGGTTTGCCCTTGTAGTGCGACCGAAAGGCACGAAAGGACCCCTGAGGGGGCCGAAAATTAGCATGCTTCTTCCCAGAAGCCCCCTTAGCCTTAGGGAAATGGGGCAAGAGAGTGCTCTTACCTCCGGTGATCCCCTTAATCAACACATCCTAGGACTCCCCAAAAAGGCAAGACCCATCATAAGGCAGATTGGCTAAGGTCTTACGTGAAGACTGGTCCACCGACCAACATTTCAACCAAACCAGGCGGCGAGACAACACCGCCACACTGTGCACACGTGCAGCCAACGGAACTAGGTCCAAGTCCGCATCACACAGATACATGACACCCTGGTGGATTTGATCCACCATATTCAGGGTCGCCGGCGAGGCCGAATCGGCCACTAGGACGCGCCTAAGCATCTGCGTCCAACTTGCAATCGCCTGGGCCGCCATGAGAGAAGCAAACAGAGCCTTAAGCATAGAACCCGTAACAGAATAAGTATGACGGGCAAGAGACTCCAATCTCCTATCCGTGGCATCACGGAACACAGGGGAATCCTCTGCAGGAATCGCAGTGGATTTGTTTAAAACCGCAATTGCGTGATCATCTGGGGGAGGCACACACCACCTTTCATCAGTGGAAGGCGAGAAAGGATAACGCAGCTTGAACCTACTAGGTACAGCAAAAGGCTTGCGCAGATTGCGCCATTGTTCCTTAACAGCGCGCTGAAAATCATCATTGCAGGGAAAAACCTGCGGCGTCCTGCGTTTTCTCTGCGTCCCATAAGCCGCCAAGGCAGCGGGGGGACACACTTCATCCTGCAAACGCAGCGTTTGCTTTATGGAAGCAATCAATTCATCCATGATTGCAAGCTCTTCAGGCGAGCCAGGGGGAGAATTATCAACCCCTTCAACTTCAGCCTCCACCTCGGACCCCACTAGATCCAGGGAGGAGCGGGACCCCGATAAGGAGGCCCCCGCCATAACAGCCCCATCACCTTCACCCTCAGAATCAGAGGAAAGAGCAACTCTGGGTCTTTTAGTAGATTGAGCAGCCACCAGCATCTGCACCTGAGCAGCAAGGCCAGCCACAATAGAGGCTAAATCCCCCCTGGGGGGGAAACAGCGGTCCCCTGGCTTTCCACCAAGGCGGTAGGAAATTTGCCCTCCTGAGAATCCATTGCCCCTATAACAAATGCCGGATAATAAAGGGTTAACTGCCCCTTTAACAAGCGCGGCGAGCGCAGCCCACCGCACCACACACAAGCACAATGAGACCCCCACAGGGACAATAAAACTGACACAGGCAATGGATAGGAAGGATATAACCTGAGGAGACCCTCGCCGCTGCTGCTGCCGCCTCGATCGGTGTTCCTGGAGAAGAGGAAGTGATGCTGCCAGGGCGCTCTATGAAAGCCTATGGGAGGCTACAAGAAAATGGCCGCCATGCATGTAGAACATGCGGCCGGAGCGAGTGTAGGCAAAATGGCGCCGTTTGGCGCTGAAACCGCCGCTCCACAGTACAGTAAAACACACATGTCATCCATGTATAAAACAACATGTGAGATCGCCGCAGCGATCGCTGTATAGTGCCCAAACATGCCACAAAACATGCCTCACAGCACACAGCCTCACACACTGACAAGGCTGACACACACAGTGTCACACAGCTCCCCCCCCCCCCCCCCTTTGCAGCCCACAGCATGCAGCCGAGAGATAGGGAGACAAACAGTGTGAATAGAGGCAGGTTACACAGTCCCAGACTGACACCCCCCCAGACAGGCAGGTCCCCACATAGATACATTTACCTCACAATGGCGTGGGGGACCCGCACAGGCGAACAAGCCGCTGCACATGAGGCAGGGAGAGTCGCATACAAGACGCACAGAATGGGGGTTAAGAAACCGCACAGCGTCCAGTGAGGTAGCCACCTCACCAATCATCCCTGCACCGAACAGGGATGGGTCGTTCACTGTGCCAGGAGCGTTACCTGGCTGAACGCTCGATGGCAGGCTGGGAAGCCACTGACCCACAACCTGCGACCAGGGGGATCAGCCCGAGACCCAGCCTGCATGATCCTCTTCATCCGAAGAACTAACTAACGCTGACAAAAAGAACAGCTAAGTAAAGGTAGAGAGAAAACTCAAACAAAAAATCAAAAAAGAAGAAAGAGTCTGGGGCACAAAGCCCCAGCACAGAGAGAGCCAGCCACTCCTGACAAGCTAGACATTAAAACTGAGATATGGTTGCAGGAAGTAGGAGGGTATTGACTGAGGGGACCACCCCTTGAGGGTGGGATATGTTAAAAGCTTTAATGTTAACATATTCTGTTGCCTAGCTACTCCTACGGAGCAAAGTCTAATACCCCATATGTGACGAATAAGAAGAGGCGGCGACTGTCGGAGGACGTAAGAGAAATATAGGCGCTGTTACTGCTGACTTTTTGACGTAAATGCAAGCTCCAGGGCTGTCAATCGCATTCTTTTTTCATCATTTGGGGAGTCACTGACCCTGAATATGACTGAAGTAAGCAAAGTTAAAGGGCACCTGCTTCACACATTTTTGTTCTTGGTGAGTGACTTAATTAGTAAACAAAAGTTCATAAAGTGCATATCAACCAAAAACTGAACCCGGAAAAGCCGACAGCCTAGAGATGACGTCACAGGGAAACATGGCGGTGCAGGACAGAGCAGCTTTCTTAAAGGATAAGCTCACCTATGGAACATTTTACATGTTCCATCCATTTTAGGGTGGAACATGTGACATGTTCCTGCATCTACACCTTCTTCCCCCTCACCACCCTACCCAGTAATAGCAGGCAGGGGGATCTTTACCCTGCACCTGCCATCACAATTTGAAAACCGCACAGCTGTGCAGGGTTCTGCCCACACAGCCATGTCATTCAATCGGTCGGGGGATCTTCTCCCTGAACCTGCTGTCACAATTTGACAACAGTGCAGCCGTGCTGTGCGCCCACACAGCCACGTCATTCGTTCACAGTTACTGGTGAATGAATAGACTACAAGTACCATCATCCTTTGCAGCTGACGACTTGTAAATCTCAATGAACTCTGAGGGCACTGGAGAGCATACTCATAGTTAATTGATCTTCCTGCTCTCAGATAACTGCCTGCCTGTATTGGAGGTACGGGAAGACAGTATCCTGAAAGACAGCAGGACCCAGATATTGCACTTGCGATCTGCTGATCATGGGTGCAATGTTTTGCAGGCTCCTTAGAGAAAAAAATAAATGTAGTTTTTTTCACCTCACAAAAAGAAAGGATTTGCATTTATTAATTTTTTTTTTTTTTTTTTTTTTTCAAAAAGTGAACATAGCCTTTTAATGATGCAGGCAGAAATGAAAGTATTTTAGTAGTGATTGTGTAAAAGTTTAAACCTCCAGTTATAATTGCCATCTTTGGCTCCGTTATGGAGATTCTCTCCAAATTCATATGTAGTTACTGAATGAGGAAGTGATGGTAAATCTCTCCAGCAGGCATACAGACAGCAGAAATCCCCAAAAACTTCCAATCATTTTGTCTGAAGTTCCATTGTTTAGGTCTTCCAAAGCCCCGGATGGCAAAACTGGGGTCTCTTGACAAGGCCATTAAGATATCAACTCTTTCACTGCAGAACACCACGATTTGGAGACTAAAGAGGTGGAATAGGGGACTACCATTTGACTTTATAAAGGCAATTACAATTCGGAGAAGCCAAGTAATAAACAAAGCCATCTTCATAGTGCATACTGCTTGGTTATCAAGGTTTAACTATTGCTCTAGAAAGATACTTTAACTACTTTATTTGCCACAAAAAAAAAATTGCAGCTGTGGAATTTTCTTCTTGGACTGCTGAAATAAACCCTGCGATTGGAAGACATGAGCACCTGTTGGAGGACAGTATTCAGTCAACTCACTCATCTGTATCTGAAAGGGAGGGTCCCCAGAGCAAGCAGTAGAAGTGCAAAGGAAGGAGAAAGCAGATGTGATTAGTAATCCAGGGGCCTAGAGCCTGTTGGATTAAATACATGGTGATCCACCTAAACGCCGGTTCCGATAAGTTTGTTGGTTGAGAAACTGTGTAAAGAGCCACACATATCCTTGTGATAGGTGGGGCTACATTTTGATTAGTATAATTACATATCTGAATTTATTAGTTACCATTGTTTGAGCACAGGTTTCACTTTAGATCTATGAGTAGTGTTCTACCTCTACAAGCACCCTGATTGACTGATCCCAAGAATTCATCAACCCAAACAATCAGCACACTTCCTCAAAAAGTTAGGTCTGAGATCAGTGGTGCATTCTTACTGCAAAAATATTCACAATTAGGCCAGGTACACACTATGAGAAAATCAGACAAAACGGACGTCTAATTTTCCATGAAGGTGCGTATCATGATGTAACCAACAATGGTATTAACTTCTACGTTGATGATGTGTTTTCTATATCCATACTCATGTGTTACAATTTTACTGACACCAAGGCCATAAGGCTATTTAAAAAACAACCAAGACACATGTACATCTATAAAAATATTAAATAGAAAACAAACAAAATTACAAAATGCAACAAACATTAGCAGCACATTTTCAGAATGCAAGGTTAGTAGAATTACAGAAAAATTTCAGATCATAGATAACCATCACCAGAAATTGTTGTTGACATTTGAATTGACGACAATTAGGAAAATACACAACTAGATCAGGGGGTAGGTAGCTAGATAGTCCTAGTACAATGGTAAGGGGGAGAATAAGAGGACTGGAAATGAATGAGGATTAGGGAGTCATTGTTTTTAGCTCTAGTTGTAATACTACCTGAATAATACTTGGACTTGTTGAGCTCCATCAATGTGTCTTTCCAATTATTGTACCAAGGGACACTAGCTTTAAGAGAGCGATCTGACAGAGAGAATATGGCATTATTTAACCAAATAAAATAAACATTACTTTAATCAAGGGGTGTAAATATGTCCTAAACATTTCAAAATTATACACGGTAGATGTAATTGCATTGAGATAGTGTTTTATATCCATTGTTGATGATGCATTCTATTTTAATAAAAAAATCCATTAAAATCATCAAAGCAGAGGTAAACTTACAAATTAAAAAAAGAGAAGCATGGACTTTAAAAAAACAAACATTTTTACTCACCTAGGTGGAGGCAAAAAATCGATCTGATGCTGAGTCTGTCCCCCTCGGCTCTGCAGTAAGAACTGAGAGATCAAACACCCCTGATCGTTCAGTTCTCCTCTTCGCTCCGAGCAGAGAGCCGTGACTGTCTCCGGCTCTCTGCTCTGCCCCTTCAGAGCCCACTGGAGCACTGAACTTTAGAGGGGACAGGAGGGACTGGCTCAGACTCTCAGCGGATCACAGAGACGGATGCAGGTGCTGTTCCATATGGTCAGGATCTTTTCAGAGCCTGAAACGGCTGAGTGACAGCAACCGACAGCGGTCACATTTAAAAAACTCACCTTACATATGTATCACATACTACAAAAGGTAGTGAGCAATTCAGGAGAACAAATTCCATTACTTTTTACTTACAGTTTTTCTTATTGAGGTTGGAAAGTGGCACAGCAGTGCAGCTGCTGCTAATTTCTTGCCATCCTTTCAAGCATTTGAACTACGCTGTGCAATGGATAGAGGGTCAGCCCCCCCCCCCCCAGGCACTCTTGTGATCGCCTAATATTCTTTTTAGCCCATAGCCATAGAGAAGGGCCAATATAGTGCCAGGGGAGTGGCGTAGCCTGCTGAAGTGGTTGTAAACCTCTGACATGAAAAGTGAACAAAGCATATCCTTCTATAGTGTGAACCTGCATCAATCCAAAGCACTGTCCGTTTTCTGTCTGCAGTCTCATTCCTCTGCTATCTGCATGAGTCATTTATGAAAGGCTATGCCGACTTCAAGGGATGGAGAGGACGGGGAAGGAAGTCTCCAGCACACAGCTTGTAACTGACAGCCTTAGCTGTGCATGTTTCCTATGAGACTGTGTAGAAGGTGGTGTCCATTCTTTCCACTCAGGTCTCAGATCACACTCAGCTCTCCTCTCTGAATTGTGCAGTGTATGACATCAGATTCCCTTCCTTTCTGGAAGTTCAGAAAAACTGGGTAAATTCTGGACTTTAAACAAACGTAGGGAACTGATGGATGCAGATATTCAGGTACAACTTGTAGGAGGATTGGTTTCATCTCTGTGTATCACAAGAGTGTATCACATTTCAGCGAGTGAGTATATTCATTTATTACAGATACTTATATAGCGCCATTAATTTACGCAGAGCTTTACATATATATTGTTTATGTAAGGGTTTGCAACCACTTTAGGGTTCTTTCACACAGAGCCCCTCCACTCCGCCCACGGATCCCTTGCTGAACGGGACGATTGTTAGGTTTGTTTTTTTACATCCATGGCTATTCAAATTATGCCTGGTGGACATGGGCAGACCTATGATTGCTATATAGGTGGCCAGATGCAAATTGACTTGTGTCCTTTTACATCAGGCTATGTTTGATCGGTCCCGTTTAGGTCCAGAAAAATGGAAAATAATGCAGTACTTTTCCATTTTTCTTTCAGGTCTGGACAGATTTCGAGGTAGGCAGGTGTAAATAGACACAAGTCCGTTCACATCAGACTGCCCATAGAGCTGCATGGAGCTCCAATTAGGTCTACCTGAAAAGCTGAAAGACAGACTTGATCATGAAGTCCATATAAAAGGGCCCTTAACCTGGTGAACCTGGTGAGCAAACTTTTATGCTGTGTAGAGTGGGGTGTTTACTTCCACTTGAATGAAGAGCATTTAAAGTGAACCATCAGCATGGCCAAACTATTAGACTGACATCATATGGCGATTGCAGATACTTTATTTGCAGAGAAAGCAATTCATGTACATCAAAGGTAAACCAAAACTGGATGCATCATGTATGCAAATATTTTTAAATGAAGACCACATCAGATCTATAGGAAAGCCTTACCCCAAAATGTAAACAGCATGCGTAAATGGCCTACACAGTAAAGCTTGCTATACACATTTCATCTTTTTCCATTTAGCCAGCAGGTTGAAGGAAAAAAAAAAAAAAAGCAAAATAGATTTTCCACATTTTTTTATATGAAATTCCCCCAAAAAAATGTTAAAAATCAAAATATTTTAACATTTTCAGCCAATTTGTTTTATGCTACATATGTTTGGTAAAAATCGCAACAAGCGTATTTTGATTGGTTTGCGCAAAAGTTATCGCGTTTACTAACAAAGGGAAGGATTTTTGTCATTTTTGGTATTTTTTTTTTAACGAGTAATGGCAGCTATCTGCGTTTTTTTTTTTTTTTTGCGAGACTTTTGGGGTTACCAGTGACATTACTGCAGTAATCAGTGCTATACATATGCACTGTTACTGTAAAAATGACACTGGCAGGGAAGGGGTTAACTGTATTGGAGAGGGAGGAGTTAAGTGTGTCCTAGGGGCGTGTTTCTAACTGTGATGGGACATGTCTACTATTGTAAAAACAGAGATCAACGGTTCTACATAGTAGAACCGTCTGATCTCCATTTTTACACAGGGGAGAATGACAGGCGGCTTGTTTACATTAGCCGCCCACCTTTCTCCCTCTCTACCGACGATCGCCGAGTGACCGGCGGACATCGGGTCCGCTGGTCACACGCACTGACTCCTTAGTGAACGCCCGCTATTGGCTCACAAGCCGGTGACAGGCTAGTGACATATATATATATATATATACGTCACTTTGCCTGGCCGGGGCTGACCACCGCAGTATATGTACTTGCGGCGGTCGGCAAGTGGTTAACAAGTAGTACAAACTATTTTTTGCTGTATATTTTCAGTGGATATGCAGGTGAAATTCATGAATCTTTTTAAAAACATTTCTGTAGTTCTGTATAGTTAAAATTATAGATTTGTTTTACAAGCACATATATATTTGTTTTCCATCATTGCCAGCACAATGGCTGAAATTATAAATCAGGCTGACGGGAAGAAGAGCTAAAAGACACAAAATTCTGTTTGCAGTCTCTCCTATCTATGGATCAAACAGTGTCATATTTCACATATTGGTTGTGTATTTGTTAGGTCATTTTTTGGTGTATAGTTCAAAGGTTTTGGGGAATGCCTTTTTTTGTTGTTGGCTTTCTGTATTTGGAATTTGACTTTCCTGGACCTCGGACTGAATGGAAAATTGGTAAGTGGACTTTCAAGTTTACATTTGAGTACCCCTGGTCTAGATGTACAAATGTACACACAAATAAGAAGCTCCCAGGATGCACATACAAAGGCATGTTTATGTCGCCTTGTTACGGTCCTCCTCTTAGGGCACATCAGCATCCTACCAGATTGACAGGTTCACTATTCTACTAGTTTAAATGCGAATACACAAAATAAACTTAAAAGTAGAAAACAAGTATGCAAAGTAACTTTATAAAACAAATATGCCACCGATCTTAAAACATAAGGTATACTGGTAACCTTCAGCTTTTCTACGAATATATACCAAGCCTACACAAAACTCACCAAATCCAAATGGTAAGCAAAAGAAACACAAAAATATTAAAATTTCATGAAGCAAATTTAGCTGCCATTTACAACTAACTGAAAGAAAACAATTATACATGCAAGAAGGAAAAACATAAAAAAATAAAATAATAATAATAATTCCTCCCAGCCATTAGAATTTTGAATTTAGTCAGTATGTGCAAAATGTGTTTATGTCATCTTTAGGACTTCATATGGGACATTTCAAATTATAGTACACAGCTTTGTCATGCCCACCATTGCATCACAGCCTTACTATATTACAAATCCCCTAGCAGCAGATGTTTACTAAGCGCTCCTTAACCATTTCAATACCGGGCACTTTCACAACCTTCCTGCCCAGGCCAATTTTCAGCTTTCTTTTGGTGGTATTTAATCACCACTGGGTTTATTTTTTCTAAATAGACAAAAAAAAAAAAATGCGTTTTTCTTAATTTCTGTTCGAAAATTTAGCAAATAAATAATATTTCTTCATACATTTAGGCCAAACTGTACACTGCTACATAACCCAAATCAGTGTATATTATTTAGTCTGTAGGAAAGTTATAGAGTCCACAAACTATGGTGTATAGAATCTGAAAATTGATCAATCCTGATGTACTGACGGCTTATCTCATTTCTTGAGGCCCGAAATAGCCAGGACAGTACATATACCCCAAAATTACTCCTTTTTGGAAAGTAGGCAGCCCCATGTATTTAGTAAGAGGCTTGGCAAGTTTTTTGAAGTAGAAATTTCTGGTCACAAATCTTTGGAAAAGAAATTAAAAGTTTTTCCACAATTTTGTTTTTACATACTGTCATCAGTGCAGTACTGCGTCATCATATAACTGGTGTGGCGGCAATCAGGGACACTGACAGGTGACAGTATGTAAACACTTTTTTCAATTTGTGAATTTTTTTTCCTTTTTTAAATAATATGTGACCAAAGCAATACACAGTGTTACCATAGTTAACACTGTACTACTCTAGGAAATAATCAGGATTTTTTTTTTTTACAAATTTTTCTTATACCAGTGAATTTGATTGGTGTAAGCAACCATTTTTACTGAATGAAATTGAATAATTCGGTGTGTTTTATTGTGATTAGCCACAGCTAAATCACATGGTACAGATAGGCTGTGATTGGCCCTGTCTGTACCACGTGATCACTTTGACCAATCACAGCTAGCAACACAATTGTACACCATGACATGAATCAAAGCCATTCATTTTTTACAATTGTCATGTGATCTGCCTTGACTAGTCACAGCAATCACATGGTACTGACACACTGATCAGTCATCGGCTGTGTCTGATGGATATAGCTGGTGACCGATCACGCTGAAGTGTGGCTCCACAGCCATGTGTGAGGCACGTTCCGGTAGAACGTCTTAACATCCACCCAGCCATCATTTGACAATAGGCTGGGCAGGAAGTGGTTAAAGCGGTTCTAAAGTCAGAACATGTTTTACCCAAATACATTCTCTGCATTATATCCCAATACTTGCTGTGCACCCCCCCCCCCCCCTCTAAACACCTACCCGGCCTCCTCTACCGATCCAGCGCTGCCCAATCTGCAGCAGCTATTTTCCTCTATTCTTGCTTTTACAGGACACGTGGAGACCAGTGGTAGCCATGGGTTCCTGCTGCTGTCAGTCAAATCTTGTGAATAGAGAACAGAGGGTGTGGCTGAGCCATGTTGGTGTGTCTATGGACGTACAGTTTGCTGAGGGGGAATTCGTAGGAAGGGGAGGACAGTGCCGATGGGAGAATGCAGAAGAGGAGAAAAGGGAACTGAGCAATACCAGCGGGATTTCTGGTCTGACGTCACTTCCTACATTGTGGAACAAATGCTGGATCCCAGGAGAAAGTGAAGCAGAGGCTATTTGTACTATATATGCGGCTGGCTGGCTTATTGTGGTGCCAGTTTTACAAAGGTTTTTAAATAGAGAGGAATTTGATGATGTATGCCCTGGTTTGTGTCCTCTATTGTCCATGAGCCATAAAGATATATTATATGGGTGACTGGCGCCATCCAGTGGAGAAGTTAAGGTGGTTGGAGGATTCTGGAAGAGATCTGCATTTTTGACAAAAGCACTGTTTTGGCCTTCCTTTACAACACACACGCACACCATTAACCTTGAGAAGTGTGACACTTTGAATGGACACGACTGAAGCGATTATCATGGACACCTTGGGGTTGATTTATTAAAACTGTGCAAAACGAAAGTGCAAAATCTGGTGCAGCTCTGCATGGTAGCCAATCAGCTTCTAACTTGAGATTGTTCAATTAAGCTTTAACAAAAACTTGGAAGCTGACGGAATTCTATGCAGAGCTGCATCCAATTTTGCACTCTCCAGTTTTGAAAAATCACCCCAGTTTTTGCAATATAAAGCACTTTATTAAGTATAATAGAGCACAATTGTGATTAGTCAGTCACAGTTGGTTGGAATTCGGTGCACTCTTTGAATTGTTTTAAGAAATACTGTGCTGGTCATATTCAAATGAAGTTGGGATAAGGTGTGTTGATAATACATTAGACCTAGCAGCTAGATTGTGGGGGGGGGGGGTCAATCTCTGAATTAATTTTGGAATATATGATTTTAGGCAGGAGTATTTTAAAGGCTGTACTTTCTAGTTTAAATTAAGAGTGTATAAGGTTTAATTGCACAACTGCACAGTGTGCGCAACAAAATAATAAAAACTGCACCTCCAGAACAAGTCCTTCTCTGACGAGTTATGTCGGGCAGTCATTTCCGTTTACTCACTTTGCTGGGGACAACCTTTTTACCAGACAGCAAGTAATGAAACTCTTTAACAGCAACCCTTTTTTTTTAAAGTTACGTTTAATGAAAACCTACCTGCTGGTCTAAAGTCTTTTCACATGTTCAGACCCATCAGTCCAGATCCATCTGTTGGATTTTCAGGCAGATCTGGAATGGAAGCTCTATGAAGTCCATGGGCAGGCAGAGTTAAACGAAGTGAGTATGTTTACATCCGGTCCAAAAAAAAGAAAAGAAATAACGAAAAAAGGTCTGTCTTTTTCTGTATTTCTGGACCTAAATGTGATGAATTTGAGGTAGTTGTATGTAAATGGACACGTCTGTTTACATGTGCCTGCCTATGGGCCTAGCATTGGTATGTTAAGTCAGGAAGAAGAAAACAAACACGGAACAAAACATCCATACTGTTAGGCTGCTCGAAATGGACAAGGACCAAGTTTAAGGGGCCTAATGATTAACAAAGGACTGCTTAGCTCTGATTGGTAATAGAAACCCTCAACTGTGCAGTAAATCGCTTCTTTATCTCTGCCTTTACTGCCTGTTCGCTCCTTCCCTCCAAGAAACCCCATCTGTTGGCCCAATGCACAGGCTTAGGTCATCAGCACTGGTCTAGTTTGTGTGATTGCCCCACCCTCTCTGCTGTGAGCACACTTTGCAGTCGGGGGGGTTTGTTTTTTTCCAGGCAGTGTCAATGCCACTGCCCCTCCGACATGCATACATAGTGACTGCACTTGTCTAGAGCAAGAGAATGTTGACAAGTACTGTCAAGCAAAAAGAAGGAAGGATCTTTTCATCTCCTGCTAAGCAGTATGGTCAGACAGCGCAGGGGGGGCACCGTCAACCATGCTAGCTCAGCATCCACACTAGCTATCCAAACAGGACAACGTACTACCTGATATGAAAATGAAGGAAAATCTCTAAGTGAGCCTCAGATAGCAGTAATACCTCACAGGGGTTCTACCTTTTAAACAGACTTTGACCACAGATGTGTTTTCAGGCTCGTGCATTAGTTGTAATAAATGCTATTTTTACATTTTCTCAGCCTCTAAAATGCACTTTTATGTTAGGCCATTCATACAGAGGCATTTACAGGCTTATTAGGAGAGGATCTTTTGGGCAGAAAAAGAGCTTGAGGCGTCTAAACATTCATTGCAATGGCCAGAAAAAAAAAAATATTTTCTGGCCAATAAAATGAATGCCAAAATGCTTGATGTGCCTAAACGCTTTTGCAAAATGCAGTTTAGGTGCATTCTTTAAGAGCTGGGATAGGCATGTATACCGCAGCCTCTCTCAACTAGGGTTTCGAGAAACAGTTTCTTCCCGAGGTTGCTAGTAGTTTTGCGAGCAATAAACAATGGAGAAAAGATCCCCAAGCAAAGCTGACCAACAGAAGGGCAATTTTCCACTATCATATCAGTGCTGACCATTAATGTTAACGCACACCACAGTTTTCACTGTTTTTATGGTTTTGATGTTATTTATTTTTAAGTTAAGTTTATTACTGAAAAAAAAATGTTGCATACAGAAGGTGGGTGTTAAGGCATATTTATGGTCACAATGTAAATTCATATATTAATTTCCACATTTTCTAGCCTACTTCTATTAATATAAACGTGAACGATCTTGAAGTTTGTAAACTTACTTCGTGATGCCCCTACACATTAATGTTAAATTCTGTATTCACGAAAGCCTGTAAGTTGCACTCCTGCAACACAGAATTCACAGACCTGCCTCTGAGCTACAAAGGCGCTGAGAGGAGAAGGTGGAATCAGTACAGGAATCACTGCTTACAGGCAAGAAGGTGCCATGGGATACTGCATGAAGTCCTTAGAAATGGAAAATAAACAGCAGAGGAGAAGCTGCAAAACTTGCAGGAATCCAAGAAGACAGGCAGCAATCACAACATGAAAGGAGATTCCTTATAAAGGAATGTCAAATACTATTTGTATGGCTATTACATCGCTGAAGTTATAAAATGAAAGTGTGTGCTGTGACCCCAGATATCCTTTAACCGCTTGCCGACTGCTCACAGTATATTTACTGCGGCAGTCGGCCCCTCACAGGCAGAGTGACGTAGGTCTACGTCGCTCGCCTGTGAGGCTCTGGGGAGCGAGCGCGCGCCCGCGGAGGCGCGCTCCCGCTCCCGCGCGGTCACGGAACCCCCCGCGCGTGTGACCAGCGGACCCGATGTCCGCCGGTCACTCGGCGATCGGCGGGGGAGAAGGAGAATGTCAGGCAGCATGTGTAAACAAGCCACCTGTCATTCTCCTCGCTGTAAAAACACTGATCACTCGGATCTAGTATGTAGATCCGTTGATCAGTGTCCTTACAGCTAGAGCCACAGCCAATCACAGTAAGAATCACGCCCCTAGGGACACACACAGCCCCTCCCTCCCAAATAAAGTTAACCCCTTCACTACCAAGGCAATTTTACAGTAACAGTGCATATATATAGCACTGATTACTGTAGAAATGTCACTGGTAACCCCAAAAGTGTCAAAAATGTCAGTCAAGGGTCCGATCTGTCCGCCCCAATGTCGCAGTACCGCAAAAAAAAAAAAAAAAACGCAGATCGCCGCCATTACACGTTAAAAAAAAAAAAACACCAAAAATGACAGAAATCTTTCCCTTTGTTAGTAAACGCGATAACTTTTGCGCAAACCAATCAAAATACGCTTTTTGCGATTTTTTTTACCAAACATAGGTAGCATAAAACAAATTGGCCGAAAATTTAAAAAAATTTTGATTTTTACATTTTTTTTGGGGGGAATTTCATATAAAAAAAATGTGAAAAAATATTGCTATTTTTGCAAAATGTACGCTCTTTTTTTGTTTATAGCGCAAAAAGTAAAAATCGCACGGGTGATCAAATACCACCAAAAGAAAGCTCTGTTTGTGGGAAAAAAAGGACGCCAAATTTGTTTAGATACAGCGTCGCATGACCGCGCAATTGTCTGTTAAAGTCACGCAGTGCCGAATCGCAAAATACCCTCTGGTCGTTTAGCAGGAAAATCCTCCGGGGCTTAAGTGGTTAACAATGATCTGGCCTAGGTGTTACTTATTGTACAAATTACTGATCATGCTAATTAATCGTGAGCTGTAATCATTTTTGACAGGGGTTCCCCGTGATCTTAAAATAGTTTCAAGCATTCCTCAGGAGTAAAAAAAAGGTTTAGAAAGGCTCATCTATAAACACATTCAACATCACTTGGTGTTGTACTGAGAAACATTTGAACACAATCTGCCCTTAAGCTCGGTTCACACTGGGGTGGCACGACTCTGTACTACTTCGGGGGCGACTTGTGCATTCCCATGCACCATGACTTCGGAGCGACTTGGATGGACTTCACATAATGGAAGTTTATGCAAGTCGCTCCGAGGTCGCCCCGAAGTAGTACAGGACCCTTTTTCTAAAGTCGGAGCGACTTGTGTCGCTTCTATTATAACGGGTCCTGTAGCAGTCAATGGACCGCGAGGGAGCGCGACTTGTCAGGCTGACAAGTCGCGCTAGTGTGAATCGAGTCTAATACCAAAGCATAATAAAAGTATACAATATATGTATTCTTCAGCACACCAGAAAAGAACACATTTTCATGCAGTGCAAAAAATGCAGCATGCTAAAAACATTCCTACACCACAACAAAAGGCAAAAGGATTGCACCACATTTTGTGTTTTTACATGCTTCCAAAAACACATGGAAAAGCAGGTCATACAAACCGAGGAAGGTTTTTTCTTTGTTTGCATTTTTTATTATTTCACATATAGTGAATGCCATATAGTACAATATGACAAACTAGCAGAGGGGCACTTTCTTCAGTCTCTTAATGAGACTTTACTACCACTTTTAAATATTGAAAAGTATCACTTTCCTATTGTTAAACTGCTGCAGTTTCCCAAAAGTTTTGACCTGGCATAGAGGATGTGAACTGTCTGGATTGTGGGTGCAATGTTCAGGTCTACAGACAATTCCTCCAGCTGTGGGTTTGTACCGAGATACAGAAGTCCAGTCTTTGGGCTGGAGGAAGTATCAATGGACTACAAGTGCAGTGACATCAAAGCTCTTGTGCTCCATTGAGATTTACAAGTCCTTCTGTCGCAGAGATAGGTGGAACCTGTAGCGTCCCCATTCATATATTTGGGCAGCGCTTCAAACAAAACTGCGCCAAATAACCACTTCCCGCCCAAAGACATCATAGGGCATCCTGGACTTTGAGTGGGGATATCTGAATGATGCCTGCAGCTCTTTTTCTGCCCACAATTCCCTGTCATATAAAAACAATCATAGCGTCTTTTATTTTATTTTTTTTAACAGACCGCGCCGCCATCTGGTGCTTCTAACGGCTCACCCGTACGATGTTACACCCTAAATACGTAACATGCAGTGAATTCTCCTTTAAGTTAATTTATACATCCTGATTAACCTGACTGGTTTATTTAAACATTTACTGCTCTACATCTATCAGAGCTACAATTTCAGCACGAGTGCAATTTTTTTTTAAAACCTGACAGTATACCGCTTTGAGGGGTTCTACTGTCATCTAAAAAGGACAACTGAATAATGGGAACCCCATTCATATTATTACACAATGCATAGTATAATGTCTAGACAGCTACTTTGCTCAATTGCTAAATGTGATAAAGAACCTGCCTACAATACAGTTCTACACAAAAGCACAGAAAATGTTTGAATTTATGAAATGTATAACAGGGAGTCCCAGCATCAAAAAGCAATGCAATTGAATGCCAACATCCACTAAAATATAAAAATTTCCAAAAGAAGGTAAACAAGATTGATGTCTTACAAAACTATGGCCTAACTAACACTGCCCACCTAGCCTACCATACAGAGGTAGGGGGCTGTTCACGTGCTGCAGCATTTTGCGCTGCAGCAAATTTAACTTGGTAAGTTAAAGAGGAAGTAAGCCCTCCTCTACAACTTTTACCTATAGGTAAGCCTATGATAGCCTATGATAAGGCTTACCTATAGGTACTGTAAATATCTCCTAAACATGTACCGTTTAGGAGATATTTACCTTACATGCAGCCAGTGACGTCACTGGTGCATGCGCTCTGAAGGAACGGCCGCTCGTGCCGTTCCTTCAGAGTGCCGTGCCTGTCGGCTCTCGCGCGCGCGGGAGTGACGTCACCGCGGCTCCGGCCAATCAGATGGCCGGATGCCGCGATCCCGGAAGACAGGCGACTGGACATGTCGCTCGTCATAGAGGTGAGTGAGCGGCACGGCGGGGGCACGTTCTAAGGTAAGTATTGCATAATGAGCTAGTATGCGATGCATACTAGCTCATTATGTCTTTCTCTTGCAGGGTGAAAAAAAAAAAAATGCGAGTTTACAACCTCTTTAAGAATAACAGGTGGCACCATCTGTCAAACTCGCCTATTCAAGTAAATGGAGCCACCCTGCAAATGACAGTCAAATGTCTGGTTCATAACTGCTCTACATTAGTCCCAATGAAAACTGCCATTCAATCGCTTTTCAGAGAATGAGCAAGTATGAACTTACCCTTTTACCAGTCATGGTAAACCATCATGCCAACTACTAGAATTCACAGAAAACCAAAATATAGCTATGACTTAATGGTGTAAAGTTCTTCAGGTAGAACCTGAACTCTACCTGGTTCACAATGGCATACAATAGATGAAGCGCCTACATTGCACATTGTGGAGCTTGCCTTACAACAAAAACACACAACATCCAGACACCAAGCCACACAAGGATTTTCATAGTCTATGGAGAGTAGCAGCGCTTGACGCTTTTTCCTATATATATATATATATGGCAAAAGATAACCGGACTTCATCACAGGTTACTTTTATGTCTGTATAAACGAAATTGTACAATATATAAAATGACACCCATGTAATTTTCAGAATTAGGAACCTGTGTTGGAGCTGAAAGAAGAAGAGCCACACTCAGCACAAAGATTAAACCCAACTCAAGCCAAAATGCTTTCCTTTGCTTTGAGTGGAAATGGAAAAAAAAAAAACTGTCAGATTATTATTACTATGTGTGTCCCCATTTCCTCTGCCAGTTACAGGGGGAAAGAGACCTTCAAAAAGGGAAACATCTCTAATGGGAGAAGATATTAGCTGAGTAAGTCAGATTTATATTCCTTCATGGCATGTCACCCCCACAGGAAGCAGGAAGTGATAGGAAATCTTTCCAAAAAAAGATAGCAATAAAACCCGAGTGACATACGACATCTTTCCTATTGTGTCCAAATAGTAAACATTTTAGGCTGAAGTCAAGATTTATTGCTTTGAAAAAAGGGAAAACTGCAAACAAAACACCTAGCATGTTGTATATTAATTGCCAACAGAGCTCCATGCTTACCACTAATATTAAGGTCATAATCGCCAGCAGTAATCACATTTGGTACCAAACTTTCAGCAGGTTGGCTGGATGAGACAACATCATTCAGAAGTTTGCGGATTGCTGCTTGTAAAGGTGCTTGAGTAACAATGTTGTTGACAGTAATTTTTAGGTTTTTTATGACATGAAGCTGATTGTTGGGATCCCGCATATGAACTGAAAAGAAAAATAGAAATAGCCCTTTAACATTTTATACAGCATTGAAAAGGGACATGTATATATATTTTGCTTGTTTATTGAAAAGGGACAGCAGTAGAACAATCATGTGGAAGTAATCCAAAAACATGGGAATAGTACAGAAGAAACACTGCGCCATAGGGATAAGAGAAAAATATCAGAATGGAAAATTAAGCTGATCAGCAAAGATGTTTTCCAAGGTGCCCCGAGAAAATGAAATGGAGAAATGTAACCAGGTACTAATGATCTCAGAATCCTGCACCCTATTATGTTGGGAGGAATACAAAGAAAGTATTACATCTGGAACCAAAGTATATCTATTTACACGTCTCCAGGATTTGGGGCTGAAGTTCTACCTAAATGATAGTTGGGTAGATAACCTTCATACCCCAGCTATGGTGACACTACAAATCCCATCATGCATCTGCCTCTTGGGTGTTATGCCTGAGTTAGTTTTGGGCAGGAAGCCTGCAGTGGGTGGAGCCTGCTGAATCCCTCCCACAGCTCTGCTTAGGCTATTTCTACACAGTCATGTCACTGCTTTTACAAGGTAATATCTGGGTGTGCAAACTAATATGGTACACAAAGTGGATTTATATGTTTTGTGGCTATTGAAAAATATATTTTAATGAAACTTTTTGTGCCTAGAGTTTAGCTTCAGGCCTCTTTCACAGTTGTGTGACTTGGGGCTGCAAAGTCGCATGACAAGTCAGATTTCTAAAAAGTGCTGTTCATATCTGTGCGACTTCCAGTCGCAACAACTTCAAAGCAGTCCCTTCACTACTTTGGTCCAACTTTGATGCATTTTGAAGTCCATAGACATCGGCATTGCTTCAAGTCCAGTCAAAATTGTGACAAAATCACGCAACTTTTAGGTCACACAAGTGTGAAAGGGGCCCTAAAGTGAATGTAAACCGTATATATATATATATATATATATATATATATATATATATATATATATACACAGTGGGTACGGAAAGTATTCAGACCCCCTTAAATTTTTCACTCTTTGTTATATTGCAGCCATTTGCTAAAATCATTTAAGTTCATTCTTCTTCCTCATGAATGTACACATAGCACCCCATACTGACAGAAAAACACAGAATTGTTGACATTGTTGCAGATTTATTAAAAAAGAAAAACTGAAATATCACATGGTCCTAAGTATTCAGACCCTTTGCTCAGTATTTAGTAGAAGCCCCTTTTGATCTAATACAGCCAGGAGTCTTTTTGGGAAAGATGCAACAAGTCTTTCACACCTGGATTTGGGGATCCTCTGCAATTCCTCCTTGCAGATCCTCTCCAGTTCTGTCAGGTTGGATGGTAAACGTTGGTGGACAGCCATTTTTAGGTCTCTCCAGAGATGCTCAATTGGGTTTAAGTCAGGGCTCTGGCTGGGCCATTCAAGAACAGTCACGGAGTTGTTGTGAAGCCACTCCTTCGTTATTTTAGCTGTGTGCTTAGAGTCATTGTCTTGTTGGAAGGTAAACCTTCGGCCCAGTCTGAGGTCCAGAGCACTCTGGAGAAGGTTTTTGTCCAGGATATCCCTGTACTTGGCCGCATTCATCTTTCCCTCGATTGCAACCAGTCGTCCTGTCCCTGCAGCTGAAAAACACCCCCACAGCATGATGCTGCCACCACCATGCTTCACTGTTGGGACTGTATTGGACAGGTGATGAGCAGTGCCTGGTTTTCTCCACACATACCGCTTAGAATTAAGGCCAAAAAGTTCTATTTTGGTCTCATCAGACCAGAGAATCTTATTTCTCACCATCTTGGAGTCCTTCAGGTGTTTTTTTTAGCAAACTCCATGCGGGCTTTCATGTGTCTTACACTGAGGAGAGGCTTCCGTCGGGCCACTCTGCCATAAAGCCCCGAATGGTGGAGGGCTGCAGTGATGGTTGACTTTCTACAATTTTCTCCCATCTCCTGACTGCATCTCTGGAGCTCAGCCACAGTGATCTTTTGGTTCTTCTTTACCTCTCTCACCAAGGCTCTTCTCCCCCGATAGCTCAGTTTGGCCGGACGGCCAGCTCTAGGAAGAGTTCTGGTCGTCCCAAACGTCTTCTATTTGAGGATTATGGAGGACACTGTGCTCTTAGGAACCTTAAGTGCAGCAGAAATCTTTTTGTAACCTTGGCCAGATCTGTGCCTTGCCACAATTCTGTCTCTGAGCTCTTCAGGCAGTTCCTTTGACCTCATGATTCTCATTTGCTCTGACATGCATTGTGATCTGGAAGGTCTTATATAGACAGGTGTGGCTTTCCTAATCAAGTCCAATCAGTATAATCAAACACAGCTGGACTCAAATGAAGGTGTAGAACCATCTCAAGGATGATCAGAAGAAATAGAAAGCACCTGAGTTAAATATATGAGTGTCACAGCAAAGGGTCTGAATACTTAGGACCATGTGATATTTCAGTTTTTCTTTTTTAATAAATCTGCAACAATGTCAACAATTCTGTGTTTTTCTGTCAGTATGGGGTGCTATGTGTACATTCATGAGGAAGAAGAATGAACCTAAATGATTTTAGCAAATGGCTGCAATATAACAAAGAGTGAAAAATTTAAGGGGGTCTGAATACTTTCCGTACCCACTGTATATATAATATATATACACACACACACCCAGTGAGGTGACTGCCCTCAGGCGATACACAGATTAAAAAAATCCACCTACATAAGGCCTCTTTCATACTTGTACGACTTTCCAACGTTGCAGCGACTTTGGGTGCAACTTTGGATGGGTGCAACCTGGATATGACTTTGGCTTTGACCAGTTTTAATGGAAAACTGTTGCACACAAGTTGCATTGTAGAATATTCAGGTATGACTTTCATGCAACTTCTTTAGGGAAAACATTAAAGTCTATGGCTCTCAAGTTGCATGAAAGTTGGACCAAAGTAGTGCATGAACTACTTTGAAGTTGCTGCAACTTTAAGTTGCGCATATATGAATTGGCATCATTGGAAAACATGATGAACGGCATGCAGTGCAACTCTGATGTCCAAAGTTGCATGACAAGTTGCACAAGTGTGAAAGGGGTCCAGTGTCGTCATTCCCCTACATACATTTAAAGTGCAGAGTTTATACAAGATCTCTCAGCTCTGAAAAGCAGGGGGCGGAGAGCTGAACTTAGATCAATGAGGAAAGCTCTGAGAGATGATTGGAGAGAAGGGACCCATCTCCCCCTCCCCCCTTCACACAGCACACAGGAACAGCTAAAGCTGTCAATCAGCTGTGCCCCCGTCACTATTTTTCTTATGCTTTTAGAAGAGGAACAAAGAAGTGGACAGAAATGACACTTAGTGGATTGAGACAAGTACACTCTTTAGAGCATGGGTGCTCAACCTGTGGCCCTCCAGCTGTAGCTGGAACAACAATTCCCATCATGTCTCTGACTTTTAAAGACAAGCATGTAACTGTCAGCGCAAAAAAAGCAAGGGGATTTCCAGTCACTACTTACCAACCAGCCATTGACCAACCAAATTAACCGGTCTAACAGTATGCGTTTAAAACAGGGGTTTAGTTAAACACATTTGCAAATACATGCGTAAGCTGCAGGCCACAGCAAGGCACCCTGATATCTGCAGACCCTAAATCTACCTTTAAAGAGTCTCCACAGTGAGAGCACATGTAATCTTAAAGCGGTAGTATCCCGCTTTTTTACACTTTTACCTACAGGTAAGCCTATAATAAGGCTTACCTGTAGGTACAAATAATATCTCCTAAACCGGCACGGTTTTGGAGATATTTACAGTGCATGCAGCCGCTCGCGCGAGCGGCGTATGCGCTCTGAAGGTCTGGGGGACCTTCAATTATGTTTGCCGGAGCTTGCCGGAAAAAAATTTTTTTTTTTTTTTTTTTTTTTTATAGGGTTTACAACCGCTTTAATGGATAGATGGAGGACAGTTGACTGGAGGGAGCCCACCCCTCCTTAAAGGGGCAGAATCACACTGAATACCCAGCACATTGCACAATGTCAGGAAAGGTGTCAGTGCGTTGCCTGACCAATATAAACGAGTCCTCCATCTGCAGATATCAGGGTGCCTTGCTGTGGCCTGCAGCTTACACATGTATTTGCAGGTTAATTTGGTTGGTCGCTGGCTGGTTGGTAAGTAGTGAGGGAAATCCCATTACCTTTTTGATCTGCGTCTGCCCTTCCAGTGCTCCTTACTATCAAGACCAGTTATAGGTGGGGAGGTGACCACTTTTTGTATCGGTCAGCAGTTTGCAACACCTCTTTGGACTTGTAGTTCCGCAACAGCTGGAGGGCCACAGGTTGAGCACCCATGCTAGAGGGATATACTTTGTTCATATTTCATGTTTGAGGCTTACAACCACTTTAAAGCGGAACTAAACTGTCCTATCTCTTTCAGCCAAGGAAGCTGCCATCTTCGCCTATGTTTGATCTGCAACTGCCATGATGCTGTACATGTGATCAGTTATGATGGTTAGACAATTTGGTTGAACTTGAGAGAACCAGCAAATGTGACAGTTAGTATTCCCAGCATGTAAGGAATAAAACAGCTTCTTTTTCCTTTTTAAAAACTGTTACACCGATGGGTTTAGTTTCACTTTCAAAATTAAAAAACAAAAAGGGACACAGGGGAGTGAAGTTACTTTTAACTGAAAGCTCTGATGTGTCCCAATATAGGCACAGTGGAAGCACACTTTATACAGAATGCAGTGACATCAAACCTAGGGCACCTCACTGCAGAACTATAAGCAAATCCAATCATTACAGTCTGTAATTAGGATTAACATAGCAATTATTGTACATGAGTCCCACCTGTAACATCTATTACATGTTTATCCTGCTAGTACATCCATTAGGTTTCCCTTCCTTTAGCATAGTGACAAGCCAGGGTTTTTTTTTTTTTGCAGTGAAATCACGCAGCGTTGTCACCATGTGGACGGGGTGGTTTTTGGACATATCGGGTTTAAAAGAGATCCTGTAATTACCAACAAACCTTCCAAACAGACATATCTAAAAAAGAGTGAATACCTACCTCTCCCACAACACAGCGCCCCTCATGAGAAATCCCTGGCTGAAGTCGGCTGGAAAACCAATAGTTCTGGGAGTGTTGGTCTCCTGCAGATCTCTCTAGATCCTTCCATCAACCTTCATGCAGGACCTTCTTCCTGTAATGCCATGGAGGTCAGCAGGGGAAACCGCCCAGCCTTGCAGGGGACCAGAATGACTGTCTGTCCCGGAAGTGTCTGTTTCCCACTGGACTACAGCCAGAAATTTCAGGTGAGCAGAGCACCGTTCTGGTGGCACGGGCAGTGGGAGAGGTGTTCACTTCTTTTCCAGGTATACCTGTTTGGAATGTTTACGGTCAATAACAAGGTCACTTTTACTGCTCTGCAGTACCCGGTAACTCTTTTTCTAAGAAGTCTTCCAGGGCAGCATTTTAGAGATAGGCTCCTTCCACCTGAAAAACACAATAGTCCACCATTATAAAAATTTCAGTCACACCAGTGTGCCTCAGTAATAGTCTAGCACCAAAGGAACCCTCAGTAAGCCTGTGAATCTGCAAAACCGTTTTGTATTGTTGTTGAGGGTGGGAACGGAGTGTTGCCCTGGAAGACTGCTTAGAAAAAGAGTTACCAGGTACCTAACTCTGCTTTCTCTAATCGTCTTCCAGAGCAGCATCTGAGAGGGTGTATCATGCAATACTTACTAGGGAAGGGATTAAATTCTGGAGCACCTTGAGACCGAATGTCTGGTCCTGACTAGACAGCTGGTGGATCCCATCCCATCTTGCAAAGGTATTGAAGCTCAACCATGTCGCTGCCCTGCAGATCTGCTCCGGTGTTGCCCCGGCCCTTTCTGTGCTTGAGGATGCCCAAGCTCTTATTGATTGGGCTTTGACTTGGTAAGCTGCCTGAATAGCAAGCTTTATCCATCTGGCTATCATACTTTGAGCCTGTTTTCATTTGTTGACTCCTACGTGGAGAACGAATAGTGTGGTTATTTTTCGCCAATCCTTAGTCCAAGGTAAATTATAAGAATTTTCCATACATCTAGCATGTATCACTTTTAATGCTATCCATTCAACGTGGAAGGAAAAATATAACCACATCCTGTGTTCTGTGGAACATTGAAAAAACTTTAGGTAGAAAAGCTTGGTCTGGGGTGAGGATTATTTTATCTGTCTGAATCAGACAATAAGGTTCTATCATAGATAGAGCCTGTATTTTGCCAACTCTTCTCGCTGACACAAGCACCACTAGGAGTACTGTTTTTAGTGTAAGGTATTTATCAGAGCATTCTTCCCATGGTTAAAAGGGTGTAGAGAGATCACATGTTGGGCTTCTGGTGAACTTCGCGGGTCCGGTTCTTATTAAATGAGAGAAAGAATGTTCTTATGAAGGGGGTCTTCTGCCAGCCTGATATCTAGACAGGAAGAAAGGGACGCCACTTGGACCTTCAAAGTTTTATGGGAAATGCTCTTGTCTGCTGCTTCTTGTAAGAAATCTAAGATTTCTGGAATAGTCCCCTTGTCCGGGTCTCTTTTGCTCCCGTACCAGAAGACAAACTTTTTTTCTCACTCTCGTAGATGGCTCTGGTTACAGGTTTTCTGCTGAACTATCACCTTGTTCGGCAAACCCTTCCGCTGTAACCTCACCCTTTTTAGGAACCAGGCCGAGAGCTTTAGGACCTTGTGGTTTGAGTGGTTGACTGGCCCCCGTGTTAGGAGGTCCGCCATGTCTGGAAGCAATAGATATGGTCGAACATTGAGATTCTTCAAATATCTGAACCATGGTCTCTGGGGCCATCGGGGTGCAATAAGTATTACTATTGCCCTTTCTTCCCTGATCTTTTGTACTACCTTTGGTATTGGTGCAGTTGGAGGGAATGCATAACACAACTGGTATGCCCAATTTTGGTTGAACGCATCTAGACCGACATTTCCCTCTGTGGGGTTCAGAGAGAAGAATTTTGGGAGTTTCGTTTTTATTTTTATTTTTGACACAAACAGATCCACCTCAGGTACCTCCCAGGTTTGAGTAATCACGAGAAGGTTGTTTCTCTGTATTATGGCTTTTCAATTTAAGAAGTCTGCCAGCATGTTGTTGGTTCCTTTCAGATGTATGGCAGAGAAGGACCTGATGTTTCCTCTGGGCCACAAGTCATCTCTGTCAGACTCATTAGACGAGTCAATTTTGTTCCCCCTTCTCTGTTCAGGTATGCCATCATTGTGGTGTTGCCTGACTGAATCCAGACATCTGCATCCTGAATAGCCGGTTGGAATGCTCCTAGCGCCTCCTTTACGGCTTTTAATCGCTCATGCTTGAGGATGCTTGGTACCAAATCGGGGTTCCATTTTCCTTGTATGCAACGGTCCCCCATTACGCGCCTCCCATCTCAGAGTGCTGGCGTCGGTAGTGATCCGCACCGGATCGGATTGAGTCCATCTGCGTCCCTTGACGTAAAACGGTGGGTTGAGCAACCATCGGAGCGCTCTTTTGAATGAACGAGGAACCAAAGTATTTGTCTCTAGGGATGGGTTGCCATCAGACCAGGATATGTTTTTCTAGAGGCCTCATATGGAGCTGTGCCCAGGTGATGGCTGGAATTGAGGATGTCATTAGTCCCAACACTGCTATGCCCCACCTGATGGTCATTATTTGGCTCCTATCATAGATACTATTGCCTCCGTGATTTTCTCAACCTTTTCCTCCGTTAGGAGAATCTTTGTTATTTTGGCATCCAGTATGTAGCCCAAGTATATGACTCTCTGGCTTGGAGTTAATTATGATTTTTCTTTGTTCACAATCCATCCAAGGCTTTGTAGGAAAGATGCTTTTGTGTAGATTGGCCTCCAGGCTGTCTGCTGATTCGGCGACGAACAGTAGATCATCTAGGTATGGCACTACACCTATGCCTTGCTGTCTTAGGTTTCTCAGGGCTTCTGCCATTATTTTCGATAAAATCCTGGGCGCCAAAGAGATGCCAAAATGTAGAGCTGTGTACTGCATATGTAGAGTGGTAGCCAGGCCTTGGACGGCAAAGCTTACGTTTTTTGATGGCTCTTTTTTTTTTTTTTTTTTTTTTAAATCGGCACACGTAAATATGCTCAAAAGGTAGAGCTGTATGTAACAAATCAATTTTTGTTTTAGTAGTTTCTCTAGTGCAGGTAAAAAAGCAAAGGTCGCTAATTTGCCCCCCACATGGAGACCGTCATTACTTTTTGTTTCTTGGAATGGAAGGCTTGAGGATAAAATCTCCCTTGCCTTTTTTGTTTTGTTGTGTCCATCGCTTCCTTTGTCCTTATCGTGCAAGGAAAGCTCTGCTACTTTTTGCTCTTTGATGCCCAGTGTATCTGCTATTGCTCTCAGCAAACTGTCCGCGTCTTCCGAAGGAAAAAAGGGTGCCTTCTGATGCTGGATCTTCATCATCTGAGTCCGAGCATAGGCCGTCTTCGGATTCTGAGCGATGCGACTAGGTTTCCTGCTCCGCTAGGTCCACCTCTTCCCCACTGCACAAGGGGATGGATGGCTTACTGGAAGACGGGGTATTGGTGTGGTTGATACTAGCTGGAATCTCCAGTTTTTCTATAGCCGAACGTAGTGGCCCGAAAGTACTTTTTATTTCCTTTTTAAAAGAGTTGAGCATGTCTTTAAAGGAGCCCCTGTGAATACTGGGCCACCATTTTGTTGATGCTTTTTTGGAATAAGGTTTTTTTACATTCTGGGAGGAAACCTGTGACCGCAAGAGGCGCATGCCTTGCTACTGGTCTTTGCCCTTTTCTCTTCTAGGGTCTTTGTCTGTAAATAAGCACAAAGGTCTCAGTGAGACGGGCAGCTGTCATACATAAACATAAGTAACACTTTGTAGTGAGGTAAAGAGAGGAAACTCGAGTGCTCCGGCTTACCTTGGAGCTGTCCTGACAAGCAGGATCTGCAGGGCAGAGTGGAGAAGCATCCGATATTGTCAGCCTCTGAAAAAAACCTCTGCATAGGGGCTTTTTAACTGCTTCCTGCTGCAGCCCCACCCCCAGCTGACCCCATGCAGGTTGGTGGACATACCTGCATTGCCATCTGCTTTCCTGGTGTGTTGCTTTAGGGAAGAGAGTCCATCTGCCTTTTTCCCCCATTTTTCCTTTTTTCTTTCTTGTTTTTTAAAAATTGCAACAACGCCTGGAAATTACAAGAGCAGAAGTGCCCCACTCTGTCGTCCAGCTCTGGGGCTTTTGCCTTCACCAAGATGACTGCGGACCAGAAGTGCCACGGGGCTCCGGAAATTATGCCGCCATCTTCCTACTCCAGCAGCGTGGATCGGCTGTTCAGTGATGAGGCTGTCAGCCAGGGGGGAAGCTCGTGGTAAGCCGAAGCCCTTAAGATGCTGGTGACTGAACAGCTGGCTTGACTCCAGGTTCAGTGATCTTTTGGGGGAATGCCATCGACATATAGTGCAGCTAAGGGGCTGGTTGCATACCCCTAAGTAGGGGTTAAGCCTCAGGCGGGGGGCCAGCTTGCCCTGAGTTGCTGCCTATGACCTGCACAACCTAAAGCTCGCTGAGCTGGATGGGAGTCTCCTGCAATTAGCACAGAGGCCGGAGAAAAAAAAGAAATGTCTGCAGCTCCTGTGGATCCTGAGGAAACACAAACTGAGGCACACAGATGTGACTGACATTTTTATAATGGTGGACTATTGTGTTTCCTGTTTCAGGTGGGAGGAGCCTATCTCTTAGATGCTGACCTGGAAGACGATTAGAGAAAGATCATACATTTGGAAAAAAAACAGTTTAGCCCAGAATGTATTCTGCTACATATTTTTGGAAAAATTATCTCAATAAGTGTATATTGATTGGTTTATGTGAAAGTTATAGTGTCTAAAAACTATAGTCTATATACTGGAAATGTTTTTTTTCTATATACCAGTAATGACGGCGATCAACCACTTACAGTAGGACTGTGATAGTGCAGCGGCCAATCTGACATCAACTGACACTTTGTGGGCACTGGCTAACTGACATCACTATTGATACTAATACAGAGGTCAGTGCTAAAAATATACACTGTATTAATGACACTGGCTGGGAAGGAGGTTAACATCCGGGGCGAACAAGGCCTTAATTGTATGCCTAGCAAGTGCTAATGTGTTTATGGTGTGTTGCCTTTACTACAGATCTATTTATTTCCTCTCTCTGCTTAGCAGGTAAAAGAAACAAAGTGATCGCCCCCTCTGTATAGAGCCCTGTGTTTACAAACACAGAGCTCTTGGCTGTGATCTGACAGCCAATCAGCAGGTCCCAGCCATGAATCATTGGCTGGGATCTGTTGATGAACTCTTGCTGTGACAAATCACAGGGGGGATAGGCGGCGGGGGTGCACCCCAAACCTGAAATCAGACAGGGAAATACCAGTACATTGCAGTGCCTGCAGCCGCTGCCCCGTCGCAGTAAAAGTACTGTGGCGGGTCAGCAAGTAGTTAAATAAGCAACTCCAGTCAACACTTTTAAAGCAGTCAAAGAAACTATGTCTGAGGTCATTCCTGTGTCTGTGCCACCACTACATAAATACCTCATTGAGGGCAAGATGTAAAAAACAGTATGTAGATGAAGCATGCGCAGAATGACCTTGTCCTTAAATCCCTTGAACAACTAAAGGCCGAGGTCATCCTACACAATCGCTGCATGCTTGTAAATGTGAGCACCAACATCTACACGCATATAGCATAAAATACTGTCAGAATCAGACAGTGGATGTAGATTTTTCTAGATTTGGATTACATAGTTTGAGGTGGTTGCAGCCCTATTAGTGCACTTGCAAAAAAAAAAAAAAAACAATTGAATACTTATTTTATTTGCACTAATATCTAGAGATGCATCCAACGTGTGCAGCTCTACTAACATCCCAACTTCAGGGCAAGCTTTCGGGGTGTACCCCATTCTTTAATGTCCAAGAGTACTGCTTGGACCTTTAAGAAGGGGGTACAACCCCCCCCCACCAAAGCTTGTCCTGAAAAATTGGATGTTAAAGTGAAATTAAAAAAAGGAATCATGGACAGTACTCAATTGATTTGTTTTATGTAGCTAAATACTGTGGCCCATAATGGAGCAGTGTGAATGTGTACAATAGTGCTGTGTATGGATTGTAAACACAACATATTGTATGCCTGTGTGCATCAGCCAAGGGCTCATATACAAATGTGGCTATAGCGCCACCCTTCTGAAAAGCAATCAAGTGGTCACAGTGGACTGCATTTAACCACTTACCGCATACTAACGTACCCGTACGTCGGGTAACTTTGCGGGGTTATACCGGGATGATGCCTCTAGCTAGAGGCATCATCCCGATACCGTGGTTTGAAGCCGACGGTCGGCTTTCCGTCGGTAAGGACCGATGCGGCTCGGGAGCCGCTCGATCGTTACCCGGGTCAGCGGGAGGGGACGTCCCCCCCCCCCTCCAGCCGCCTTCCGTGGCTTTGCTCGGGGCTCCCGTCCCACCGGGAGCCCCGAGCACCCAGCCGGCACATCCGCCGGCTGGATGGAGTCCCGATGAATGCCGGAAACGGCATCGATCGGGTCTCCGATGGCGTAACCCGGAGGCGGCGTCCATGACGTCACTTCCGGGTTAATATGCTGCAAAAGGCGGCAAATTTGAAAAACGGCTGTATGCAAAAACGCAGTTTTCAGCGTTTTGCATACAGGGAAGTGTAGTGGAGGGGTCTAGGGTCTTTTAGACCATCGATCCCTCCATAAAGTGTACCTGTCACTATATATTGGTGTCACAAGGGATGTTTACATTGCTTGTGACAGCAATAAAAGTGATCAGATTTATTTTTTTTTTTAAAAAAAGAAAAAATAAATAGGAAAAAAAAAAAAATTTAGCCGCCCCCGTCACCATTAGCTCGCGCACAAAAAAAAACGTATACGCAAGTCGAGCCGCGAATGAAATCGCTGTTCAAACCACACATGTGAGGTATCGCCGCGGTCGCCAGAGCGTGGGCAATAATTAAAAAAAAAAGAGCTACACTCTAACTCTAAACTGGTAACCGTTAAATAAATTTAAAGCGTCGCCGATTGAGATCTCTATTGACCGTAGTTTGTCGCCATCCCACGGGGGGGCACAATTTTAAACCGTAACATGTTGGGTATCTATTTACTCGGCGTGACATCGTCTTTCACAATATACAAAAAAAATGGGCTAACTTTACTGTTTAGTATTTTTTAAATGCAGTGAAATGTGATTTTTCAAATTTTTTCCAAAAAAATGGCGTTTTAAAAAGACCGCTGCGCAAATACCGCGTGACAAAAAATTTTGAAATGACCGACATTTTATTCTCCAGAGTCTTTGCTAAAAAAATATATATAATGTTTGGGGGTTCTAAGTAGTTTTCTAGGAAAAAATACTGGTTTTAACTTGTAAACAAAAAGTGTCCGAAATAGGGCTGGGGCTTAAGTGGTTTAGAAGGAGCAGACTCTTCACCCTCAGCGTGCCAACCCACCTTGTCAGATGCAGGCTGCTTGTGGCATGTCCCTATTCACTTGAATAAGTTGCGGGCAGCGGGGGTACCACCTGCGGAAAGCGATGACCTTTTTCATTTTTGCTGCGCCGTGTGCAGCCCTGAGCGGCCTGGTTTAGGTGGGAGGTACAAGAAACTCACCCAAGTTCTACTGCAGTGTTGAGAGATATATTAACGGAGTGTCACATTCAATGCAAACCCATAAGGTCAAAGAGCCGGTGTAACGTTAGAAAAGCATACCCCGTGAAAATTGCATACCCACGTCACTTCCTGTGAGGAACCGCTGAGCAGCGTAGCAGTGCGCATGCTCACATCTCCGGATACGTCATTGAGGAGCTGACTAGTGCGCATGCTCGGAGGGTATGAAATTATCACGGTAGTGTGTGTAACATTACACCGCATCAGATGTTGCGGCGGTTGCATTAAAACAGCTCGGCTGCAATATAAGTAATCTCCGCTCCTACCCCTGTCACTTCCCTGATCTCGGCTAGTAAATATAAAAACGGCGGCGGGTCTATGAAATCTAAATGAACGGAGATCTCGGCTCAGTGATTTATCTTTTCATACACCCGCCGCCGCTTTTATATTTAGTAGCCCAGATCAGGGAAGTGACAGGGGTAGGAGCGGAGATGACTCATATTGCAGCCGAGCTGTTTTAATGTAACCGCCGCAACATCTGATGCGGTGTAACATTACACACACTACCGTGATAATTTCATACCCTCCGAGCATGCGCACTAGTCAGCTCCTCAGCTGTTCACTGACGTAGGTGCACCGGAAGTGACGAGGGTATGGATTTTTTATGGGTATTGTTTTTTCACGGAACACCGGCAACACAAATGCTTCTCATTATGAAACGTTATTCATGCACTACAGAAGTTGCAACATCACAAATGCTTATTTTTTTCATAGCATGTTACGATGTTGTAACTGCTGTAGCATGTGAATAAAGTATCAGACCGAGAAGCATTTGTATTGCCGGCTCCGACCTTATGGATTTGTTCAGGTTGGAGGTAAAAGGCGTTATAACTGTGGCTCAATCGCCTGCTGAGGCTGCCCGGGGTGAATGAGCCCTAATTGTGACTGTGACTGGACAGCTTGGTCCGCAGGAAGCGTGGAGACCAATGTAAACAAAGGCATCAGAAATACAAGGAATTCATATAGTGAATACATGTCCCATCATTGGTCACCACAGTGATCCCAAAAAAACACACCGCTGACTCTGACCTCTGACCCTCTGATGTCAGTGCCTGATCGTAGGACCACTGCCAGTGACTATGAACACACACAGGTACCCCCCCCCTCCATGTTGTAGGATGGCATTCCTCCTCCTCATCACTGTGTACACCCCTTCCATGCAGATGACAGCCCCCCTCCCCCCTACCATGACACAGGACGGGGGACGCTGCACTCACCCTCCGTGCTGAGCCTGCAGAAAGGCCGGACCAGCTCACAGAAGGAAAGCTGGTTCTTCCTGGCCAGTTTCTCGGCCTCGTCACTGCACAGGGCCGCCACCTGAGGGATGAACGAGTCCTGGAGGAACTCCTGTACGGAGAGCAGGCACTGCGCCATTCCGGGCCTAGGCACCGGAGCCCGGCCTCCCCGTACACACCGACACTCTACACCCGGGAGTTAGGGCCTCAGCATGGCCTCGGTGACAGGAGAGAAGGGTCTCTGTGTAGTAGGGCTGGTGTACGGCGCCGCTTCCTCCTCCCTCAAACGCTCCGCCCCGCTCCCGTCAGCCGGTTTCAGCTGTCACGTGACTTCCGCGCCTGTCAGCAGAGCAGGATGAGGTGCGTTCCCGGGCGCCACCACGCGGCCATCCTAGGATACTACATACTACATAGTGTCACGGTTGACACATGATGCTGCGGATTGGGCTGTGCACAGAGTGTTCCATAGAGCAGCGGTGTCCGGTCTTTTTGGCACCAGGGACCTGTTTAATGACAGCCAATTTTCCCAGGGACAGCTCGGGAGATGTCCTCAGCACCCCTTCCCACCATACCTAGGATTGCCAATTCCTCCCTTTAATCCAGCACACATTTTAATAGAGTGGTATTGGATCACCAATGGGTTTTTTATTTTATGCATTTTAAATAAAAAAAAAAAAAAAATTACAAAAAAAAAACAATATTTTTTTTACTTTCTCCTACAAAACATACCTAATTAAAAAAATAAAATAAATCAAATGAATAAAAATCTAATTTCTTTATAAATTTAAGCCAAAATGTATTCTGCTACATGTCTTTTTTTATTAAATCATATTTTATTTAATTTTGCTTATAGTTACAAATATTTGCTACATATAAAACAAAAACACCAAACAAAGAAAATACAATGAAACAGAAAAAACAAACACAAAAGGCATACCCAACCATCAACGCAGTAGGCAAGTTAACCACTTCACCACCGGAGGATTTTGCTGTCTTACGTCCAGGCCACTTTTTGCGATTCGGCACTGCGAATTTAACTGACAATTGCGCGGTCATGCAACGCCGTACCCAAGCAAAATTTACGTCCTTTTTTTCCCACAAACAGAGCTTTCTTTTGGTGGTATTTGATCACCTGTGTGATTTTTACTTTTTGCGCTATAAACAAAAAAAAGAGCATAAATTTTGAAAGAATAACAATATTTTTCACATTTTTTATATGAAATTCCCCCCCAAAAAAATGTAAAAATCTAAATTTTTTATCATTTTAGGCCAATTTGTTTTCTGCTACATATTTTTGGTAAAAAAAATAGCAATAAGCGTATTTTGATTGGTTTGCGCAAAAGTTATTGCGGTTTTTTTTTAACGAGTAATGGCGGCGATCTGCAATTTTTTTTTTTGTGGGACTGCGACATTGCGGCGGACAGATCAGACCCTTGACTGACATTTTTGACACTTTTGGGGGTATCAGTGACATTACTACAGTAATCAGTGCTATAAATATGCATTGTATCTCATAAGAAATACATATATTAAGGAGAAGTCCACTTAAGGGCAATTTGCCTATGCGCCACGAACAGCGCACGCACAACAGTGACCTGAACTGGAGACTTTAGCACAGAGTGGTCAAATTAGCCTTAGCCAAATGGACATACATATGGATCCACTACAATATTAACATCTATAAACCTATTAGGCGTGCCTACTAGGGAACGAATGATTACCGATGGGGCCGATATTCACTTTTTTTGAAGTATCGGCCACAAACTTGCCGATATTACCGATATTTCTTTAAGTGGTTGTACCGGAGGGATGCCTGCGGCTAGAGGCATCACCCCAGTAACGTTGTTTAGAGCAAATACCGCTAAAGCTTGGGACTGCACTAGAGTAGGTGTATCAGAGACCCCAAATTACCACATCTTGCACATGCCAGGTTGAATTTTGGCCCAATAGTATTAGGGGCGCACCGATCCGACTTTTCTTGTCCCGAAACCGATATCTGGCATTGTGTATCTGCCGATACCGATCCGGAACTACACACATACACACAAAGCAAGCGGCTGCAGTACAGAGCAAAGCCACTGCTTCATGTGTATGGCTCCTCCATTCACAGGGGGAGTGCATCTGATATCACTCCGCCTGTGAGCCGGCCCCTATACAGGAAGTAGCGGCTCCCCTCCCATACTACTACTACACCAAGGGACGGCTGAGCCGGGACTCAGCAAAACCGGATCGGCCCGTGGATCGGCGGCTCCGTGCAAGTAAGGGAAGGCTGAGCCGGGACACAGCAAAACCGGATCGGCCCGTGGATCGGTTCACTTTACTGATCCCCGATTCAGCTATTGTGGCAGTATCGGCGCCGATATCCGATCCTAATATCGGATCAGTGCATCCCTAAAGAGTATACAGAAATTCTGGGGTCCTGTACACCCTATGAAGAATAAAAAACTGGGATAGCCTGTGTGACGGAGAGAGTTAGCCAAGGGGAAGGGCCCGAAGACTCGACTCACAAGCATGGTTTGAAACTGGCCCAATATTCTGATCCCATTTTGCCCTACAGGACAAGGGAAACCTATCCAAAAAGTTCCCCAATAAAGCCGAATAGGTAGCTGAAATAAGCCCTTCGTGGATATTGCTTTTAGCATTTTGTCCAACACTGGTGCCAAAAAAAAAAACCCACAGAGGAGGAGAATTGAGATTGCAGAGCATGACAGTACAGGGTTAGGGTTAGGGTTAACCCTAACCCGAACCCTAAGGGTTAAGGTTAGGGTTAACACAAGTATTGGTAAAACTACTTAGGGTTCATAAAAATTCTCTTGTCATCTGATCAAAAGGTTTAACTAAACCTGTTTCATATAGTATGGTTTCATGCCATATTTAAGGCATATTTTGGAAAGATAACGCATGCGAGATCTTAGGGAGAGTTTCTTTGTGAATTTCACTTTTTTTTTCAGAACTTTGTGTGTTTATTTTACCGCATGCTCAGTTGCAGTAAAATATTGCTTAGTAAATTGTGCCTATTATACTGTACTGTGAGATATGTATCGGAGGGAGCTATGATTTTGGGATTGTACTTGTTTGCTATTTTGGTTTCTTGCTTTCTCCTATGTCTGTTCTATTGTACTTGTTTGTTAACTTTTATTTTTTTTTTTACTTTTTATACAATTTATAAATTATTAATAAAGAAGAGATGGGCAAAAGCCCAGTGTGCATTATGCCTTAACATCTGCCGAACGTTTCTTGCAGCAACCAAATCAAAGCACTGCAATGAAAGTAATGTACACATACATTCACGTACATTTGTATTACCTATGCAAAGTATTTAGGAAGGGTTTGAAATGCATCCCAAATGGCTTTCATTAATGCCAATGTGATTGCATCCTTAGAGCGAAGGGAAAAGAGTTCACTTTTTAATGCTGGTTCACATTTGTACGATGCGGGAACGCTGCGAATATGCAGCGTGATCCCGCATCGCATCCGCACCTCTGGCAGTTCACACTGCCATATGCGATATGCAGGGGGTGTCAATTGAAAGTTAACGACACCCCCAGTTGCGATCGCATATCGCAGTGCGATCTGCAAGTTCGCACAGAATCGGATGGAACTAGTGTGAACCACTATGCGATCCGATTCTGCTGCGAATAAAAAAAAGCCTTGTGCGAGTTTAGTGCGGATGCAGTGCGAATTCAGCCATACAAAGTGTGTGGCTGAAATTCGCACCGCACATGAGATCGCATGTAATTTAGGAGCAGTGCGCTCTGAATTACATGCGATCTCCGCCATCGCACTAATGTGAACCGGGGCTTAAAGAGGAAGTAAAGTCAAAAAAAAAATCCGAGGAAAAAAAGCCCTGTAAAGAGAAAGGCATAATGAGCTAGTATGCATCGCATACTAGCTCATTATGTAGTACTTACCTTAAAACGAAGCCCCCGCCGTGCCGCCACCTCAGTGACAGGACGGCGACATGTCCTGCCGTCCCGCTTCCGGGTTCGCGTCCTCCGGCCATCTGATTGGCCGGAGGCGCGATTACATCACTCCCGCGCATGCGCGCGGGAGCGGCCGTTCACGGCACTGAGCTCTGAAGGAACGGCACGGGTGGCCGTTCCCTCAGAGCGCCTGCGCCGATGACGTCATCGGCAGTTTGCGCTGTAAATATCTCCTAAACGGTGAAAGTTTGGGAGATATTTATAGCACCTATAGGTAAGCCTTAATATAGGCTTACCTATAGGTAAAAGTTATACAAGAGGGTTTACAACCTCTTTAACCACTTTACCACCGGAGGATTTTGCTGTCTTCCGTCCAGGCCACTTTTTGCGATTCGGCGCTGTGCGACTTCAACTGACAATTGCGCGGTCGTGCGACGCCGTACCCAAACGAAATTTACGTCCTTTTTTTCTCACAAACAGAGCTTTCTTTTGGTGGTATTTGATCACCTGTGCGATTTTTACTTTTTGCGCTATAAACAAAAAAAGAGCGTTTATTTTGAAAAAATAACAATATTTTTAACATTTTTTTATATGAAATTCCCCCCAAAAAAGATGTAAAAACCAATTTTTTTAAAAATTTTTGGCCAATTTGTTTTATGCTACCTATGTTTGGTAAAAAAAATCGCAATAAGCGTATTTTGATTGGTTTGCGCAAAAGTTATTGCGTTTACTAACAAAGGGAAAGATTTCTGTCATTTTTGGTGGTTTTTTTTTAACGCGTAATGGCGGCGATCTGCGATTTTTTTTGCGGGACTGCGACATTGCGGCGGACAGACCGGACCCCTGACTGACATTTTTGACACTTCTGGGGGTACCAGTGACATTACTGCAGTAATCAGTGCTATAAATATGCACTGTTACTGTAAAAATGACACTGGCAGGGAAGGGGTTAATTTTATTGGAGAGGGAGGGGTTAATGTATGCCTGGTGCTTACTGACGTGTAGGGGGGGAGGTGACTATGTGATTCATGGACAGATCGGATGTCCAGCTATGCTGAACAGTCCGATCTGTCACTCCCTGTCACTATGGAGATCCGCCCGCTGTGTTTACACACAGCGGGCGGATCTCCAGACTCGATCCCCGACGATCGGGTAAGAGCAGCGGCGATCGCCGCTGCTCCTCCCCTGGCCCGACTCCCGCTGTGAATGAAAACAGCGGGAGCGAGCCTCCGGCGGCGCGCAAGCGCCGCCCAGAAGGGGGAGTGTCCAGTCACGTTAATACTACGTGGCTGGACGATAACGAACCACTCTGCCACAGTAGTATTACTGTGAGCGGTTGCAGAGTGGTTAAAGAAAGAAAAAATAAATAAATACCCATTGTTTTGCTGGTAAACATTAACATTTACTGTTTTGTTTTTTTTGGAGCCTGGAAAGCACTGCACCAGCAATCAGCAGATCACTGGTGCCATGCAGGACTCCTGCAGATTGTCTGTCAGTGTGAGCTGCCAGCCCATGGCATTGTATATGGGCAGCCAGTTTTACACTGACAAGAACAATTAATGAACTATCACATTGCTCAACAGCACTATGGCAGACCATTGAGAACTACAAGCCAACAGCAGCAAAGGCTGTCAGTACTTATAGTTTCCCATTAACAGAACTCTGTGAATGATTGATGCGGCTGGCTTATTTAGGATATACAGTATATGAATTATTAAGGGTTGCTGTCAGATATAGATAAGAAATATTGGTTACATTTATTAGTAGATGTTTTGTTGGAATTATATTTTTTGGTATCTGTAAAATACTCAGAATATGTTAATCGTCATGCTTTTTTCTATTAATGTTAAAAAGAATGGTTAAGTATCTTAACCACTTTCCCTCTGGTAGAATTACCCCCCCCCCTTCATGACCAGGCCATTTTTTGCAATACTGCACTGCGTTATTTTAACTGACAATTACGGGGTCATGCAACGCTGTACATAAATGAAACGCTGGGGCTGTGGGGTGGCCTGGTCCACTGCCTGGGGTGGGGGCAGGATGCTGTGCTGGCGATGGGGACGGAGGATGCGCTGCTGACAACTGGGCGATCGGCTGTGGGGGGGGCTGTACCTGGTGGGGGTTCCTGCCAGGGACCGCCTTCCTGCCTGTGCTGTTTTCTGAGGCCTAGGGATTTCTCCTGGGTCCCTGGGAGCCTCGTGGTGCCACGCAGGGCCGCCATTTTCTTGTAGCCTGTGTGCTTAATGCACGGCGGCCATGTTTGTGTAGTCCAGCAGCCATTTTTTGATAGTTTGCCATTGAAAATAGCGGCTGCCGTGACAGTGAAGCCCTCTGGGCAGCGATTTCATTGGTGGGAGCCCCTCCTCATCCCCTGGTGCTGACTCCTAGATCCTTTTATTTCCTGATCACTGTTCATGCAGTATAGATTCTCCTGATAGCTGTGGTGCCTGGTTTCTGCAGGGTGGGGAGTCTGGTGGGGTCCTCTCCCTCTCTGAGGATCAATTGATGCTCTGTAGCTGCCAATCGGGTGGGCTGCCAGAGCGTTGGGGGTTGTTTACTAGCAGTGTTACACTTTTTTGTGGGGTCCCCCTGGTGACTTGTGGAGTCTGTGGAGAACATCTCCCCACCTAAGCCCCTCGCTGAGGCTGCGGGGCCCTCTGGGTTCCATCCATCCATCGATGCACTGATGGCGTTCCTGGAGTCTTTGGTGTCCCAGACCGAGGGGGCTTTTGGGCGACGGGCTGGCAAAAAGCACCCCCTGCCTCTACTATCTCATCAAGTTTTGAATCTGATTCAGCCACCGCAGACGTGGGTCACCCTGCTGGGTCTGTGACCACATGCCCTGTATCCTTAGACAGTGAGGAGGATTCCTCCACTTCTGCAACTGCGTACGAAAAGGCGCTGGTGGACGCACTGATTGTAGCTGTGCATGAGACCTTTAAGATGGAGGATGCAGCTGAAACTGCTTCGGAGGCATTCACAAGCCATCCAGAGCGGAAAAGGTGTTCCCTTTCCCCTCCTATTTTGAGAATTGTCACTAAATAGTGGGGATGACCTAAGCATCCCCTTGAGGTCCCTAAGCGATTTTCCTAGGCGATACCCCTATGAGGAATCCCTTCTTAAGAAGTGGACTGTTCCATCGGTGGTGGATCCTCCGGTTTCCAGATTAAGCAAGGCAACCATGATTCCAGTTGAAGAGTCCCCAGCCTTTAAAGCGGAGTTTCGGGCACAGATGTCATTTTTCAATAAGCATACCCCCGGGACAGTCAGGGCTAGCACATTCCACAATGGCTAGCCTCTGATCTGTCCCAGTTCGCACTTACCTTTTAGAAGAAATACTTACTTATAAAATTTCTTCCACAGCGTTTCCATCTCTCTTGTGGGCAGCTGAAGCCGGCGCGGTCCTCTTCTGCGTCTTCTTCCGCGTCTTCTTCTCCCAGAATGCGCCGCACCGGCCCCTCTAGTCACTTGCGTCGCCCGGAAATGACGTGCGGGGCCGGTGCCGTCGCATTGATTCCTGGGAGCTATGACGTTCAGCTCCCAGGAATCATTGCGAGGCAGGAAGTGACGGGGTGAGCCGCGGCTCCGAGGGAGGAAGTACCCTGAGGTGAGTATTTACAATCTACAATTACAAGGTGAGTTTAAAAAAAAAAAAACCTAACTATCCAATTCCTTTTCAGGTTATCCAGAACTAGCGGACGGGCACAAAAAAAAAACATCGATTTTGTGCCCGGAACTCCGCTTTAAGGACCCGGTTGACAGGAAGGCGGAGGCTGTAGCCCGCAATATGTACACCCTGGCTGGTTTGGCACTGAGGCCGAAATTCACCATTGCCCTGGTGTGGCAGACTGACCGAATAGGCTAGGTTTTTGTGCCGTGACCTGGAGGGGGAATAGCTCCCCCCTGCCTTTGCTGAGCTGGGGGAACAGCTGGTCCAGGGGCTGCAGTTTATCTGTGATGTCTCTTTGGATCCACTAGTGGTTCCGCTCTCTGTTTTGACAGTTGTCCTTCAGGGGGTCTTTTGGCTCAAATGCTGGTCTGTGGACCAGACTTCTAAAAAGGCCTCCACGGATCTTCCCTTTCAAGGCGATCAACTGTTTAGTGCTACCCTGGATGACATCATTAAAGGTCTCACAGGGGGGAAGAGTACCTTTCTTCCGCAGGCTTCTAAGGGCAAGGACCCTCATTGTAGACGTGGGCCCTCCTTCTCGGCTCCTAAGAAGTTTTTTCGCCACTCAGGGTAAACTGACAAGGGATTGGAGCCATTTGGGGCCTCCTCTAAAGCAGTGTTTCTCAACTCCGGTCCTCAGGGCACACTAACAGGCCAGATTTTAAGTATTACCTTAGGGAGATGCAGACTAGAATACTGCAATCACTGAGTAGCAAATGAGATCACCTGTGATGTGTTTCAGTTTTCTTGCAAACCTGGCCTGTTAGTGTGCCCTGAGGACCGGAGTTGAGAAACACTGCTCTAGAGGATCCAAGCGAACTTGGTCTGACAAGTCATAAGCGGACTTCTCCACACCCGCGGACAAGGCCCCTTCAGCATCAAGGTGCGCCCTCACCCGTATTTGGGGTGGGGGGACATCTTCTCTGGTTTTTGGACCCCTGGACTCTCCTGGTACAAGTCAGGTGGGTCCACAAGGTCATTCGGTCTGGCTACAAGATCGGGTTTCATTCTTACCCTCCGGTAAGGATCTTCCTTCCATTGTGCCACTGTTCTTTTTGGGGCGGTTCCGACTTTGGAACGTTTTCAGGGGTTTTACTCAAACCTGTTTACAGTTCCCAGGTAGGAAGGCAAGATGCCTCCAGTTCTGGACCTTAAGGCGCTAAACTGCTTTGTGCGGGTGCAGAAGTTCAGAATGGAGTCCGTTTGCACGGTAGTGGCTGGGAGATTTTTCTTGCCTCCATCGACCTCAAGGACACTTGCCTTTACATTCCAATATGTGTCGGTCTCCAGCGCTTCCTCCGCTTTGCCAGTTTGTGGCATTACCCTTTTGGTCTCGCTTCTGCTCTTTGGGTCTTCAGGAAAGTGTTGGCCCCAGTGCTAGCATTGTTATGCCAATGGGGGATCACGGTACTGGGCTACTTGGATGACAACCTTCTGTGAGTGGATTCTCTTACTACTCTGGTGGAAAACCTGGAAATCACCATATGAGTTTGAGGGTGTTTGGCTGGATTCTAAATTTTCAGAAGCCTGCTCTGGTTGCGTTCACAAAGCTGGACTATCTGGGTCGAACTCTGGACTCAGCCTTAGGCAGAGTGCTCCGGATTTGCATGCGGGTGCTGGACCTGATGGTGTCTACCTTCGAGGCAGTTGTGTTTGCGCAGTTCCATACAAGGTCCCTGCAAGGGAGATTCTGGCCAAATGGTACAAGAATCCGCAGTCTCTGGACAATCTGGCTTATGTCAATCACCAGGGGGGCACAAGAAGTGTCCTGGCAGCTTTAGTGGTATCTGGCTTTCCAAGGTGGGGAGAATGGTTTGTTCCAGCCCTCTCTACCATATTCCTGGGGTGCAAAACTGGCAGGCGGATTACCTCAGTCGGCAGGCGTTGGACCAAGGGGAGTGGTCCCTTCATCTGGAGGTGTTTCATCAGTTGTGTCTCTGGTGGAGCATACCCGAGTTGGATCTGTTGGCGTTCCAGCTCAACAGAAAGGTGCAGAGGTTTGTGGCTCGGTCACAAGATCCTCTGGCAGACGCCATGGATGCGCTGATGGCCCCGTTGGGTCAGTATCGTCTGCTTTACGCCTTTCCTCCTCTCAAGCTTCTGCCAAGACTTCTATGCAGGATCGGTATTGGTATGTCGATCTGGTGCGGCTGGTCGCCGACGTTCCTTGGGAGCATCCTTTAGGGGAGGATCTACTGTCCCAAGGACCAATCTTCCATCCTGCTTTACAGTCGCTGGCTTTGACGGCTTGGCTGTTGAATGCCAGTTGCTGATGGATTGAGGTTTGTTGGCGTTGGTGATTCCAATGCTGTTAAAAGCTAGGAAATTTACTTCTAGGAAGATATACCATCATACGTGGAAGTCTCTTGGGGTTCATCGTCGCTCTTTTTTCCGTGGCTCGGATATTGATCTTCCTTCAATGGGGGGTTGAGCATAAACTAGCCTTGAGTACTATCAAGGGTCAGGTGTTGGCCTTAGCGGTCTTCTTTCAATGGCCCTTGGTCACATACTCCTTGGTGCGTACTTTTCTTCAGGGACCATTTCCAGATGGATTAGACAGACGGTGATTCAGGCCGATTCCATCATCATGGGTTAGGTCGCTCCTTTTCCCTGTCAAGGCGCACTGTACTCGGGCGCTTAGTGCCTCCTGGGCCTTCGTCATCAGGCATCAGTGACGCAGGTTTGCAAGGCAACCACCTGGTCGTCGGTGCACACTTTCACAAAGTTCTATAAAGTGGATGTGTTGGCATCTGCGGATTCTTCCAATATATATAATACCACTCTTACGTACACCAGTCAGGATATTGATGCATACTTGGAAGATTTAAGATTTTCTACTTTGTCACAGGAACAAGTAGCGATATTGGATGCAGACATTATGATGGATGACATTAGAAAAGCGGTGGCCTCCTTGGCAGCTGGAAAGGCATCTGGTCTGGATGGTTTACTGCAGATACTTGGACATCCTAGCACCTGTCCTAACGCAAATCTATTCCAAGGCATTTCAAGAGGGTAGACTGTTGTCATCTATGTATCCAGCTATGGTAGTATTTACACCTAAACCTGATAAGTACCCTACTGACTGCGCTTCTACTGACCGTCCAATTTTTTTACTCAATATAGACTCTAAGTTTCTTGCAAGAATTTTGGCCAAACTCCTTAATTCCGTAATTCTTAGTATTATTCATCCGGACTAATCTGGATTTATACCAGGAAAGTCCATGTCTATTAATAAGCGAAGGACAAAGCTAATTGTACATCTTAGAAAATACTTACCTGAGTATAGTCGTGTGTTGGCGGCAGACAAGACCAAAGCCTTTGACTCAATAGAATGGCCGTTCTTGCAGGCTGCATTACAGTCCTTTGGATTTGGTGTGAAATTTCAAAAGTAGGTTACTATTCTTTATGCAAACCACATGTCCCAATTATTGGTTAATGGTTTGCTGTCAGCTTCTATACCATTCTACAGTGGCACCCGACAGGGGTGTCCCCTGTCCCTATTATTATTTGCGGTGGCTATTGAGATGCTGGCACTATGATTCCGACATTCTGCCCTCATTACAGGTATTATGCTGGGTAATAGATCTGATATCATAGGCCTATATGCAGATGATCTTATTCTCTACTTGCAATATGCATCAACATCATTAAAGGCAGCCATGAAGATCCTAGACAGCTATGGTGCTTATTCTGGCCTTAGATACTTCTGGCCATCAATTGCCAGAAGTCAGCTCTAATGCCTCTTCATCCCCAAACATATTCCCGAGATGCAGCAGTTTGCCCTCTTAAAGTAGTGTCCTCATTTAAATATTTAGAAGTGATCATTACTCTCTCACAGACTCTTTGAACCATAATCTGAACCCCTTACTTCAAATGATTAAATTTAGGCTTAACATCTGGGCCAGGCTCCCTCTGTCAGTGGCAAGCAAAATTAACTTGATAAAGATGATTCTTTTTCCAAAATGTTTATATGTGACCTCTCATATATCAACGGAGGTGCATTAATTGTTTTTAAAACTTTAGATACACTATTTACATCATTCATATGGGCAAACAACAGAAGGAAGCTGAAAATATCTGTTCTACAGCAACCTAAGGCTGAAGCTGGCATGGCACTTCCTAATATGTACTACGACTTTTAAGCAGGGCAACTATGCCATTTGAATAACTGGCTGTCACCTGCTACCCCAGAGGTATTGAATCCTAACACTTGCTGATAGCTCTAGAGCAGGGGTCTCCAAAATATGGCCCTCCAGCTGTTCAGGAACTACAATTCCCATCATGCCTAGTCAATTCCTTATGGGACATGTAGTTCCGCAACAGCTGGAGGGCCGCTCTAGAGGCTCCTTTGTCTGCTTTGGGAAGGGAACGTATACCTTTTTTTAACTCTCTGGCACGTATGGTATGGAGGGAGGCTAAACATCTGGATAAGTTTGATGACACCTCATATCCTGAAATTCACTGATTTTTTTTTTTTTTTGTAAAATAGGGGTCTTGTTACACTACAGGACATATATACAGGGATTGTTATGGCCTCCTTCACAGATATACAGAGAAAATATGAACTCCCCCATACAGCTTTTATACATATCTCCAGTTGCGTCATGTTTTGCAAACCTAATTTGGTGTTACTAGCACTAAGTTTTCTCATTATCCACTGATTGATGTGTTAAGGTCACAGGGTCCTAAAGGTTTGATTTCTACCATCTACTTCCATTTATTGGTTACCTCGCCTAATACAAATCCCCTGGCCTGTTGAACCTGAACTTAGAGACTTTGTTCCACAGACTGCCATCACACATTTCGGTGTGCTGAATGGACTTTTCCATAGAACTTTTTCCCAGGAGGATATTGACAACGCCTGGCGGGTGTTGTGTTGCTTTAACCACTTTACCACCGGAGGATTTTGCTGTCTTCCGTCCAGGCCACTTTTTGCGATTCGGCGCTGTGCGACTTCAACTGACAATTGCGCAATCGTGCGACGCCGTACCCAAACGAAATTTACGTCCTTTTTTTCCCACAAACAGAGCTTTCTTTTGGTGGTATTTGATCACCTGTGCGATTTTTACTTTTTGCGCTATAAACAAAAAAAGAGCGTTTATTTTGAAAAAATAACAATATTTTTAACATTTTTTTATATGAAATTCCCCCCAAAAAAGATGTAAAAACCAATTTTTTTAAAAATTTTTGGCCAATTTGTTTTCTGCTACCTATGTTTGGTAAAAAAAATCGCAATAAGCGTATTTTGATTGGTTTGCGCAAAAGTTATTGCGTTTACTAACAAAGGGAAAGATTTCTGTCATTTTTGGTGTTTTTTTTTAACGCGTAATGGCGGCGATCTGCGATTTTTTTTTGCGGGACTGCGACATTGCGGCGGACAGATCGGACCCTTGACTGACATTTTTGACACTTTTGGGGGTACCAGTGACATTACTGCAGTAATCAGTGCTATATATATGCACTGTTACTGTAAAAATGACACTGGCAGGGAAGGGGTTAATTATTGGAGAGGGAGGGGTTAATGTATGCCTGGTGCTTACTGACGTGTGGGGGGGGAGGTGACTGAGTAAGTCATGGACAGATCGGATGTCCAGCTATGCTGAACAGTCCGATCTGTCACTCCCTGTCACTATGGAGATCCGCCCGCTGTGTTTACACACAGCGGGCGGATCTCCAGACTCGATCCCCGACGATCGGGTAAGAGCAGCGGCGATCGCCGCTGCTCCTCCCCTGGCCCGACTCCCGCTGTGAATGAAAACAGCGGGAGCGAGCCTCCGGCGGCGCGCAAGCGCCGCCCAGAAGGGGGAGTGTCTGACGACGTAGTACTACGTCGTCAGACGTTAACGAGCCACTCTGCCGCAGTAATATTACTGTGAGCAGTCGTAAAGTGGTTAAGGACGCTTTATGGTGCGGGAGAGGATGTCCATTGAGGACTGTCGCAGACTGGTTCACAGTCTGCTCAGAGACTATAACCTAAAGGATCTCATGGAGGAAGAGGAAGTCTAAAGATTTCCCCTTCCCCTACTCTCCCTTGTGTGTCTTTGTTTATTCAATAAAGCTTCGGGCTTCTGACTTCATTCTCCTCCCCTACCCCTCTTTTCCACCCCCCCCCCCCCCCCATCAGACCTGTTGCTTTTTTGAACGTAATATTGTTTGATAGTTGCAACGTATAGTTAACGATTTCTAGTTTTATGCTGTAGGGGTATTGCGGCATCATGCATGATGTGATGGCACGAGTATCCTTACTCCGCACAACACATCAGGCATTATACCGCAGAATGAATGTATTTTGAATGTATTTATTTGTATGATCGGAAATGTATTGTAATGTTGTGTATTTATGCGCTGCGTCGCAGTACAGGGGAGAATGTACCCCGACAAAGTATTGTTTTTTGTATATTCTTATGCAAATAAAGTATACATTTTCAACCAAAAAATACAAATCCCCTGGAGGTTCATAATAAATGGCAAACACTTATATCCGATCTGTCAGATGAGCACTGGGAGGAAGCATGTACCTCCCATTTAACCGTTTCACCGGCTATTAATAACAAGCTTATTCAATTATACATGGTACATCAGTCTTGCCTAACACAGGTAGGTTGCACGCGATGCATTGTATTCCAATGCCAGCATGTAATAGATGCACCTGCTGGTGTGCAGACTTTATTCATGTAATGTGGCTATGCCCTGTCATTGATGTATTCTGAAAACGGGTACTAGATAAATTGTCTAAACCTCTCGGTTCCTGTGCCATGTGATCCACGCATCTATTGGGTATATTAGATAAGGAACAATGGCCAAAATGTACTAGAATATTGCTGAAAGAAACGCTATTTCTAGCCTGAAAGGCAGTAGCGCCTAAGTGTAATCAATCATCAATGGTTTCAGATAGTAAATCAGATATTGCCTTATGAAAAATCATTTTTGAACATTGGGATTGTCCCAGCAAATACGACAAGATGTGGAAGGTCTGGCGCTCCTCCACTCTCACTACTTCTAATTTGTGACTGGTCTGTTTTCTACTTAAAATGTGTGAGAATCGGGAAATCTAGTTTTGTACTGGGAACAAAGTTATTATGTATCCAGGGTAATCTTTGCTTGATCAAAGGGTAATATGTAACTGTTCTTTATTGGGATTGGACGCTCAAGTATATACAAATGTGATTATGTACTTCTCATGTATTTGTGTACCAAACCTTATACTTCATGTTGAGCATGTTGGTTGTTGAACCAATAGGTTTTTCTATATCTGTCAATAAAAAAAATAAAAAAATATCTAGGGCGATCAAAAGGTTAGGTGTTTGCCTAACCACTGTTTGTGTTAACTATATGCTGTTTTTATTAAGGGATGTGCTGGATTTTATTCCCTGCTTTGCAGGGAAACACAATTCAGCACATCCCTACTGACAGAACAGATCTCTGCCTATGATGCTTCCGACAGCTGACAGCGAACAGAATCTGTCGTGCAAGCATTAAAATTTTTGTATGCCGACACCAGAACGGCCGATTGTTCGCCAGTCAGTACAGATTTCGGCCGACAGACAGCAGATTTGCAAGACTGGGCATGCTCAGAAAAGAAAAAACACAGGGAAAGTTAACCATCACATGACATCACTTCTGCAGTCGGCGGACAAAATTTGTGTGCAGTCTTTTGCACTTTTCAGCGGACAGGACAGCCCGGGGACAAAAGACGGCCGATCGGTCGGCCGACGATCGGTACGTGTGTACGGGGCTTTAGACTGGTAGAGAGGGGTAGGGAGGTCAGAACACCCATTATTGGCCTGCAGACTCCATAGCAAAAAACAAAAGACATCATTACAGAAAAGAGCCTTGAAGCTGATTCCAGCAACTTACTTAGAGCAGCCGCCTCCATTAGCAACCAAATCTTTCCCAGCAGTAGTCTCAATGATCCCATCTTGATGCTTTCCTAGGCTCTCCACAGGATCCTCACCCAGGACCTCATGTGGCACAGTGACTCTGGTACTTCATCTCAGACATCACCTGTTCCCAGCCAGGCTCCCAGATCACAAACCCCCAACACCAGGACACAATGGACAAGCAGACTTCTTCTGCTTCAAGCACACGTACAGGCTTCAGACTTCACGCCTATTCATTCGGCTGCTCCCATCCAAGGCCAGAGCTTTGGCAGAAGAGAGCGATCATTTGGCCATCCCCATATATTTATACTCTCCCCCAACATGCACCAGTGGCCATAAATCTCCTACTTTTTGACCAGCAGAAATATGAGCATTCATATGGCAGAGGTACCAGTGACACCTACTGGCAGAAGGGAGAAGCCACAGCTTCCTTGGGTTTAGGAAAAAATTAAGTAATCAAGTAGACTATAAATCAGCTAGGTTGTCTACCACCCATAAGAACAAAATTTGATTAGATGTGTTGGCTCCATTTGTTTCCTTTTTCTAGGTTTTTTTCCCCCTCTATTTTCCCCTAGGGATTTGACCAGTAACACCTGTCAGACACAAGAATTTTTTTTTTTATTCAACCCAAAAGACTGAACTAAAAAAAAAAATGAGATTGCTGTACGCACACAAGCGATGTTAGTGCGGTGATCGCCCCAGCTGGTTGCCAGCGCTGATTGGATGCCAGTCGGAAGCCAGGAAGAAGGGGCCAGAAGCAGCAACCAGGGACCCAAGAAGGAGAATCCAGGCTGCCCTGTGTGAAACCAACTGCTTCAAGGAGGTAAGTATAACATGCTTGTTATTTAAAAAAAAAAAAAAAACAAGACTTTACAATCAGTTTAACACACCTCCTGTACAGGGCCATCTTACTGAATGGGCATGCTGGGCAGTTGCCCGGGGGCCCCACTTGCCCAGGGGGCCCTACCTGCCCAGTGACCCAGCCCCCCCAGTCAAGCATTAGACCCAATTCCTGTGTGCATCCCGCTGCCGAACTTAGCCGGTGGCAAGCGCCTGTTGGCCCTGCACTGCTGTCAGTCCACTTGGGCCGTGGAGGGGGAGCCCACAACTGCAGGGATGCCTGTCCTCTGCAGAAACAGGCACACACAGGACAGCTGAGTCTGACTCCCATCCATGTGTGTTCACCGGACCCAGCCGCTAAAGCTTGGGAGCTGTCAATACCCTGGCACTGTTGTACTAATATATATCACTGTATTGATAATTTGCATTTTTATTCTCGTGGGTGATTGTGTAGGTGGGGCCCCAGTGCACTGCATTGCCCGGGGGCCTGTAATGCTCGTAAGATGGCACTGCTCCTGTATTAGAAAGCCTACACTTTGGATGAAGTAGCACAGGGTCCCCTTTGGACAGAGTATTGTTAATATGGGGGAGGGGAGCGTTATATGGACTATCAGATTTAGATGCGCTAACAGACTGAAGCCAAACTGCAGCAAACACTTTATAAGCAGTTGCAGCAACAGTCTTTTTCTTTCCTTTTAGAAATACAGATTTTACATAAACAAAAGCTGATCATTGTAAGCACCCATCAGTAGTAGATGGTTAATCCTACCCTCTAAGGCAGCTTACACATGATACTCCTGTTAGAGCATCTACGTTTTCTGGCGTAATTGTAATGCGCGCATTTTCACGCTTATGCACTCGCGTAAATGCGCGTAATTTCGCGCAAATTTATTCTAGCGTTCTTGATATGCAATTAGCATTTTGGCTCATTTGAGCGCATTCATGCGTATGTGCGCGTATTTGCGCATATTCACGCGCATCAGGCGTAAATTACTGACCAAAAATGCAGATTTTTCTATTTTGTTCTTACTGAAGAATACGCGGCGCTCATTTACGCGGCTGTGTGCATAGGGACATTAAGAATGAATGGGCTCTATTTTAGCTCATAAAAAAAAAAAAGCTGTACTTAAGCTGCAGTATGCAAGAGGCCTAGCTGCTACATCTGCAGGAGAACACGTCCTGTTGAAAAACAGCAGACTTACTGTCTGGATCACCAGGTAAAAATAAGGGACATAAAGCCTAAAAAGAAATCCAATGCAGCCATCACATCTAAGGATTCGTAAGCTGCAATAATAAATGTTGACTTTTGGCTTTAGGCTTCGTTTCCACTATTGCGACTTGACACATGTCAAGTCGCACAGCAAGTCAAAAGCCATTCATTTCAATTTGGCCCGTTTTCACTGCCGCGACTTGAGTTGCGGCGACTTCAAAAGTAGTTTGTGCACTACTTTTGGGCTGACTTCAGTGCGACTTCCTTCTATAATGAGGGACAAGTCTCACTGAAAGCCGCAAACAACTTTCACTACGAAGTCGCGCTAGAAGTAGCATGACTTCGTAGCCGCGATAGTGGAAACTGAGCCTTAATACTGCTTTAATTCCCCCCTATGCACTCAAAGCTTCAGTCCTTTCAGTTTAGGCCTTTGTTTAATCTGAGTTTGACATTCCTGTTCTCGGGAACAGTCACTTGGCTGGAGCTGAAGGACTGGTTTTGAAAATGATAATGATGCTGTATATGGTGACAGGTCAGGAATGTACCTATGCAGACAAGTTACTGAAATATCTACTTTAAATGAATTATATTCTATGTAAACCCTCAGGCTTCATGTACATGGACAGCTTGAGGCTTACAATATGTTCTAGTGAAAAATACCAACATTTTACTTGCCTGGGTAGTCACAGGGGAAGCACACATCTAGCCATAGAAGTAGATGGCTGCAGAGCCTGGACAAGGGGTGGGCAGGAGAGACAGCTGCCCTGGATGCTGCAGAGCAAGGGGGCAGAGAATGAACATAGGAATGAACACCCATTCTTCAGATTTGCATCCTTGCCCTGGGTACTGGATGGACCTGTCTCGGTACTGGATGGCTGTATTCAACTGTACTCAGTCACACACTGATGCTTTCACGCAGCGTGCACATGCGCCTATTATATCATTTGTGCATATGTATATTTTGTTAAATTTTTTTAACTTTAGATAGAGTGGAGGATTAAGCCTGGTACACTCTATTGGTTTTTTTTTTTCCATTCAACCCAGCGGGCCAGCTAGTTCTGGGACGCCGTCATATGATGGCGTGCCATGATTGTGCCCGGCGCACGCCCTCTGCAGGGAGTGGATGGCGCTCTTTGATTGCAGTGCCTGAAGGACACTGCTGATTGCAGATTGAGGTAAAGAGCCAATCAGTGGCTCTTTACCATGTCATCAGCTGAATCCAATCACAGCTGATTATGGATGTAAACAGAAGTCGATCATTGGCACTCCTTTCCTCATGCTGACAGCATGAGGAAAGGAGAAGAGAGACGATAACTGGCTTTTGTAAAAGGGACATCTACACTGATAATCAGGGCACTCATTGCTAACAGTGCCCACCAGAGCTGTCAATCCGTGTCCCCTATCAGTGCTGCCTATTAGTGCCCATCAGTGCAGCCTCATCAGCGCCCACCAGGGAAGGAGAAAAATTACCTGTTTGCAAAATCAAACTATGGAATACCTTTTTTAAAAATTGTCAGTATTTTTTTTTTTGCTTGTTTAGCAAAAATGTAAAAACCCAGTGGTGATGAAATACCACCAAAAGAAAGCTCTATTTATGTGAAAAAAATAATAAAAATGTCATATGAGAAATTGTCCTTCAAAGTGTTATAGCGCTAAAAGCTGAAAATTGTTCTGGGCAGGAAGGGGGTAAAAGTGCCCAGTAGGCAAGTGGTTAAAGTGGAACTTTAGTGAGAAAACGAAGTCCTGCTCGATCACTTCAGGATGACCCCTTTGCAGGTATAGCTATCGAAAACATGAAAAATAAGTGTCTATGCTGTTTAAAATCCAGTAATTCACTGTCTCACCCTTCTCTGTATATGCTCAGTTGCTTTCTATGTTTGGGCACTGCCAAATTTGTAGAGGGCGAACTGCTGACAGACCTAAAGTGTAATTAAATCCTTAACAGCCTAGGAAGCTGCTTCTGTTTGATCTGCAACTGCCATGGTGCTGCACATGTGATCAGTTATGACACCAGCCATTTGATGGTTTGACAGTTTGGTTCAGGACACAAGCAGATGTGACCGTTCCACTCCTGGAATGCCAGCATTGCTATCTATTCTCCTAAACCATTAAATCAATGAGTTTAGTCCCGCTTTATGATTTACTGCTGATCAGGGGCTCTGGGCTTCAGCAAAATGGCAGCCTTCAGCAAGAAGAAACAGGTACAATGCTGGAGGCAACTTACAGCACACACACATTTTGGTAGCATAATTATTAATGTGTGCTTTAAGATGACATTTTTTTAACAACATTCTACTAGCATATGGCCAGCTGACAGCTGTACTCCTTCTAAAATAAAAAAAAAGTTTTGCCTCTATTTGTACTTTACAGTTTTGAAGCCTTGACCATTAGGCACTCTTGCGCTGGTGCTTTGGGTTAGCATAGCCTTAAATTTAGCAGAATGTCATTTACAGTGATAGTTTTTTTTTTTTTTTTTTGCATACTTCTTTTGTCCAACTTTTGACCTGTTCAGCTGGCAGTAAAGTAAATTGCAAGGAGGTTGAAAGAGGCGCTACCTATAAAGTGCTAAAAGAATGGTGTATTAAACCAATGGTGAAAGCAGAAAATAGTGTAGATATAAATATAAATATAAAGTGCACAAGTGACAATGTTGCCCCAATAATCTGGGGAGGTGCTCAAATATTGTCCTAAGGTTAGACAATATACCGTGTATGAATGTAGTGCTAAGTGCAATAAATGAATAAACAAAAACAGTGATAAATTTATTCCAAATCAGAAATGATATGCAGTGCAGGCTCAAGTGGGGGTATGGTACTTCCACAGAGCTCCAAATAAATATATAGTAGGAGAATAAATAAATTAAATAAAGAATTTAGCTTGAAAAGTGCTAAGTGCAAAAAAATATAGCGAAGGAACTGTTAATGGAATATAAATCAAAAAAGGAGTTCCAATGAAAACGAAAAAAAGTGCATCCACCTGTGTGACCACTAGGTGTCACACCCTTCATACAACCTGCTGGTTTAAGAGTGACAATGTAGCGAAGCAGGTGAAATTTCCGGGGTTGCCTTCAATCCCAATGAGCAGGATTCGGGTTGTCTATATGCTCAAGCAAAGGAGAAGAAGCCCCATGATGCAATATATAAGTTCAGTACAAATGACAGAGACACGTAGTAACTCACAGTGTAGGCTGCTATAGATCAGCCTGCTAGCCGGGAAGCTTCCGGGTTCCACAGCCCGAGCTCCGAAAACGGGAAGTGGCGTATGACGTAATAGACTCCATCCTACGCGTTTCGTCAGAGGACGTCTGCTGGAGCAAAAAAAGTTTTTCCTCTATTTGTACTTTACAGTTTTGAAGCCTTGACCATTAGGCACTCTTGCGCTGGTGCTTTGGGTTAGAGGTGTTAGCATAGCCTTAAATTTAGCAGAATGTCATTTACAGTGATAGTTTGTTTTTTTTTTTTTTTGCATACTTCTTTTGTCCAACTTTTGACCTGTTCAACTGGCAGTAAGCCTTCCTAATGCAAGCTATTC